>NC_079389.1:19133644-19733644 GCF_029220125.1 Pseudoliparis swirei
AAGATTTCTTTGATCTTTTTTTGCAGTGGCCTTTTCCAAAATGAGCGACTATATTATGTTATATCCGTTATAAGTGACCATTATGATCAGTGCAAGGTTTTCTACGTAACGGCCGACGAGCCAAATTAGAATTTTCTTCAGGTTAATTAAAAAACATCACGGTTCGGGTTAAAAAAATACGACATTTTTAATGCTATTTTAGCTAACGATGGCAATTTCAATACATAAACGGTCCCTTTTGGTTTCAAACGACACACGATCAGTACTCCTAAGTGAAAGTCCCATGTTTCTTTTGCCCCATCCACCACTCTAGACTCTTTTTTGTGATTGTCCATCTCTATAAAAGCGTAGATACCAGGCGCCAGATCGTAAGCACACGACCACGCGCAAGCTACCAAATTAGCGGATAGAATATAGGCCTATAGGTCAGGAAAGAGACAAACGGAAAGAGCTCGCTCCAAAATGACAGCGAATGTTAATTTTGTTTTTGGCATACAGCTGATATAGCTGGTGACACCCGCACGCTTTCTCTACTCACTACATCGGATCAGTGGCGCCCTTCCACACAGCTGATATTTCTGATGTGTTTTCGTGGCAGACTAATGCATTCATTTCAGGCGCTTGCTTGATGCACTCGCATATTAACCGGGCAATTTGCTCCACAGCTCTCGGTGAAATTTACAGACATTCTGTGTTTGTCTCTCTCATCTGTGTGTGTTTGTGTGTTGGTGACATCTGCAAAATGACAGCGAGAGAGTCAGCAAATACACCTGCACCAACACGTGTATGTGCATACACGTTTTTGTGTGTGTGTGTGTGTGAGTGTGTGTGTGTGCTTGCGCACTTCCTTCGGCACACGTGTTCTGTGACCCTTAAGTGTGTGGCAGGCCTGATCAGCAGAAATTACACCCAGATTGCCTTCCCTAGACAGTCGCTGCTGAGTAGCACTGAACGCTAGAGTCTGTAATTAGAAATCTGTCATTATTCTCCTGGTCTTTTCATTCTCCCCCGGTGCCAAGCTCTCCGTAAAGCCGAGGCATTCAGCTCTCTTACAGCTGCATTTGCATATGCGCCCACATGGGCGCTCCCGCCACCACATAACCGTGTGCCCACACACGCACACACACACACACACACACAGGACACCTCCTCAATCAGCCATGATGGTTGGTACTGCTGACATTGATGTTGATTGAAACGCCGTGCAGTAAAGCGCGGCAGTGCGCAGCTACTGTTGTAAGGATGGATCGGCAGAGTAAGAATGATCTAAAGAAGGGCTTCGCCGTGCATCAGAGAAGACACGGTCGTATCCCCAAAACCCTGCTCGACACTGCAGGTGAGCCGACGCAGCTCTGAATGACCTGCGGCGACATTTACACAACTGAAAACTGACTAGGATTTCCCTGAAAAAATTCTGAATCATAGCAAAATAATCCCTCTCAATCATCCCTCATGAGCCCGAGCAGCCTCGAAATGAAATGACGTCCCGGGACGACTCCGCTGCATTCTCATGCTAGTTTAGAGGGAAACGAATGTGTGACCGTTGTCAGTTTTACACACGTGATTAACGTTGTGAAGTGAAACAAAAGCAAGCAACAACAAAAAGAAGAAACAAACTATTTTGTTAAGTCCGGGCAACCGATTCATTTGGTTATGTTTAGTGAAAAACATACTTAGTTTAAATGACGACGTTTGTCACGCTTCATGGGAAGTAAACGTTCACTTTTGGTTTCAAACGGGACAAGACCGATGGCCTCCTGTGAGAAAGTCCTGTGTGTGTGACCCATCCACAGCTACATACAACCTCCTCCTGACACCAACGTCATTTCATGAACAAACCGAGTCCACGACAGAAACATGTCGTGTTTCACTTGAAGCTTAATATCGCTGTGGAGAGTGAATGTGGCGTTAGCTTTCACCTACTGGCACAGGCGTCCCGAATTTTGAAGGCAGTGTTTACAAAACCGCAACCGACAAATTTAAAGGGTCAATTCACCCAAATAAAATAAAAAAGATATATTTTGTGTAACATCGAGACAATCTCTAGCCGTTTTGAAATATCTGCCTCAAGACCTCGCTGTTAACAGAGCAATAGTTCCAAAATGAATTGACAGTCTGTCGATCGTTCACAGAGGAGACCAGATGGTCTGAGGAAAGATTAGCTCTTTTCCCCCCTACGAATTAATTGGCTTTCCAATAAAGGGTGTAAAAATGACAAGAATTAGAGTACATTGATAAACAACTACAGATCCACAGTCTTTTTGACAACAATTTATAAAAAATACAAAAATGTAAACGCACTCTGAGCTCATGTGCCTCTGATGTGTGTGTATGTGTGTGTCACCACTCTCTCACGAGCACACAGTAGTGTCATAAAATGTAGCAGTGGCAAAATACATCATGCAACATATTTAAGAAGTATTGTGCACGCTGACTTCAAAAGTACACCGGCCCCAAACTCATCTTGGTTGAAGGCAAAAACTGAAGTGCGCTGCTTCATTACAAGGACGTGTGCCCGTGTTGTATTATTCAAAATAATAAATTTATTTTTTATTTTATATGATACTGACCTTGAAAGATTTTAGGTAGCATTTAAGCAAAATATATATATATATATATACTGTATATATATATATACTGTATATATATATTGCTTAAATGCTACCTAAAATCTTACATATATATATATATATTGCTTAAATGCTACCTAAAATCTTACATATATATATATATATATATTGCTTAAATGCTACCTAAAATCCTACATATATATATATATATATATTGCTTAAATGCTACCTAAAATCTTACATATATATATATATATATATATTGCTTAAATGCTACCTAAAATCCTACATATATATATATATATTGCTTAAATGCTACCTAAAATCTTACATATATATATATATATCCATGTTTCTGGTGTATTGCTCCATGTCTACTGTATTTGTCATTCAGAATTTTATATGAACATTAAGATAATAAGTTTCCTTTTAGTTACAGATAATTAATTCTACGTTGTCCAATCATGGCTCGAATTGTGCTGAATTGGCTACTCAGTGAATTATATTGTGATAAATTAACTAAATGTTTTGTCTCAAAGTGTCAAACTTCCATTCTGAAAGGTTGATTCAAATATGAGTCAAGCCAGAATTTTTTGCAAGTACTTTTTGTAAAGTTGGAGTTAACCTTTAAAGATTACAATGTTGAAATAGCAACCCGCCCTCAAGAGACTATGAGGCTCACAATTAAAATGCTCTATCATTAAAAGTATTTCAATGAGAATAGTCGGGTCATGAAAGGAGGCAGCGAGAACAATTGTGGTGAACTAAGAATCAAAAACAAAACGTCTGAAGAGCGTCTGAGCTAAAGGATAACTTTCACACACCGGGAGGAGAGGCTTCACACTGCACACGTGTACATGTACACTACCGTTCAAAAGTTTGGGGTCACTTAGAAATGTCTTTATTTTTCAAAGAAAAGCAGTTTTTTCAATAAAGATAACATTAATCAAAAATACACTCTATACATTGTTAATGTGGTAAATGACTATTCTAGGTGGAAACGTCTGGTTTTTAATGAAATATCTCCATAGGTGTATAGAGGCCCATTTCCATCAACTATCACTCCAGTGTTCTAATGGTACATTGTGTTTGATAATCGCCTTAGAAGACTAATGTCTGATTAGAAAACCCTTGTGCAATTATGTTAGCACAGCTGAAAACAGTTATGCTGGTGATATAAGCTATACAACTGGCCTTCCTTTGAGCTTGAAGTTTGAAGAACAAAATTAATACTTCAAATATTAATCATTATTTCTAACCTTGTCAATGTCTTGACTATATTTTCTATTACATTTTCAATTCATTTGATAATTAAAAGTGAGTTTTCATGGAAGAAACAAAATTGTCTGGATGACCCCAAACTTTTGAACGGTAGTGTATATACGCACATCCCCCCCCCCCCCCCATAACCTCCCATCGTAGGAGAGCTTTCAGAGCCTCGGCCGTGTCTCGAGAGGCCGCTGTTGCTCGGTGGCTGATGTCTGGCCTTCGTGCATTTTTAATGAGGCCTCTCACTTTCTCCACAATAGGCACTATACCGGCAGACTGCAGTGCGTCAACACATCCCAGTGCTACGCCACACACTCCGACACCTGCAGACAGACGTGTGCAAACAGTCATACACATGCCCGCTTTGTGATAAGCCTCTCTCTCTCTCTCTCTCTCTCACACACACACACACACACACACCAAATCACTGCTTTCACACATTCTACTGAGAGTCACAAATTGGTTAAGAAGTGTTCGTGGTGTGTGTGTGAACGTTTTCCCCTTACATATCAGAGTGTGTGTGTGTGTGCGCGCCACAAGAGCGTACTCTCTGAGCAGGATGTGTTGTATTGATTAGTTCCCTGCGATAGTTTCCCTCCCATCAAAAACTCCCCCCCCCCCCCCTCCCCCGGACGACCTGCTGGCTCCCGACTGAAAAGGCCACTTTACACACGTAAGCACACAACACAACACACACACAATATATTATTAGTTTTTTTTTCTTCTTCATGTAACCTTTATTCAGACGGACAGTAATCTAATTTATTCTCAAGAGAGACACAGCAGCAATACTACACACAGTTAAAGACAGACAGGACGTTGGTCCACAGACCGAAAAGAAGTGGGTAGTTTAAAACTATGTCCATGACCCTCTCCGTGTTTCTAAATACCGGGCCGCTTCGGTTCTCGCTGTAGATTCAGTCCGGACTGAAGGGGATGGAGAGTGATGAGGCGCTGGGAGCGCAGACTACGGGGCAGCTCTGTTTACGGGATCTGCACGTGGACGAGCCGTTGGGCAGCGGTCCAAGGGAGGATTCATAGGCAACATTAAACCAGAGCAAAGTTCGGCGCGTGGATGATGGTGGCCAGTCGACTCGAAGCATAAACTCATAATGGCGTGCGAGGTGCTTACAAGCCGGTTATGAATCTCAGAGCCCTGGGATGGGCAGAGTCCCAAGCTAAAAAAAAAAGAAGAAGCAACAAGCCATTTCCTGGCATTGAGGGAGGAACGGGATTTTGTAAAATTTCCTTTCGGGATGATCGGTATGAAATTTCATCGATATCGTTATGCCTAAATATTTCAAGGGAAACTTTGGAGGACACTGTAAGGTAACACACACTGTGCATCTGAGGCCAACGTATCCACTGACTGCCTCATGTTGTGTCCACATCCTTTGCACAAACCTTCACTGCAACTGAAAGGTAGCATCGATTTTCAGAATCCTGCGCCTCAAATTTCACTGTAATCCTTTGAAAAGTGAGTGAAAGGCAAACGGAGAGAGAGAGAGAGAAAGAGACCAGAAAGTATAGATTTTCATATATACATGAAAATATGTTGTGATAATTGCTCTATGTGACATTGATTGGTCAACAGCAATGGTCCTCACGTCTCCAATGTAACGGGAGGGTAGATAGAAAGATAGAAAACCTCCCCACGCTACGTCTGACGCTCTAAGTAGTTCCCTATGTAACGAGCTCCAGCAGGAAAGATGTCTGCTCTCTTTAGCAACAAAGAATGCAAGGAGATCCAGACGACGTGAACAAAGTGATTGGTGAGATGTGCGATGAACACGATGGGACGAAATATTGAAAGACTACAAATCTCCTTTCTTCAGGCAGTATCGTCCAGTAAGGGAATTTCAACATCGTCCCAGTGCTTCCCATTCATTACAGACTTATCCTGCCCATGTCTATTCTGTTCCACCACAGAAGTGCAGTTGTCCCACACATATTCTGTTTTACACTTCTCAACAGGTCGTCTGGACGGCCCCCCTCCACGTGTTACAAAACAACGACAAAGAGTCACAAAAAGAGATGAAAAAAGACCACAAAGCGATGCAAAATGACGACAAGAGATGACAATTCAACACTGAGAAAACCAAACATGACCGACTCAATCACAGGGAAGCAGAACGACCACAAATTCGTTGTGAGGGTCTCGCTCGCCTGCAGGAGGGATGCCGGGGGGGGGGGGGGGGATACAGGAGAACATTCCTGCCGACGGCTATGAGGCTCTATAACAGATCACCTCTTGCCAGATCATATTGCAATAACTACAATAATAACTTCATATCCACAATATGTTGATCTGCACTTCACACATTTCATTTGCACTACACACATACACACACTTTGCATTTTGCACAGTCTATATTTGGTGTTTTTATATTTAGTTTAATTGTCATTAGTATTGTGTATGCATATATGTTGTATATATACATATATATATTATTTTATATTTTGCTTTGTATGCTTCTATATCTTTCATCCCTGTTTTTTATATTTTATATTTTATTTTGTATTCTTGTGTGTTTGGTTTATTGGTGCTGCTACTGCTACGACAAACTTCCCCTTGGGGATTAATAAAGTATATATCTATCTATCTATCTTTCTATTCTGTCCATGTCAGTAATGTGTGGAGGGCTTCCAGTGGATGTTGTGTGCGCATGTGTGCAGGTGCCCACCCCCTCCCCCCTCTCTCTCTATGACTAGCTCAGTATTTGCTCCTCTTCTACCTTAATTCTATCAACCCTGACAGTTGCTATTGACGGGTTTGAAAGAAAGGCTTTTTGTTGGTAATTACGGTTTGAAACCACAAAATGGATCTAAATGGGTTTTTGCGACACCCTATTGATCCTTGAGGGGTAAATTGGACTTTCCGTCGCCTGCCTGCTGCTTGCAGAGTACAGAAAGCTCCAGAGGAATGGTGTCAGGGGAGCAAAGCTCTTTGCAACAGCAGCGTCAGACGCAGTCTCCTGTAGTTTAGCCAAAAAGGAGGGTTAGCCCAATTTTATTTTTCTTCTTTGTATCGAGACGATGATGACAAGTACATGTCGATTGGGGTGGGGACTGGAATGGAAAAGCTGTTTTCACCTGTCATTACTACGCACGGTGGGACAATAACCCTTCATCAGAACTGTCACCAATAATATTCGGTTGTCACAGTGTATGAAAAGACATCAGCATGTTGTCATGAAGAGCACATTGGTGATTTATTCCTCTAAAAGGCCACAAAGAAGGCCGTTGATGCCGCCACCAATGTCTCGAAATGTTGAAAAGTAACATTCATATTTATCACAGTGGCTTTAATACTACTTTGAGTCTAGTCAAGTTCCACATCTCCGAGTTGTTGCACACATTTCTCAAAGAGATGAAATGACTCCTCCACCAACACTACGGACATTTGTATATCACATTGACTTTGTTTACGAGAAAGTTCACGTGTTTTTTAAGGTGATGGAATACAATATCAAAACAACCCTCATACATCTCTTGCAGTACACCACAATATAATCTTTTATATCATTCTGTTTGTGCTGTAAGGTGCAACGGGGAAGTCCGTCTATGGCACCTTACCCGGCAACTCGTGACAGACGGGTCAGAATCGAACGTGTGGCCATCAGCATCGAGTCTGACCCGAGACAACAGCTTTTAAAGGTATAGTTCAGGATGTACACTTTGACTGAGGAGATTGATGCCACTCTCATTTTAATCTTCTAATTCAACTCTAGACAACTTCTCCAAACCGGATTTCTCCTCTCTGCTCGAAGCTTCTAGGCCGAGACGGACACACCGGTCACCGCTGAGCGGTGAGGGCGGAATGCAACGCAGCGGACATGAATAAAACATGAGGCTAAATGATGAAGTGAAAACAAAATGCCACTCGAGTCTGATTATGAGGCGACTTTGAGTCCCCGCGTACCCTAAAACCCAGTGGCTTGCAATTTACGGAGTCTTTATTCATACTGTTTGGATGAAAATAAGAAAAAGGCTTCTAATAAACATCATTTTCCAGTCTCCTGGATTTTGATTACAGTCATCTCCCTCCACTCATTGTTTGATTTACTGACAGTTTTGCTTGATTAAATCAGCCGCCGCCTGATTGGAACAATATTCTTTTTAATCAAAGTGATTCTGGCTGCTGTTTGATGAAAAGAACCTGCTGTTGGGCTGCAATCACCTGTCTGATTATTTACCAGAAGCATTCTTGTCAAAGTGCTTTGGGGCTTCTGAAAGATTCAAGACTTAACTCGTCGTTTCCGTTCGACAGGAACGGACGCTGAAATATTCACGCCTGTTTGTGTCAACGGCTTTTTTAACGTGATACATTCCTGACTCTCTCGTTTTTTGACTTTTTTGGGGGGGTTGGGGTGTGTGTGTGTGTGTGGGGTTGCTTTTGTACCAAATGCTTGACGCTCCATTATCTTTAATGTTTTCAGTTTTGTGTGCACACACATCGTCGACAGAGCACATTGTGCTGTTGTGACCTTTTGAATTCGACCTTTGAGGATTAAGAAAATGCCAATAAATCAATTCCTGTGTTTCAGCGCAACGTTAAGGCGCATCGGGAGAAGTGGACTCCAGCTGTTTGGTATTTGCAACAAGGCTCAGGATGCATGATGACACCATTCTTTGGCATTGCAGTTACGACACACCAGGGTACATTATCTTTCCATTACATCAGGCAATCTGATAGAGTCTTCCTCTCAGGGCACTTCTAATTTCAAGCGGCACGTCCGGGACTTCTCTCACGCCTTCCTTTTGATGATACCAGCCGATCCTTGTTTCCGCACCAGATCAGCTGCGTTGGTTCACTGAACCTGTCGAAAAATCCGACGCGCCGATGCTGCCGTCTGGTGCGGAAAGACAGTTCGCCAGTTGAGGCCTCATCCCATTGAGCCCTGCACCCTTGAGAATGTTCCTGCTTCTCCACTGATGCATGCTGATAACATATCGCCTGCGCCCGTCTCCAACTGCATCAAACGGTTAAATTCATGCCAAACGTTATTCCTTCGCTGAACTAGTTTTCCTCGGATGAGTCAAAGTCATTTTTGGCCTGACATTGGCAAGTCCTGGAAGGATGGTAATTGGATTTCCAGAATAAGCGAAAAAATCTCCTTTCTCTCTGCGCCCTGCTCTAGTAATTGAGGTTAAATGAAATGGTCAACCGTGCACTAAACCTCGGTGGGTGTTCAGCAGCGGATGTGCGCGGTATAAAGAAGAGTTCGGATCTCAATTGTGAGTGTTCGGGCTCACGGAGAAAATTGTTTTGGAAAATCAAATATAGGAGGGATTTCTCTGGGACAAAAATCAAAGACCACTTGAGTCTAGCTGTGTATAAGTTAGCTTGGGGCTCACTGGGCTTTGTGTGTGTGTGTGTGTGTGTGCAAACTCACCAAACGTCCTCCGCATCCACGTCGCACTCAGCCCCGAACTGGCAAATGTCGCAGGTAGACGTTTCCTTCTGCCCCTCCTCGGCCGAGCCCTCGCCTCCTGGGAGAGAGACAGAGGGGAAAAGGTTTTCACGCCTGCTTCGCCCAAGAAGTGTGAAGTGACAGCGTGTCTGTGACCTCCTCCCCCCCGATGCAATGTGACCGCGAGAAACCGGTCTCGGGCAACCGA
Source organism: Pseudoliparis swirei (assembly GCF_029220125.1). Classification (NCBI taxonomy): domain Eukaryota; kingdom Metazoa; phylum Chordata; class Actinopteri; order Perciformes; family Liparidae; genus Pseudoliparis; species Pseudoliparis swirei. The sequence continues at coordinate 19,143,106 of NC_079389.1, forward strand.
AGTGCATTTATATCCGACCACATCTCGCCACAATCCCACCGAAGCCCCCCCCACCCCTGACTCTCATCCATCACTCCCAATATCCCCACTGATCTTTTTATTAGTCACTTTTTAATTTGTTCCCGCTGATTTCCTTTTGCGTTGGGAGTGCGGCGAGTCGTCGGCGGGCGGCGCCCGTACTGCCGTCGAGCTTACGGCGGCTTAAGGACCCCGCCGGTGCATATCACACCTCATGAGCGGCCGAGGGGGAAAGGAAAGGAAAGAAGAAAAGAAAAAAAAGAATCAATCTGGCCAATCTCAAATTGTCTTCTCTTTCCACAGAGGACTCCTCCCGCTTCGGCTCTCCTTCTCTTTCCCCTCGGCCCTCATCGAGAAAATAGAAAGGCTCTATTTTTAAACTTACTAGGGCCCACGAGGACAACTTTGGAAAAGAAGACGAAGAGGTGGAACTTGGCATCATTTCCTCATGTCATTTATTAAAACTGCCTGTGCACAGACACCCGTATCGCTCTCTTGTGTCGCCACTTACATTTCCCTCCCGAAACTTTGGTTTTTTCTTGTGATCCCCGGCGACACGCTGGATGAATTGGAAAGAACTCCGTTTCGGGAGGTTTAACGCGATTATTTCCGTCCGCCAAATTTACGTTGGGTTTGAGGTGGAAGTCAATCCATGATACTTCGCTGTCTTGTGACTTTCCTCCATAACTCGGCTCGATTGTGCGGCACGCCGACAGCTCCATTCTCCCCCATTTTTGCCCGTGTCCAAGCGCACGATGCAGCCAACAAGATTGAGAAGTTCCTTCGCTGAGAGTGTTAAACTCCTTTTCAAACGCCTAATCCTTTGCTTTCAATGTTTTCTCTCTCTTTTGAAGCGGCGTCTGAAGCTGCAGGTGTTGGATGGCAGCCAATAGCGGCGAGGCATCTTGTCCTCTGAATGCGGAACATTTTGCAGTCAGGTGGGAAGATGTACGTTGGGTATTCACAGCTTGGGTTCGCTTTACCTTCAGGTCACAGGACTGGCAGGACGACAAGGTGTGAAGCAGACTGTGGCGTGGAGCCCACCAGTGGAGCTTGTAACGCCACAAAAACAAAACAAACTAGAATGGGCACTCGGTAGAGCGCATACCTTCGCATATCACAAGATTGGGCATTGAATTATGAACATTTAGGCATTAGTTTCATGCCAATTGGATAAAAATTGACCGTGCTATGGTAAAAAGAAGATTTTGACCTTTTCATGACCTTGACCTTTGACCCGATCGATCCCAAAGTCTAATCAAATGGTCCCCGGATAATAACCAATTATCCCACCAAATTTCATGCGATTCGGTTTACAACTTTTTTTGTGACGCGAATAACACGCATACAAATAAATAAAAAATAAATAAAAAAATACACGCCGATCAAAACATAACCTTCCGCATTTTCAATCAGTCGCTCTGAATGGGATTTTTTTCCAAAATGAACCCCAATGATGTCATCAGGGTTACGTCTGTGGATTGCTACTTTGTTTAAAAATGAAAAAAGCGAAACTGCGATAGAAGATGTGGGGTATGAAAGAAGGGAGCGTTCCGTTAACATCTAGCGTCTAATAAAAGATGATATCAAGTTGCATTGTGGGAAGTGCACAGTAGGATCCAGTGTCTTGGAACTTGACCCTTACGTCGGACTAAAATATATCTCGTGCTCTGCTCCACGGATTCTGACTATCACCTGTCCCTCGTGAGTTCTCCGACATCATCGAAGTGCAACACTAGTGGGCGAGTGAACCAATCCCAAATCCATGTCCTGAAAAATGACAAATCCGAATGAAAGATCGTTTATTTATCATATCATATAAAAAAAGGTTGGAAAAATACTACCAAAAGGTATTGAGACATGAAAACGAGAAAAGAAATCATGGCGTACACTATTTACTGTCGTAGTGACTCCATAGGAAGTTGGCTATAAGACTACTTTTAGTCCCTCACAGCATTCTAGATCCTACACTCGATGTACCAACTCAAAGAATATTTCCATAAGACCCTCCCAGCCCCGTCTTTAATGCCATTTTGTCCTTCAAACTCTTTGCCCCCGATTTTAAAGGCAGGCTGTCTTTTCTAAATGGGTATCAACCCTGACAGTTGCTATTGACGGGTTTGAAAGAAAGGCTTTTGTTGGTAATTACGGTTTGAAACCACAAAATGGATCTAAATGGGTTTTTGCGACACCCTATTGATCCTTGAGGTAATTGGACTTCCGTCGCCTGCCTGCTGCTTGCAGAGTACAGAAAGCTCAGAGGAATGGTGTCAGGAGCAAAGCTCTTTGCAACAGCAGCGTCAGACGCAGTCTCCTGTAGTTTAGCCAAAAGGAGGAGTTAGCCCAATTTTATTTTTCTTCTTTGTATCGAGACGATGATGACAAGTACATATCGATTGGGGTGGGACTGGAATGGAAAAGCTGTTTTCACCTGTCATTACTACATGCGTTGGGACAATAACCCTTCATCAGAACTGTCACCAATAATATTCGGTTGTCACAGTGTATGAAAAGACATCAGCATGTTGTCATGACGAGCACATTGGTGATTTATTCCTCTAAAAGGCCACAAAGAAGGCCGTTGATGCCGCCACCAATGTCTCGAAATGTTGAAAAGTAACATTCATATATATCATAGTGGCTTTAATACTACTTTGAGTCTAGTCAAGTTCCACATCTCCGAGTTGTTGCACACATTTCTCAAAGAGATGAAATGACTCCTCCACCAACACGACGGACATTTGTATATCATATTGACTTTGTTTACGAGAAAGTTCATGTGATGGAATACAATATCAAAACAACCCTCATACATCTCTTGCAGTACACCACAATATAATCTTTTATATCATTCTGTTTGTGCTGTAAGGTGCAACAGGGAAGTCCGTCCATGGCACCTTACCCGGCAACTCGTGACAGACGGGTCAGAATCGAACGTGTGGCCATCAGCATCCACAGGGACCGTGGAGTCTGACCCGAGACAACAGCTTTTAAAAGTATAGTTCAGGATGTACACTTTGACTGAGGAGATTGATGCCACTCTCATTTCAATCTTCTAATTCAACTCTAGACAACTTCTCCAAACCGGATTTCTCACCTCTGCTCGAAGCTTCTAGGCCGAGACGGACACACCGGTCACCGCTGAGCGCCGAATGAAACGCTCCGGACATGAATAAAACATGAGGCTAAATGATGAAGTGAAAACAAAATGCCTCGAGTCTGATTATGAAGCGACTTTGAGTCCCCGCTGTACCCTAAAACCCAGTGGCTTGCAATTTACGGAGTCTTTATTCATACTGTTTGGATGAAAATAAGAAAAAGGCTTCTAATAAACACATCATTTTCCAGTCTCCTGGATTTTGATTACAGTCATCTCCCTCCACTCATTGTTTGATTTACTGACAGTTTTGCTTGATTAAATCAGCCGCCGCCTGATTGGAACAATATTCTTTTTAATCAAAGTGATTCTGGCTGCTGTTTGATGAAAAGAACCTGCTGTTGGGCTGCAATCACCTGTCTGATTATTTACCAGAAGCATTCTTGTCAAAGTGCTTTGGGGCTTCTGAAAGATTCAAGACTTAACTTCGTCGTTTCCGTTCGACAGGCGGACGCTGAAATATTCACGCCTGTTTGTGTCAACGGCTTTTTTAACGTGATACATTCCTGACTCTCTCGTTTTTTGACTTTTTTGGGGGGGTTGGGGTGTGTGTGTGTGTGTGGGGTTGCTTTTGTACCAAATGCTTGACGCTCCATTATCTTTAATGTTTTCAGTTTTGTGTGCACACACATCGTCGACAGAGCACATTGTGCTGTTGTGACCTTTTGAATTCGACCTTTGAGGATTAAGAAAATGCCAATAAATCAATTCCTGTGTTTCAGCGGAACGTTAAGGCGCATCGGGAGAAGTGGACTCCAGCTGTTTGGTATTTGCAACAAGGCTCAGGATGCATGATGACACCATTCTTTGGCATTGCAGTTACGACACACCAGGGTACATTATCTTTCCATTACATCAGGCAATCTGATAGAGTCTTCCTCTCAGGGCACTTCTAATTTCAAGCGGCACGTCGGGACTTCTCTCACGCCTTCCTTTTGCTGATACCAGCCGATCCTTGTTTCCGCACCAGATCAGCTGCGTTGGTTCCACTGAACCTGTCGAAAAATCCGGCGCCGATGCTGCCGTCTGGTGCGGAAAGACAGTTCGCCAGTTGAGGCCTCATCCCATTGAGCCCTGCACCCTTGAGAATGTTCCTGCTTCTCCACTGATGCATGCTGATAACATATCGCCTGCGCCCGTCTCCAACTGCATCAAACGGTTAAATTCATGCCAAACGTTATTCCTTCGCTGAACTAGTTTTCCTCGGATGAGTCAAAGTCATTTTTGGCCTGACATTGGCAAGTCCTGGAAGGATGGTAATTGGATTTCCAGAATAAGCGAAAAAATCTCCTTTCTCTCTGCGCCCTGCTCTAGTAATTGAGGTTAAATGAAATGGTCAACCGTGCACTAAACCTCGGTGGGTGTTCAGCAGCGGATGTGCGCGGTATAAAGAAGAGTTCGGATCTCAATTGTGAGTGTTCGGGCTCACGGAGAAAATTGTTTTGGAAAATCAAATATAGGAGGGATTTCTCTGGGACAAAAATCAAAGACCACTTGAGTCTAGCTGTGTATAAATTAGCTCGGGGCTCACTGGGCTTTGTGTGTGTGTGTGTGTGTGTGTGTGTGTGTGCAAACTCACCAAACGTCCTCCGCATCCACGTCGCACTCAGCCCCGAACTGGCAAATGTCGCAGGTAGACGTTTCCTTCTGCCCCTCCTCGGCCGAGCCCTCGCCTCCTGGGAGAGAGACAGAGGGGAAAAGGTTTTCACGCCTGCTTCGCCCAAGAAGTGTGAAGTGACAGCGTGTCTGTGACCTCCTCCCCCACGATGCAATGTGACCGCGAGAAACCGGTCTCGGGCAACCGAAGTGCATTTATATCGACCACATCTCGCCACAATCCCACCGAAGCCCCCCACCCACCTGACTCTCATCATCACTCCCAATATCCCCACTGATCTTTTGTTAGTCACTTTTAATTTGTTCCCGCTGATTTCCTTTTGCGTTGGGAGTGCGGCGAGTCGTCGGCGGGCGGCGCCCGTACTGCCGTCGAGCTTACGGCGGCTTAAGGACCCCGCCGGTGCATATCACACCTCATGAGCGGCCGAGGGGGAAAGGAAAGGAAAGAAGAAAAAAGAAAAAAAAGAATCAATCTGGCCAATCTCAAATTGCATTCTCTTTCCACAGAGGACTCCTCCCGCTTCGGCTCTCCTTCTCTTTCCCCTCGGCCCTCATCTAGAAAATAGAAAAGGCTCTATTTTTAAACTTACTAGGGCCCACGAGGACAACTTTGGAAAAGAAGACGAAGAGGTGGAACTTGGCATCATTTTCTCATGTCATTTATTAAAACTGCCTGTGCACAGACACCCGTATCGCTCTCTCATGTCGCCACTTACATTTCCCTCCCGAAACTTTGGTTATTTCTTGTGATCCCCGGCGACACGCTGGATGAATTGGAAAGAACTCCGTTTCGGGAGGTTTAATGATTATTTCAAATCCGCCAAATTTACGTTGGGTTTGAGGTGGAAGTCAATCCATGCTACTTCGCTGTCTTGTGACTTTCCTCCATAACTCGGCTCGATTGTGCGGCACGCCGACAGCTCCATTCTCCCCCATTTTTGCCCGTGTCCAAGCGCACGATGCAGCCAACAAGATTGAGAAGTTCCTTCGCTGAGAGTGTTAAACTCCTTTCAAGCGCCTAATCCTTTGCTTTCAATGTTTTCTCTCTCTTTTGAAGCGGCGTCTGAAGCTGCAGGTGTTGGATGGCAGCCAATAGCGGCGAGGCATCTTGTCCTCTGAATGCGGAACATTTTGCAGTCAGGTGGGAAGATGTACGTTGGGTATTCACAACTTGGGTTCGCTTACCTTCAGGTCACAGGACTGGCAGGTCGACAAGGTGTGAAGCAGACTGTGGCGTGGAGCCCACCAGTGGAGCTTGTAACGCCACAAAAACAAAACAAACTAGAATGGGCACTCGGTAGAGCGCATACCTTCGCATATCACAAGATTGGGCATTGAATTATGAACATTTTGGCATTAGTTGCATGCCAATTGGATAAAAATTGACCGTGCTATGGTAAAAAGAAGATTTTGACCTTTTCATGACCTTGACCTTTGACCCGATCGATCCCAAAGTCTAATCAAATGGTCCCCGGATAATAACCAATTATCCCACCAAATTTCATGCGATTCGGTTTACAACTTTTTTTGTGACGCGAATAACACGCATACAAAAAATAAAATAAAAATAAAAAAATACACGGCGATCAAAACATAACCTTCCGCATTTTCAATCAGTCGCTCTGAATGGGATTTTTTTCCAAAATGAACCCCAATGATGTCATCAGGGTTACGTCTGTGGATTGCTACTTTGTTTAAAAATGAAAAAAGCAAAACTGCGATAGAAGATGTGGGGTATGAAAGAAGGGAGCGTTCCGTTAACATCTAGCGTCTAATAAAAGATGATATCAAGTTGCATTGTGGGAAGTGCACAGTAGGATCCAGTGTCTTGGAACTTGATCCTTACGTCGGACTAAAATATATCTCGTGCTCTGCTCCACGGATTCTGACTATCACCTGTCCCTCGTGAGTTCTCCGACATCATCGAAGTGCAACACTAGTGGGCGAGTGAACCAATCCCAAATCCATGTCCTGAAAAATGACAAATCCGAATGAAAGATCGTTTATTTATCATATAATATCAAAAAAGGTTGGAAAAATACTACCAAATTGAGACATGAAAACGAGAAAAGAAATCATGGTGTACAATATTTGCTGTCGTAGTGACTCCATAGGAAGTTGGCTATAAGACTACTTTTAGTCCCTCACAGCATTCTAGATCCTCCACTCGATGTACCAACTCGGAGAATATTTCCATAAGACCCTCCCAGCCCCGTCTTTAATGCCATTTTGTCCTTCAAACTCTTTGCCCCCGATTTTAAAGGCAGGCTGTCTTTTCTAAATGGGTTGACTCGATCTCTCGGGTTATTTCCCTTCTAAAACACGGAAAACACTTCACACCTCACAGTACGACATGCAACCTTTGAGTCCTTTGCCTCATGACTCGTAAACCGGTCCTAATGCCTTCAGTTAAGTTCATCTTTCAGACTCTCTAACGCCGTCAATTCTTACAACCCCGTGTTTCCCAATTCATAGACTTTCGAGGCGCGTTGCCAGTCTTGTCCTCAAGAGTTCAATTGTGCGAGACAGTTCAATTTCACAGGCTTGTTTTCTTCCGCCTCACGTCAGAGTTCAAGGTACTGTCGCGGCAGGCGACTGCGGCTAATTGAATCGGCTCTCTGGCCGCCGACGCCGATGCGATTCCCTCACTTCCACCCGTCGGGCATGTTGCGGTGTGTGAGGTTTTCTTCAGGGCACCGGCTCTCGCCAGCATCTCTGGCTGCTTTGTCCTCTGTCTAATGATCAGCTGCACATAAAGGCTTGTGGGCAGGCGAGCATGTAAGCTCTCCCGCGACTCTACTCCCCGACGAGAGAGGGGAGGGGTTGGCGGGAGAGAGACTGTACACGATTCCGTGACGCCTGCTCGTATTTCTTAGCAAATGCCCGTACGAATGCCAAACATCGCCTCGTCTCCCTCTTCTTTCTGTCCTCTGGTGCCCAACACTACAGCCAGAGCACATCTCGCACGCACACACCGTTTCCCCGGATCCCCGTACGAGGGTACTGCAGGCACAATTACCGAAGACGACTGGGGGCCGGCAGTGTTTTCCACTCCTCAAATCGTCTCCTGTAGCACTAACACCAACATCGGCCCTGTTCCCGCGCCGGCTAATCCTCGGAATCAGGAGACGCGGCCGGGTAATGACTGAGCAGATTAGCCCATCTACTGGGCCCCGCGAATCACTCCCCCCCCCCCCCCCGCCAGCTCCTACATCACCTCGCATCGATCCGAGCTCGGGCCAGACCGGTCGCCCGGGCCTCCTCTGTGACTCTACTGTCCTCGCCTCACCTTCATCTCAGCCAAATCCGGGCTCGCCTTTGTTCCTTTTTATGTCGAGAATGGTGCCGCGGAGCTTCCTCCGTGGCCGGAAAGCTCCATCTAATCCCCTCAGTGGTGCCTGGAGCGGGGCCACTCTGTAAGGTACGACGCTCTGCATACAAGCTCACGTCAAAAGACAACAGGATTCAACCCCGAGACTTCTGCATTGAAAGCGCGAGATTCCGCGAGCCTTGCCTTCACCTCGTGTCTGTAGAACAGGAGCAGGGACAGTCGCTGTGCAACGAGAACCAGATGAACAATATTTGATATAGCCTATCAAATGATTTTGAGCTCTAACTGCTGCCAACGCTTTGACGATATACTGACACATGGGGGGGTGTTATTGTATTATGCCTTTGTAGCCTTTCTTGTGTCGTGTCATGGGTACATAGTGCTATAGCATAGTATGTATAAAGAGTTTGACAAAAGATCATTCATGAGAACGAGCTTACAGCAAGAACGAGGGAACATGTATTTCAGTTGGCACACACACACACACACACACAGGAGATTTAGGGCACTCTAGCATGCAGCTATCATATGGATGATGAATGAAGCCGACACACCCCTGGAAAACAGAGCGAGACCACGACGACCTTGGTTGCAAACACACCGGGGAGAGGAGAGGTCTGTGAGGGAGACATGAGCCGATGCATCCTACATTTAGGCTATATATATATATATATATATATATGTGGCCACTGAACCAGGTTCAAGGTAAGCCCCACACACCGTACCGCCCTGCAAAAGGTTTAAGCCGAGTTCAGACGAAACATTCTGCACAGCGATTCGTTCAAACTCCCCCGGAGCCTCTTACTGATTTGTTTGTTTCACACGGGCTTCATATGAGACGGCCACGAGTTGTAATATCACAATATGGCCTTCAACGCGCACACAATCTGTATTGTGAGCCGATATGGATATTGCACACGGAGAATTGGTTTCGGGCAATAAAACTGACAATGAATTCTGATTTAAGGACAGGCTTAATACAGATTATTGGAGCAACTTCCCACACAGTACACACAGTGGAGCACCCGGTAGACAGTATTCGATAGCCTACCCGCATTAATATATACATGAGGTGGACAAAATATTGGAAACACCTGTCAATAACCCACAATATAATTAACCCTCCTGTTATGTTCGTTTCTTACATACAGCCGTGATGTTCCCGGGTCAATTTGACCCGGTTAATGTTGAATCATCCAAAAGTGGTCAGAAACCAAAAAATTCTAAAAACTATAGTTTGTACCTCATCACCAACAACATTACTAACAATTAAATCAGTTTTTAGTGGAATTGAGTTATTTACCCCTCCATAGATCAGAGTTCAATCAGGAGAACTCACTCGTTTTAAACAAACTACAGCAAAATGATCTCTTAAATAGAATCAACCCAAAGAAACATGAACGCCTTCATGAAGGTGTAGGGCCGTTGTATTACACTGGATTTGTTCGAGCTATATGTACTTGATACTGTACATTTGTCTCACAAATTGCATCGGATGTCCCCAAAGAGTTGTATAGAGGCTACAGCTACAGGATAATTGCACGGTGCCGGTGAAACCAAATAATTCCTATTTGCAGCTGTGATAAATCTTAGCGAGGGCTGTTTTCTTCCCGTAAACAGACATGTGATCCATGAAAGGTGATACAGGAAGCAATAAACATGAGCCAACTCGCTGATAATGGCCCGGGGATGATGATACTGAATCTGTGGTGCGGTCACGGTGCATCTGCATCACACTGCCGGCATTACATGCACTTTGAACTCTGACTCATCTGCAACAGATGCAGTCTTTCACTTGTGTGAGCAGGTCCATTAGAAAAAGACTGCTGACAATTAAAATATGAAACCCATCAATCAAAATGGCATCAATGGGCCCGCTGCCCCGAGTGGCCGATCTGACGGGGAGAGCTGGGCCAGAGAACCGAATACAGCCTGATAATCCATAAACATAATGGACATCAATATTAAAAAAGATGACAGATGAGAGGCCAGGATTCAATTTCGATTCTTTTTCCTCCCATGCAGAAGCCCATATCACTTTTCACAAAGTAATCTGTCCGCCATAAGGTCGATGAGGAGGGGCCGAGGGGCCGAGGGGCACCGCTCCAGTGACGCAAAGGACAAAATGAATCAGGCAAGGGCAATATGACTTTGAAATAAATAATGATCGACCATCACGCTCGGTGGGCATTGGCAGAGAAACACAGAACAGCGTCGCTGAAGCAGAACTCCCATAGACTGCAGGTGGGCGTGGTCACCATGGAGACACCCATTAGTTTCGGGGACTGCCAGTTTGAAGCCTCCGGTCGGTCATTGGACCCTCGGCTTTTGACCGTCACCGTCTCGGTCGCTCGTTAAGACGAAAAAACGCGGACGCTTGAGACCCCGCGGCAGCGACCTGTCGATCACACGGTAGCCACGCCCTGAAGTAGAACGGCACGGCGGAAAGACGCAAGCAGCAGGAGAGGAGGGAGGCTGTCGAGCTGCTCGGGTTTCCCCCGTTGGCCAAGTTCAGCCGGAAAGCATCATTAGTCAGATCTCAACAGGGTGGATTTATTACCGGCTTGTCTCAAGACCCCATCACGACGTGTGACGGCCATCATTTGTAATTGGGGCTTGCTGGCGCGTGGCGTAAAGATGATTCACGTGCGACCTTGCAGCTTAAGTGTGGCGCCATATTGCCGACTCTCTTCAGTCATGTTGCAGGTGGTTTGTACTGGGGAATTCAACAATTAATAATCGTGTTGTTTTGTTGTGGTTCTTGTATCAGGTCTTACCTTTTAGCGATTCACAATAACAGACTAGGCTTCGGCACTCGGATCATTAGATAACGGGCCAGAAATACATCCTTTGACTGAGTACCGGTAGGTATCACAAGGTGCAGCTGCAGCCAGGTACAACTGTTGATCCATTTGGTGGTGACCGTGCAGTCATTAATGAAACCTGGAATAAGGTCCTCAACTGGGTCAAACCTTTCGATGGATTAAAATGAGGAATTATGGTTTTAAACCTTCATCTTTCCCAGCGCTGAGAGGATTAGATCCTGCTTTCTGTTCTCCTCTCGCCTGAATGGCTCAGCGGCCGTCTTTCATTCCGATATCTGGTCATAAGAGCTCTGGGAAAGAGCATTCAGGTTGCTCAATAAACTTAAGGAGAAGTGGTCGCCTACACCTCATATCACACACAAGAAGAATCATGTAAGTGATTAAATAAGCATAACCTGCTTTACTATCTATTTTCCTCTAAATGGGACCGTACGTTACTAAATAAACATCTTGCAGTATTGAAGAAGACTTGATACTGAGAGCATAAACTCATGTTCACAATGTTTAATAAGGGAATAAATCAAGAGAAGCACTTTCATCTCGTTAAAGAATTCTATATAATCGGACTTTAAGGAACTTACGGTGCCAATTCAGGTGGAAATGTTTTATATTTTATAAAATAAACACCCACTCTCTTGATGAGAGTGGCATGAGAAGATCGATGCATTCCCATCTCATTGTGTTGCCAAGAAACACTCAGAATACGTTACTCCTAAAACCACAACTTTGACTTTTTACCGTTTGAGTGGGATACATGAGAATGTGTTGATTAGCAAGCTTAAATTGTTCCGGTGGGCGTATATTTCAAACTAGCTGCTTCTCCCTAATGCTAAGCTAAGCTAATTGCCCCTAGCTTTCGCTCCAGAGTTAATGCAAAGTCGTGATTGGTATCGATCTGCTCATCTGACTCTTGGCAAGAAAGCAGGAGGAACATTTCCCCACAATGTCGATGTATCCCTTCAAGTTATGGTGCCAATGCCAAAAATGATACTGTCCAGTTTTGATAGCTCGCATTGAGGAATAATACGTTTTTAAGTCTCAAATGAGCAGAATTGTGTGCTTTGGCGCGTCTTGGCATCGAATTTGGCCGCCAGGAAACAACTTTGTATTTTTTTGTGCAGAACAGTGTGAGTTTCAATAGAAGCCCATTAAGATGTCAAACAAACCACTCATGATTTATTTCTGCTTTCAGATATCAGTCCTAATAAAGAGAGGTATCTGGGGCTCTTTATAGTATAGAAATGTCCATATCACTTTGAATGTGTCTGTCAGATTGATTTATACCATAAAACCTACAAGTATTAGACATCTTGGATCCGCTCAGATTCCTGGTTATAATCCGAATAAGATAAACTAGCCTAAAGCAAGTCACAAGCGACTTCAAATAACACAGGGATGCAAGCTAAAGCTCCTAAAGAGGACACCCATCTATTTTAAGTTTGACTTGACTAATTCATCAAGACAAGGCCACGGCACTTTTGACCCTCATCGCTCACCGTCTATGAGAAGAAAAATCAACCCCACTAAATAATTCATGCCTTTGTTTGACAGTATCAATTCTATTTAATTTATATGAAAGCGGATAGACGGCACGAACAAGGCATCGCAATGCAACGGATCACCGTTATTCGGCCAATGTTTTTCTTTTGCCCGTCTCTCCTTCCTTCCACCGCTCCATTATTTGTCCTCATACACACTGGCCACAAGGATTTGGAATTTCTCATCCGTATCTCATATCAGCATGCTCGTTGGAAATTCAATTAAATTCCCTCTCAGTTTGCACTCAGCAGCAAGGCCTCTCTAACCTTGGCATATTTACTCTCCGAAGCCCCATCACAATGTGGAGAACCTACAGGTAGAGCAACAAACATCCTCTTTTCCTCCCTCTCTGTCTCTGACATTAACTATTCACCCCTGTGGAACGTCGTGACGCACTCCAGTTTGATGCCGTCCTATGTGGCCCCTGTAGGGTGTTCACGGATAAGTGCCGAGACACTTCCCTGTGGTGTGGTTGCATTTGGAATAATTACCCCAAAGTGCTATGATGCTTGTTTTTTGTGTGTGTCAGTTCAACCACAACCAGGGAGATAATTCTGACAAGCTGGTGCCGCCGCCGAGTTACGACTCCGAGTTAAACCGAAAGAAACTCTCATCCCCAACTGAAACCTGAGGGGAATCCATGCGGACGTCGCCGCTTACCCGGGTCTTCTCCTCGGAGGCAGGGAGCAGAACGACAAGCGGCGCGAGCTGAAGCTTTGTCTGACCGGCGATGGAGGTAATTACCGTGTCATTTGATGTAGATGTTGTTGCTAAACATGGCTCACGTGACTGCTAATAGCAGCTAGCCCTCAGGGCTAATTTGGGGAGTTCTTTCCAGCTGCACCAGTATAGCCGTCGTCTGGCTGTTGAGCGGAGGCGGTCTACACGTTTGTCCATATGCTCGGTGGAGCATCACCGTCAGCCAATGACCGCTTCTGTACTGTGCGGTAGCAAAGATCCACATCCACTCAGACATTTCTTTTTGTTGTAATCAGAGTTCTTACACATGTTGACCAATGGATTTCCAGGACTTTAAACCAAATTCCCATGACCAAACTGAAATCTCGGTATAAACATGAAACATTTAGAAAATGTTGCGTATTGAGGCGTCGCGGCTTACATTTTGAGCGTCTTTCTTCAAAAATGTTTTAATTATTTCAAACACGGCGTAAATGAACCTGTGATTATAACAAATTTCCATGACTTTTTCAAAACCTTTATGATTTTAGTTATTTCCATGATTTTTCCCGGCCTGGAAATGACCATTTTAAATTCCATGACTTTTCCAGGTTCTCCATGACAGTACGAACCCTGAAAAGAGACTTGAGACTTGAGCTTGTCGGTCAGGACCCCTCCCATCCCAGTGGATGGAGTTACTGGAGGTAGTTGGCTAAAGTCTGCCTTGTCTGCTCAGGCGCCATTTTTAAAGCCTTGAATTCAGCATTTAGTCGGTCGCCATCGTTGTGACCAGTGACCATCGATCCACCTTCATCACAATGTCAAAGTTTGCCAAAATAAAACCGGTCTCAGACATGGTGGACCCCCCCTTCCATGACCTTTCCAGGTTTTCCATGACCGTACGAACCCTGTGTAATTATTTTGTCATTTCTTTTCTTTACATTACTTCAACCACAGCATGAACACTTTATTGTTAAATAAGCAGCATTACGTCCCTTTATACCCGTCTCTTTGTTGACATCCCTCCAGCAGGAAGAAGAGCTAAATGAGGGAGATGAAGAGAGAAACGAGACAAGGCACGCATCCGTGCGATTTCCTTTGAGGGATTTTGTTGGAATCTCTCTAGATAAGAAGACCAATGACCTCAGAAGGAAAAAATAAACGATTATTTATTATCCACTTTGTAAAGCAATTGATAAGAAAACTCCTACACACGAGTATTTTGCACTTCATGCAATGCTTTAAGGCACTTGAGGCAGCGACGGTGAGAATATCAAAGCCATTACCAAACCCGTGATAACGGCTTCAAATCAAATGTTACCAACATCCGCTGATTAAAATGTTTTAACTGACTCTTCAACCCTCTTTGTTCGAGCTATATGTACTTGATACTGTACATTTGTCTCACAAATTGCATCGGATGTCCCCAAAGAGTTGTATAGAGGCTACAGCTACAGGATAATTGCACGGTGCCGGTGAAACCAAATAATTCCTATTTGCAGCTGTGATAAATCTTAGCGAGGGCTGTTTTCTTCCCGTAAACAGACATGTGATCCATGAAAGGTGATACAGGAAGCAATAAACATGAGCCAACTCGCTGATAATGGCCCGGGGATGATGATACTGAATCTGTGGTGCGGTCACGGTGCATCTGCATCACACTGCCGGCATTACATGCACTTTGAACTCTGACTCATCTGCAACAGATGCAGTCTTTCACTTGTGTGAGCAGGTCCATTAGAAAAAGACTGCTGACAATTAAAATATGAAACCCATCAATCAAAATGGCATCAATGGGCCCGCTGCCCCGAGTGGCCGATCTGACGGGGAGAGCTGGGCCAGAGAACCGAATACAGCCTGATAATCCATAAACATAATGGACATCAATATTAAAAAAGATGACAGATGAGAGGCCAGGATTCAATTTCGATTCTTTTTTTCCTCCCATGCAGAAGCCCATATCACTTTTCACAAAGTAATCTGTCCGCCATAAGGTCGATGAGGAGGGGCCGAGGGGCCGAGGGGCACCGCTCCAGTGACGCAAAGGACAAAATGAATCAGGCAAGGGGCAATAATGACTTTGAAATAAATAATGATGCGACCATCACGCTCGGTGGGCATTGGCAGAGAAACACAGAACAGCGTCGCTGAAGCAGAACTCCCATAGACTGCAGGTGGGCGTGGTCACCATGGAGACACCCATTAGTTTCGGGGACTGCCAGTTTGAAGCCTCCGGTCGGTCATTGGACCCTCGGCTTTTGACCGTCACCGTCTCGGTCGCTCGTTAAGACGAAAAAACGCGGACGCTTGAGACCCCGCGGCAGCGACCTGTCGATCACACGGTAGCCACGCCCTGAAGTAGAACGGCACGGCGGAAAGACGCAAGCAGCAGGAGAGGAGGGAGGCTGTCGAGCTGCTCGGGTTTCCCCCGTTGGCCAAGTTCAGCCGGAAAGCATCATTAGTCAGATCTCAACAGGGTGGATTTATTACCGGCTTGTCTCAAGACCCCATCACGACGTGTGACGGCCATCATTTGTAATTGGGGCTTGCTGGCGCGTGGCGTAAAGATGATTCACGTGCGACCTTGCAGCTTAAGTGTGGCGCCATATTGCCGACTCTCTTCAGTCATGTTGCAGGTGGTTTGTACTGGGGAATTCAACAATTAATAATCGTGTTGTTTTGTTGTGGTTCTTGTATCAGGTCTTACCTTTTAGCGATTCACAATAACAGACTAGGCTTCGGCACTCGGATCATTAGATAACGGGCCAGAAATACATCCTTTGACTGAGTACCGGTAGGTATCACAAGGTGCAGCTGCAGCCAGGTACAACTGTTGATCCATTTGGTGGTGACCGTGCAGTCATTAATGAAACCTGGAATAAGGTCCTCAACTGGGTCAGAGCCTTTCTCGATGGATTAAAATGAGGAATTATGGTTTTAAACCTTCATCTTTCCCAGCGCTGAGAGGATTAGATCCTGCTTTCTGTTCTCCTCTCGCCTGAATGGCTCAGCGGCCGTCTTTCATTCCCGATATACGGTCATAAGAGCTCTGGGAAAGAGCATTCAGGTTGCTCAATAAACTTAAGGAGAAGTGGTCGCCTACACCTCATATCACACACAAGAAGAATCATGTAAGTGATTAAATAAGCATAACCTGCTTTACTATCTATTTTCCTCTAAATGGGACCGTACGTTACTAAATAAACATCTTGCAGTATTGAAGAAGACTTGATACTGAGAGCATAAACTCATGTTCACAATGTTTAATAAGGGAATAAATCAAGAGAGAAGCACTTTCATCTCGTTAAAGAATTCTATATAATCGGACTTTAAGGAACTTACGGGTGCCAATTCAGAGTGGAAATGTTTTATATTTTATAAAATAGGCTTACCCACTCTCTTGATGAGAGTGGCATGAGAAGATCGATGCATTCCCATCTCATTGTGTTGCCAAGAAACACTCAGAATACGTTACTCCCCTAAAACCACAACTTTGACTTTTTACCGTTTGGGTACGGATACATGAGGAATGTGTTGATTAGCAAGCTTAAATTGTTCCGGTAGGCGTATATTTCAAACTAGCTGCTTCTCCCTAATGCTAAGCTAAGCTAATTGCCCCCTGGCACTCGCTCCAGAGTTAATGCAAAGTCGTGATTGGTATCGATCTGCTCATCTGACTCTTGGCAAGAAAGCAGGAGGAACATTTCCCACAATGTCGATGTATCCCTTCAAGTTATGGTGCCAATGCCAAAAATGATACTGTCCAGTTTTTGATAGCTCGCATTGAGGAATAATACGTTTTTTTAAGTCTCAAATGAGCAGAATTGTGTGCTTTGGCACGTCTTGGCATCGAATTTGGCCGCCAGGAAACAACTTTGTATTTTTTTGTGCAGAACAGTGTGAGTTTCAATAGAAGCCCATTAAGATGTCAAACAAACCACTCATGATTTATTTCTGCTTTCAGATATCAGTCCTAATAAAGAGAGGTATCTGGGGCTCTTTATAGTATAGAAATGTCCATATCACTTTGAATGTGTCTGTCCAGATTGATTTATACCATAAAACCTACAAGTATTAGACATCTTGGATCCGCTCAGATTCCTGGTTATAATCCGGAAATAAGATAAACTAGCCTAAAGCAAGTCACAAGCGACTTCAAATAACACAGGGATGCAAGCTAAAGCTCCCTAAAGAGGACACCCATCTATTTTAAGTTTGACTTGACTAATTCATCAAGACAAGGCCACGGCACCGGCCCTCATCGCTCACCGTCTATGAGAAGAAAAATCAACCCCACTAAATAATTCATGCCTTTGTTTCGGCCAAGTATCAATTCTATTTAATTTATATGAAAGCGGATAGACGGCACGAACAAGGCATCGCAATGCAACGGATCACCGTTATTCGGCCAATGTTTTTCTTTTGCCCGTCTCTCCTTCCTTCCACCGCTCCATTATTTGTCCTCATACACACTGGCCACAAGGATTTGGAATTTCTCATCCGTATCTCATATCAGCATGCTCGTTGGAAATTCAATTAAATTCCCTCTCAGTTTGCACTCAGCAGCAAGGCCTCTCTAACCTTGGCATATTTACTCTCCGAAGCCCCATCACAATGTGGAGAACCTACAGGTAGAGCAACAAACATCCTCTTTTCCTCCCTCTCTGTCTCTGACATTAACTATTCACCCCTGTGGAACGTCGTGACGCACTCCAGTTTGATGCCGTCCTATGTGGCCCCTGTAGGGTGTTCACGGATAAGTGCCGAGACACTTCCCTGTGGTGTGGTTGCATTTGGAATAATTACCCCAAAGTGCTATGATGCTTGTTTTTGTATGTGTCAGTTCAACCACAACCAGGGAGATAATCCTGACAAGCTGGTGCCGCCGCCGAGTTACGACTCCGAGTCACGACTCCGAGTTTAACCGAAAGAAACTCTCATCCCCAACTGAAACCTGAGGGGAATCCATGCGGACGTCGCCGCTTACCCGGGTCTTCTCCTCGGAGAGCCGGGAACGAGAACCGACAAACGGCCGCGAGCTGAAGCTTTGTCTGACCGGCGATGGAGGTAATTACCGTGTCATTTGATGTAGATGTTGTTGCTAAACATGGCTCACGTGACTGCTAATAGCAGCTAGCCCTCAGGGCTAATTTGGGGAGTTCTTTCCAGCTGCACCAGTATAGCCGTCGTCTGGCTGTTGAGCAGAGCGACGGCGGTCACACGTTTGTCCATATGCTCGAGTGGAGCATCACCGTCAGCCAGCGGCCCGCTACTGTACTGTGCGGTAGCAAAAGATCACATCCACTCAGACATTTCTTTTTGTTGTAATCAGGGTTCTTACACATTTTGACCAATGGATTTCCAGGACTTTAAACCAAATTCCCATGACCAAACTGAAATCTCGGTATAAACATGAAACATTTAGAAAATGTTGCGTATTGAGAGCGTACGCCGGCTTATATTTTGAGCGTCTTTCTTTAAAAAATATATTAATTATTTCAAACTCGGCGTAAATGAACATGTGATTATAACAAATTTCCATGACTTTTTCAAAACCTTTATGATTTTAGTTATTTCCATGATTTTTCCCGGCCTGGAAATGACCATTTTAAAATTCCATGACTTTTCCAGGTTCTCCATGACAGTACGAACCCTGAAAAGAGACTTGAGACTTGAGCTTGTCCCGGTCAGGACCCCTCCCATCCCCGAGTGGATGAGTTACTGGAGGTAGTTGACGGCTAAAAGTCTGCCTTGTCTGCTCCAGACGCCATTTTTTTTAAAGCCTTGAATTCAGCATTCAGTCGGTCGCCATCGTTGTGACCAGAAGTGACCATCGATCCACACCCTTCATCACAATGTCAAGGGATTTGCCAAAATATGGAAACCGGTCTCAGACATGGTGGACCCCCCCTTCCATGACCTTTCCAGGTTTTCCATGACCGTACGAACCCTGTGTAATTATTTTGTCATTTCTTTTCTTTACATTACTTCAACCACAGCATGAACACTTTATTGTTAAATAAGCAGCATTACGTCCCTTTATACCCGTCTCTTTGTTGACATCCCTCCAGCAGGAAGAAGAGCGAAATGAGGGAGATGAAGAGAGAAACGAGACAAGGCACGCATCCGTGCCATTTCCTTTGAGGGATTTTGTTGGAATTTCTCTAGATAAGAAGACCAATGACCTCAGAAGGAAAAAATAAACGATTATTTATTATCCACTTTGTAAAGCAATTGATAAAAAAAACTCCTACACACGAGTATTTTGCACTTCATGCAATGCTTTAAGGCACTTGAGGCAGCGACGGTGGGAATATCAAAGCCATTACCAAACCCGCGATAACGGCTTCAAATCAAATGTTACCAACATCCGCTGATTAAAATGTTTTAACTGACTCTTCAACCCTCAAAAGGTCATGTACACGGTGGTATACCAGTGCAGTAAAGAAACAAAAAGTTAGCTCGGCTTTGACTTCGCACTGGCTTCAGTCCAATGCTTTAATCTTATCTCGGGGCTCCTCGTCTTTAAAGCAGCTCAGTTAATCTACTGTATAATGAGTCGATCTGTTGAAACACTGCTTCCATACTGAAACAGATGTCTGGAGCGAGCCAGAGAGGACAGAGCTCTCCAGTAGGAAGCTCCTATCACGAAGACCGCTGTTTCGAAAGATGCATTTTAATTTCGTTACTCATTTCTCTCAGCCATTTAAGAGCACTTCAATCAAAATGTGCATTTTGCTCGTGTAGTGCACGGGAAGACATCTGCAGTGTCACTTCAGTGTCACGGCGACAGCGTTTGACACGAATGAGAAACCTAAATATATTAGGGTACAGCGCACAGCCATATCGGAATGGACAGCCAGCATCCTAAAGTAATACATAAATAAACAAACCACATACTATTGTTTTGGTATCAAACTCAACAGCCATAACAATCAAAAACGCCGAATCATTGTGACAAAGCGAGGCGAGCAGATGTCAGAAAACAGATGGCTGAATGTTGTGATCTTTACTGGCGTCTACGAGTCGTTTAGGAGAACGTGTTAGCATTCACACAGTTTCCTGCGTTTTGAATTTTTTCCTAAAGATGCAAAAGACAATCCACGAGGAGTCTCGTGCTCTCCTGTTATCCAAGCCAAATATTCCACTTGTGGATTGTATATGTCATTACTTTAAAGGAAGGCTTAGTTTGAAAACTCTTTATAAATGCTGGAGTTATTCTACCAGTCGGTTGTGGCCAGTGTGCTGCACTTTGCCATTGTCTGCTGGGGGAGCAGTGACACCAGGAAGGCTGGCTCCATCATCGGCTGCCAGCTCACCTGGAACAGGTGGTGAGGACGTTGAAGAAACTGGTGTGACCACCCTCTCCACCTCCTCCAGGGTACAAGGTCAGAGTACTTTCTAGATACAGGAGAACATTCCTGCCGGCGGCTATGAAGGCTACAACAGTTCACCTCTTGCCAGATCACCCTAACCCTTCTTATATTTTGTGTTTTTTTATTTTTATTCTTGTGTAATTTCCCTTGGGGATTAATATCTATCTATCTATCTATCTATAAATGAGCGCAATTATCCGAAGTTAGGAGCGTTTTCTGAATCTGACTTCAGTGTACGAATAAAAGGTTTCGCTCCTTGGTCTTGATTTTTTTAAAAGTCCTGCACCTCCATGAAACGGCACAACCAGAGACCTCCAACATGTCTTCTGTCCAGTTACAATGCAATAAATCATAAAAAAATTAAAAAGCGGAGGTTGAATGTCTTTGTTTCCAAGTGTTACCAAGGTTGGATACAACTATTTCTACTTAAAAGCCTCTCTTCAAAGCATACAGTTCACTTTCACACATTTTTTGTCAAATGACTGGCGGTCTCAGGCGAACCAATCAGGACCACCTTGTTCCTCTGAGGACAGCGGAATTTAATCATTTCTACAGTTATCTGGTTACTTCAAACGGTTTATTTGGGGCGAGATTTTAAACGAGAGCCCTAGAATAAAATGCGTTTGATGAAATAACACAATCTTAAACTGAGGTTGAGGTTGCGCTGGACTGATGAAAATCCGATCAATGCGACCGTTTTTTATTATATTGTACAGCTTGCTGGTATGATAACGGTGTAGTTTGGGGGATTATTGAAAGAAAACGTGCTTTTCCATCCCGCTGGCGGGTTTTGGGGTTCAGAGGGTGAAGATATCATCTCCGATGTACGCAGCTCTGAGCGTTGCCTCCTCTGTCCTCGGGGGCAAACACACACTTTAGGAGCCTTGGCACAGCGATGCCCCTTCTGTTACCATCGCCTGCTTGCTCCGTGAATCTCAAGAAAATGTCAGGCTCCAGCCCCCAAATACTCCGACCCAACTCCACGTGTGTCGGCTCGCAGCCCCCAGCGCCACGCCACCCCTGCCCTGCAGGGGCCAATCTCACACCACTGAGCCTTGGAGAGGAGCCGCGGACAGCCGGATGGCGGGGGAGTGATGGCATGGTTTGCTCTCAAGGGAGGAAGAGGATGAGAAAACTACGGGCTACTGGCTAATCCTCTGTGCACAGGACCACCAGAAAAGGATTGGCCGGGGCTGAAGACGGAGCTACAGATTGGAGATCACACCGAGGGGAGGGGCTAAGGAGCTGGAGACAAAGGGAGGATGAGCAAAGCGGGTGGTCTCTGGTCGAGATATTTGACACCACAGATATCTGCACTGTAACACAATTGTAGCAGAGGGAATGTAATCAATCAGTGCAGCAGATTGTGCGTCCAACAATGCACGACGATGTGCGGAGCGATATTCTACTGAGGAAAGTCCGCTCGGCCCGAACCCCAAGCACGACCACACGCTTTCCATTAATGGAACTATTTGTTTGCGTTATTAAAGCGGCCGTGCCCTTCATTGTGCATAACTTGAAGCATTGAAATCATAAAAAAATTCACTTCCTGCACTGTTCTAATGAGCGTGGACATTAGCTCAGACACAAAACAGTGTTTTTTGTTCCAGGCCATAAACTTGTTTCTTTCTCCTGTGGTTATTGGTGATTCAACACGGAGGTTGATGGGGATTGACTCACTTTTTGGAACCGGCACTTCCACATTAAATCAATCACCAAATGTTCTGTTTGTAATGTATAGAGGTAGCCTCATTTAAGGGGGTTAATGTTGACAATGACAAACAGTCAACAACGATGTTGAGGCAGATTTTGGGGATTTTCTCTTCTTCTTTTATACAAAATGTGCCTTAATTTCATATTTTTCATTCATGTGACTTGTTTAAAAAATGGATTTAGACCTAGTTTGCTTTCAAGCACTTTGTTGATTTGCTTCAAAAGTGTTTTTATAAGTTTGGTTTAATTCGATAATCAATGGCACTGAATGGAAATACCCGACGAGAACATGAAAACACTCGCTCTGTCTTTTTCTGCGGCAGTGATACACATTGGAAGGAAAAATGTGGTGGGGAAATATTCCAACAAAGAAACAAAACTCGGATACAAAAGTTGATTATTGTGTTATACACACTTGTGGTATTGACCATTTTTAGCTCCACACGAGCCATGACGATGTGTTTTGCTGCAATGTGAAGGATCACAGTCAAAGAAGTTGACGTAAGCAAATCTTTCCAAAATGTGTTAATTGGCTTGGTATCCTTGCAACACGAACAACACAAATGTCATCAACAGCTATTCAACGCGTCCTTGCTTCCTAATTTTAGAGAGTGTGATATTGCAAGAGGGCCATGAGGGGAAAACACGGAACACACTACCTGTCAATAAAGATAATCTACCTCCATTTTGTTCTGATAATGAGGAGTAGTCACCAAACTCCCTCTGAAATATACAGCAGGAGGACCTATGTAACGACAGCATCATCGCTAAGTCCCGCCCTCGAACGCAGACTGGCCAATCATGACGGAGCATCGTCCAGCTCCGGGTAAGGTCCGATCACTAGCCGGCTCTTTGGAGCTCCTCATGGTCAAACGTCGTGTAACGGTGATACTCGTTACCCGGAGAGGCTGGAAGGAGATATACTCGTTTCTATAACGTTATAATTCTACGTAAAATCCTGTGAAGCTAAGATTAGCGACGTACGTTACAGGGTCCATATGTGTTGACCAATGGATGTCCAGGACTTTTCCAGGACTTTAAATTGAATTTCCATGACCAAATTTTTTTTAAAATATCAGTGTATTCACGAGTATAAACTTAAGACACAAATGAATGAGACACAATAGTTTAATTAAAAGAATAAACATTTATATAAATGTTTATTCTTTTAATGAAACTGTGTAAATGAACATATGAATATAACACATTTCCATGATTTCCCAAAAACTTTTGGGATTTAATTTCGGACGGAGTAAAGGTACATTATTAACTTTAATGTCCGCTTCAGACATGTTAGCACCCACTGCATAACTTTGAAAAAGTACAAATGTAATCAGTTATATGCAGATTTTTTTCGAGCCCTCACTTTCCTCATTGAAGAGAAATTCAGAATCTATAATGCGATGAACGAGACTCGTTGGAGGAGCTCGAGCCCACAGGCTCTATTGAGAGAGAACAGGACCAAGAGGTGGCAATAATGGCGTCCAGTGGCGAAGAGGAGGAGCGTGAAGAGGGCATTGAGATAAAGCGTGAGGTACATAAAGGATGACATCAAAGGCAACGCGGGACCGCAGGAATGGGGGCAAAAGGTTACGTGTTACTGAAAGTAAAACAAGGGGCTGTAACAGTTTAGCTCCACACCTTCCTTTTTGTATTAGTTGTTTTCATCCTGTCTCACTAACTATCATGCCATTCCAGATCCTGCTTCCCATCTCGTCAGTCCAACTCCCCTCACCTGCCTCTGATCACCTCGTTAGTCCCTCATTCCCTTCACCTGGTCTTCATGCCCTTCTCACCTGCCTCTGATCACCTCGTTAGTCCCTCATTCCCTTCACCTGGTCCTCACGCCCTTCTCACCTGCCTCTGATCACCTCGTTAGTCCCTCATTCCCTTCACCTGGTCCTCACGCCCTTCTCACCTGCAGCCCATCCCCTCATTAGTCCCTCACTATTTAGCTCCCTCACTTCCACTTGTCCTCTGCCAGATTGTCTTGTGTTTCTCAGACCAAGCCCTTGAGCGTTCCACTGTGTTTGTTTATTCGGTCTGTTCCGTTCATGACAATACTTTCAGTAAAGGATCTTTATCAGCGTTATGTGTCTCCTGAGTCCACCCTAATCCCGTCGTGACAGGGGCGCACTTCTTCCCAGCTAACGTGACAAATTGGTCTTTCCTCACAAACTATTTGAAAACAATCGAGCTGGTGACTGACTGGCCGTTCTCGTCGTGTCTCTGCAGCGACCGTCTGAAAGCACCGGCTGAAGGTCGACTCGAGTCTGACTTCAAGTTTACATTTTTTCATTAGGCAAGCTTTAATTTGAATTGTTGACATTTTGAAAATGGTTTGCAGTTATATTGATTACCTGCTTTAATAATAACTGAGAAGAATGACGGATGAATAACATGGAACACTACGTCCTGACTGTTTGAATACGGATCAATGAGGAAAACAAAGATACCACAATGAACCCGTTAGCCGACAATGAGCGGCACCCTCGGTCGGGGCCACCACCGATGTTCCCGCGGGCGTCGCCGAGACCCTCGGTGGATGCGTCGGGCAAAAAATGAATAAATGGAAAAAAAGGTTTCTGTGTAAAAAGCTTATTTCTTTAAGGCCAATGCACCATCCCAATCCCTCAGAATGATCTGCTCCCCTGATGTAAACGAACCACGAGCCTCGCGGGGCATTCCCCGAGCACAGCCTATACCTCACAACAGTCATTAGCACACGCACAACTTCACGCCACGAGGGATTCGCCCGCTCCTCCAGAGAGGAGTCCTAAAGCCCCAAAATAAACAGCCTTCAGATGTTTACATAATGGAGCGGCCGGATGCCTGCAGGCGGGGAGGGGGAAAGCTCATTTGCGGTGTTCATGAGAGAAGAATCAGAAATGGCGGCCTGGTTTATGGTGATTGATACTGTATGAAGGGGGGTAGAGAGAGAGGAGGGGGGGATACATGCACAGAGCAAAAGGAAAATGTGTACTTTTACTTGCCTAAAGCAAATTTAGACCAATCAAATATAGCGTTGTAGATCATTTGGACCTTCTTCATATAAGAGTGAGTGTTTCTATGAGCCCGGTCATCTCTAACTACCAACTATGTCCTGTTGAGACTCCGCCCACTCCTCCTCTCTACCGCCATCTGCCTGATGGATCGTGGAGGTCTCCATCGTGGAATATGCCGACTACCAACTATTCATACACTCTGTCATATTCATTGAATGTGTTTTAACACTAAATCTGTCCTTCTGGTCACATGACATCTATTGTTCTGTCCATCCTGGAGAGGGATCCTCCTCTGTTCTCTCCTGAAGGGTTCTTCCCTTTTTTTCCACCTGAAGGGTTGTTTGGGAGTTTTTCCTGATCCGATGTGAGGTCAAAGGTCAGGGATGTCTATGTGTACAGATTGTAAAGCACTCCGAGACAAATTTATAATTTGTGAGAATGGGCTATACAAATAAACTGAATTGAATTAAATAGTGGTAACCGTCAAATAAATGCACCAATGGAGCCAGCTTTGGAAACACGTGCAATGCATGAACCTACTTCCATCAAGGCTCGCTATATTAACGGCGTCTGCAGATAATAAGAGGAGTCGGACAAATACCTACGAAGGGCGACCGGCAGATATTCCACCTCCGCTGTGGATTGAAGTCCCTGACACTGCGTCCCGTTCTGGGTTACTGCTCAGCTGAGAATCAGCAAAATAACGGACACAATTAAATTCAGGCAAATAAAAAAAATAAAAAAAGCTGTCCGTTGTGAAATGACCCAGCGGAGGAACCTCACCGTCTTCATACCTGGAATTGAGGCCAATGTCTCTCCGGGAGGCCGTAACTCAAACTGCTTCGCTCGCATCTTCCAGCCACACAAAGATCTTCTAATGAGCCGCTCGCTGGTGACAAAAGCGCCGTTCCATACATCTGGGGATTTGACCAATCAGGAAGTTGTGGGGAAAGAGAAACATCAGCGGAGCTAGGAATCCTAAATTCACTCGCCACCGGCGTGACTGAAAACCTCGGACGTGTAACGAGTGATCGTAATACGATGATGACGTAGAACAGGAGAACTGTGGTAATGATTGCTCGTATTTCTAAATCCTGAAAGAGGCGAGGTGTGCTGGGATAAGCGTCGGTGTTTCCTATCAGGCTTTACATGAGAAGACACGACCTGAAATCCCCAGGGAAGGGCCAAAAGGGCGAGCGATGTCCCCGCCGCCGCGTGAGGGATGATGAGCCTCCGCTCATCTGGGACATCCTCTCTGTTTCCCCGAGTGCCGTCTTTACGGCCATGACACCGGCACTATACGACTGTGTATACAGCAGATGGTTATGGGACAATATAACGGACTATCACTGAGCTGATGGTGTGGTCTGGGTCCACGTTTCCTCCGGAAGATGAAGATGCAATCTGTCATTTGTTTTATGAGCCACCGTGTGTGTTGACGTGATGAAGAACCGCTGGCTGCTCTGTGTGTACTTTTTACAATCGACCTTTCTCCGGGGTAAACGCGGAGGTGCTGACCGTCGGTTCGAACCGAGGCTTGGGAGAGGCAGTCTGGTTCAGTTTACAATCTTTCTGCGATTGAGCCCCCCCCCCCCCCCCCCACACACAGCTCAAATTCTATCTTAAAGGGCCCACCTGGTTCCCTTGTTCCCTCTCTTAATCCCGATCAAATCCTGTCCATGACAGAAGAAAAAAAAGTCCAATCCTACTTTCTCTCTATACCAATATATGTCCATCCCATCCCTTTCTATGGCCCCATCTTGCTCCGCCCCCCCCGCTCTCTCCTCTCCGTCTCGGGCATTGTCCCATTATTTTTCAGGATGAGAAAAAAAGGCCAATAAAATCCCCGATGCCGGTGAGAGGCTGGCCCAGAGGTGACCCCGCTATTCTCATCAGCCTCCGTCCCACTCTCCTCCCTCCTCCACTGATGGCTGCCGCTCGCCGCTTACGCCCCCGTCTGAACCACCACCACCACCACATCGTATTCCAGAGCCCCTGCTATGCACACACACACACACACACAGTATTTAACGCAGGGGGACATTTCAAAAATAATTTCCGAGCGGTATGATTGGATATGCTCCCGTAGAGAGACGAAGGGGAAAAGCAAAAGCGGCAGAGGTGAGAGATGGAATAAAGGAGAGAGGGATAGAGAGAGTGAACGTGTGTGGATGAAGGGATCTAACGACTTTGCTTCTATCTCATTTGCAGATCCCATCCCTCTCCGTCTATACACTCCCTTATCCCCGAGCCAAAATCAAGGCTCATCCGCCAAGCCGCTCTCACGAGCACCGCCCTGAACGTATGCTCTGAGAGAGCCTGATCCTTTTTCTACGCGGGGACTATCTTACTGTATACATTACAAAAACTATATATATAATATAGTTATTTATATTTATATCTAAATATATATAGTTATTTATATATATATAGTTATTTATATCTAATTTATATATATATATATATACATCCTTCCTCTTCTCGGTGATGAGAGGAATGGTGGCGTTTGCATAGACAACAAGTTCTTCACCGCAATGAGGTCCAAAGCCTTCATATCTTTGTTTCACCATCATCAGCCACTCGGGGAAATAAATGAGTGAGTATGAACCGCTGCCGCTCGGTAGATGTTTATCTGAAGATCTTTTAGCTAAGTAACGACCTACCGTACGGCTGAGCGCTGGTTGCGTGCGTCACGCACACTGGATTTAGATCGGAGAGGGTTTTAAATTACATTCGAGAAATAAAATATAAGTAATAAGTTAGATGTACATGTACAAAACACTGCTGTAATGCATCTTGTTAAACCAGAGTCCCTATTGTTAATGAGGCGTCAGTAATTGGCTTTCATTAGCAGATACTTTTAACAACTATAACCACAGCTAATTATGTATTATTCTATTAAAGGTTGAAGTGAGGCCAATTTGAGTCTTTTTATACATTCTGCATCCTCAATGGAGCTGCCGAATGAATAAAACATCGTCCTCTAACTACGTTCTGAGCTTTTAGAAAATATCTTCTCAGAGCACAAAGTTGAATTCATGAAATATATTTTATAATGCATAAACCCGGATACATCTTTTTGTAATATTTTTCTCATTTCGGTCTTGCCGGGCTTGTGATTGATCTAACGTTTCTCTGCTCAACGTGGTCGTCCTGACATGACATGCTCGGCACTCACACGATTTCATAATTCTGTGTGGGGTAAATCTGATCTGGTGGGCGTGTCCCAGGTCAGTTCAACGCGATCGCATCGCTACCCCGTGACCTGACGTCACCTGACACGGCGGTAATAAAATCACCCGAGGCCTCGGGTCACAGACGTCGCTCCCCAGAAGTAAGACAGGGTTCTTACACATTTTGACCAATGGATTTCCAGGACTTTTCTTTGACTTTAAACCAAATTCCCATGACCAAACTGAAATCTCGGTATAAACATGAATTTTTAAAAAAAATGTTGCGTATTGAGAGCGTACGCCGGCTTATATTTTGAGCGTCGTTCTTTAAAAAAACAAATTAATTATTTCAAACTCGGTGTAAATGAACATGTGATTATAACAAATTTCCATGACTTTTTCAAAACCTTTATGATTTTAGTTATTTCCATGATTTTTCCAGGCCTGGAAATGACCATTTTAAAATTCCATGACTTTTCCAGGTTTTCCATGACAGTACGAACCCTGAAAAGAGACTTGAGACTTGAGCTTGTCCCGGTCAGGACCCCTCCCATCCCCGAGTGGATGAGTTACCACTGGAGGTAGTTGACGGCTTAAAGTCTGCCTCGTCTGTTCCAGACGCCATTTTTTTAAAGCCTTGAATTCAGCATTTAGTCCGTCGCCATCGTTGTGACCATCGACCCACACCCTTCATCACAATGTCAAGGGATTTGCCAAAATATGGAAACCGGTCTCAGACATGGTGGACCCCTCCGGGATGGACTTTACCCTGCCAGATTAAAAACACTGGTACGGATGCTGACTTGATTTGATGATGTAACCTTAAAGATGTGCTCATGTCGGACTGGTGGTGTTATTTTCTATCTTGTTTTTGTCTGATTTTGTTGTTCTTTACCCTTTTATTTCTCCTTTCTTTTTATATTATATTCTTAAGGTCCTGTCTTGTTAATTTGTAAAAATCTAAAATAAATATATATATAAAAAGAAGTGACCATATTTGGAGTAGGGTTATCTGGAGTAACGCGGCGACAAGGCAGCCACACCCTAAAACACACCGCTTCATCGCGTGCGTTACTCAAAGCGGTGCCATAATTAACGCAATTATACACCATGCATAATACGATGTAAAACGTCGCCGTGACGTTGCAGATATCGGGGACACGAGTCGCTTTTCGCTCGCGCGATAAAAGCAGCGGCGCTCTCCTTTCATGTCGAGGCGTTTGGTGCAGAATGTCAACTTCACTCCGCTTGAGACTTTTCAACGGGGCTGGGACCCTATCTGCCCTCCGGCTTTCACCGGCCTATTAGGGTGGAACATATTGGCCAGATAAGATGTGTGTGTGTGTGTGTGTGTGTGAGAGCGAGAGAGACATGCAGCATAGACTGTCCAAACAGGACATGTACACACACACACACACACACAGACGCGGGTGGCCTGGCGGTGGCGAGCCTTATCGCAATGCCACAAAGTGGGAAGATTAGATTACTCACTTCCCTAAACCTCTAATTTAGTTACCATAGCAATAGCAGTGTGACTGGGGCGGCAGCTGGTCATTGTGGAGGCTGCTGGATGGACGGTGGAACAATCGGGGGGGGGGGGGAACCGCAGGTCAGCCGGCAATTATAGCTGTCATGTTCCCCTCGGTTCTTTAATGTCCACTCGGGTCCGGTACGTCAGAACCGGGTCAGTGAACTCACGTCAACGGTCACATCTGCTTCTAAAAACGCAGATTATTACAATGAGATTATTCCGGATTACACTTTTGCTTCCGACTGAACACGTTGCCGCAGTCCGTAGAAAAACTTCATATTATAATCTTTGTGCACCGACCGGGGGGGGGGGGGGGGGGGATCAATGGGAATTTAATTCATAATAGCGTCGCGGCGGAGCCTCGCCCCTTGATTCAAATTAATGAAGTGCTTGCAGATCCATAGTGTCGCGGGTTCGATCAGTAGATGAATTACCCCGATCCGGTCATTGTATTTCAATTAAGCCCGAGCACGGTGTTTATCTTTTCATTAGTCAACACTCGGAGAAAGTAAATGTAAAAGCAAAGTGAGGAGGCAGGGCATGGATATGAATAAATATCCACGCGCGGTCCGAGAGAGACACCTGGACAGAAGGCGTGCGTGTGGATGCTGAGGACACGCCCCCATCAATACTTTGGGAGGACAGAAGTGTCCCCGCCAATATTTGAGCAAAATATTTTTGCATTATCCTTGGAGAAAACACACACAGACACACACACACACAGGGAGAGGAGCAGAGGAGCTTGTCCACAGCCGCGGGGAAATCTCACCTCGGAGGTCGCCGAGGTCATTATTCCCCACAAAACCCAAAACCCTCGGCATCTGAATGACGGGAAGAGCTCTTGGAACCGACGGCCATCGATAAGACGGCTGTCAGTGGTGGTGAGGTGACCGGACGATGTGTGTGTTGGCGTGTGAGTGTGTGTGTCTCCAGTGACAACCGGCCAGTGATTTTTATTTTATATAGCGTGTCTCACTGCAAACTATTGGCACTCTGTTGTAGCTACAACCCATGATGGCCACTTCAAAGGCTGCAGCTCTAAGTCCCGCCTCCTCCCCTGCACTCTGGGGCTTTATAGGGCAGGTACATTTGTTTTTAACACATTATGACTTCATTCTCATTACCTTCGCATTGAAAATGCGGAAGGTGATGTTTTGATCGCCGTGTATTTATTTATTTATTTATTTGTATGCGTGTTATTCGCATAAGTAAAAAAGTATTAAACCGAATCGCATGAAATTTGGTGGGATGATTGGTTATTATACGGGGACCATTTGATTAGATTTTGGGATCGATCGGGTCAAAGGTCATGGTGAAGGTCATGAAAAGGTCATCTTCTTTTTACCATAGCGCGGTCGATTTTTATCCAATTGCCATGCAACTAATGCCAAAATGTACATAATTCAATGCCCGATCTTGTGATATGCGAAGGTATGCGCTCTACCGAGTGCCCATTCTAGTTTACTTATGTTATATTGCAAATTAAAATATTATGGATTCATTCTCACTAAATTGCACATTCATTTTCATTGAATTATAACAACTATTACTTTATAATCGACATCTGGAGGTCACGGATATAAGCTGTTGGGGTCAAGTGGTGTTTAAATGGATGACATTGAATTCAGGCGCCATTGACATTAATATGCCACACACACTTTTTGAGAGGTTACAGACACAAACGAGGAGAGTAACGACACATGGGACGTCTGAGCAGAGATGCTGATCTTCAGGAGAATTCAGAAATAGAGAATGCCTTACTGCATTACATTACATATGTTTGTATTTCCACCTGCCGATTGAATTTCTTGTGTTCCTTTACATAAATGAAATCACATTTCCACAATAAATTGATGCGAAGAAGAAGAAAATACTGATGCTCTCCCCACTGCCGCTCAGGACTCGTGATGCAGTCGTTTCTTGACCATTCGGACAGAAAAATGTCTGAATAAGTTACGGGATGCCGTTCCGACCTTGACAAAGCACTTCATTTAGATAAGAGTTTAGAAACGGCCGTGAAATTAGGTCACTGTAATGCCTGAAGCACTCAGAGCATGACAGAGTTTAAATCTTTGACTTTGTGGCTTGAGTGTCCCGCTGGCTCCTAACCAGACTCGCTTCTATTTGGGACTCATTTAAATCTACTGACGGATTTTTCTTCTTCTTTTTAAAGTACATATTTAATATTGAATTGTAAAAGCCACAGGGACCAGAATTCTATTTCAGGTCTTTTAAAAAAGAGTGAATAATTAAAGTTGCTGGTTCTTTGGGATTTTCTATAGAATGATATTTTAGATGTAATTAGTGATTAATAGATTTCTATAACATTGCTGTTTCCGTTTTTCTTTATTTTCTATTTTTTTATTTTTTTAAAGTTTCGTATTGATTAATCAAGATTGTCTTGTGTGAATGTTGGACTTGTTTTTATGTTGATATTCTGTTTTAATGTTTCTATCTTTCATGCTTTTATCTTTTATTCTGTATTATTTTATTGTAAGGTGACCTTGGGTGACATGAACGGCGCCTCCAAATGAAATGTATTATTATTATTATTTTGTACAGACTTCATGGTTCCCAGAGGATGAATCCTCATCACTTTGATGATCCGCTGTCTTCCAGCGTGACCATGTTGGCGTCAGGAGTATCAGATAAAAATACCTGCGTTATCAAGGAGCAACTATAAAAAAAAAAAAATCTTCATGTTATTGCTCGAATGTGATATTATAATTTAAAAAACTAACGCATTTAGCGCATCTAAGTGTCAGATCACATTTTGGGTTTAAAGGCGCCACTAAACTGCGGAAAATGATACGTCAGCTTGTTGTTCCATCGTGGTTATTTGCATACAAACGCACATTTGTATTCAAAATATGTCTTTTGATTAAAAAAATAAAATCTCACCAAGTTGTAATTTCCTCTCTTTAATATCGTTGTATTATTGCTGTGAAAACATCTCCTTTAAATAACTGTATTTATTCAAGATCCTCAGCAAACAGTTCATGTTACAGATTACATTCAAACTCATCCTGACAACATTAGAATTTACCTCTCGCCAAATACTAATTTTTACCGGATGAAGCGTGAACGCGGCGGAACGAAACTCAACGGAACCGATGTTCACCTGGCGAGCGGGACGCGAACCCGCCCTCCTGCCGCCGGCCTCAACACCAACGTATGTTCAAATCGACCGCCGTAGAGTTGCGTCACAGTTAAGACCCGCCCCCAAAAACACGGTTTCCTTTCCTGTGTTATTTTGTGTCTCCTACCCACTTCCACTTCTCCTTGCTGCCTACTGCTGCCCCGCTGGGAGCGATGAGCCCCCATGAATCCAGAGACCAACTATGACAGCCATATTGTACGGGATGTTTTTGTATTGTATTAGAAATCCTTGTTTTGTCGTCCCCAGAATATATAAATAAATGAAGACTCGCATGTCCAACATCTCTCACGTCTTGGACCTCGACTTGTATCTCTGACAGTTTTTTTGGGGAGATTTTCTTTTTCTTTTGACAATGAATACCTAAAATATATCTATCTATACACCAGCGCGGCTTTTGCCGAGAGCCCGCAGAAATCGTCAACGCCCCGCGGCTTCGGCCGCCCCCCGTGTCCCCTCGCGACCACGTGAGGGGGTAATGCAGTTTTCTCCGCGGCCCAATTTGATTTGAGCGAATGTCCGATTCGGACTCTAAAAGGCGACCAGACTTGTGTCCTCGGGGGACGTCATTTTTTTGCACGGTCGACTTGCGCTCTCACTTATTGGATAAAGCAAACGCGCAAAACGCGAGAGGGAAGAAGCCGCGGCGAGCCCCCGGGCGCACCAGACACAGACATGTGAAGTCAGAGGATGATGGCAGCCGGCCAGCTGACCGGAGCTTTATGGATTCTAGATTTATCCATTGCCATTAAAATACATTTGGTTTTTACTCTTCGCTGCTGATTTCCTCTATAGGAGTCCAACCTGCCTTTAACAACCGCTTTCTTTAACCTTCTCCCCTGCTCATAAAACCCCAGCAGCTGTCCTCCTCCTCCTCCTCCTCCTCCTCTCGTCTCTTCTACTGTATCTCTCTCGACCTCCGCTACGATTCTATCTTCATAGGGTGTGTTTGCCTTTCTCCTCTTTCTGTCCTTGCCCTCGCCTTTTTTCTTCTTCTTAATTGTCTCTTATATCCCTCCCGAGTGATCGATACGTCAAATGTATCCGGCAGATGGAGACACCTCTCCATCTTTACGACACACGGAGGTCTGGAGCGGTGGATCGGTCGGTGCGCAGATATTCAGAGAGAAACCCTCTTTCGGAGGACGCCGGCTTATTTTTTAATGCGAATAATGACGCTCAACTCTTCCCCCGTTCCCCCCCGCCTGATGCCTCGCCGTCCATTTTTGACGCCTTCGCTTCAGGAGGAAAGGGTTTCCTGTCCTCCTTTAAGCATCTCCCGTGCTGTATTTTGTGACGTTGGCGTCGAACAAACGTCAAAGTAAATGTACCGACGCATCCCCATTCGGGGAGCTGAAACCTCCTTTACTTTCTCGCATGGATCTGCTCATCGGAAGAGAAGTTTGCCGAGACCTCGGCGGCTGGTGTGGAGCGTCTTCTGAGTCACGCCGACGGCATTTTATGCGAGAGAGAATTATTTGTTCCCCGCACAACCCAAACACGGCAGCCTCCATAAAGCTGAATCAACACTTCTCGAGAAGAGAGAGGAGATTATTGATCGTATTTGTAAACTCCATGTTTGACTTTGGCTTCCAGGGTGGGTACCAAACCCATCTGGTGGTCAAACGCAACACAACAGCGGTAACATTGCTCGAGTGCGAGCGTTGAGCCTGGACTCATGAAGCCCACGGGCATCGAGGAACGTAAACCCCCCCCACACACACACACACACTGGATGTGATATTGTGACCGTGATGCCCCACAACGCTCCTTGGCCATGGACGCAATTCTCAGCAGACACTTGATTGTGTCGTATTTTCAAGTCCCGCCCCCGGACTCACTCTTAAGGTGCGTTCACACCAAAAGCGATGCGATTTTTCCGCGCGACCGAATCCCATGAAGAGTCAACGTACAGACGCGTGTGGCTGCGGTAGACGCAATATTTTTCCGGGCGGCGCGTTTGGGGCGACGCGATGTGGGCGACGCGTTTTCAGCGGCGCAATTTTCGCCCCGAGTTGAAATATTTCAACTTTGAGGCGGTCATCTCGCAACTCGGGCCAATCGTTATGAACACTATAACATATATTATATATATAATGTTATGAACACAATAACATATATTATATATATAATGTTATGAATACAAAAACATATATTATATATATAATGTTATGAACACAATAACATATATTATAATGTTATGAACACAATAACATATATTATAATGTTATGAACACTAACATATATTATATATATAATGTTATGAACACAATAACATATATTATAATGTTATGAACACAATAACATATATTATATTATAATGTTATGAACCCAATAACATATTATATTATAATGTTATGAACACAATAACACGTGTTTAGATGTTCTGCTCTTGTAGCTGGAGGCGGAAGTCTTCCAGACGTAACAGTAACTTCATCGGTGAAAGTGACCGAGCTGAGTGAGCCTACGGGTGATGTCATGAACCCAAACACGAGGGCGTTAGTGTGTGGGATGTCCTCAACAAGTATAAAGCAGAACTAGTGGTTAGTTATTCTGGTGGATGAAGGAGATGATAACGGTATTTACGGAGACGAGACACAGAGATAAGCCCCGCCCCTCACTGAGCGTCTCGACGCTTATGGCGTGAACACGGTGAACGGTCGAGCGAGTAAACTCACGCGTTTTGGTGTGAACGCACCTTTACTCAAGTGTGTTCCCGGTCCAATCCCCGGCCCACGTGTGAACGCACGATGGGTCAAAGGTCGTCGTTGTGAACACGGCGCCCGGAGAGATGAAAGTGTTCCATTGTGTTTCTTTCTTCCTGGTGCCTCTTATCGCTGACCGCCCTCCTCTTTTCCTGCATCGCCTCCCATTTCTTCAGTTCTGTTATCTATTTTGCGACTTTCCTCGGGCTCTCTCTCTCTCTCTCTCTCATTTCCGCTCGCTCATCCATCTGTCTGGCGTCTCTCTTTATATTTTGGAGGGGTGGGGGGGGGAATAATCCCTTTTTCCAATCTTGCGCTCATATATGCTTGTGCGTGAGAGTTAATGAAGGAACTGCGCGGGTAAACAAGACGGGGTGAAGCGCGAGAGACGCACAGCGGTGAATACTGGCGTGCGTACAAACGAGCTTCACCGCCTGCGGTCCGGAACGACCACGACTGCCGGGTCCTGTCCGGCAATAAGGCGTCAAATAACAGTCTTACTGGAACGCCGTATTCATAATTAGCCGGGGCTTTGTACTGTTGGTCACACGCCGCTCTGAGATTGCAGAACGAGGTTCCCCGTGTGGCCGGCACGGAAATTGCACGTTTTTTCTTCTTCTTTTTTAAACTAGCCGTGAGTGATTTCAGTTGGAAAATGATAGTGTGTAACACGTGCTGTGTCAGCAGATTTGTAAATCGGGCCCCCCAGTTGTACAAAATAAACACCCAAACAAACCCAACAACCTCAGTCAAATGAATCAGTTTGAGATTAGGACTCCCGAAGGACGGCGCTAGTTACGTTTTAGTGAGCCGTGTTCGCAAGAAAGTGTGTAATTGCATTTTCCAAAACACACTATCAGTTTTCCAAATTATTTCTTGCCTCCCAGCTCAGGCTGATCTGAAAATTATCTTTGCTAAGAGTGGAAAGTAACTTGAAAGAGGAAATCCATCACAATCCCTGTCACGGTCACACTATCATTCACTGCAGCAGTTGTGAGCCAAGAACCAATAAAACAACAACAACAACAACAAAACTCCCTTTTCTTTATGATGCAATCAAGGCCACGTTGATGTGTTTCTTTCTTCTTTGTAAACACGCCTTGCTCCCTGCCCAATTACTCAGATATATAAATAAGCTTGATGGATAAAAAAGAAAAAGGAAATGAAAGGAATGAAAATGTAGGTATTGTGAATGTTTACGTCTATGAAGAACGTTGTGCTCCTGAATTCAGTGCTCAAGTAAACGATTAAATTATGAAGTTGGTTACATACATATCAATGACAGTATGTAAAATAACATTTAAAAAACACCTTCACAAGAGGGAAAAAGCTTAATTTTTTGGGGGCATCTTAACAGTGGAAATTCATCATCATAACAGAATCTTTCTTGCGCTCACGTCAGTAACATGGCCGACTGCCGCTGTTAGCCACGCCCCCCTGTCACTTCAACCACGCCATTTCGGTCTCATGCGCTCTTCGTGCTGTCGCGTATACTTTTGTGTTTGTATCATTCTTTTAATCCGCGCCCCTGCTGCCCTTGAGCTGCTCGCAAACAACCACATTTCCCTTCAGGGCATCAACAAAGGTTTATCTTGTCTCTGCTTATCTGTGAGTAAATGGCCGTGTGGGGCAGCGGTATCGAGCTGTAAACACAACACTGACACATTATCACATTATCGAGCAAACGCGTAGAAACGAGCCACATTTCCATTCATGTGGGGTCGTGTGCGTTTGTTCATACGAGGACATATCTGAATCCTTGAGGCTCGTCAAGTCAGTCCTGTGCGCCCATTACCAATATAGCATTTATTACTATTGCAGCTTTAAACAAGGTGTGTGAATAAAATTAAAATAACAAAGCAGCAACCTCCCACGATTAAAGGAAGCTAACGTTTTCGTTATTGTAGTGCATCATTACATTTTTAGAACGATTTTTACAACTTAAACTGCATTCAAGTCAAACTTCTCTCTTTGCTTTTGAGTGCACACCATATTCTTTTAGCTTCGCGAAAAAGCCCCGTTGCCCTTTAAATAAAGAGAACTTGCCTCGCAGCTTGCCGAGTTGCAAACAAAGAGTCAGAAATGCATTAAAAACCAGTGCATGTGGAGTCAGAACAGAGGAGGAGGTGAGTAATCTTACCATCGTCTCCGGATCCTGAGCCGGCATCTGAGGAGGAGGAAAAAAACGGTTATTAACCAGTCAGACTTCGGCTGAATGAGCCTGTGAATCTGGCCGGTGGTCAGAGTGTGTGTCTCGGCCTGGGAATGTCTGCTAGCGGCAGTTCATTGGCTGTAATGGATGCCACCTGCTTTCCTCTCCACTTCCATCGAGGTGTGATGATATATTTATGCTCCTCTTCCCAAACATCCCAAAGAAGCTTTTTTAATAAATGTAATTGGTGAGTTGTGTCAACATAAATAGACATGTGGGTATATAAGTGTAACTCGCGGTGATCTGCGAGCTGAATACTTAGTTGGATAAAAAGCATGTCGGGACGGATTACATCTCCTTTTTTGATGTTATTGGAAATGTTTTGATGGAGATTTAGAACCAAATCCTACGCAGTCGACGCTGGAATCTAATCCTGAAAATTCGACATTACGGCTGTGAAAGGGATACTGGGCGAGTGCTTCCAAAAGAGCCGGCAACGCGTGAAACCCGAGCCGCGGCAGAGAGCGAGCCGCTAAAAAAACCGCCCGGGGGCCGGAGACCAGACGCGGGGGCCTCGGAGGACCGGTGGATAATAGCTCGGCTCCGTGTGACCATCATGTGCGAAGGGTTTTTCAGAAGAAGCACACGGTTCAACACGCGTGGCCCGGCAAGCTGTCCTGATACGTTTAACGACGCGAGCTTCGGGTCGATGGAATACATTTGTGCGACCGGGATGACGCCACGTCTCCAGCGTGATGCTCCTTTGAGGGGCCGGGCAGCAGCTGGTCGGCTGACCCGGGGGGGAAAGCAGCTCTCATAGCGACCGGTCAATAATCAGCGAGGTGGGGCCGCCTCCACGGTAGACATGACTTAATGTGCAGGCAATGTTTAAAAAGATATATTAATAATTCAGTTTCTTTAATAGAGACGTGGTGGTATAAAAAAAGCTCGGATTACCGGCTCGCCCTCGTATGTCAGGTCTCAGTTCACACACACGTCGACTACATTGTCTTCGCGTCTTCAGTTTATCCTCGTCAAGACGTCTCCGTTTTGTGACCTTGACCGTGTGCCCTTTGTGCCCAAATTGTTTTTTTTATTTTGTATTTATTTTTTCTTAATTTGTTGTATTATAAGACACAATACATAGACATAACACCTAGAGGACGACGAAACAGTGCGGACGACAAAACAGTGGACATAACATCATAAAGTCAGAGTATTGTGAAAGAAGATAAAAGAAACAAAGAAAAAATAATAAAATAATAATAAGAAAGAAAGAAAGAAAGGAAGAAAGAAAGATGCATGTGTATGTGTGCGTGTGTGAGTTAAAAAAAAAATCAAAAATGTATATATATATATTATTTTTTATTTAAAGAAACAAAAAATGCATAGATGAAGGCAGAAGTATATGTGTGAGCGTATGCATGTACATGGAATTGAATTGATTTCCCTGCAAGGGAAAAGAAAAAAAAAGAATTATGATTAATTAACTAATCAATAAGAGGAGTGGTGTCATGTTTGTAAAAATATAGTGAATGATGACCAGATGTCGTGGTGTTCTGTTTTGTGCCAGAATTGGCGAAAATCCCCAAAATACCTTCACTAAAAGGTGCGGACATTTAGGAAACCCCAAAACATAATGTTTCTGCCGGTGTGCCGGCTGAATGGTACAGTGTGGCCGACAGCAACGAAGAGGTGATCCTGACCCCTCAACCCACGGAGGGTCGCACCAAAAGTACCATCTGAATACCATCTGGACAATGCACACGACGCCATCAAGATTACACACATAGCGTTTAAATAATTCCAATGGTTATGAATAAATATAATGTACAGTCCTGATTGGCTGCTGTGGAGACAGAAGAGAGACTCCACTCATTTGGTTTGGGGTTACTTTCTTAGATGCTGATGGAGTCAGGCTTTAGCCATGACGATAGCAATCCAATACACTGAAACAGGAGGGTTAGCTGACTGTCCAGAGAGTAAAGCCAGAGCTGATAGAAGGAAATATGTATTTTACTCTCTGACAAAAAGGGTTGCAAGAGCGAGTTAGACCTCTATTCAAGTCTGAAAAATAAGCAGCAGAGTCAAAAGTAGAGAAAAGCTGCCAAATGGGAAAGTTACTATTACAAGAATATGCTACCACCATTCCTCCAATAATACATTAGATATTATATATATATACATATATATACACATATACATACATATATATATACATACATATTTATCATATATATATACATACATACGTACATATACTGTATATAGATACATACATATATCCATATATACATACATATATATAGATACATTCATATATATATATACATACAAATATATATACATAAACATATATCCAAACATATATATATATATACACATATGTATATACAGGACTGTCTCAGAAAATTATTTATTATAGATGAAGTTCTTTATTTCTGAATGCATAAAAAAAAAAAATGTCATGCATTCTGGTTTGGTACATTATCAAATGAACTGAAATATTGCATTCCTTTTTATTTGATTAGTACAGAATTACAACTCAAATAAGAAAAAACAAAAAATATCTCTAAATATTAGATAAAAGTATAAATATACTAGTAGAAAGTCAATACTTAACCTTGAAAACTCAAACAAACTTCTTAACACCTGCAAAGGGTTTACTGACTCAATATTATAAATCTTTTTTTTTATAAATCTTTTTTTTTAAAATTTAAAATTTTAAAATTTAGGATTTTCAAGGTTTAAATTTTAAATAATATAAAAAAATATAAAAAAAAATAAAATTTGTAATTTTTACTTGAATGATTTAATCAAGAATAATTTTTTTTGATTTGTTTTTTTAAATAAAAAAATAATCAACTAATCTAATTCTCTGAGACTAGTTCTGATATATATATCAATATGAATATCAATTTCAGTGAGAGACTTTTGTGTTGGATAACGGTCCGAAAAATATTTTACATATTTTCTTTTCTTTTCCTTTGTGAGGTGTTTGTAATATTTATAATATAGTAATATATCTTAACCGCTCAATACTGGACTAATTCAAAACATAAAAAAATCCAGCAGTGATCCACTGTAGCAACGCTGCCACGAAGGTGGAGGAGAAGACGGCTGCGTGGATGTAAACAAAGCACAATTCAAAAGTCGTCATATGAAATGCATACAACACGCTTGTTGGATCTCAACGATACAAACAAAGGAAAGAAAGTGCTCCACCGATGATGAACGTTTGTTGAAAGGAAAACCCTGCAGGCCAACTGCTGGAAGAAAGAGAATATAAATCTGGTCGCGCAGCCTCTGCATTCAAAGCGCCGCCCTCCTCGGGCTTTAAGCCGGCAGGATGTCCGCGTCCTTGGGACCCGCCGAACGCTGCATGTGCAGAGCTTCATGAAAAGGCTTAGCTCGAAGGAACAGGCCGAAGTCAGGAGGGGTTCGCGGGAGATCAATGAAAGCCTTTAGTACGTGTACAAGGCCAAAGGTTTCGGGAGAGAAAGACCGGCGTTAGAAAACA
The DNA here is from genome assembly GCF_029220125.1 of Pseudoliparis swirei. Classification (NCBI taxonomy): domain Eukaryota; kingdom Metazoa; phylum Chordata; class Actinopteri; order Perciformes; family Liparidae; genus Pseudoliparis; species Pseudoliparis swirei. The sequence continues at coordinate 19,184,603 of NC_079389.1, forward strand.
GAACAGAATGGCAATGGAGATCAGCACAAGAGCACTTTCTGCCAAAATAAAAGGGTCACGGAGAGGAGGTGTCACACAATGATATTTTGTGAGAGAGAGAAAGAGATGATTTTCTTTTCAGTTTCGCAGCGATTGATTAGACGAGGGAGAGAAGGAGAGGGGAACCTTCTGGGGTAACTGTTATTAACCTCACTCTGCTGCTGACACACACACACACACACACACATGAACCTTCTGCTGTAAATAAGGCGTGAACGTTGGGCTGCAGGGATGGTGACAGACACTCTGCATGGCAGGCGGTCTGTCAAACTACTTGTGTGTCCTTGTAGAAATGATTCTCATATTCTGAAGAGTTATCTCTCCTGTGAACTCTTGCGATGGATTTCATTTATTTGTTCCGGCACACAAGCCATTCTCTGTACAAAAGCATTGTATCCCTCGAATGCGTACAAATAAAAGGTATATCTGCAGAAGTTGAACGCTCGCAAAACACACCAGATGTATTGTTATATTGTTATTTTAGATGTGTGCAATATCTACGACGGTAAGAGGCAGATTATTGGAGCTGGGGCACGTGGAAATAGGAATCCTCGGTATTTGCGGCCGTGAAGGACACGGTAGCTTCCTGTGGAGAAGACTTGTAGAACACGTTTTTGCAACTTTAAAAATAATTTTCCATCAAAGCCAAATTTGATAGGAAAATGTTCAGCTCAGTGGGAAACATGTTTTTTTAATCTACTGACCACAGGGATGCTAGAATGTTCACCACCAAATAGCTTTCTCGACAGAACACAGCTGCCCAATTCAAACCATTCGGGCCCTCGCTACATCACTCCATCACTCTATTACACTATAATTTGCCAGAATTGCTGACGTTTCCTCCCTGATTGCGAAATACTTTCTTCAACCGGCCCAATGTCTCTTGGATTTATGAGCATATTGCAGGATTCTGCATGGAACAGATTCACGCCCAATGCCAGCATGTCATCATTTATATGGAGGCAGAAAGCATTGGGGTGGAGGTGGGGGTTCAATTCCTGACTGAAACTCGCCAATGCTAAACTACTGCAGAAAAGCACAGACTTTACTAACAGTGGCATAGTCTTTAGATAGGGTTGTCCTAACATAAAATGTCCTTTAGAAAGACCTTGAATCCCCCCTGAGGTGCAGCGCAGTAGCTCATGACCTCCTGTGACCTCCTCGGAGAACAAGCGCAAAAAAAAAAAAATCTCCCTACAGATCAATAAAGTCTTAGCACATCATCACTTAAAGTGTTTAGAATTCAAACTAACCCATTAGCGCCGACAAGACCCGATTTTGTATTTGCATGTAGAACTAGCGGTGTATTAATGACTCCTCCTGTGCTGTAGACGATAGTGACACCGATTCTCATTTCGCTCCTGGTCTACTACTAACTCAGAGTGTGCGTCTTAAATCACCATAAACATATGGCTCCTGTCACCGGCTGGTGCTCGGGGCTTTGCAGAGCGACAAAACGGTGATTAAACATGTCATCGACATTTTAACGGCGTGTCAATTAAACCCTCTCCCAACTCCGCCCAATGAACGACTTCCTGGAAGTTACACTGATATTGGTGAACGGCGTTGGAAAGTGCCATGCGAGCTAAACTCCCTCCTTTGGGGGAAAATAGACTGCTTAGTTTGTTTCTCTTGGCCAAGCACTTGATGTGATAGGAAAGTGGCACCATCCTGTGGTAATCAGCTTTCTACTGGTTTCGTAACGCTGAGAGCTCCACCCCCCCGTTATCGGCCTCTCAATCACCACTTCCTTATCTGTCTGGGACATCAAGGCGATAAAGACCGGAACGCACTGGAACAAAGGAAGTGTGAATTTGCTCCTTTGTCTGACTGATGTTGCGCCGAGCAAAATCAATACTGGGCAAGGATACCCCGCTTAGTCAGGCGGCTCAAACCCAAACGGTTGGCGGGATGAAGTGGCGCGGGACGCGAGCGCTTTTCTTCGGCAGCCGTCGCGAGATGCCTGTCGCCGTGGCCAAATAAACAGAAGGCTACGGCGTCACGTTCGTCTGTGACACTTAGCATGAGACCGGCACCTCGGCGTGCCGCCTGTTTACTGTTTGGAACGACAGCCGACGCTAACGTCTGGCCCTCTTGGCCTTCGGCGGCACCCAAGAGGGCGAACGGGAACGCCGCACACGGAGCTGAAGGGTGGCGGTTCGGCGAGAAGGTCTGTCGAGATCGGTCGGCCGTGCGTGAACGCGAAGGTCGAATCGGAACATTTGAATGACTCGCGCTCTCAACGACTGCTGGGTATTCACTCAAGACTCTTGAGCCCGCTGAGATGTTCGGCTCAGCACGCGATGGCTGACGAAAGCGGCTGTGGCAGAAAAATATCAATCCGAGGGAAAATTAGACTTCCATTCACCAGGTGAGTACGCACCTCACATTTATGCTAACGTTGCTCAGCAGCGGATGGGAGTAAAAAATAACACCATTCCTGATACTCAAATGTATTGTAAACCTCTGAAGCCAAAACAAAATCACACCAACAATCTCAATTACTTTTGCTAAATACTCCATGTTTTACCTTATAAAACATCGTAATACAACTCAATGCAACCGACGTATGTTAGCCGTTAGCTCCGTTATTCGGTAAGCTAACGCTACCGGCTCTTCTCCCGCCGGTTTATTCAGTGTAGCGTCGTCAGGGGAACCGTCTACCCTGGTCCCTATGGTGAGGGACAACAACGAGTGGTGATAGGATTGTTTGCTCAACATGAACAGGACTCCCTATTGTTTTATTTTACACTTAGAGAGATGTTGGCGTTTCACCCCAGCAGAGAAAAACAAAGAAAGTATTGGAACTGGCAAGCATACATATCCAGAGAGAGAGAGAGAGAGAGAGATTTTGATGCTCGCATTACTTTCAATTAGTTACTCGTATCGCTGGTACTTGTGATATCTCTTTGCGTTTTTCCGGTGCTACACTAGTTTCGCGCCGGCTTAGCGGAGCACCAATTTAACGGCTAAGTGGCGAAGAGAGCCGAGCGCAAACAGAAGTAGCTGCCTGCCCTACTTCTCCACACGAAAGGGTTTGTGTGCAACATTTACTGACTGTATTTCAGAAAGCTCCCGCGCAGCACGTCGTGCGTTTCAACTTTAACATGAAAAAAGCAAGCGTTTGTAAATGAAGACATCCCCGTTATATCGAAGATGTCATTACTACGGTTTAAGCGTATTTCCGTTTAATAACTTAAAATTTCCTTTTTAATCTACCAAAGCTGCAGGGTGGCAGACAAAAGTATTTCTTCCCCGAATCAATTTAACTTAAAAACATCACTTTGTCGTAGCGTGTTGCTATGGGAAACACTTAAATACTGAGAACTGTATTTAATGAGAAAAGTTGAACATACAAAAGATTCATTTTTATTTTATTTAACAACCCCTTAAATATCTGTTCACTACTATTATATGTTAATGAGTGCATCTGTTCTCCTCTGACAGCTGACTTCCCCCTGAGGAGAGCCGTTTCCCATCTGCCTTTGACCTTTTGGAAGTTTCCGTAAACAGAAGCCGATAACGCTCATATTATTACTGTAGATTACTCGTTAAAAACCTCCATAAATGAGTGCAGCAGCATAATGAATGCAGATCAGATGCTTCCCCACGGGGCACGAGGACTCACTGAGTGGTTTGATGAGTTGTGAATCATACTCTGACCTTTAGTCACCAGATGTTAATGTAAACGAACATCTATCCCAGAGTTCAAAGCGGCAGAGTGGTGTCTATTTTTTCGATTCAATTGGCAGAGACAAGTTTTAGTTTGATTGGCATGCATCAGCGCCCATATTTTATGACTAAAATGTAGTCTGAAAAGACTTTTTCATTGGCAAGCAAGTGAAAAAACTAATTACGATGAAAACTATTATCCTAGGCGGTCCAATAAGAATGCAGTATGGCGCTGGGACAGAATATAGATGTTTATGACTTTCTTCACTCTCAAGTTTGGTCTTATAAAGCTCCACGTCCCAAAGTGATCACATGAGTGTTCTCCGGGGAAAAGGGCGCGCACAGTTTGCATGTTTTAATGAGTCAAAATAGTATTTAATTAGTATTACTAATTGTCTCTGGGCCACTGCTGCATTCATATTACATTTAACACATTTTCAGTCGTCTATCATTTATTTGTTTGTCTCGAGGTTGTTTCTTATTCGACAAAGTTCTTCCCGACCCCGCCTCACGCCCAATTTAACACGGTCCCCCATCCAGATGTAACAGCGCGACCACACTGAGATGACTTGAACGCACATGAACCCACGCATGTCGTATTCGAGATGAAAAACCGCTGCGCTGAACTTAGAAGGAGGGAGTGAGGCTCGGACGCCCCCCCCCCCCCTGGGATGAAAATGGACTGGCCCGAGAGAGGGAAGCACAGTTGTTTTCTTGTGGCCTCGTCCTGGGTAAACGCCAGCGCCGAGCGAGGCCGACGTGTGACGCGTACCGTAGAACCGCCGTCGCGGTTTGTTATTCTTCAGAGGGCCGCGCCACAAAACCCCTCCTTGTTCCAAGCCGCGCGGTCATTTCTCAGAGACGCCGACGCTCGTCGCATTGGAAGAAAGGGGACTCTATCCCTTCCCTCCTTCAAACAGATACATCAATCTTGATAATGCGCACTGTCTTACGCCGTCCCGTGGCTCGCTGACGAAAGAGAGAGTGACCTCACACACACCAGCACTTCAGAGAGAGAGAGAGAGAGAGGCGGGAAGGCTCCATGTGACGCCGCCGCCGGTTCAACGGAGGCCTCAGCCGAAGCACCGATTCACGTCGCTTCCGGATAATCCCGCCGCGGACTCGCTCATTCAAAACTCACTCCGAACACGACTCACTAATTGGTCGATTTGAGAGAGAGAGAGAGACGGTTCCCCTCGAGGGCGTGAGGGGAATGCTCATTTTTAAAGCAGGCGCTCGTCCGTGTGGATTCGTCGTGATAGGATGCAAAGACGGTAACGAGGGCCCAACCTGAGTACATGTGTTGTCATGATTTCGAAACTAGGTGGGGTGAATAAAACAACGGTGCTGCGAGTCCAGGGAAATGTGACATGGATGGGAACCAGGCTTGGGCGATATAACCGCCGGTAACCGATGGTAACCGACGCATCAGCGGGCTCAACGGAGATGTTATGGTGGTGGCGGACCGGCAGTTGAATAAAATCATGTGGCGGGAAAGAAAAAAAACGCAGTCGCCATCCTTCTGAGTTGTGTTCAGTGGCCGGTGTCACCATGGAGACCGACCCTCTGGTTAAATACAGGATGTCAAAACAGCATCATCTGCGTCTGTCTTCGGGATAAATATCATACCGTCAGGATTTCTAAATAACCTTGTATACCATAATACCCAAGTCTGGAAGTAAGATGTAGTAAATGTATAATTACGTTCCGGCAGTTACGTTCGACTATCTTTTCTTTTTTTTAACCACCCAAAAAATGAGAGTCCCACTTTATGCTCAGTCACCTGGATGGAAATGCAGTTATTATCCGAGGATCTCATTTCTACTGCTACCTACAGATGTGAATCCGTATAAGCGTTGCCAAACCTTTTTAATGACCAGGAACCTTTAACTTTACGGCGCTGCATGCTCCGAGCGGCACTCTTTCGGTCTCCGTAACGCGCCTAATGAAGTGGCTGACCTTTCCCGACTGAAATCCTGAAATCCTAATTATGTGAGATAATTACAGAGAGTGCTTCTTCCTTGCTGCCCAAGGAAGTATGAAAACAATAGGTGTTTGCCTAATTGGAGAAGGCAAAGAAAAGTTATATTCTAGGAAAAAAAGAAAAAGTCGTTACTCAAAAATGTCCCCGAGGTACCGTGTTAGGGATAATCGACGATGCAGTTGTTGAAGAATATACACGGAGGGAAACTAATCGCTCGTAAAGCAGAGGGGGTGGCTTGCCCCTGTGGAGGAGTTTTTTTAATTTTATATTATTATGGCATCAGTATTGTCATGCTCGTACCACGGCCACGGTCTTAATTTGTTTCATTTTTAGTCATACTGAGAAGATTTCGTTGAAAAAGAAAATCAAAGTGGTTTTACCGAATTCCTTCGCAGAATTAATGCAAACCCTTATTAACAAAACATTTTTTTGAATAAAAGAAATATTTTAAACAGCCATTCCAGTGAAGAACGAAGTGGCCATCAAGACGATGTGTCATTCAGTTCTGCGTGCTCGGCTATGTTGAGCGCGCCTCTTGGCAACGGCGTTCCAGTAACCGCCTATGACGGCTCACGCCGCTTGACATTTATTTAGGCATTGCGTAACGCAAATGCCACCGCTGTCAAGCTTTCCTCAAACTTTCTGTTCAACGCACACCGGATTGAAATTAAGTGTGGAGTTAACGGCCGGCGGTTGAGCAATGCGGCGCTCGGCTTTTTCTTCCGCAGAGCGCATTGTGTGGCGACGATGACATCTTCGTCTGTTCAAAGGGAACACTTGTCACATGTCAGTGAGGTTGTGCGTGTTACACTAAACGTGGGGACATTGCATCAGTTTGTCACCTCTGGCAATTCTTTTCTTTTTTTCTTGCCCCTAATCGTGTTTTAATTCCCGTGATGTAATGGTCACTTCACCCCGTCCACTGGAAGCATTTGCATGTATTGATGAATCTAATATCTACATATTGAACGGCGAGATATTCTATGTTAGATTGAGTACTTTTTTATTTAATTTTTATTTATTACAAGACAAAAGACAATACATAGATATAACACCTAGAGGACGACGAAACAGTGGACACAACATCATAAAGTCAGAGTATTGTGAAAAGAAAGAAAGAAAAATTAAATAAATGAAGAAAAATGCATGTGTACGATTTTTTTTATTTTATTAAATTTTTTATTTAAAGAAACAAAATGCATTTATGATGGCAGATGTATATGTATGAGCGTATGCATGTACACTACCGTTCAAAAGTTTGGGATCACTTAGAAATGACTTTTTTTTTCAAAGAAAAGCATTGTTTTTTCAATAAAGATAACATTAAATTAATCAGAAATACACTCTCTACATTGTTAATGTGGTAAATGACTATTCAAAGTGAAAGTGTCTGGTTTCTAATGAAATATCTCCAGAGGTGTATAGAGTCCCATTTCCATCAACTATCACTCCAGTGTTCTAATGGTACATTGTGTTTGCTAATCGCCTTAGAAGACTAATGTCTGATTAGAAAACCCGTGCAATTATGTTAGCACAGCTGAAAACAGTTATGCTCATTCCCTTCCCCCGATCCACAGACACCTGTGGTTGTTTTTCTCCCCAGGACCCTTCAAGGCCATCTCCATGGCAACGACCATCTTGCGGTCTGAGAACTCTGTCTGTTGTGGCCTGGGGGAGGACGACATACCAGGCCCACGCACACACAAACTTTCAACATACGGATTTGCATTCACTACCCCCACCCCCATCCCACGCCTTCGTCTGCTTCGTCCCTCCAGTGTGACAGGACGGGGTCTGTGGCTGGCGCTGTAATGGCTGACGGACCGGGCTGGCTGCTTGTCGGTGCTGGTCACCTTCTGCCTCCAATGGCTGGGCTTAGATCACCCAGTCTTTGGCTTACCTCCCCTCCCCCCTTCCTACTCGTTGCAAGTCATGTTTAAGATGTATGTGCTTATGTGCTAAGGTGTTTTTTCCTGCTCCCACACTGTACCCCTTTAGGGGCATAGTCGGGGGGTTGTTTTTTTCTCGCCTCTCTTCCCTCATGTTATGCTGTAATCTTTCATCCACCCTTTCTTTGCAATTTCATTGCTTTTGTACCTGTACTCTAGTCAATGACAATAAAACCGCATACCATACCATACCATACCATATAAGCTATACAACTGGCCTTCCTTTGAGCTTGAAGTTTGTAGAACAAAATTAATACTTCAAATATTAATCATTATTTCTAACCTTGTCAATGTCTTGACTATATTTTATATTTGATAAATAAAAGTGTGATTTTTTCATGGAAGAGACAAAATTGTCTGGGTGATCCCAAACTTTTGAACGGTAGTGTACGTGGAATTGATTTGGTTTCCAGGCAAGGGGGAAAAAAGCAGGAAAAAAAAGAATTCTGAGGAATTAACTAATCAATAAGATGAGGGGTGTTATGTTTGTAAAAATATAGTAAATGATTGAGTACTTTTAACTTGAGTTGTACTATTTCTATTTAACTGGGTGGTAGGTTTGGAAGCACAGACGCGCGGCGTGTGTTTTGAGGACCCCCGCAGTGCCACACTGGGTGGTTTCCCCCCCCGGGCGTTTTTCTGTCCCTGACACGGAATAAGAGCCGCAGTGAGCCGGCGCCCCGGGGAAGATGTTCCGAGACGTCTGACAAAAAGCCCGTTCCGGCGAAATGGAGTCCCGCGGTGAGTGGGCGGGATATCGGGACGGCCCCACGTCGCTTCTGCCCTCAGACGTCCAGGTACCATCAAATAAAATGTCCACGCTTAATACGTCTCAAATAACCCTGACACTTTTCTCACGATGTTCCTGACGATAGCGCATCATACGAAACCCACCGTCGGCTTCACAGCAGCTGCGTGCCGCCGGGGTGTTTGCTTCCCATCCTCGAGTCTCCTCTGCGTGGGTGTGTGTACATGGTGTGTGTGATGAGCGTGTTCTTGTATGTAACCCCGAGCGGGCGCCATGGCGATGCGGAACACACGTACCAGCAGGACAGGCGCCTTCCGACACGATGAGGACTTCAGACTGCTGCTTGCAGGCGTCCCTGTGCAGGAAACACTTGTTCTGGTAGTTGTGATTGTTGGAGCCGCACAACGGGGCATAGTCGTTGTTGCACTGCCGAGAGGAGAGGAGACAACAGGGTAGGAGGTGAGGTCGTGTCAAAAAAATGATTGAGTGCGTGTCATGGAATAACAATCATCAAGTATTCAGACTTTAAAAGGCATTCGCTTGACATGCTTTGGACTTACTTACCGCAGCTCAGTCCTTAATCACACACTGTGTGAGGCCTTTGTCATTAAATGAATGGCCCTTTAGAAAATATATGTGAAGGACTGATTTCATCATTGTGTTATTATTTATCATGCAGCATTTTCAAATGGGGGGAAAAGAGCGATATTCACGTTGATAATGTAAAAATATAGCTTATATTTAAGAAAAAAATAAACAGTAATATTCAGATGAAAATGCAACAATTCGCAACTTGTGTTGGACCTCTCGAAGACCATGAGGAGGAGAGAGGAACACGCTGATGTTTGAGTTCCTAAAGCTTCTATTTTCTCGCTGTATTTGGAGACGTCTCACTAATTAAGTTTGTCAGATGTTGGGTGATGAATGTTTGGAAGAAAGCGGAGCAGAAATATTGCTTTGGTTTGAAGTCACGTCCATGGCCGACGCCGTCGGAGGTTCTTTCAGTGCAAATGCAGCTTGTTTAAAGACTCATGCGGTTCACACTTTTGTTGTTGTGTGTTTTATTTTTTTCAATCGTTGCAATACAATAGAATATATTATTCTATACAATATACAAAACAGAAAGACTGAAAAGGTATAGGTAGAAGCAAAAATGCTTATTTATTCCTATCCTAAGTTATTATTATCAAGTAACTCTGCAATTAATATTAAATAAAGAAAGAAGGAAGACTTTGACCTCAGAAGACCTCAACTGGACCTGTTGGAGTTCCTGCTGGGTCCAGATGGGAGAGTACAGCATACAATAACATGTATGCAATCACACAATGAAATAACATAATAATAATGAGTCCTTTTGACTTCACGTCTCATGGGGTCATCGGACCCGATGAGACGACATAGATCCTATCTGCTGATGGATCATTGAGGTCTGGGTCGTGGAATTCCTGCTACCGACCACGCCACTGTTCTGTTGAGACTCCGCCCACTGTTGAGACTCCGCCCACTCCTCCTCTCTACCGCCATCTGCCTGATGGATCGTGGAGGTCTCCATCGTGGAATATGCCTACTATGAACTATTTATACACTGTCATATTCATTGAATGTATTTTAACTCTAAATCTGTCCTTCTGGTCACATGACATCTATTGTTCTGTCCATCCTGGAGAGGGATCCTCCTCTGTTGCTCTCCTGAAGGGTTCTTACCTTTTTTCCCCTGAAGGGTTATTTGGGAGTTTTTCCTGGTCCGATGTGAGGTTTTGGGGCAGGGATGTCTATGTGTACAGATTGTAAAGCACTCCGAGACAAATTCGTAATTTGTGAAATTGGGCTATACAAATAAACTGAATTGAATTGAGCGGGAGTCAAAGGTCGCCGCGTGTTTGTTTTTCGGTCTGATGCCCATTGGGTCAGCTGTGTGTGAAATTCAGCCGACCTCGGTGAAACGGTGTCGCTTTCTGCCTCATGGGTTCCGATTATGACGAGATAACGAACTGTGAAATAGGTTGTCAGATAAAAAGAGAGTTGCCAACCCCCAAAGAGAAGCATTGTTGTATACAAATACATGCAGCAGTGAAATTGTGCATAAAATAAAAGACGCAGGACACTTGTATCAGTAAATCGTATCAGTTGTAAAGGACGGCTGGGGGTGCTTGCCTCGTCAGCATTGTATTCACTTATGGAGCCGACATATCGTCACATTACAATTTTTAAAAAGCTCTGAAAACACATTTTCAGCTTCCTACTACGAGTTAAGGCCTTTACACCCACGGGACGGCTTTCTTTTCGCACATCAATACATTTTCCCACGCTGTTGGTGTTTCTGACACCAATCTCTCACACATAACACAAATATTACGTGTCGAATAAGTAACGTTATTTCTTTTTCCGGAACAAAATCGATTTTCAGAGCTTCCACCCTGCGAATAAAGACATCAACCAATCACGGCGTGCGTAGAAGACGTATTCAAAACGTACACGAAAGTGTGCAACAACACAAAGGCTCCGAAGTCCCGACCGAGATGGCACGCTTTATAACTCCCGGCAACTTTGGTATCAGCAGCTCAGACCAGATCGACCTCTTCCATTCTTACCTTTCACAATAAAAGCCCAGACATATATAGACTGTATCTGAGGCAGTTTGAATTCATCCAGAGCATCTCGCTCAAAGGAAAACCCTCTGGGTCAATAGAGACCTTGTGGTTGGTACTTTACCTTCGAGACAATCTATTCTAACCTTTTATTGGAGAAAGGTTGCATTGTTACATCTCTGCTGGTAACTTGTACGCAAAGTTATTAGAGTTTTGTTTGTTCATTGGTGTAAAGTTATTAGAGTTTTGTTTGTTCATTGGTGTAAAGTGGACAAAGGCGTTGCATCTGATGACAACTCTGATCAAACTACAACCCCCCCCCCCCCCCCCATTGTGACAAAGCAGATGAACTGACCCTTAACTTCTTGATGAATAATATACAGGTCAAGGGACTTGCTCAAGGGCACTGAGCAACATATCTGGTGAAGGAGAACACGAGATTTCTCACGTGATTTGTTGGCTTCGGAGCAATTTTAGATTACCGATGACTGATGGCAGTCGTTTCTATTCTTTCATTTTGGGGTTGGGGGGGCCGCAGTGGAGAGATATTCATTTGATTTGATATTGATTCCCCTGTGCTACATCGCAGGAATAACAAATGCGATTATTCAATTGTGAAACATTCCCCTGGAAAGACGGAATGGCCATCAGAGGGTCCGGAGAAATGGTCGCTCTGTGGTCACATCCCCGGCACCTGATTAAATTCGGATGCTGAAAAATGGGCAACGTGTGAAAATGTGTTCCTGCCGGGTGTGACATCGCAAGGACTCGCTTGAGAGCCGCCACGGGAAGGAGGCTCAGGAGCTCGTGGCGCTTTGTCTCCGCCTCTGTTCCCCTTCACGTCGCCAATGGATTGACCTGGAATCCGTTTTCTCGCTGGGCCAAGTCATGCGTCGGTGTGACCAGAACGTCACACGACTCTCACACACACACACACACACGACTGAGGAGAAGAATGTTCACGCTCTGTGGATGTTTGCAGCCACGTGACACTCGGACTTCTACGGACACGCTGAGCCGGCGGGAAAATAAGTCTTTGTCTTCTCCTTTTGGCCCCCGGCTCACAGTAAGTCTGAGCTGCTTAACAACATTCACCAACGTGAACACATTTTTAAAAAGGCCTGCTTTCAGTTTTTAGTGTGGACAGTAAAAATAAAAAAACGGGAGCTTTGTTAAAAGAAAGGTGGAAGCCTGCTAGGTCACAGTCAGGAGCTAGGATGTAGTAAAATAATACATATTTACCACTTGTAATCCACCGTATGGGCAATTATTTGAAATACAAGTATAGCCTGTCAAACAAAGCAGCTATTGTCATGGACTTGTATTTAAGAAATGGGCGTAGCCAGCGTGACGTCACTTATTGGCTTGTTGACTACATTTTTTAAGCCTCAAGTTTGTCATTTTGTCCGTCGAGCTTCACACTGTGAAAAGGTTAAAGGTTAGAGACAAAAAAACTCTAAACTGTAAAACGCTGTGTTCAATCACAAGATAACCGGGAAGCATACTCCGCTTTATGGTCTATTTTACTCTAAATGGAATAGAATATGTTTCTAAATGAACACCGTGCTGTGATGAAGAAGACTTGAAAAGAGAGATTAAGACAACAACTCATGTTTACAATGTGAACTAAGGGGAGAAATCAAGTGAGTCGCCCCCTGGTGGCCATTAGAGAGAATGCAAGTTCAAGCCGCGTCTTCCTCTTTCAGATCCAATGGTTGCCGTCTGGTTCATGCTCATTTGTCGGAACACATTAAGTCACATTTCATCGCAGTAGCACCGGGCATACAACTTCCACGAGCAGCAGCCGTGACATTCCCTTTGACATCTTTCCAACAATTAAACTATATTTAATGGCGACCTCAAACCTTCGTCTTTAGCGATCTGATCTGAAGGCCGGCTGGAAAATTAAACCAAGAATATTGAGTTTGAGTTTAGTTTATTTCGATCAGCAAAATATACAACAATCAGAAATCAACAAAAGAAGAAAGTGGCTGACCGAAAGGGTCAAGGCTGAAAGCTATCTAGCTTATAAGTGCCCTAATGTATGATTAAAAAAAAAATTGTATTTCAAAGAACCATATATATATATATATATATATAAATAAAACAAACCAGAATTTCAAGAACTTGTCCCCATTAACCGTTACTTATTATGCTTCATCAATGCTGATACTTCTCCAGTCATGTCTTAAAAATTTTTCTTGAATATCACCACATTTTTATATTCAGCATATGATTTGGGGGATGGTTATCATGGTCGGGCAACATAACCATGTATACTTGACGGCAGCTGAACTGAGGGTGAGGGTTACCGTAGGTGACCACGGAGAGCAGGAGGGGACTGAACGATGACGTAACCGGCTGAGACTCTCCGGGTGTTGGTGGAGATCGTTTTGGTGTTTGAGCGTCGCCAGAAAGCTTTAAGCAGCGGCGTGAACGCACAATGTTTTTCACACACACACATTTAGCTGGCTAGCTGATAAATCAGAGACAAACACAAGGACTGTTGGCCGCGGGGTGGGGGTGGGAGGAAGAAATAACTACGCCATCGATTCAGGAGCCCGGGAGCATCAGGACGATCAAATGCGAACACCAGCTGAGGAGAGGGGGTGAGATGGCAGAATGCACACAAAGTGTGGAATGGAAAGAGAAACATGCACACTGGCTCTTGATCAAAGGGATCGAGATGCAAGAAGGGGCGAGAGAGGCACACATCATGAGTGGAAATAGACTTAGGGCGGAGAAGAAGTCGGTGGAAATGGATGAGAGCGAGACAGAAGGGGACAGAAGGGGACCGAGGGGCAATGGAAAGGAAAGAAAAATACAGACATGAGACGGAGACGGCTACAGAGAGAGAGAGAGAGAGAGAGAGAGAGCTCAACAAACTTGGCACGATAAAAAAGAAACACAGCGCCTGAAGAAACCAACAGGCACAAAAAAATGAAAAAAAGAACATTATAAAATGAAAAAAAAACCAAGAAGAACAAATGGGGACAGAGAGCGAGAGGAATAGAAAATCCCCACAAAGGAAAGAGTGAGAAAGTTAAAAAAAAAAATGGCAAACCCACAAAGGCGCTTGGAATAGCTTACTGCAGGGCCCCGCGCTTTATTAAAAAAAAAAAATTTGTTGTGCCATCCTCTATCCTTCCCCTCTGTCTCCCACTCGCTTCCTCTCACCCTCTCTCCCATCTGAGGCTGCTCTTAACCTGGAGATTCTCGCTTCGCGCCAGGGCATGATGCAACGGAAGGGAAAGCGGCCCGGCAGAACCCCGCGGGTCTTTAAGAGTGCCGTCTTTTTACTGTGAAAAATCCCCCCCGCCCCATTTCTTGATCTTCCCCGTCTTTTTTTTCTTCTTTGTTTTTTTGTTTGTTTCTTGTGGAAAGGAGAGGAGTGGTGGGAGGATGGGCGATTCGGAAACCTCCATCTCCCTCGGAGGAGGTGCAGAAACGGAGGCGGCTGTGCGCGGATTACAGTCTCCTCCGGTACCGCGGCGGTGCGTGGGCGCCAAGGAGGATCCTGCGTGTCGTACGCGGGCCTCGGAAAGGCGCGTCGGCGCCATCTCTCTCTCGCGCTTACGAGGAGGACCGAGGGGCGGAAACGGATTGCCAAACATAAAATGAGTCAAGTCGTGAAACGCAGCGCGTCTTCATCTCGACTGATGCAGGAAAAAAAGAAATAAACCTCGACACTTATGTGCCGAGTTCTTCTTCACTCATCCGGGAGCGGACGTTACGGATCTCAAACTTCTTCAAACCGACGGGTGTGTCTACACAAAGTACTGACACATGGTCACGTGACCATATTAGAGACAAATGCTTTCCTGTGATTTAGCGCTATTGTCGGGGCGCCGCCGCTTTGACCTTCGAACGCCGGTCAGCTCGTGTAAGCTTCGTCGGCTCGGCCCCGGATCCCGGTCGGCGGAAAAAAAAAATGTAAAGGGAACAAGCCCAAAAGGGTCAAAAATAATAACCAGTAACCTTAAATATGTACTTATACTGGTGATGTGCGAATGTGTTGTGTGCTGTGGTTTTTCTAATTATTTTGTATCCATTATCTATTTTTTGTTGTCTGTTTTCTGTTGTTCTTTACCCTTTTATTTCTCTTTTCACTTTGTATTGTATCCTTAATGTCCTGTCTTGCTAATTTGTAAAATCAAAATAAATATATAAAAAATAAAGAAAAAAATAATAACCATAAATCGAGAGAAAAAAATAAGTTTGTATGAAAGGAGGAGATAAAAGAAAAGGAAGTGGGTATGTTAATGATGGGGGGTGGTAGAAGACAGGCGGAGAGGAAGTGTGACGCTCCGCAGTTCGCTGCAGACGGGGTGGCGGGGGCCATATGGCACGGCCTTATGTGCCCGCTGGCTCGGGCTTTAGTAAAGTCCGCTGTGACCAAACCAGGACGGTCGCGAGGCGTTTCGACCCGAGAGCGCAGCGACAGCAGAGGTGTTGACGGTCCTGCGTGTGTGTGTGTGTTTTTGTGACAGGAGAGGCTTCGGGGACATATGGAGGCGAGCGTCCGGGCACTTCGGCGTACGTGCATGTTCTTCGGAGTTCAATTTGCCGCATCTCGTACGCATTGAGGTTTGTTTCCGTTCTCTCGCTTCCCTATCGCAGCCATTCCGTTTTCTTTTTTTAATTTATTTTTTTTGTCTCCAGAATTTAGTTTCCATAATCCTCCTGCAGGGGCTGCTGTGGATCTGCCTTCCCCTCAACACTATTCATCAAAGTTCCAAAAGCGAAGCTTTGGGACTGCAGGACCTGTTGTCTCTCTACCTGTCTGGGATCACACGCATGCACAGACACACACACACACACACAAAACAACCGACGCATTCGACCGTCTGAGCACTTTGCACACAAACAAAAAGACACAACAACCTTGCAAAACACGCAGAACTATCATCATTCATTGGGTGCCTCTGTAGCAGCTCCCGAACGCTGACTTCGGGAGCGCGGCCGACATAACCGCCGGCTGACGGGTGGAACAAAGACAGGTGGCGGGAGGAGGAGGAGGGGGAGGGGGAGGAGGAGGAGGAGGAGGCGGAATGCAGTGGGGAGGAAAAAAGGTGGTTTTGAAGAGGAGGATTGCGGGGTAAGGAAACTGAGAACGGAGAGGCAGGGAGGCCCGGCGGGCCGAGGGAGCAGAGGAAGGTAAGAGACTGGAAGATTAAAAAGAGTGTAAGTGATGGAGGCGGACGGATGGCGGAGAACAGCGTGGGGGGGGGGGAGACAAAGGAGAGGAGAGATGCGAAGTGAAGGCATCGGTGCGTGACTACGTAGCGGAGGGAAGGAGCGAGCCGATGCGAGGGCGAGAGCGAACATGACGGGACATCAGCGCCAACGAGCCGGAGAACAGACGAGTCCCCCGTCCCGCCGGCGGAGCGCCACTCCACCCCGAACCCCGCCATCTCCACATCACGTGCAACCCCCCCAAAAAAAGAGGATCATCCCATGCGAGAATCAGTCGGGGGGGGGGGGGGGGGTATACACTGTACAAGATGTACAGGATTTGATGTTGAACGGAAGATCCGTGGATGAGATTGATGCTCTCGTTTGGGATTCAAAATAAAAGTCAGACGCCAACAAACCCAGCTTGATATCTCCGTTGATAGCGATCGTTAAAAAGAGGAACGGTTTGTGTGGACGGCTTACGGACGTTGCGGCCGCCTGACGGCGCCGTTTTGAGTCGGGGTGGCGTGACGACCGGCTGGAGCTCCGGTCACTTTGTCAGATTCCTTTTTGGCAACGCACTGAAATCTCACGGCAGCGCACTTGTCGATCCTGGCGGCGGCGGCGGCGAAAACACACGGCTCTGGAATTGTGCCTCGGTATTACAGCTGCCATCGCGGTGGAACAGAAGCGAGAGGCAGACCGCGGCGCAGTTCTGAATAAAGGCGGGACACATTTGTAAATCGAGTAATATGGTGACGATAGATATTACATAACTACTTTGCAATCCATCTGTCCGGATGAAGATGGCAACAAAGTCGGTATTAGAAGCTGCTTGACTCAGTGTGTCCTCTGGGTCCGATGCCAGGTTACTAGTACTTCCAATACCTTTAAAAAGGGAGGAGCCAAGTGCCTGAACTGCCTTAAGCCATGTTGGTCAATGTAGAGGAGCAGATTCCAAAGTCCTGTGAGGATCCCCGGGCTCCTTGTGGTCGATGAAACCCGATTTCAGATCTCAAGTGTTTGTTTTTAAAGCAACCTCCATCCTGTACGACGCCCACATGACTGCAGTCATCGGATCGAGCTGTTGTTTCATCGCGGGATCAATTTCACCCTCGCTTTCTCCAAAAAAAAGAAGAAGAAAAATACAACCGCAATATTTACCAGACGACATTCACAACACTGGCGGATATCTCCACTCTTTCTGCCTTCGGCTGGCTCCCCTCAGCTGACACCGCTCACTCCACCGTGGACTCAGCAGCCGCGGTGGCCCGGGTTAGTGCCGAGCTCCCACCGGTTAATTTCTGTTGAAGCCGAGGTAAAATGTCTGAAACGGAGAGCAGCGGCGCTGCTTTTACTTTCTTACATACGTTCCAAACTAAATACTAGGCAGAAAACCATCGGATCGGATCAGTCTCAATAATTGAAAATGCACACAGAGAGAGACTCGCTAATGCAAACACGAATTACAAATATATTCAATTTATAAATGCACGCAGTACGTTTCACAAAAACGTTCCAATGCACACGTAAATAAATTAATATTTATATAAATGTAAAAGAAAAATCACAAATATATTTATGCATTTCTATGTGGATTTTTCTATTTGTTTGTGGATTTATTTGTATTCATTTATTTGTGGATCGCTACACACTTGCGCACAGATTTATGAGACTCCCTGTGGCTCAATTAAAAAATGTGTTTTTTTCAACATAGAACTATCTGTAGCCAATCAGATGTCGTCCAACCTTAGAGGGGCGGGGCTTATTTCCGTGGCTTGACGCCCTGGAAAAACTTTACTTTTCCACCATCTACCATAAAATAAATAAATACTAGTTCTGCTTTATACTTGTGGACATTACACTCACGTCGGAACATCTAACCTCATCTTTGGGTTCATGACATCACCCGTAGGCTCACACAGCTCGGTGACTCGGTGTGAAAGACTGCCGCTTCCAATGCGACTAGAGGAGCAGCAGTCGAGCCACGGAGATAAGGCCCGCCCCTCTAAGGCGGGACAACATTTGATTGGCTATAGATCGGTCCATGTTGAAAAGAAAAACGCATTTACAGATTGAGCCACGCCAGGGGAGTCTCAGAAATCTGTGTGCAAGTGTGTAGCGAATAAATACACAAATAAATACATAAAAATCCACAAACAAATAGACAAATCCACATTTATATAAATCGTAATTCATTCACGTGTGCATTGGAATGTATTTGTGAATCGTTCTGCGTGCATTTGTAAATTGAATATATTTGTGAATTGTTCTGAGCGCATTGTGAATCTTCGAGTTTTCATTTGTGAGTCTCTCCGTGCGCATTTGCGATTATTGAGACTGATCTGACCCGACAGAAAATGACCAACAGCTGCGTCTATAAAGCATTGCTCCCG
This sequence comes from Pseudoliparis swirei, assembly GCF_029220125.1. NCBI lineage: Eukaryota > Metazoa > Chordata > Actinopteri > Perciformes > Liparidae > Pseudoliparis > Pseudoliparis swirei. Next base: position 19,203,154 of record NC_079389.1, read on the forward strand.
GACAGCAGGTGCTCGACTCTCCGGCAGAGCCCAAAAGAAATTCACGGCTAATTTTTCGTGCAGAGATGCATAAAGATGAGTGGCTGAGCCTCTTGAGCCCTGTTAGAGGTTCCAGTGTGTGATCATTACGAAATTGAGGGGTGAAATTTCAAAGCGTGGCTCGCGTAAGAAGCCTGTCCACTTCAGTGAAGCGCGCACACACACACACACACACACACACTGTGCTCTGGACAAGCGAGGCAAAGAGCCACGGTCGGGTTTGGGTGCGGGGCCGGGAGAACCTGCCATGTTGGACTTCACGCTCGTATTCAGGCATGAAATTTGGCGTGAAATTGTCTATCCTTAAAAAAATATTTTTTTTTTTCATACAGAAAATGCCACACACATTGCATGGCAGCAACATGATGTCCCCACAAGGTATTAAGGACAACGAAGAGATGCCTTAAGGGTTTTAGACAGTATGTTGACCCTAAGGAGGACCACGTCCACCAGCAGCAGCTCCCCATTCAGCAATCAAACCAATCAAACCAACAGTAAACCATTGATATACTAATAAGCTGCTCTTAGCCAATTATGGCAAAATCCGGAAGTACCCGCTGCCAGACACTCAAACAAGGTTGCTAAGCAGTAAGCGAGGAGAGCCTCTTGTTTATCTACATTACTCGTGACGAATGTTTTAATAAATGAATGTTTTTGTAAAAAAAAAAAAAAATGAATGATGGAAATGTTGACTAAACTGCAGAAGGGAAAGCAGCAATGGTGGTGGGAGGCAGCGAAGGAGGAGCTCCTGCTGTCTTCAATCGGGGCCGCCGGACCTCATCTCGCAATTTAATGTCAGGCTATTCTTCCCTTTCTTTTTTACCAGCTCATTGGCGATTGGCCAGAACCCTTAAAATGACGCTCCGAGAGAGGACGTCCTAATATTGACACGGCGCTGGTGCAACGATCATTTTGAAATGTCATCTTCGTTCCTCTCTCACTTTGTAAGAGACGAACTCTCAGTAAATCGATACGGATTACAAGAGAAATATGGAAAAGTATGTTTACTCGAAATATCTTTCTTGGGTTCCTACTCTTTGCTCGAGGTCATCTCTTCTCGGAATTTTTTTCCCGTGACGGTCCGGCTGGTATGACGGACGGAAAATACCAAACAATACTTCAAGATATGACCATGAACACCTGATTGAGTTACGATAACTATATTAAGGGATAATCAATCATACAGGTCTTATAAAAAACATTAAACCCGTTGACCCCCACCATCATCCGCAATAAAAGTTTTTATCAATTTGACCACGAGGCTCTCTGAGCGGAGCATTGTGTCACTGGACAGACGCTCTCATTCTGACAATAAATTATATATTAATTGGCTAATTATTACACTTAAGAGTTTACGAGTATCTTTTCAAAAATCACATGTACTCTCTTAACTCGTGTGTCCTCCACCACGAGGTCTATAGATCCTGCTGTCACGTTGCATTCAGACAGCAGCTGCACAAGTATCAACCGCGGCCGTACGGCAAGCTAACGATATGCGCGGCCCAGTCGGCGCAGCGAGGCAACGCGGCAGACGTTATTGACGGAGGAGGCCTTCACTCAAATGGACTCGCTGTGGCAGCCACGCTCAGTCCCAGGACAGTTTACTGCTCTGGGCTTACGGCGAGGCTGAAGGCCTCCACGGCCAGCGGCTCACGCTCGGGCAAATACCGACGCCTGACTAGGTCCATCCGTCTAAATAACGGGACTGCAACTTAAAACTCACGCAAAATCCAAGCCGGCTTTCAATCCCCATCCAAAGCGCTCTCCGTCGCCCCGATGGCCGACTCAAACTATCAAAGTCTTTACTATATTTCTACAAGCACTACTTATATATACTTTAGTTTTTTTCCAATAACGAGTACCGATCAGTGTTTAATTACTAAGCTGTATGCCTCTGTGTGTGGGAGGGAGCGTTCTTTTATGTGTAAGGCGACACCAGGCTTGAGGTAACCATTGCTTTTCCTAACGTTGTAAAACTAAATGGGACAAATACATTCGTAGATAAACAAATGTACTGAATTGTTCCTCATTATTAAACCAATGAATCACGCAGCAGCGACTTGGCATTTCGATATTACGATGTGATTCAAGACAGGAGTTAGAAGGTCAGTACAACATAAATATGGTCTATAAACACAACAGTTGAATTGAATGGATCGGCCTCGTTGTCACAGTTCCAGCTGTTTGGGTCGGTGTGGGCTCGGTACTCGGCGAAGAACACCCCGCTACACGCTACTTTACGGGAATATTCACTATTAGCATTGTGTTTAGTTTTTGGACACTTCCCTTAGTAAACTTCTTGATTCGAACTATTGAAGAGACAAATGTCAGGGCTCCTCTTTCTTAAAAGTGCGTCATAAAAAAATGATGATCAGATGATAAATAGTTGTCCGCGTCACATTATTTTGGAAATCAGTGTAAATATCAGTTCAAAAATCCAATGTTTGTCAGGCTCTTCATTTTCTCGTCGCGTCCACTACCCGTGACTTGTTTGCGACACGATGGACCATTCTTGAGACAAAACACTTTAATAGAGGGACACCACCATTAAGGAGCCCCCCCCCCCCCAAAAAAAAACAACAACCCAGAAACCAACAGTCTGGATGCGTTGTAGAAGGCCAACTCTGCAACTTTTACTCAACCTCTCACGTCTCCAGAGCATGATTGTGCCAATGCGGGCCTGTTGAGTATCCTCCTAAATACAGAGTCAATGGCTCAGAACTGCTGAGAAGGGATTTCATTCCGCTGAAGGACACTCCCGGGAACCTTTCTGTGCCGGCATCTCAAGCACTACCCCAACACAAGCCGACACTTCACCACACCGTATCCCTTCATCAGCATGTGTGGCATATAGAATGAGTTTCAATAACCACGTTGACATTTTCTGAGGGCACAAAATGTGTTTCAAGAGGATGGCGTCTATGATCCCTTGGAGAGCGACGCTGCTGTGCAGGAATGTCTCACGTGGACCGACTGCTAGTTTTTTCGCCGAATCACATTTTCGATTTTTGTTTTAAAAGCCTGACCAGCCGATTCAAATATTTAGCAGCTGGGATTTTCTTTTCAAAGAACCACAATTGACAGCATGGACCCCAGACAAACTTCTTTCACCTCTGTCCCAAAAACGTCGCCAACGTTCTTTTGCCAGCTGTCCCGAAATCAACCGTCAAAAATTATAAATGTCATCCGTTTACTGATCGTCATCCATTGTGGTTATTTGCATAAAACACACAGTTCAATATGCACTTAGAGGCTGTAATGACAACTTTAACAAGAAATGGCAACCTTTCATTTCATATCTGTTTAATCCGCCAGTGTTGCCTACTGAATGAGACACCTATTTTAATTTGTAGGCATGTATCTGGCCCTCTGTCCTATCTGTCTGACTAACTGTAACTAAACCTAAATACTTAACTTCAGTTTTACAATAGTGTACTACGCAAACTGTGAAAAAATATGAAGGCCGTGGCTGGGTCTGTGGGTGGGTGGGTCTGGTAGGTGTTTCATTACTCATTATTATAACAGTTTGTTTTTCTGTTTTGCCTTTGTTATTTTTATTTATTTCTTTTTCCTCTTTACAATTGTAATCTGATTTAAACATACACACACAAAATTAAAACTTGTTATTTGATCCCTGTATATCATATTGTGCATTATCAATAAAGTATATATTTTTTTTTAAACAGTGGAAATGATTAGGAAATGAATGATTGTAATTTTATTTTTGAATGCATGACAATGCAATGTAATGCAACCAGCTCTGTACTTCTTTTTCTACCTACATAGTAGATATGGATCTATAAAACAGTTTTTCTTTCCCCAGTTAATAATTACTTAAAGTGTAGAGGCAGACAAGGCTGAGCCTCCACAGCCATTATGCTCAGACTTTTATCGTTTGATGCTTTTGAATCTTCTCAGGTAGCACTCGTTTATCATCAAAATGTCATTTCAGGCTTTTATTCGGAAGAAGAAAAAAAATCTGCTCCAGATAAAAGATGTATGGTGGGTCATGCACACTAGCTTTTGCTGTATGAAGAGACCACAGACAGACGAAGAAGAATAGAAAACTGCCAATTTGTGATAAATTGGGGTAGAAACGTTGCAATTTAACAAAGCATAAGAAGCAATAGACTTCTCTGGATTCACTGAATACGTTCTGGCGATGTCCTTCTGGTCTCATCAATCATCACTGCAGAGCCTCGTAAACATAAATAGTGGCCATACAACTTTTAGAGGGATGAAAGTAGCAAGTGGTTCACCAAAGACCTGCTTATAGTGTGCTGAAATGACTCCACTTAATCTGTTTTATTCTGAATTAGGTTTCTGACAGGAGTACAAGATACATTTCCTTTGTGCAGTGAGGATACATGCGCCCTCAGCAGCCCACGCTACGATAGTCTATACCCCACCAAGGCCCAAGTGCAGCCGAGCCATTCAGACATTTGGAAAGACGACGTCGAGAAGTCACAGAAGTGAGTCGGTGCCGGTGTCCGTCAAACGAGGCACCGAGGCCCTGCGCAGGACGGTCCGGTCCATTACAACCACGGCTGGGGGTGGATGTGGAGTAGTCCAAATTGCAGCATAAACGGGTGTTTTGCGAGTTTAACACATTTCTATTTTGTCAATCTTTTTTGAACGTGTCTTTTTGCTTCGTCATTTCGACTGCGAGGGCTCATCGGTAATGCGACTGATGACTTTGGTATTGTGTTTCAGTTTGAAAATAAAGTTACAGTTACAACTCATGGAAATACATTTGGATAAGAGAATTTTTAAATGGTGAATAACGTCAGAATTTTTGTGGCCAAATACCTAATCGACGCACGGATGTATTTCCATTTAATCCCAACACTCACTGGGAGAACCGAGGTTCCCCGTTCTCATTCTCATTCTAGGAAAATCTGTACATCGAATGATCAATACTTCCGATAATAGCCCTAGGAGGCACATTTGACAGTATTGCCCAACTCAGGCCAAAACAGACATGCCTTATTTTCTTCTATCTTATTTCTTCCTTATTTTCTTTGTTTTTAAGAGCAGCACAGCAGTCAAAATGAAATGGAAGCATTATGGCATCGATAAAGAATCAATAGCGACCTACAATGACGCGGTTCTTTATTGTCTGCGTGCTTCAGGGTCAAACTCCCCACTGAACCCACAATTAGCCACACCTCGGAGCAGAAAACCGTCGGTCGTTGTTAGTTAATCAGCCGTTAACTCCTCGGGTTTATTCATCTTTCCATTTGAAGGCAATTGGGAGAGTTTTAATCAAACAGCGGCGTTTCTGTCACTTCACAGTTAACGGCAGCCCACTCTGCTCTGACCGAAACAATTAGGCGTCAGACATTTAACACGTCTCCGTTGATTCTTACCCTCGGCGAAGTGTTGCGGAGGTGAAAAAGTCTGGCTCATTAAACTGTACGTCCCAGTCAAAACATCAACCTCGATGTGGAATGCTTGGCGCTGCGGTACAAGACTGATAGTCGCAGCTTTTGCTTTTTTTTATTTGCATGAATTATTGTATGAGCATTATCTGAGTCCAGCGTCAAAGGTGGTTATCACTTATCATGTCTGGCTAGACTTTGTGGACGAATCTAAAAAATACAACTACAAACAAACAAAAAATTCTCTGAATTGTTCTAACTTATGTCTTTTATGACGCCGCCTGTCAGTTCAATAAGAAGCGTGTTGGCTGCATTTAAAGTATTACAAGTATTACTCACTCTTTTTTACATGCAACTTCTCACTGTTAATTTTCATTTCCAAATTGCTTTACATTACCTGATGGATTAATGTAATTATTTGACTGTTTACATTTTCATCTCCTGAATGTACCTGAAATTACCTGAATGTATTGTATAAGTTCCGTAGCCTGTAACCCTACAATTGGTGGGTGGGGTGGGTCGGGAATGAGGTTTTAAATTTCAATCTGTAATTGCCCTGAGACATGTGTGAATCCTCTTCCCTGGTGGGATAAAAACTGTGAAAATCAATAAAACATATAAAAAAATAAAATTAAAAAAAGTATTACAAGTATTTTCATCATCAGATGTTTATTATCAGTGGTACCGGTGCGCCCCGGTCAGGTGGCATTCGCAGGCCCCGCCCATGAATGCATCGACGGTCTTCAGAGCGGTCGGTCAAATGCCACTCAAATTACAACCCCCCCCCCCTTTATTGATCTAAATGTCTGCAGTGCACGCCATTTAAATACGGACGCAAATGCGGGAACAGCGATTGTGCTCGGTGCCCATTTCAAATGTATTCCGAGCTCGGCTCGTAGAGAAGCGTCAACTGACATGTTCACCGAGCGCTCCTCTGAGACTGCTGTTTTTGTTTTCCTGTGCGTGTGTGTGTGTGTGTGTACATTTCAGGATGTGCTCTAGACTCCCACTGGGAAAGCACCGCAATCCTCCATCTTTGTGTTCAGCGCTGGGTCGTTTTACACCCTTTAAAATGTAAAAACTGCCCTTTTTTAAAGCCAATTTAAAAGATACATTTGAGTTTGAATAACCCCATCCACACACGCACAATGGGAGACATAAAAACAAAGACACATCCTTCATCCACAGAGACCTGACTGATGGCCATGATCCATTTCCTGTATCCATTAGAGGCGGCTCTAGATTATGCAATTCATCCCAAGGCTATCATCCACCTCTATCAATAATAAACATCTCCACCAAACTAGGGCTTGCCTCGGAGGGGTGGAGAAGACACCGCCCAGCACGTTCTGCTTCTGATGTAACCCCTCTCTGGTCTCATCAGACGTCGGAGCGCTGTCTCGGCTTTCCACACGACTCGTCTTCAGCAGCCGACACCCCGCGGGCGCAATCTTTACTTATGCCTCCTCGCACGTCTCAAAGATCACCGGCTTCGTGGACTCCGACGCCTCGGTGCTTCTGTTCGGCGGCAGAGAGAGCACCTGTGGCTCGTGACGAGAGGCGGGCGTCCTCTGCGTCTTTTTTTACAGAAAGTAGGCAAAAGAAAACGAGGAGTCTGGCGTATCGCGATAAGCAGTCGGTGTGCCATGGAACGAGTGCAGAGGAAGAGGGTGAAATGAGATGACCCAATTAAAAAAGAAAAAAAAGCACCATGCAGTCAAACCTCAAACAGTAAAAATGTGGGAAACCCTGATGGAAATACAGCAATTTTGCAACTTAAAGCTTGCTATGCAACATTTTAATACGTATGTTTTTGGCCATGTGTTGAATAATCAATGGGGATAGCAGGAGCACTATTGTACCTGTGTGGACAGATATATATATATCACAAATATAAATGGATTGGTTGTGTTGTTTTGGCCTTTTGCAACAACATGTAGTGAGGAAAAACCAACAAAAATGAAAGAAATTATCGGCACTGATTTATTCCAAAAAACAAAAAAAGAGACCCTTATCCCAAGCGGCACCTGTGAACTGAATAACAGGTGGTAAGCCCATTTAGGTCAACCTGGTTTATCGTGTGTCAGTGTCTTGAAACAGCTATTTGTCAGAGTATTAGCCTCATGCTGGGGGACTGACCTTTCATGGGGGAAACCAGGACAACCGAGGCCCTAATGAGGGCTCACGGAGGAAGAAAAGCACTGGTGTGGTGGCCGTGTCTGAGATAATGGTCACCGACAGAGCCGGGTCAATTATATTAATCAATTATGTGAAACTTGGTATCCCTGGAGCGATCGGCCTTGATTTCCCGCTGCAGTTAGTAGGGACTGAAAAACAGCTGCAGACGAGTGGTGTGGTCCACAGGAAAGCGGAAAGTTATATTTAGTTTGAGTAAAAGTTGGGAGCGAAGCAACGCCGCCGCATGCCCCCCGGACACTCGGAGGCGGCCGGTGTCGGACAAGGTGAATGGAGAAAGAAAGAAGAAGAAAAAAAGAGCAAAAAAACAACAACGGATCCCAGAGGAGCGCTTGTCGGAGCGACGAATGTGTCGGGCGCTCCCGCCGCTGCGTTGTATTCCACAGGCGTTCTCGGACAGAGGGTTTGTCAAACGTTGTCTGGGTAAGTGACGAACTCTCGTACCAACACCGGTCGAGTCCTGGGCGACGGACGGGAAGACGACGACGGAGAAGGCAGAGACGGGGGGGGGGGGGGCTCTTTGGACGAGCGAGGGAGAGAAAAGAGACAGTCGGAGAGCAACGGGAGTTACTGTGACAACGGGAAGATGGAGAGAGATAGAGGGAGACCGGGAGGTGGCCGGCTCGCGCTTCTGCTCTTGAATAACCGCGAGGCAAGTCTTCTCTCGGCCGCAGCCGAGTCGCGGGAGACAGGCTCCTCTGTAATGGTGTCTGACAGGCCAGCCAGAGCCACAGAGGAGCTGACACAGATGCTACGCTTCTCTTTTTTTTCTTTCAGGAGAGACGCCCGACACAATTCCTCCCCGAGTCTCCTTCCCCGCCTCCACTAAACGGTTGCGATTGTAACTCGGAGCCCAGCGGAGGCAGGGGGTCAATTTCGGATGGATGGAGAGGAGGCGGATTGAGCACGCTTAACCACACGCCGTTGTGTTCTGAATGAGGTTACGATCGGAACGATTCATTCAAAAAGCGAATGCGACGACGTACCGAGCACCGATACGGCGGCCCCCCCCGAGATACGAAACATTTGATTCAATTCAATTTCAATTCAGTTTATTTGTATAGCCCAATTTCACAAATTACAAATTTGTCTCGGAGTGCTTTACAATCTGTACACAGACATCCCTGCCCCAAAACCTCACATCGGACCAGGAATGGTTCTCAAAATCAGAAATCGTCTCATACAGTCTAGAGGTGGGAAGATGAATCAGTTAGTTGATTGGCAGAAAGATACTCGTTAACTATTTGGATAGCGAAGTCTTTTTTAAAGTCTTTTTTTCAACCAATAGACGAGAAAAAAACCAGCTGCCTGTTGGAGCTTCTTATATGTAAAGATGTTCTTCTTTTTGTATCATTGTAAACTCAATGTTGAATATTTAGCGTTGGACAATTCATGCGTCAGACAAAGCACTTAAATATTCACTTCAGACACTTCAGACATGCAACATGATTAATATTATTAATTTGCAGGGGAATCAACACAATAAAAATCATAGTTGGTTGGGGCGGAGAAGTAATTCACACCTTGCAGCACAACTGTTGGAGAAATTCAGTCGATTGCTGCTGTGATTCCCCACCTCAAGGTCACCGTAACCTTCCGGCTTCGTACCCATTCAAGAAGCTGACATGCTGTTTCTGAAATAAGTAATAAATAAATGAGGAATCCCTGAAAGAGATTGAAATATAACTCTATTAAATCGCACCCATGCTGTGATATCGCATGCTTGAAAAAACATCGTTATTCTAGCAGTTCACTCAATGTGTCAAACGCTCGATTCCTCCATCATCACCTGCTTCATAATAAGTGTATGTGGCTCGGGAACTCGCCTCCTGTGCTAACACACCTTGCTGATTTTAATTGGCGTATTTATCATGCACAAGAGGTGGTGGTGCCTCACAGCAGACACCCTGACAGGAGGAATGTGAGAACCTGAGAACTATTAATTTTCTCAAATTACAAAAGGAGGCAAACACACTCCGTCACTCTGATGCAACGCGGGGGGAACGTGACATCAAGCGTATCTACTTTTTGGCAGTGGAAAACAAAAAGAAAAGGTGATACCTTTAGAGAAAATACTCAAGATAATCCAAAGATTAGAGTGTTTTGTGTCTTTATGAAGTATAGTTTGAAACAGGACGAAATGCTGAGTTACAAAATTTCATCCACCACCATTATATTGCAGATGCGGCAGAAATCTCAAAAGCAAGAGCACATCAAACCCAATCCATCTGCAGAGACGGATCCACTCGGAGTAAATGGTCAAACATGGTCTTGTTTCTGTAATTTGGACGAACTGAATCTTTGAGAGTTTAACTTTCTAACAAAGCGCAGAAGAACTCGCAAGAGGGAAATGCGCTGTTGACCGGAGAAACAGAGCAAAGTATAATTCAGACCCCGAATGTATTGTTTACATTGGAAATGGAAAAGAGGAAGAAATACAAGAATACAACTCCCCTTTCGCCGATGTCCCCGCAGTGTTTCACGCCAGGGGAGAAGATCGTTGGAAGCTTCATTTTTTTCTTTGCTCCAAAAACGAGTCGATTTTGAATTTGTTTTACAGTTTACAAAAGCAAAAATAGACCCCCGGCCCTTGAAATTGCACATATTTTGGGTAGCCTTTTTCTTCGGGCAGTGTTGCTAACCTAATATTTGTATTGTGACGTTTTAACAAAAGCTTTGCTTTGACAACACAACGGTGACTTTCATGAATCAAGCTTCTGTGGCAGACACGCACAAAAACAAAAAGGAAATATGTATATGTATCTATATATTTATATATAAGCCATTTAATACTACTTATGAAGTGATGAGATTATTTCAACCGAAGTCCCTTACCTGAAGCCAAGAATAAAATACTGTAAAAAAAATAAAAAAAATAAAAAAAATACATCGACAGCACGGTAGGATTTATGTGATTAATGTCATCTAAAGAAAAGAAAACAAATATTTATAGCGTTTCAGCAAAGTTACATAATGACTGCTGCCGAGAACGGCTGCCCAGATAGTGTGTCAGACTTTAAAGCAGGACCGACCGCAAACATTTGATCCATCTGTTCTATTTATTAAAGACGCATATTTGATACTTTAACTGAGGCCTCTCCGGATCCAAATACACTGGGATTTAGAATTATCATTTAATAAGCACTAATTAAAACATAAAACAGGGATACGGAGACATTAAGCCCACATTTATTAAAAAAGGTTATGAAATGGATTTGGAACGATGGAAATAAACACCTGTGAGGTATGACTCATGTAATCCGTCTGGGGTCTTGCGGGGACACCAGTTGGCAGGATGAGGGTTATTCTTAATGAGGTGCACCGCAATCTCATTGGGAACCAACTTCAATGGTTCAGAGCGGGCGACGTGGAGTCTTGTTTGAAGCTGCTGGCTAAGGATAAGCGGAGATACAGTCAGATTGTAATACACGCCGGTGGTAATGACGCCCGAGCCCGCCGCTCGGAACTCACTAAAATTAATGTGGAATCGGTGTGTGCTTATGCCAAGACGTTGTCGGACACCGTAATTTTCTCTGGCCCTCTCCCAAATTTGCAGACAGACGAATTGTATAGCCGAATGTCGTCTTTCAACCGCTGGCTGTCGAGGTGGTGCCCAGCGAATAATGTGGGCTCGTAGACAACTGGAAGACTTTCTGGGAAAACCTGATCTGATGAGGAGAGCGGCATTCATCCCACGTTGGACGGAGCGCGTCTCATTTCTGCGAATATGACCAAGTTGATCACCGGACTTAATCTATGACAACCCAGGGTTCAGATCAGGAACCGGGAACAGAGTTGTAGTTTAACACCCTTCTCTGCTCTTCCATTCGAGCAGTTACCCACCCTTGACTTTAGAGTAGAGACTGTGTCTGTCCCACGGCCACTTCAATTAAATAAATCAAAAGTAAGCAGAGGAGGTCGTACACAATAACCTTATACAAGTTAACACAATTATTTCAGCAGTGCAACAAAATAGGTCTATTAAATGTGGTCTCCTAAATATTCGATCTCTGTCATCTAAAGCTGTGTTACTGAATGATTTAATATCAGATAATCACATTGATTTATGTTGCCTAACTGAAACCTGGCTGAGCCATGAAGAATATGTCTGCCTGAATGAATCGACTCCTCCAAGTCATATTAATACTCACATTCCTCGAGGCACCGGTCGAGGAGGTGGAGTAGCAGCCATCTTTGAATCGAGCCTATTAATTAATCCTCAACCAAAATTACACTACACCTCATTTGAAAGCCTTGTTCTTAGTCTTTCACATCCAACCTAGAAAACACTACAGCCAATTCGATTTGTGATTCTGTACCGGCCACCAGGTCCATATTCAGAGTTTATATCTGAATTCTCAGAATTTATATCAAGTTTGGTTCTTAAAACCGATAAAGTTATTATTGTTGGAGATTTTAATATCCATGTGGATGTTGATAATGATTGCCTTAGTGCTGCATTCATCTCCTTGTTGGACTCGATTGGCTTCTGTCAGAGAGTACAGAAACCCACTCACAGCTTTGGCCACACGCTTGATCTTGTTCTTACTTATGGCGTTGACATTGAGCATTTGAACGTCTTCCCACAGAATCCTCTTCTGTCAGACCACAACCTCATAACTTTTGAATTTATACTACCGGAGTGTACTCCGTTAGTCAAAAGTTTCTACACTAGATGTCTAACTGATAGTGCTGTAGCTAAATTTAAAAAGGCGATTCCTTCTGTATTTGATTCGATACCACGTCTCAATATAACAGAGGACTCCTGGTCTAACTTTAGTCCGTTCCAGATTGATCATCTTGTTGACAGTGCCATAGGCTCTCTGAGAATGACACTGGACTCGATAGCCCCTCTGAAGAAGAAGACAGTGAGGAAGAGGAGGTTTGCTCCTGGTATAACCCTCAGACCCGCAAACTGAAGCAAGCGTCACGGCTTGAGCATATGGCGTTCAACTAATCTCGAAGAATCCCGCTTAGTTTGGCGAGATAGTCTTAAAACATATAAGAAGGCCCTCCGTAATGCCAGAGCAGCCTATTACTCATCAATAATAGAAAAAAGTAAATGCAACCCCAGGTTTCTCTTCAGCACTGTAGCCAGGCTGACAGAGAGTCACAGCTCTGTGGGCCGAGCATTCCTATAAACCTTAGTGGTAATGACTTTATGAACTTCTTTAATGAAAAGATTTTAACTATTAGGGACAAGATTAATAATCTCTTGCCCATAACCAGTGCCAATCTGTTCTCAAGTGGAATGGCCTTGGAAACCGCTGTATGCCCTGGTGTATATTTGGAGGATTTTCTCCTATCAACCGTGACCAATTATTTTCAACGGTTTCTACTTGAACACGTCTACCTGTCTCTTGGACCCCATCCCGACGAGGCTGCTTAAAGACGTTTTGCCTTTAATTGGCGGCTCTCTATTAGATATTATCAATGTGTCTCTGCTAACAGGCCACGTACCACACTCCTTCAAGGTGGCTGTTATTAAACCTCTCCTGAAGAAGCCCACTCTGGATCCAGAGGTATTGGCTAACTACAGACCGATCTCTAACCTCCTCTTCCTCTCCAAGATCCTTGAGAAAGTGGTCGCAAATCAGTTGTGCGACTTTCTACATCATAATAGTTTATTTGAGAAATTTCAATCAGGATTTAGAAAACACCACAGCACCGAGACGGCACTGGTGAAAATTACAAATGACCTCTTAATGGCAGCAGATAAAGGACTCCTCTCTGTCCTGGTCTTGTTAGACCTTAGTGCTGCATTCGACACCATTGACCATGACATCCTGTTACAGAGACTGGAGCAGTCGATTGGCATTTCAGGCACGGCACTAATTTGGTTTAAATCCTATTTATCAGATCGATCTCAGTTTGTATTTGTAACGATGGCCTCGATAACCACCAACGTTAATCACGGAGTTCCACAAGGTTCTGTGCTTGGACCAATTTTATTTACCTTATACATGCTTCCTTTGGGCAATATTATCAGGAAACACTCCATAAACTTTCATTGTTATGCAGATGACACTCAACTATATTTATCGATAAAACCAGAGGAGAGCAACCAACTCTGTAAAATTCAAGCATGTCTTAAAGACATAAAAACATGGATGACCTGCAACTTCTTGATGTTAAACTCAGACAAAACCGAAGTAATTTTAATCGGCCCTGAGCACCTCAGAGATCAATTATCTGGTGATGTGGATTCTGTAGACGGCATTGCCCTGGCATCCAACACCACTGTAAAGAATCTTGGCGTTATCTTTGATCGACTTGTCCTTTAACTCCCACGTAAAGCAAATCTCAAGGACTGCATTCTTTCATCTACGTAATATTTCAAAATCAGGCACATCTTGTCTCAAAAGATGCAGAAAAATTGGTTCACGCGTCTCACTTGAGACTGGATTACTGCAACTCCTTATTAGCAGGCTGCTCTAATAAATCTCTTAGGTCCCTCCAGTTGATCCAGAATGCTGCAGCTCGTGTTCTCACTAAAACTAAGAAAAGAGATCACATCACTCCTGCACTAGCTGCTCTGCACTGGCTCCCAGTAAAATCAAGAATCACTTTTAAAATTCTTCTCTTAACGTACAAAGCCTTGATTGGTGATGCTCCATCATATCTTAAGGAGCTTGTCGTACCATATTGCCCCACTAGAGAGCTACGCTCACTAAATGCGGGACTACTTGTAGTTCCTAGAGTCTTAAAAAGTAGAATGGGAGCCAGAGCCTTTAGTTATCAAGCTCCTCTTTTATGGAACCAGCTTCCAATTTCAGTCCGGGAGGCAGACACAGTCACCTCGTTAAGAGTAGACTTAAGACCTTCCTCTTTGACAGAGCTTATAGTTAGGGCTGAATCAGGTTTGCCCTGGTCCAGCCCCTTGATATGCTGCTATAGGCTTATAGCTGCCGGGGACGTTTTAGGATGCACTGAGTACCTATCTCCTCTTTTTCTCTCCTTAAGGATGAATTTTCATCTCTCAATCACACGTTACTAACTCTGCTTTCTCCCGGAAGTCCTTTTGACTTTCGTCTCATGGGGTCATCGGACCCTATGAGACGGCATAGATCCTATCTGCCTGATGGATCGTCTGGGTCGTGGAATTCCTGCTCATGACTACGCCACTGTCCTGTTGAGACTCCGCCCCATCCTCCTCCCCACCGCCATCTGCCTGATGGATCGTGGAGGTCTCCATCGTGGAATATGCCTACTATGAACTATTCATACACTCTGTCATATTCATTGAATGTATTTTAACTCTAAATCTGTCCTTCTGTACACATTACATCTATTGCATCTGTCCATCCTAGGAGAGGGATCCTCCTCTGTTGCTCTCCTCCAGGTTTCTTCCCTTTTTTCCCCCTGAAGGGTTATTTGGGAGTTTTTCCTGGTCCGATGTGAGGTTTTGGGGCAGGGATGTCTATGTGTACAGATTGTAAAGCACTCCGAGACAAATTTGTAATTTGTGAAATTGGGCTATACAAATAAACTGAATTGAATTGAATTGAATGGAGTAAATGTGTCCGTACAAATAAAATCACACGAATAATACTCCAAGGGTGGATCGAAAATGACTTTCTTTCCAAACGCTTATCCGTTATTGCCTTTAGCCGTTGGCTGTGTGACGGGCCTCCTCGGCTTCTCGTTACCGCTCGCTGCCGGTTGCTGTGCCTGGTTTCGTATCGTATGAAAACAAAAGTGCATTCGGGTTCGGCGAGACGTCCGATAAGCGACCGCGAGATGAGGTCGGCGTTTTAAATTTCAGTCGCCACAGATGGACGCATATCATCGCGTGCGTGCGTGTGCGCGTGTGTGAGAAATAGTACGTAATTCATCATTGTACACTCTTATTGTGGACTCAGGGAAGCTCGTGTGGAGAATAAGAGAGGGGAAGGTGGGCGGGTCAATCGTGCTCCTGCACTTTGAGCAGTATATTTTTCTTTAAAGGTGTGCCCCAAAGCCTTTTCACAAGTCCATGTTTAGTGCAATGTGAAGGATGCGCTGCCCTTCCAATCTCTCTCTTCCGCCTCCCGCCCTCCCCCATCGACATCATATGAACCCACTCTCAGCTCTCATCCCTCCTTGAAGTGCCGAGAGCCTCGGTCATGCCGACCCCGACCATTAGGCGAGCTTCTGGCAGCAGAGCAATTTAAGGTCGGACATTACGGCGAATGGTAGCCTCACACACACCGAGACGATGCTTCCCCCGGTCCGTGCGGCCGCTACGTTCACTCATCAACATTAATGTGTCATGAGCAGATTTGACTTTGTTTAGGATCACCACGAGTTATTACCGCGGGAACAATTATTCACCATAACCCAACAAACGCTGGATTTTGATATTTGGGATGTATTAGGAGTTTAAAAACAAAATCGGAGAAAACTAATTTCTTTAACATAAACACACAAACATTAAAAAAATATATTTTTATATTATAGACGCCCGGCCATGATACACACTGTGCTGGTCGGGAGGTTTTATATCTGGTATAACTTCACAATGTACTATTAAATGCCCTCAAACCTTGCTTGGCATTTTTGTACCCTGACGTATTGATTCTTATCGACTGACACATAACAGATACTGATACAGTTATCTGCAATCAGCTTCAATTTTAAATAATATAAGTATCGGCATTTGTTTTTATAATTTTTTTTGCAGATAATTAAACGATTAAAATTCAACATTTTGAAAAGGCAGGCTTTGTGTTCATGTACAACATGTCATCCAAACTAAGTGACAACATAGGACAGGTGTTGGGTGGTTTTAGGTGTTGGGCAACTAAAACGATAAAGATACTTGAATTAAAAAAAACAGCGCTGCCAATCGGCAGGTGTACGAACGTTGTTGTAAGCATCTTAATGAACAACCAATGGTGTTATGTTTCTGGTGTTGGAGGGTCTTTAAATGTAATATTGAAGATTTACATTTTGCCTTTGTCTTCAATGTGCAAATAAGAGAACATTAAAGATCCATTTTTGCGGCTGCAATATCGATAATGTCAATGATGTTTTCAGAGCTGGTGTGTTTTTAAAAACAGCCTGCAGGAAAAAAACATACATTTCTCAAGAGTTATGTTGATTTTATTGACTTTTCATTTAAATTTAAATACCGTTCAAACACATTCCTGCACACTCACATTGTGCCGGATAGCTTTCTTTCATTTTGAATGAGGGTGAAATGTAATTCTTTAAAGTCTGCAATGATTTTTTATTTTTTTTGCCTGAGCAAATCACCATTTCACTGACTACGCGCACAAACACGGCACAGCACAGCACACAGGCAACAATTGTGCTTTTTTAAGCTCTTTATCGCATGTCCATCAGCAGCCGCTTTTTACACAATTAAAACGCTGACGTAACATTCCGATGTTACCATTGAGCGTGAATTAACTGTTCCGAGACAATCCCAACAAACAAGCTGGATGTCCCGGCCCACAATGTTCCTCTCCATCAGCCTGCAGCCATAGACAGGGTTGGCTAAGCAACACCACCCTGAGCCTGTGAAGCATTACGGACAAACTGGGTGTTGTTGTCTCGTTGTTGTTGTTGTCTCGTTGATCCTGGAAAACCATTCAAGACAACCCAGAGGTTTTTTTACGACCAGGATATTGCGTCCTGACTGGGAACCAAAGCCGCCGCAGACATTATTCTCACATACTATATCGGGACAATAAAGGTGGCGTGAGGTTTCTGGTGCCAACAATAGAGAAAATCATTTGCAGGGACCGGCTGAACGTCCTTGAAGTACTATCCATTGTATCTGGAGGACCGCAAGCACTTCTTTGACCCGCTCGGCAGCACCGAGCTGCACGTAATCCTGACATAAACGACCCGTCGCCTTACTCACATCTGCCGTGTTCATATCGTGGACGCGTTTTGCAGATATTCCGCTGCGGTGTAGCATCTCGCTTGTGAACCGACCCGCTGCATCCGTCCCAGACATCAAGGCGCCTTAGTGCCAATTGAACTTTGAAAAGGTGTGCTGGCACACAGCGTGTTGGATGTGGCAGGATGCGTCTGCTGCCAACTGTCTTTCCTCCAAAACTCGTGCCACGCATTTCTTGGAGTTTTTCCCGGTTTCGGACATTTTTATTTACCGTCAGCAGGTTGTCGTATTAATCCACTTACAGATACAAACAAAGGTTGAATAAACGATGATTGATAACGTATGGGCCACGAGTGTGACTGTCATGGAATGGTGATTGAGCATTATGTATATTATTTAGTCCTTTTCCAGAACTGCATGCATCTCTGGATTACTATGCTGCTGACTGGTAAAAGGACTCCTTCAGCCATAACTTGTTTGCTTTGTTGCTAATGCAACAGATAAGCAACAGATGTTTGCTTCAGAAGTATTACCATGTTAATATCTGACTGTCAAAAGACGAAACTCAATTACCCGGCCAACTGAACTTTTTTTATTGGATTCTTTGTTCCTGGCAATGAGCTTGGAAAATGTGTCTTTCGTTGTCGAGAAAAAAAAAGAAACTGTTGGCAATTCCTGTATGTAAACTGCATGCATGGATAACTGTTAGCAGAGGTCTTCTGTACCAAACACTGTACAAAAGACAGCAGAAAATCAGAGCTGCATGCACAGTGTGTATTATGATGAACAATTCCCGTGACTCCCCTAACCTCAAGAATATATTACTGAGCACCATTTTTTTCCCGGAAAAAGTAATGGAATGTGCCATTTACCCTTTGGTGGACAGTTTTCGTTGAAGTGTTTTCACAGCGCCACGAGCGCACATATTTTTAGAACGGTCGGCTCTTTTGAGAATCGGCACTGTGACCTGACATTAACGAAACCAAACTGGCAACAATAGCTTTTCAAAGAAATGTTATGCGATTACTCGGGTCAAGGTGTAAGTTGGCAATAAAGAAAGAGAAAGAAAAGCATGTTCATTTTTAGGTGAATGAGGTCATGTTGCTTTATAGCATTTTGACTAGTGAGTGGATGTCTTGGCTCTCTCAAGAGGCAGTGTGAGACGAATCTAATGCATCTTGGCAATGAATAGTGTCCATTGATTCCACCACATCAAACTCACTTCCTCTTCAGAGCCCCTTGCATGTCTCTTCCTTTAGGTTTTTTTTCCCTGCTCTTTTTCTTCCCATGTGTGAGAGAGTGTGCACGTCCGTAGATTCTGATGAACAAAGAAAAACCATCCAACAGGAGAATTTATACAACTTTCATGTCTGCTCCGACAGCCCTGGATGAACTGCCAGCACGGAGAGAAATCTCAGACCTGCTGATTTGACGGATTGACAGCGACTGACTGATTATTTCAGAGCACGGCGACGGTTCCCGGGCTCGGAAGGTCATGTTTACGTTGACTGATGAAACCGTCCGCACTAACAAACAGAAGACGCACGGACGAGCTCGCCTCAGAATCGTGGTATTAAGCCGCCGATTGGTTACGACCTGCTCTTTTCCCGCCGGCCAAGAGAGGCGCCTCAGTACACAGCGACAGCCGTATCAGTGTGAGATCTGCTGAAGAGGAATGGAGCTGTAATGTCATTTATCTACAGGCCTCTGTTAACGTTTGCTCTCAGGGAAGTACGAAATTGAGATAAAAGCTGTTGACCAATCGAGTGCCAGCCTGCCTAGTGCCTGTCTGCGCTGATGACGCTGCGATAAAGGCGACGGATGAAAACACATGCTCCGTCTTCAGATGTCATTCATCTGGGGCCCTGCAGTCGGCAAAGCTCGCAAAACTTTATACCAAATTCAATACTCGGCGGACAGGTTTGCTGCTTTTTTTATTATAGTTCTGGTCGTAAAGTTAAGTATGAGTCATTATCAAGAAGCACATAATTTCCAAGATTGATGCCATTAACGAGGGTCTTTCAGTCTTCGGTCTCATCAGTGGCAGTCTTGTTTATGAATGTGGAGAGCGACATGGGGTTTCATTGGGAGCCATAAAGCACCGCCCCAGGGGGGCTGCTATTGTCCAATCAAGACAATGGACTTCGATCCAGTTGATTATATAGATAACTCTTTCAACTGTTGTTTCACTTTAATAATACATCACCTTTCAGCGCAACATATCTTCCCAGTTACATTTCTTTTTATTAACATGTGCTGTGCCTGGAGAAGTTTTCAAGTGAGCGCTTTACATTTGAATCATTTAAAGTAGACAACTTGTAAGGATGTCCAGGAAGTGCTTATCTGATCTTACTGTCTTGTTCATGCCTCTTCTTGGTTGTTGTTTTTTTAGACGATTTAATTTCTTGACAAGAATCCTGTACAGCTCAATACTGCAGCCGCCCACAACCCTTGCAGTTACAGATTTTGAAACAATGAGTCAATGAGTCGAGCATTTCAGACGGAGGTGGACAAAAGCAAGCTTCGCATTTCAAGCCAGCAGTCGGCCATTTCGTGGGCTGAAACGATTCTGTCTGAAGCTAGCTAAATAATTAAGCTAACGTTAGCTCAGTGGATAGGTTTGAAACCGCTCGCTTGTTCATATTTTCATACTAAGGCTGCTAGTTAGTTTTTTTTTAAAAATCTTTGAGAGATATTGCTATATCGATCGAAAGGCACTTTAAAACTTAACCATTATTCATTTTTTTATTGGTGCCTTTTGTTCTGAGCTTCTTCAATAAAAGAATGTGTGAAATCATTTCAGAGTGTGCTGAAAGCAGCAAAATGGCAGAACGGAGAACGCTTTAATATCAGTTTTGGGCAAGTATAATCGTTATTGCGATATTCCACCATGTTTTCCTCACATATAGCGAATATGTTTTTACAGTCAACATTGCAAGAGAACAGTTTTGAAATGAGAACAAACCACTTTGTCCAACAAATGGACAAAAACACATAATTCGAGTGAACTTCCCCAAATTAAAGGATACTCTGGACTCTGATAGCATAAAGGGGATGGTTTCCAGACAATGGAGAAATACTACTTCAGCAGGTCTCACGCCGCTACCCGTGGGTTTCTCCCAAAAGCTCCAAGGATCAGCCAGGCACATAGAGGTTCCGGTTGACAACATGTTTTATTCCGATCACACACCATACTCAGCAGACCACAAGACTGCGCCTCTGCTCACTTCCCCCCTCCACTCTCCATTGAGCCCTTTTATGAGGGCGGCCTCGGCTGCTGACTGATTGCCAATCACCAGCAGCCGAGGCCAAATAGGAGACAGCTGCCACAACTACTGAGTGGATGTGCCGGTCATGAACATGGTTGATTTTCATAACCTTTAACCCCACAAACTAACACTGTATAGCTTTCAATGAAATGGCCCTGGTAGGAACACTTTAACGTATCAACTGCAAGTGGATAGCTGGTTATCATGCTATTGCATCTTTGGTTGGAACAAATAAAACCCTGTTTTAGTCCATTCATCACATATTTGCAGGTATTTTTGTTTCAACCACACGCTCAGCTTACATTACGACAGCTCCATGCACACTGCTTCAGCATGGAGAGAAATCTAAAGGCCTGTCGTAACTAGTTGCTGAGCTATGATTGGACAGTCCAATAAAAACGAGATGAACACCTCCAAAGGAAAGATACACATATCAAATAGTAACATCACAGCTCTTACCTTGAAGTCACAAATGCACGTCACCATGTTCCCAATTCGTAGACATTCCCCGTCGAACTTGCATGTGTTGGTGTCGCACAAGAACAGGTCTGTGTCCCGGTCATCAAAACCTGGAGGACCAAAGCCAACAAGAGACATCAGTGAGTAAGTGTTTTCTCTGTTCAGCCTTCAAGCAACTCCAACCTGAGCCCAATCCAGGGTCGTCCATAATGAGTGTCCTCCATTAGTCACGGCTCCCAAGGCACAAGGCACTCTTTGATCACACACTGTGCACTTTTAAAAAGACAACGCTCGTACAAGTTATTCTCTTTGGCTGCCAGGATGATGGAACACATGAAGAAGAGACTATTCTGTGGACTCTACTGGAGGCATAAACAAAAGAAATTCCTTCTTTTGTTATTTCGATGATGGTGGTGGTGAACCGAGCTTACTACGTCGGTCTACAATCTCCCGTAGGTGTTCCTTAAGGGTGTCACGAGGTGACAGCAGAGGCCATTGCATGTGATTCTCATCTATAGAAGTGTCTGCATTCGTCACGCTTCTCCACTCATTTGTTCAGGTTGTTTCTGTGACATTTGTTTGTGTACAACGAAGCCGACTCCGGGGCGTTGTCCTGGAGAGGCAAACCAGGGATTTGATCTGATTCAGGCTCCGTTAGAGATCTCAAATGACTCCAACAAAACATCCTGAATCAAATCAAAGAGTCACATGGGCCTGAGACTAGACGGAGCTCGGGGCTATCAGTCTACCTGAACTGATTGCTGGCTAAAAACAAACAAAAAAACAACTAAGTACAAAGGTCTACATTTGCTTGAATTCTAGCTATCACAGAGCAGAACATGTGGTTTTCATAGCAGTATGGTAAATCTGTGTGTGAGTTAAACTCACACAATGATATATCATACTGAAAATATTGGCACAGGCCACAGTGCTCCAAATTTATGAGGAGCAATACATCTCTCATAGCATTATTATATTTCAACAAACCCTATGACTTCAGTTGTTAAGGGGGGCGGGGGGATAGGTGATGAAGACGAAACACATACTCTGCTTATCTTGATGATGAATTACTAATTTCCGGATGATGACACAAATGGGTCTGATGACAGCATGCTTTGGAATGCAGTGTAGTAAAGAAATACTCTTTTTACGGATTCACAGTTTGTTTACACTGCTTATGCATTTGGAGGGCTTAGTGAAAAAAATCATTATTATGCATCTAAAATGTGCTTAATCAGCATTAGGAGATACCAGAGCCTGACTGATATACCAGTTGTATAGGCTTATCACAGATATGCAAACCAAAATTACGGGACATTCATGAATGATCGCCTCTGCTGTTTGGAGCTAATCCTTATTTTTTTCTCGTGCTCATATTAACATATTGTTTTCCTCTGTTTTTGTTGAGCATTAATAATATTTTATTCCCAGTATTATTATCTTTCACCGGCATTATCTTTGATAACAATATAACTGATCATAATAAGCATGCTTGCCAAAACATTTCATGAACGCGTTGATGTATAATTTTCACAAGGGAATATTCCTGTTTGCCTTGAAGGCCATTTGTCAAGCTCTAGACATCTCCTTGGATCAAGTGCACATGATGAGCAAAGAAACAGACGGATTAACCTTTAGCTACATGTCTGAACATTACATAACAGAACTGTTATGATGAATGCACTTCTTTTTCTTCTTCTTCCAAAAGCACAACATGCTCACACAAATAAGCAAATTGAATATTGAAATGTGAATCTAAATTTCTGAAGAGATGACAAAGCTGTCTCCCAACCATGCATGGAAATTCAGCACAACGTGGCCAATGCAGCAGAAGAACCCAGAGAACTGTAGCTACTGACTAATATGATGACTGGATGACAAAAAGCAACACCTTGTTATTCTGTTATCTACTGAAATGTAAAATATAGTTTTACTTCAACTGGCCCTACGCTAAGTTCCGCCCTCGAATGAAGACTGGCCAGTCACAGCGTAGCAGCGTTCTAAGTCTCACCAAGAGAGACCTTGTGATTTGTAGACTTCCCTCTTTTTAACTGGTTCTCACTCCTGGATCAGTTTGACATCCTGACATATCCTGCGAAGGCATTTTGTAGATCCTTCTTTCTGCAAGTCTATATTAATGAAGCATTCAAAATAACACATATTGTAACTTGACAAGACCACAAACTTGCGTGGTAGATTTGGAATGTGAAGCAGAGGATGTAAAATCGATGTGCGGCTTGTCCCATTATTTGTCTCTCTTTCTAGCCTTATGTCAAATTGTTTAAAGCTACGCATGAAACACATTTCACCGTCAGTGAGATGAAGTGAATATGAATTGAAAACGTTGAGGTACAAATGTCTCATCAAAGTAATATAACTAGCTTTCAAGTTATTTTGATTAACATTATTTAACTAGACAACGACAGTATGAGGAACACTCTTGTATAATCTCCTCCAGCTCTACTGTGTGTTTCACATCATCATTTCTCATCATTGCATTGAAAGGACAGTCACAATGGCTACATCCACCAAAACAGAATAAAAAGACACACAAAAACAAATATCCAGCGTGATAATCACTTCCACTTCAGCTCCAGGTGCGAATGATACAACACCCCACAAGTGCTGTACTCAAATAAATACGTTTATTTTAACTCAAAATGAACCCCAATGCCCTGGTAGAACATAGGGAGAATTTATCACCCACAAAAGTTCTCAATGTCCTCCGATTTCGGCTCTTTACCGTTGACATTATGAGCCGGAGGTTATATTTTCTGCTCAAAGACAGTCTTATTATAATGGCCACTTCTACTCAGAACCTTCCGCAACCCGAGTGTAATAACCGATGCCCCTTTCCACTTCTAAAAGCCTTCCTTGGCAATAATACCCCATGGAAGAGAGGCCCAATGTTCAAAGGGAACATGCTTTTTGCCAGGGTTCTGAATGACCATAAAGTGCAACCTCTCTGTGCAAATATACAATCATGGAGCCAAGAACGGTGACAGGAGAGGTGACACTTGACGCTTGAAGTGCATGGATGGAACAAAGCCCCTAGACGAGAGGGCCATATTGTATGAAGCAATCTGGAAAGCCACAGAAAAAAAACAAGAAGATTTGGCACACGGGGAAACTGACAAGGTTCTACCCACTGGAGAGGCATTGTTATGAAGACAATAACTGTCCAGGTGGATATAAATGACTGGAAAATATCACATACTTTTCACACCAGTTGGGAGACTCTTTAAAATGGGAAATGGTTTGTTGTGTGTTTGAAATCACTCCAAGCAACTAATTTGAGAGTTTTATATTTTTTCGATTTTTGTATTTTAGGGCTCACTGGAGAGCAGGCTATGGAAAACAATAAGTGAAAGGAAAAAAAGAGAATGTGGTGTCCTTCTCATGCCATTAGACTGTCTGCTTTATCAAGAAACAGATGTGGAGCTTGGATATCAGCAGGAGCCACTGAGCAAGAGGAACACAGAGGAACACACACATCCGTGGTAAACAGCAACAGAGAGGGATTTGTTTCCGACGGAGTCATTCTCATGAGTAACAGTGCCATCGAGACTTATAAATATAACACCCTTTGTCGACACTCGAATGACACAACAACAAAAAGACAGTTTCTGTGAACTATTTACAAGGATGAAAGTGACACACCAGCTTTTGTTATGGATGTCAAGCCTCTGAAAGAAACAAGTACAAAACATAATAGAATAAATGTCCCAGATGATCACCACTCAGAAACATCAGGGCCAACAGGGTTTTGGCTCCGAAGAAAAGCCAGCACAAATCTCAATTAGTTGTATGACAATGATTGCCTTAAAGCGAGTGCAAATATAGATTTATAGTAATGGTACAACCTGACAGGCAATTGCTCATACTTGTCAGTTAAGGGCTTAGGGAATGCAATATTCTTAAAAAATGTTGTTACTGTCACAGTAATAAATGACATACAATCACCCCGACATGCAAATTAGTTTTCATCATCCTAGGGACGCTGCCTTTTACCCATGAAACTAATATAGTCATTGCTACAATCCCTTTTCAGACTCTTTCAAGTGGCAGCTATTGATAAGATTTGTGGGAAAAATGCAATTTCTTCATTGCGTCAAAACATGAACGTATGTTATATGCTAAAATAAAAGCTGTCAGGGAGATTGTTCTGGGGAGTAAGAGTTATTGTTTGTATTAGCTCAAAGCATAGTTTAAAATCAAACATGAGAATTCCTTTTTTCCCCAAAAGCTTCTTTTCAAATATCCATACCTACGACTTAAGCTTCTCGGCTTGTCCAAATCATTTCTTCGTTGAGCAAAATACTAGCCCATCATGTTTTCAGAGCGTAACATCAACATCCGCAGCATTTGACGAGGAAAAGCATTCACGGTAATTGTTCGGTCTCCTTGGGATCCATTTCTGAGCTGAAATCTAGTTCTGATAACTACAGATTACAGTCTAAAAAAAGTAGTGCTTGTGTAGTCAAAGAAAAGAAATCAGAAGAGTGAAAGTAAATGTTCACTTTCCATCCAACACTCGGGCTGAGATGTCCAAATCGTTAGCAAATGATATACAACGAACAACATCATTGTGATAAGAATGATCTTTTAAAGATGAGCATTTCCAGTTTGCAGAACTATAATCACCCACAGACATGAAACTGTCAAATTAAGTCTTTATGATGGAAACATGCTTGGGAATTAGCGAATATTAAAGAGGTCTTGATAAGTCAACTCATCTTTATTCAATTGTTGATTTTAAAAAAAGCAGCACACTCATAATTGCGAGATACTAAACTATTTAGGAGCAACATGTTGGCAGTGTTGGGATATTTTCCGCCTAAATGGTTGATAACCTGAGTTCATTCATGTGTGGGAATGTACCGGTAATGTAGTATGTCGGTAAATTCTAAAAAAAATATGAGGATAAAAAATATGAGGCTACACTTTAGTGACATTTTTGTATGCGCATTTCCCACCTCAAAACAGAGAAACTGGAGGAGACATCACACAAGGGTTTTAGCGACCAAGCTAAGGGTTGACAATCAAGCACAGTTCAACAATAAGAAATCTGAATCCTAGAGCTAGCTGTCACACTGATGAAAATATGGAGCCTATCCACCTACACACGGCAGGTGAGTAGCTGTGTTGGTGTCAGCCGCTAGTTATTAACTTGACGCGCTAGCTAACGATACGTAACATCTTAGCTAATGCAGGGCTCTCAAGTGTCACGCATTGAGCGTGAGACTCACGCATTTCGGTCTTAAGTCACGCACTCCCGCCACACATCGTATTTCTCACGCTGAAAAAAACTCTCGGCTACTTAATGTTTTAATGTGCCGCAGCGCGCAAACATGAGCTGGCCGCGCTGCCCTCACCGTGGAGGAATCAAGCGCTCCCCTGGAGTTCTGCTGTGAGGAGCCACTTATCAGCAAATCAAAAACAAGAAATAGGCTACACAATAGCCAATCAGAAAAAAAACGTATCTGTTGTATCTGGGTAAGATGTAATCCAGCAACCAATGAAAATAAAGCATCCTGGAATTGCGCCCGACTGACTGATATCCGAAAATGTAGCTAATGGAAATGTCACTCTTGCCTGTCTTCAAAACTTGAGAGCCCTGCTAATGCATGTACAATCAGGTATATTGACAGCTACTGCTGTTAGCTGTGGCATTTTTTTTTTTACACCAACACAAGTAGTCTACTAACACGACTGTTATTGAAACCAGCAAGAGGTGTGACCGACTACGCAAACTAACGTGCAAGACGCAGCTAGCTATCTAGCTACAGTAAGACCAGTCTTACCCATAGGATACTGTACACTACTGTTCTGGTGTGTACTGCGAGAGACAGAAAGAGACAAAGATAAGTAAGAGAATGAGGCCAACAGAGCGAGGCGGAGAAAAAAAAATTATGTTTCAGATGTAGCCCTGGGCAAAAGCTCGCACCATTTCTCGTCTGTTAGGAAAAACCGTGGACTCCATGTCCCGACAGGCTGGGATGTGTGCAGGCTGAACAATTACATATTTGCCATGATAAAAAACTGCAAGATGTTGTGTTACAATTAAAACAAAAAAAACACACTGATAGGCTATGTGATATGTTATGTCCTTCCCAAAGTAAACATTAAGGAATCCACAGAAATATCTGGAGTGCTACCGAGAAGTAGCTATTTAACAATTCATTTGAACTTTTCAAATGAAATAGAACATACTCTTAATTCTTAAGTAATTGTAGCATTTTATTATATATGTGGTATGATGTTCCCGTTATTCTGAATTTTGCCAATGCATGATTCCTGCGAATGTACATTAAAACATAAAATCACACAGATTTCAATAAAATATGTCTCTCAAATACCGTTTAACTTCTTCCACACAATTATTAATAGGTTGATGCGGGTTCTGTGCACAGCCCATGTTGCATATATCAGAGGCTTGGGAAAATTACACTTCCTGCTCCTGCCCTGCCGTTCCAGGAGGAGATTACAGTGAGCTGAATAATTAACGAAAACAAGCTGGCAAACATCAAATATTGAAAAGGTAATGTTTCTATGCTAAATGCATCTCCTCCTACCTACCTGGAATTTCACAACACTAAGAAGAACGAGGAGTCCTACCCCCCTGTTTTAAGCATTGTTCTGATCAATAATTAAGTAGACTAAATTAATAATGAAGTCTGAACAACCAGTGGTGAGACATCCTTTCCTGACCTCTCTAATGTTAGAGGGCCTTTTTTTCCCCGAACTTTGCAACAGGTTTTCAAATGTTTCAGCCCTCATTACCTTATTAAAAAAGCACAATTGTTCATAGTATTAAAAGCCCCCAAATCATAATTAGAAAGACCACTTTAATTACAGCAAGTCTGAAAATAAAGCATTTTCAGGTAAACATCTCCCTTAAAGCAGCCAGTTGCTCATTAGTAATTTTTGATTAGACCTCCCTTTTCACTGCAACGTCTTATTCTATGACACAGCTTTCTGCTGCGGTCTCCTCTCAGAGGTGTGGACCTACAAGCAAGGGAGTCACTTTTGACCTCCGTGTTGACAAATCTTGGAAGCAGATGGCTGATTCTCCCCAGACTACTGGTAATTCTCTCCACTTGATGGGATTTACAGGGGGCTTTGCATATTCTGCACTCACCCCTGTCACTTCAACTATCAAAGCATCACATGGCCTTTCCAAGACTGAACAATAGCAGGAGGGTTCAGTGAAGAAGGGATTGTCGGCCCAGCTCGGTAATTCTTCCACAGGAGAGTTTATTATATGGGGTAGACATTCATGCAGGACCACCATTATGATACGACAATTTGTGCAGATATTCCAATTGTAATAATAAAAGAAAAACTGAATTAAACTGACTGAAACTCGTACTTTGGGAGGCATTCAGCAGGAGATGAATATTAATATTCTCCGCCTCAACTTGTTTTTTTTAATATGGATGAATAAACTTGCACAAAAAGACGATCAGATTTTTGGCCAAAGTCTGCAAGTGCACCTATTAAAGATAACACAGCCTGAGCTCATTTATCTAAAGTGGTACAAGCCAAAAATGACAGGCAAGCTGCCACCCTTGGGTTGACTGATAATTACACAAAATGTTAAATCCACAGTGCTGAATAGCAAGAATTTTTTTGTTTTGTTTTAAAAGTATTGGCTTTCCATCTTCATTCGCTGGGAACTGGGAGACAAATGCATTTCACCCATCCTAGTATGAGCAGCAGTGGGGAGTATTTTGGAGGGTTCCTTCCTCAAGGGCACGTTGGCAGGGCCCAGAAGGCAAACTGGCACCTCTTCAGCTACCAGTCCACACTCAGTATTTGGCCTGTGCAGGGACTTAAACCAGAAACCCTTCAGTTCTCATGCCCCTGCGGCCTAAATTACTGCCCCCCTTAACTAATGTTGCACCAGGTGAAATAGCATGGGCACAAGACTCCATCACCATGACTTGGATATTAAGATTTCACAAGTTGGTGCAACTGAGTAGTGGAACATTTAGCATCTTAAGACACAGATATTTCCCTTATAGGAATAGGTTGAGACCAAAACAGAGAAAGACAGAGAATATTTAACTTATATTTGCCCGACACAGCTTGTTCCTGGAAGTTAATATAGGTTTAATCCTGTCTCAAAAGGTGTGTATTCCTAATGTAAAATGGTGAAATCATAAATGCTGCGCCTTTCTACCTTGCCATAGAGGCAACTTACAAATTGCACTGAATTCACCCATCCAGACCCATTCATACACTGACCATCACAAGCAAGCTGTTCCCATAACAAACATGAAAAAAGGTAATGCACTGTAATCCGTATATACATCCCACAACATAACTGTGTAATAATGCACTTAATAGTGAACAAAGAAGTATTAAGAGCATAGGACAGATATTGCGATTGAAGGGTCTGCGCAAAAGGACCAACCTCCCCCAGGAGGCTGCTGTTTGTGGTCCGTGTGAAACAGGAGGCCAACGTTGATTTATTTGTCACGTAACTGCCGTACTTCAGTAACACCAACAGTAACACCAATTCTGTAGTTATTTTAACCCAAACCACGACCTTTTCCTACAGCTAAGTAGATATGTTCCCTAGAGCTAACCAAGTTTACGTTTGTAGTCCGATCAGTAGTGACTAATCCCGTTGGAGCAGACTTTGGCCAAAATGCAATCTGGGAAATTTGTATTGCTTAAAAATGTGCTTGTACACTGGTTACTTCATCTCACATCTCCAGATGCTAATCTGCCTGTAAACAATGAGCGTCAAACATAAAAAATACAGATGACACTGAGGTATAGCCACGTGCCACCAGGGAATGGACCAAAACTGGAATTGCGTTTCGTAGGATATCATAAGAAACTAGAACGGGCACTCGGTAGAGTGCATACCTTCGCCGCAGCCAATTTTTTGGTACCTTTTCATTACCTAGACCTTGACCTTTGACCCGATCGATCCCAAAATCGAATCAAATGTTCCCCGGATAATAACCAATCATCCCACCAAATTTCATGCGATTCGGTTTAATACTTTTTGAGTTATGCGAATAACACGCATACAAATAAATAAGTAAATACACGGCGATTAAAACATAACCTTCCGCATTTTCAATGCGAAGGTAATAATATTACTATGCAGATGACACACAGAAACTTTTCCCTGGGACCTGACGTAGCAGGAAAACTATCTGCTGTGTTAAGAAAGTCTTCCGTGAGATCAACTGTGGGATGTTATTCTGACTTTCCTCCATCGACTCCCTGCTCACATACAAATAAATACACAGCGATCAAAACACAACCTTCCGCATTCTCGAATGCGAAGGTAAAAAGCATGAAATAAGATTACGATGTCAGGAGTCACTTAGGGTTCAGTGTCTTGCTCAAGGGAACGTTGACATGGGGGTGATTGGACCACCATCTTTGAGATTAAAGCCATACCACCCCCTGAGCAAGGGCTAAAAGCTCCCCCTTCATCATGACCTATCGTGTTCATCTACAATGACAGTGTATGGATTCAAGATGCAGATATTTCTCACATGAACACTTCTCCTCCAACACTCCATTATCTCACCCAGTTGAAACGACGGCTGGCGGAGAAAAAACCATTTCACAGTTCTGTAACCCCTCTTCAGCCTTGTGAAGTTACACGTCGACACGTCCCACCACGCGACGCGGATTCGTTCCCACGCGTTTTTTTTTTAAAGACAAGAAGAATATAAAACTCTCAGACTGCAAGAGACAAGAGTCACGTGACTAGCGACAGACGAGGGGGTTGATATTGGAGTTAGTTGGAGGCGTGTTGCGTCGATTAAAGACGCAGAGGGGCGCTGACCACGTGTCAGTATGCGACGGGTTGGGAGGGAGACCGGGATTGGACGTTAAGCCGAGCGCATCTTTGCACACGACACTACGCCGGGGTTCACGACGGGCATCTCAAGCCCGAGTCTGTCTCTCTGCACGCACAATAGAACAAAGACCAAGTCAGTGTGGTCAGATCACTTCGGGATCCCCTGCTGAGAAGCCTTCGATGGCGGTTGTTCGCGGCCGTCCAGATGCAAAACCAAACAGAATGACAATCTTTGTCACGTTTTTTAAATTTTTTTTCCTTCCCCCTCCCCTCTGTTTTTATTCCCACGGAACAGCGTCTCATTCAGCACCGGTTCAAAAGGCAGCACAGCTGAATCTGGTGCCCCATTCCCGTTTTCATCACACTGCCGCCCGTAATTATCTGTGTGTCAGCACCGAGGTGACACCGAACTCATCACAAAAACAGCTTTTCAGCCCGCCTTGTTCTCTGTGGTGCTGAACAAAATGTCACGCGTACAAGTGCCTGATTTGCAGGAAGGGAGTGGATAATAAATGCCCTGTGCAATTACTGCCTGTTTTTTATTATTCTGATCATTAGCGAGAGGGGTTTATGTTTTTCACGATGGATCACGTGACACTTGTTTCCTCCTTTTGATTCTAATTGATGCTAGGTTGAAAGCGTCTGAGACATATATATATATATATATATATATGTATGCACTTAAGCCTCAAGGCGTGTTGGATAAAAGCCTTGAAACACATCTGAGAGTGTGTCAGGAAGTAGGGAGGTGGGCAAGTGTGCATTTGGACAGGATGTGTACCATTATCGGTCGTCACGAGCAACTCATCATCACCTCCATCAGCAGCGCGAAATGATCCTCCGATATGAAACAATACTTATGATATGGAGGATCTGAATTCACAGACTTGGGTGAATCACTGCGAAGGAGCATTTATTTAATTGTTTTAAGAAAAAGGTGGAGCGAACAGCATTGCGACAACTAAACTAAAGCTTTTTTTCTGCTTTAAAAAAAATTTATTGTTATAATTGAAATAACACAGATGCTTACAATGAAGACAGCTATCTTAAAAATGTTTCAAATCACCATCATAAAAAAACAATAGTGCTCATGCGTGTGTGTAGCCCAGAGCATGGTGATCAAATCCACCACACAACTATACATGTAGATCTGTTTATTTCACATCCCCCCCTGCCAGCTGTCCTGTCCTTTTTCTCACGACGGGTGTTATTTAGCATGGAGACGACCCCCCCCCCCCCCCCCTTTGTATCAACGCGCCTCCGTATTGATGCGCGCGGCCGCTGTGAGCGAGTCTATCAATACGTCTTCCTCTGCCCGTGAGTGTGTGGAATCGGCTCGGAGCTATTTTAAGGGTCCAGACTTGGACAGGCGACAGGGGAAATATATGGCGGCCCGGTCGGCTGATTTACAAAAGGGAGGCGAGGCTGTGCAGCTTCTTTTCCCTTTTTTATTTATTTATTTATTTTATTTTATTGTATCGCTTTGGGCAAAGCGAGGAGAGAAAACAAGTTTACAGCTCCGTGGCCTATAAAAGGAAACGACTGCGTTTGTATTTAAAGTGACACTTTGGTGAAACGATGCCAAAAAACCCGGCAATTTAACTATATTCATAATTTCTCGCTGCAATTTTTAAAAATATTGTTTTAATGGTTTTTTTGGGGGGGGGGGGGGGTAAAGTCAAACTGAGCTGTAAACATCAAGTTACACACGTGAAGTAGCCGATGTTGACTATCAGTGTCATATAACTGATATAAATATGATTATTATAGTCTCCCCTTCAAATGATCAGCGATGTTTTCACTTCGCCTCAGATCGATATTATTGATCCCCCCCCCCCTCTCTCTCTCTCTTTTGGTTCTCCCCTTGCCAGGTGACACTTTCTGTTGTTGTTTTTCTGTGTTGACGTGAATACCAAGCGATCATATTGTCCGAGGCAAACTCTAGAAAAGGCTAAATACACATCAAGCAACACGCACACACGCACGCACGCACGCACACACACACACACACACACACCTCTGCATCCTCTCATCGCGGGGCTTTGCGGTGTTAAGAATCTGCAGCTATGTCCCACAGAACCGATGCCGAACCCTGGCACGGTTGCTGGATGCACACGCGCGCGCACACACACACACACACACACACACACACACACAGCCGCAATAATGAGAGCGAGTCTCCTCTAAACTTTCACGCCTCTCCGTAATGGAGCTGCCGCGTGCCTCTCTCCCGGTGGCGCGTGCCGCCGCGCTTGGACGTCCAGCGCGCGCCCTTATCCTCCTTCGCGCGGCACACAACTCTCTGCGGTACAACGGAGTGACTCTCACCGGAGCAGTTCCAGCCGGTCGGCGTCTGGCAGTCGCTGAGGGACGAGGGGAAGGCGCGCAGCTGCTCCACAGGTAAAGTGGCGAGGAACGACACCAGGGTGATCCTGAACCAGCCTCCCGCCGTCGCGCCCCATTGGCGCGGCCGCCGGGGCTCCTCGAGCGGTGGCCGCGCCGCCGCGGAGGGACCCATATGTCTCACTTGGCCCCGTCAGCACGGGCGAGGTGGGGAAAAGACGCGGACTCGCACCGACAACTCCAATCCCGGCGCGTTGAGCGGGACGCCTAGAAACCGGCGCGAGCGGACCATCTTCCGTGCGAGCCCGTGCGCCCCATGTAGCAGTGCCCCGGTGGAGTCCGGCCAAAAACGTGTGTTCCGCCCGATCCAGGGGGAGGCTGCCGCAATAAGAGAAGGACCCTGGTGGTAGTGGTGGTGGTGGTGCGGGAGGAAGTGTGGGGTGGGGTTGGGGGGGGGGGGCTAGCGGGTGAACTGCCGAGGGTTGGTGCGCGATGGAGGAGGTAAAGTGTGAGGGATGGTGAGGCGGGTGGGAAAAGTTAATCGGGCGGGCAGAGACGACTTGCGGAGAGGGATGAGGAGAAGGGGAGGAAAGATGAGAAAGAAAAAAAAAACTGGGGGGGTGGAAGGGGGGGGGGTATCCGAAGAAAAGAACAATAACGGCGAAAGCGAGAGAATGGAGCCAGACTATCCCACGGACAAGAGGAGGGGGGGGGGGGACGACGACGAAGAAGAAGAAGAAGAAGTGCGTAATAGTATCCACCGGTGAGACGAGCGGCTCTCCTGCACGAGCGGAGCCGTCCTCCCGCTTACTCTGTCGGCTATGTGCGGCGCTCCAGAGGCACAGCGAGTTGGTCTCTCTCTCTCTCTCTGCGTCTCTCTCTCTGCGTCCCTCTCTCTGCCTCTCTCCAGCAGCTGGTTCCTCCAGTGGTTATGATCACGTGGAGTATGATGCGAAGAAAGGAGGGGGTGCGCCTCCAGTAATAATAACTGTAATATCTTACTGGTGGAGTAGGAAAACGAAAGGGAAAGAAAGCAACAACAACAAAAAAGACTCCAGGTGTAGTTCTATCAGTCGGTGGTACCCACACCGACGATGGGCCTAAAAAACAGGGAGGATGCACTGCCTTTATAATTAGCCGGGAGCATTTTTTAAAAAGTCTGCAGGAATCGATTCGTCCAGCTCGGCTTTGGATAATTGCTCCGCTTTGAAACGACACAGACGCTATTCCTGGCTCTCTGCCTCCGGGCACTCCAGAGAGACCGTAATATTATTCATATTTTGGACATGACCTGACGCTTTTACGTGGGGGGGGGGGGGGGGGGCGAGGAAATTGGAAGCCACGCGCATGGAAAAGCCCACAGGAGACAAAGGGGCTGCTGTTGGGGTCTGTCACGACCATAAAGATACTTGACCTCATGATTACAAGGAAGCAGCGCTGCAGCTGCCTGTAAACAAATACTCCTTTTTATTGCATTTTACTGAATTAAAGCTTGTTACTCAAGGAAATCCACTGTTGGGCCTGTGCTCCGGGGGGTTCGAGGCACACGTGTTTCATCAGCTGCAGTGCAACAGCAACAAGAGGCCGATAATCATACACACCTGCATGCAATTGAGAAATCACCATAAAGCAAGGAATATGGATTATACTCTCTCTCTCTCACACACACACACACACACAGGTGGATGGGACCCCGAGGTGCACTATAGGGCTCATGTCATGATCTGGAGTTTGTGTTAGTTTTGTGTCTTGTTTGGAAGTCCTTGTGTCGTCTGTCTCCCTGTGATTGTCTGCCCTGGCCCTGATTGTTTCCTTCTGTGATTGCTGGCCCCGCCCTCATTGTGTCCACCTGTGTCTCGTTCCCCGTTGTCCAATCCTCTCACCTTGCCTGTGTATGTAAACCCTGTTCGTCTCATTCCCAGTGTGGCTTCGTACTGTTTGGTCCGTGTGTTTTGTCGTCCTGTTCTGGTTTCTTGGAGTAAAGATTGTTTTTGTGCAATAATGTCGGCGTTTGGGTCCTCTCTCGTTGCGACAACCTGGACTGCGCATGACAGAACGAAGCCACCAAGAATGGACCCAGCCTTCAGTTTCCACTGCACGGTTCCTGCCGGGCCAACTAAGTTTCAGGTACTTCTGGAGGAGATGTGGGAGTCCCTCCGGGCCCGTGGTCCTGTGCCGGCTCCAGTCCCCGATGTTCCGTCACAGGCTCCAGACCCCGAGGTTCCAGTCCACGATGTTCCAGTCCCCGGTGTTCCGTCGCCGGTTCTGGTCTGGCCAGCCTTCCATGAGGTGCATCTCCACAACATGTGGGAGTCCCTCCGGGCCCTTGGCCCTGTGCCGGCTCCAGTCCCCGATGTTCCGTCACAGGCTCCAGACCCCGAGGTTCCAGTCCACAATGTTCCGGTTCCGTCACAGGCTCCAGACCCCGAGGTTCCAGTCCACGATGTTCCGGTTCCGTCACAGGCTCCGGACCCTGAGGTTCCAGTCCACGATGTTCTGGTTCCAGTCCCCGGTGTTCCGTCGCCGGGTCCAGTCCACGAGGTTCCGGTTCCAGTCCCCGGAGTTCCGTCACCGGTTCCAGTCCACGATGTTCCGGTTCCGTCACAGGCTCCAGACCCTGAAGTTCCAGTCCCCGATGTTCCAGTTCCAGTCCCCGGTGTTCCGGCTCCAGTCCCTGGGTTTCCGTCACCGGTTCCAGTCCCTGGTGTTCCGTCGCCGGCTCCAGTCCCCGGTGTTCCGCCTCCTTCCCACCCGGCCCTGGTTCTCCTCATCCCGCCTCCGTCCCGGTCAGTCACAGTTCCCCGTGTTCCGTCCCGTCCATCCCCGGTTCCCCGTGAACCGTCCCGTCCAGCCCTGGTTCCCCATGTCTCGTTGCCTGGTCCTGGTCCCACAGAGCCCCATCCCCAGACCCCGGTACCCTGGGACTTCCTCTCCTGAGCCCGGTCCCTAGCTCCCGCTCTTGTCCTCCGGCCCGCCTCCAGAGCGCCCCTCGGCCTGGTTATCGTCCTGCGGCCCGCCCCCCCGGACTGCTTCTGCAGCCTTGGACCCTCCTCCGGCTCCCTCCACCCACCCTTGTGGAACGCTTGGCCGTCTGGAATTCGTCCCTTGAGGGGGGGGTACTGTCATGATCTGGAGTTTGTGTTAGTTTTGTGTCTTGTTTGGAAGTCCTTGTGTCGTCTGTCTCCCTGTGATTGTCTGCCCTGGCCCTGATTGTTTCCTTCTGTGATTGCTGGCCCCGCCCTCATTGTGTCCACCTGTGTCTCGTTGTCCAATCCTCTCACCTTGCCTGTGTATGTAAACCCTGTTCGTCTCATTCCCAGTGTGGCTTCGTACTGTTTGGTCCGTGTGTTTTGTCGTCCTGTTCTGGTTTCTTGGAGTAAAGATTGTTTTTGTGCAATAATGTCGGCGTTTGGGTCCTCTCTCGTTGCGACAACCTGGACTGCGCATGACAGCTCATCTGTAATGTTGGTAATTATGACGACTACGGTTGAAATTCCGGCGGAACAGCAGGGGGAGCAGCATTCTAAAGTGTGGGTTGGACATTTTATTACGTATCAGATATAGATCCTATATCAAATGTCATTTCCATAGTTTATATTTGATTATCCGTGTTTTTTTTTCTTGCCACGTTGCAAAAAAAAGAGCAGCCATCCGAGTACGTATCGTAGCATCAGTGACAAGAGACGGCTGCTAATAACCTGCCGTGTGAAATAGGAGTACAATAGGAGAGGTTAAATAGAAATTTTATTGTTATGACATTTTCGGAAGCTGGTTAAACTAGTTTTCTGTTGTTGGCAATAGAGTTCTTCATATGAAGTTTTTTTTTCATGAGCACATCTGTGGAGAAGACGCTTTAGCTCACTTGTAGTACAGGTGCCACACTTACTTTTCATTGTGATTCATGGCAACGTTCTGTTTTTGGAGCAATCCCCAACAGGACCACGCCAGACTAGCCATTTTTGACCTTTTTTTTTTTTTAGTTCGCCGTTTTAGCTGATGCACAAAGAAAGACGGAGCGATCTCAACTCGACGAGTTCAAAGAACATTTCTTTTCACAAACACTTGAAATGAAGAAGGCACTTGCAAATGACACGGTACTTCAACATGTAAACCATACTTTGGTGTTTCATTTTTAGCTCTCTACTTAAGATTTAATTAAACGTCTTTTTTTTCCTTTACAAAATGTACCAAAACACTGGAAGACGAGAATGTCCCGACACTATTAGAGTGGACCCAAAAGCATGACTCAGACAGGAGTAACAAAGATTACTGGAGAACTTGGCACAAAAACACAAGACAATCTGGCAGAGGACAAGTGGAAGTGAGGGAGCTAAATAGTGAGGGACTAATGAGGGGATGGGCTGCAGGTGAGAAGGGCGTGAGGACCAGGTGAAGGGAATGAGGGACTAACGAGGTGATCAGAGGCAGGTGAGGGCAGTTGGATTGACGAGATGGTGTGACAGGATGAAAACAACTATTACAAAAAGGAAGGCGTGGAGCTAAACTGTTCCAGAGAAGGACGAGGAGGACGTGGCGTCACACTGAGGACCAGCCCAGACCGGCTATCACATGGACATAGGTCATGATCACACTATAGTTTAGCATATGGTCATAACTCAGCTCAATACAGTCGATCTACCACAAGGCCACGGATGTGAATGTTGGCGGTGTCTCAGTTGAAGGCCCAGGAGTCATTTACACTCCCAGTCCACCCAGTTTAGCCTTGGTATTTTACACCAGGTCCACATGTCAGCGCCACAGCTTTGTTCTAATACATTGTTTTATTCTGTATAATACAGTTTTACTTGAAATGGTCATTTTTCATTTGCACACACCCCATGAAGCTTTATCTGCAGTATGAAGTCATTTCTCAGTCCCATTTTTATCATTTTGGTGAATGGTGTGACAGACCACATCATTTTAACAAAAATTGAAGAAAGAAATTGGAGTTTTAGACATTCATTTACATGTATCTACCATTTTATTCATATGTCTCACTGCTATTGTGAACTTTTGGTAAACCAATTTCAAATGGCAAAACAGTTCGTCAAAATGAGTAAAGGTAGCTTTTCACAAGAGATGAGAAGAATTTTTAAAAATCGAACTTCAATTTTCAGCTTCAGGGCCATATTTTTGTCCACTTGTGCCTGAGGACAATTGTGCCTCATTATATAGATAGCTGAGATTGTTCTGCAATTTTTTATGTAAAACACATGGGTACGTGTCATATGCAAGTGCCTTTAAAAGGTGAATTAAAGAAAAGAGGTAAAATCGAGAAAATGACCCCGAACCCCAGAGGGTCAAACATGTGAGAAATTATGTTTGCGTGTTTAATATTGTTTAATATCACAACGTTGACTTCCGGTCGATGAACAGCAGTCTCCTGGGTGAAAGTCCTTTTGTTGGCCCTCTCTTCTCCTCCTTCTGGGGCCTCCTGCAGAAAATGATTACAAGCTTATTAGTGAAAGTCTTTCAAAAAGCAGCCTATTGTTTTCTCAGCCCCGGTGTCGTCTCCTCGGGATACGCCACTTTCCTATATTTACCAATGTTAACACTCTTTCCAGAGAAGCACCCGTTTTCTTTCAGTGACTGCTGTCACACGGTGACTTTGTGCTGAGCCGACAAAGACAATGTCAGGTTAGCTTTGTCGGAAGAGCCATGGTAATCAAGATGGTGAATGGAGTGCATTTATACAGCACTCCTCTACCTTAACTGACAAAAGCTCCATACGAGTCATGCACCCACTCAGACACACACACACACTCTCACAGAGCGACCTTTGTTCCAAGCAAGCTTATTATACTCATCTAAAATACAACGTTGGTCTGGTGCACCATGCACACCTAAACAGGCAAACTGAATATGAACACATTGGATCAGACGTTTACAAAAAGAGAACACTTGATATCGTTGAGCCACGCAGAGGGAGGAATCCATCCTCCAGGAGCAAACTCATCCTGGCCCTCATTCTTATCGTAGCAGCAGAGCACTGGATGTGTCTGGTCTTGCCATTTCAAGGAGATTCCCGTTGGAGGTAAGCCAATCCAAAGTGAGTTGGCCAACATTGTATTACACATCTGCACACAGGAGGTTAAAGGAATGCATCTCATTCCACATGTTCTAGCTACTTGTATTCAAGTAAACCTTACCATTGAGACCTATAATATATATATATTATAGGTCTCAATGGTAAGGTAATGGTATTATATATATATATATATATATATATATATATAATGTTGTTCCAATGGCAGAAAGACCGTCCTCCCATCCTCTAGAGTCTGGACTCCCAAGTCCAAAAGAACACAAATCTGTACTCAGTGTACTTTAAATTGAGAATATAAGTATATATGTACATATCTGTACATATATATACATACATATACATTCATATATATACACATATGTATACATAAATACACACATATCGATATTTATATATATATATACACACATACATATAAGTATATATGTATATATATACACAGTATATGTATATATATATATTTATACATATGCATACCACATATATATACACACATATATTTTCATATATACACATATATATATACACATATATATATGTGGCACCCTGGACATTTTAAGATCAAATATTGTTGTCAGAATTGTTATTGTATTGTGTTAGTACCTTGCCCCCATCATCCTTATTTTCTTGTTATTATCATTTTAAACGCTTTGTGTTCATTTAAAACTCACCTGCGGCGATGCTCGTGTTCGCCAATAGGTGGCGGTAGCGGGTTTTGCCATGACCGGCGCCGTAATTATTGTCTTAAACAAACAAGTTAGACCAGCGTAACACAGACAGTGACGCAGCTATTAATGCGAGTCTGTCTTGTTGTTTACAGGTGAGAAACGTCCACAAGCGCCATCTATATATTAATGTTATGTTCGCTCGCTTTGGCGGTGCTATATTTTAATCGTTATTAAGTGTGTAGTAGTTCAAGAGAAGACATTCAAGGCTAGCGCCGTTTAGCTAGCGGTTGCTAGTCAACCTGGCCTGAGAATTCCATTACGTCACTGACGTATGTCTGAGCTTTGGTTGTGTGCCGTGACGTCGCAAGTGACGTCACGGCGCACCGAACCAGAGTCTATATATATGAGTGATTTCCACACAGCTCCAGCATTCTCCAGCACACTCGGGTCATTGAATAAATGGCTGGCTGACTGACGCGGCGCGCGCTGGCGCTGGCGCTGGCGAGCAGTTTGGAGATTGAGGTTGGCCGCGCCCGGCATCGGCCGGATCGGAGAGGAGGAGAGGAGAGAGGTCGGTGCTCGTGTTGTCGGTGTGTTGACACTGACACTGTGACTCGTGACTCGCTGTCACTGGACTGTTCACTGGGG
This sequence comes from Pseudoliparis swirei, assembly GCF_029220125.1. Taxonomy (NCBI): domain Eukaryota; kingdom Metazoa; phylum Chordata; class Actinopteri; order Perciformes; family Liparidae; genus Pseudoliparis; species Pseudoliparis swirei. The sequence goes on from NC_079389.1 coordinate 19,243,867, forward strand.
AAATAAGATAAATGTATATATATTTAAATAAGATAAATGAATATATATATACATGTATATATATATGCATAAATATATATATCAATACCTGTTGTACTCTCATCCTGTACATATCAATATACATATGTAAATATATATATGTATATATATATATCAATACCTGTTGTACTCTCACCCTGTACATATATATATATATAAATATATATATATCAATATATATATTTACATATATATTATATGTGTGTGTATATATATCAATATTTATATGTACATATATACATACATATATATGTATATATACATATACATACACACATATATAGCTAGATAGATGTAAAACAGTTTAAAGTCAGTTTCTAATGTATAGCGAATAAGAATAGCTTATTTGGATGTTTTTATTGGCTGTGTCCAAGACATGCGTGACTTTTACTGGCCAGGCGTGAGAAACGAGGCTCACATTCCTGAAGCGGTCAAGAGAACTGGGTCTGGTCTGTGTAGGTGGACATGTACAGTGCCAGCCGTGCATGAGTCAACCTGTGTGCAAAACTTACACCCACACGGATTTGCAGGGTGTAAAATGAACCATCTTGGTTTTGGATGAGCGTTACCTCAAGGCCGGTCAGAGTTCTCTGTTATCCCGGTCAGAAAAGGTCAGCGCAGAAGCCACCGGGCTGCTCCAAGAAAACTGATCCGTGCGTGCTGCAGAATGCAGAAGTATCTCGAGCTGTAACACCTTGCACCTCTTCGCTCTGTGACTCAGTTATTCATCCATCAGTGGGACTGGAGACCGGGTCCGGTACCAGTGACGTACCATGCGGGCATTGTGAGGAGGAGGTCGGCCCGAACGCAGCCTAGCCCCGAGCTAAGGGCTAATTACATTTCTGACTTTCTGAAATGCACACCGTCTCCTGAGAGGGCGTTCTGGAATAACACTCAACCCTGTATCAGATATCTGATGATTGATTTTTTTTTACCTCATAATTACTCTAATGTATTAATAAATCATCCATTTCTTGAGTAAATCGAGGGGATGACAATGTCACGGGAAGCATTCGCCGGTGTGTGTTACCCGCGCCTGAAGTTGAAAGGTTAGAGTGCAGATAGGCGTCCGGTATGGAAGGGTGTCGGCATGGTGCGGGGATGCACGATGCATTATCTCAACGTGTTACTCGGCTCCTGGAAGTGTCTTGTTTAAGTGGGGGGGGGATGAGGCGCTTGTCAAATTAAACTTTTGTCACGACTCCAGTATTTGAGCTTCTCCACTTTGATGATGTGCAAGTTATTTGAAAAACTAGAATGGGCACTCGGTAGAGCGCATACCTTCGCACAAGATTGCACATTGAATTATGAACATTTTGGCATTAGTTTTTCGCAAATTTCATGCGATTCAAAGAAGATTTTGACCTTTTCATGACTTTGACCTTTGACCCGATCCATCCCAAAATCTAATCAACTGATCCCCGGATAATAACCAATGATCCCACCAAATTTCATCCGATTCGGTTTAATACTTTTTGTGTTATGCGAGTAACACGCATACAAATAAATAAATAAATACACGGCGATCAAAACATTACTTTCCGCATTTTCAATGCGAAGGTAAAGAGAGTTGTGACCATGCACAGAGCTGCTGTTTAAGGAGTTATCAATATTTTTACCATTATTAATCAACGTTGACACATTTACTGTAATTTGCTCCCACCTCCTCAATCATTCTTCTTCCTCTTCTTTTTCGTCCTCCTCCTCCTCCTCCTCTTCACTGCCAAAGTATCCGTCGTCGTCGATGTTGTGATTACAAAGTTTTATTGCTGCTGATGACAATAACGCAACGCATTTGCCAAAATGGCTCTCATTTCGCTCGCAGGCAATTGCACTTGTACACCAGGGGCAGCACCCGAATGCATCATCGTTGTTATTATTATTTGCATTGGAATTGAAAGAAACTACTCGATATATTTTGCCAGCGTACGATAGATGTGTGTGTCTGTGTTTGTTGATTTTGTGTGCTCCAGTAAAAAACTGGCTTTATGCTGATGCTATTAGTGTTGCAACAAACAAACAAAACTCATTGTCATGGCAACGTTGTCTCTGAGAAATGACCTGTGTATATATATATACACTACCGATCTGTTTTTCCCAATTGTGCTTTGAAGGGAATGTGGCACGGATCATGTTCCCTGGCAACATTTCTTCTCGAATTGACACTTTTCTGTACCGGGGGGGAGGGGGGGGGGGGCTACATGAGAGTGGGAAAGCTTGTGGTTTTGGTTAAAGGTAATTAAATCAACCATAACAAGTAATTGCTTTCGCTGGAACGACTAGATAGTGTAGAACGACAAATTAAATGTAAATTAGGCTATAGATTAACAAAACAACTCAATCTGGGCTGCACTCCGTCTCTTTCAGAATGTATTTGCTGTTGTGATTTAGTGGCACATCAATGCAATTTTAATCAGACAGGGTCGGTTCCAGAGCTCAGAGCAGAACTCGTCTTGATGGAAGTTTTTTTAATTCTTAAATGAGTAAGCCTGTGCATTGAATTAATAACTAGAATTTAAAAAAATGACGATCTCATCTCCATGTCATTTGTACTCTTTCCGCTGTTGTATCTTCACGTCGACCGGAGGTGGTTTGAAGAAATTGACGATGAAGAAGAATCTCGAGTGACACAGCACTTAATACGAACACTCAGTTTATTCTTAAAGGTACAGGTCAGGAACAGGTGCCTGCAGGACGTCTGGAGAACTTTCAGGAGCCGAATTGAGAAAGTCTGCCCTTAATGTCTCCAGCTGTTCGTTATATACACAACAGGCAGGAAACACTCATTGATCCCGGCCCTCGCGGGTCCAATCAACAGAATCGCCTCACAGGCCCGTGTGACACAGGTTTTTGTTTACACACTGGATTGTTGATTTTAGACTTTCAGAGGTTCAAACCCAACTCGAGGCATGTCGCATGATTAATGGAACCTTGAGCTCTGACTTGCATGTTTGAGATAATCTGACATTATAAAGTATAGATGAAATTACACTACACAGCTTTCATTACTAACTGGACCGCCATGACAAAATAAACTGGCGTCAAAGTGGCTACAAATCAATCAATATTTGTATCATTACGTATCAAATGCCAAAGTGAAAGCGATGTGACGATGTGAAAGCGGTGGTCTGCACGGAGTCATCCACTCGTAGCCCTGTGCACTTCAAACTATGACACGCCATGTAGCTGTCTAGCGTCAGCTTTGGACGTATCGGGGACAGCCGGTCCCACTTGTTCCATGCATAAATTATCTTTAAACTTTCAATGTAGGTTTACTAGTTTTTATATTTACAACCAAACTACTTGCACATAGTAAAGGTGCATTCACACCAAAAGCGACGTGATATGTCGTGAGTTTACTCGCTCGACCGTTCACCGTGTTCACGCCATAAGCGTCGAGACGCTCCGCGAGGGGCGGGGCTTATCTCCGTGTCTCGTCTCCGTAAAGACCGTTATCATCTCCTTCCTCCACCAGAATAACTAACCACTAGTTCTGCTTTATACTTGTTGTGGACGTCCCACACACTAACGCCCTCGTGTTTGGGTTCATGACATCACCCGTAGGCTCACTCAGCTCGGTCACTTTCACCGATGAAGTTACCGATACGTCTGAAAGACTTCCGCTTCCAGCGCTCCGAGAGCGGAACATCTAAACGCTGTTATTGTGTTCATAACATTATATATATAATATATGTTATTGTGCTCATAACTAGGGGTGCAACGGATCAAAAAACTCACGGTTCGGATCGTTCCTCGGATCAGAGTCACGGATGATCGGATTTTTTTCGATCAAAAAAAAAAAAAAAAAAATTTGTCTTTTGTTTATTAAACACTTTAATTATTCAATTGAAATATATAAAATCAACTTAAAGTGTACAATTAACATCTTCTTTTCAACATAATCAATGAAAAACAACTTAAATTGCAACATAAAAGCATATCTCCTCCTTTAACATAAAACAAATTAAAGTGCAACATAAGAAGCACAATTTTAAATTCTTTTCGAAAGACAAAGGTGTCTACATTTGTGGGGGAGAGGTGTGGACTTCTTTGCAGTCACCCTGCCCTGCTTGAGAGAACTCTCTCTCGGAAAAGGAAGAAGAGCTGGCAGCTGAGATACACTGCAATGCCGCTGCTGCCAGGTAGAATGCCACCCTCTTCTTGATCAGGAGGAGTGCTGTCCATCATGTCTTTGCTGGCAAGGTCTCCTCAAAAAAAGCTCTGCCAACCTTTTTCTTTTGTGGAGGAGATGTTGTCAAGTTTGTTGTGTCTGGCTCTGCAGCCCTGCAGAAAGAAAAGAAATAGGTCATTAATTTTATTTTTATTTTTTTTTTTTGTAAAAAAAATATGAAAAAATGCGAAAAATATTATTAAATGATAAAAATTAAAAAAAAAAAAAAAAAAATAAAAGATTTTTTAAAATATTTTTAAATTTCTTTTTTCCTTTTCATCATCACAAGTTCAGACTGCCCCACTGCTTCAGTGGTCAGGGTCTGTGTATGTCCTCTAGGTCCGGGGGTCAGGGAGACAGAGGGGGACCAGACAGGGACAGGCAGATCCAGGATGTAGTAGAGTCCTGGAGGTAGTAGGGTAGAAGTGGGGTGAAGTGTTCAGGTCCTCTGTAATGGTCTCTGGGACATCTTGAGTGACTTTGATGTGTCTTCCACTTGGACACTTTGGATCAGCGATTTTTCAATCCTTGTTTTCAGGTAACACAGATGGTACACAGATGGTAACAGTTCAGAGCAGAACAGTTTTAGTTAAGTTAAGCCTCTGCCCTCTCTCCTGCCACTCTCACATCATCATCATCATCATGTCATTTCTTTTATGTCTTTGACATTTTTCTTTCTTCTTATGCGTCTGCCTGCCAGCTGCGCCCCTATACTGTGGATAGATATCAGAGTTCAGTTCCATAATTGGATATCATGTGAGCTTGGGACATCATGTAGGTAGCATTTGCCAGCAGCTTTTATGATCAAGCACTGTCTTAAGCACTGTGGCACATGATGTGCTTCTGTGATCCTGTGATTCCCAACCCTCCTCCCCACTGAGTCCCCTGAGATTCCCCCATTTCCTTTTCTTCTCTTCCATGTGCATTACATGTGTAATAGTCTGCCGGGCCCAATCTGCCCATTTTCTTTCATTCATTTTGATTTTTGCATTATTAGTTGTGATCTACCAGTTCTCACTGGTTATTGCCTGTGTGCCTAGTACCCGCGCTCTTCTGCTTGTGTGTGCTGTGTGACTGGGTAGAGGGCGCGTCAGCAATCCATCTCCCAGTCTGCCCAGTCTGCTGTAGAGTGAAGTGAGCGTTATTGTCACATACCACTGTGTTGTGTGATAGCAGACCTTGGGTGCGGCAACTCATCCACCACCTTGTCACAGAGGGTGCTAATACACTTCTTTCTTCTATCCACCTTCTTTTGCGTGCGCATAGACCTGGTGCAATATTATCGCACCGCTGGTGCCATGCGTGGCGGTCAGCACGTGGCAACGGTGTTTCTCATGTTGTTTTTGAATTTGCAAAACACAGATCAGAATAGCTGTGGCCGCTTATGATTGTGCTTTAGCCGAGGCGATTGTGGGAGGAAGTGAGCGGTCGTCTGTTGGCCGTTGTTATTGTGCCGCGGTGGGTGATGGTTGTTGTTCCTCGTTGGTTGTTGATCACTGCTGTTCCTTGTAATGTCAATGTATAATTTCCCGTGCCACAGTGTGTGACTTTCTTGTGTTACCTTTTACTGTTTTTTTTCTTTTCTTATGCCTTAATTTGACACAAAGCCTTCCAAACCACAAACCAGATTTCATTTCCTCCTAATTTTCTTTGAAGGGTCCTCAAATATGGGTTTCCGCCATGTTTTTCCATGTTCTTTTATTCCTTCGCTATTATGACCACGTGTGTGTTGCAGGTTTTTGTGTTTTTTTTTCAAATTTGCAATCATATGTGTTTTCGCTGTGTGTGTGTATGCGATTCGCTATACGATTTTCTTCTTCAATCACTGCAATCAATCATCCGGATGATGAACTCATAACATTATAATATAATATGTTATTGTGTTCATAACTTTATTGTCCGTCTTGTTCTGATTCAACAGCGGCGGGACAGTGATGACGTGCGGAGCAACTCAAGAGCTGATTGGCCCGAGTTGCGATATTACCGCCTCAAAATTGAAATATTTCAACTAGGGGCGAAAATTGCGCCGCTGTAAACGCGTCGCCCACATTGCGTCGCCCGGAAAAATATCGCGTCCATCACAGCCCCACGCGTCTGTATGTTGACTTTTCATGGGATTCGGTCGAGCGAAAGAATCGCATCGCTTTTGGTGTGAACGCACCTTTAGGCTTACGAATAGGCCGTGGTTTGGATTTTTAAAAAAAAGACTTTATAATGTAAAAGAGCCAGTCAACGTTGACATGATTTCACGCAGGACATAAACAACCTCCACCTCGGTGAACATTCTGTGTTTAACCCTCCTGTTACCTTAGGGTCAATTTGACCCCATTCAATGTTTAACGTCGGTGTTCTTTGGGGTCAATTTGACCCCAGGCTGTTTTTCACTGTCAAACATATAACAAATATCAACTTTTTTTGTATATTTAAAGGGCTATTTAGGTAGTCAACAAACAAACAAAGTACCTCACACTTAAACTTGGAAAACAATATTAATTCAAATAATTTTCTGGAGGTTTTAATTGCTGGGGTCAAATTGACCCCAAGGGTAAAATATGTCAGTAAATATAAAGGTAACAGGAGGGTTAAACATTGAATGGGGTCAAATTGACCCTAAAGGTAACAGGAGGGTTAAACATTGAATGGGGTCAAATTGACCCTAAGGTAACAGGAGGGTTAACCCATATATATTTATTAAGACCGCCTTGGCTCACAGTTGCAGACACAGTTGGTGAGTAGCTGGAAGACATAGTCGATTTGTGTATTTAGCAGCTTACGAGATGGATATTTCCCTGAGGAATGGGTGGAGATTAAAACAGCTAAAAGAAGAGCTTACATTCATCAAGTGGCCAGACACACGACTCCAAAGACAATATTGCTCTGTCACGGCTGGATGGCTAAACGAGCAACAGTTTGCCAACAAGTTTGTCTCATCTACTTAAAAAGGTGATATGCCATGGTTGTGTTCCCAGCTTGTTTCTTTACTGTCCACAAAATAAATAAATGTTGCAGGATAAACATCAAGAGTTTGAAGAAACATATCCTTCAAGTTTTTGAACTGTTGACCGTCTTTTGCTGACACCCTCAATACAAATGCAATACTAAAGAATGTGTGTAATTTTTTTAATGTTCCCTTTGAGGATCAGCTCTTAATATTGCAAATGAAAATACAAAGCTATTAGACTTTTGTCAGTCTTTCAAGCAGAAAAGAAGTGTATCAAAGACACTGTTTCCCCCCCAAGAAGGTATGTTCTGTACATGAATGAAAACAGGAATGAGGGCATCCATCCCTGACACAAAGCCATTCAGTCCATGAAATACCCATCATAAATATCCCAGTACTTTCAGTCTGGTGTGTGCTGGAAGGAATGAATGAGGAAGGAGCGTTTTCCTCTTCCCCACTCATGGGAACTAATCGAGTTAGCCTCGGGGTAAAAGCCTGTCGGAGAGGATGAAGGCAGCGGCAGCACTGGAGTCAATGCAAACTCGACCACTTGGTGGATACTTGCAACTAAAGCACCGCATTGAAAGAAGATCCCTCATATGTTGAGTGTGGAGGGTACCAGAGGGAGTAAAGCCCCTGCTCCAGGCAGCCTCTACCTATAGGGATGCACAGGCCCACACGGCTATACGCCTTGTTGTTTTCTCCAAATCGGAGAAAGTGAATTTTCTTTGCTTGCCTGCGGACGGTTGTCACGGGATATACCTCTTAAGTTTTCGACTTAACTTTTCAACTCACTACCTCCATTCTTTTTGACGTACGTGATATTTCTTGGAGGGGATGTCTTCAGCTGTGGCACGATCAATCGTCCACTTGTACTAGTAACCCTTGGGAGGAGAGGTTGAAGGTCAAGGTCACAGTGACCTCACAAAACGCCTTTTTTTTTTTTCAAGAATTCAAATGCTAATTATGACAATTTCACAAATGGCTAAACGGATACAATTCTGAAGAGATACGCACGGACAGAATTGGATGTGAACTGCAAATTTAGGGGTAGGCGGAGGCATACGACCCAGTCTCCTTCTGAAAACCTACAAAGTGGTCCCAATAGAAAAGACTTTTCCTTAAGCTTTAAAGTGTAAAATAAAATTTGAAATGTGGTACTATAACGGTTCAATGTGGCACATCCATTCACTGGGGCTACATTCTCTCCACCAGGGGTCCTCAATACGTCGATCGCGACCTACCAGTCAATCGCGGCGGAGTATTGGTAGATCGCATGACATTTAAAAGAAATTGGCCCGCCCCCCTGTAACTTTCTCTCGAGTGCCAAATTACAGCAGAAGCATGTCATTTCTGTCTCTACGTGTCGCGTTAACAGTCCTCTGCTCGCCGTCTCGCGCTTTTCTTCCGAAGTGTGTGTACCCTTCTGCCTGATTGCATTATTAATAATCCTTTGGAATAACAACCAGTCGCTACACATGTAAGATTAATTATAATCACAGTTCATTCACGAATTAAAAAAAGATCGGTGTCATGAAGAGTATCCATCACGGGTTATAGTTATTTATTTATTTTAAGTGCCTCCGTAGTGACTTTACTGATGCTTCTTGTCCATATTGTATCTACAGTACGACTTTGCATATTCATATATAATTCATAGTTAACTTCATTGTATAGTTTATTTTAAATACTATAGGGAAATGATATAGTACACAAGTTTTAAAGCACCCATTACAATACAATACATAGTATGTACTGCTGGGTAGCTTAATCTATAATAATACATCAATTCTTTGTGGATTTTAAATTTTGGATTTATAATCAAAATTGCTAAAGTAACCTGCAATATAGGTACATTATTCCCTTGTGGAAGTATGTGGAGTAGAAGTGTAAATGAGCGTGAATCAAGGAAAAGTATCTCGCGTTTTTATTACGTTCAATACTTGAGTAAATGTTACAGATACACACTAGCCTTTTTAGAATATTGGATATGAGGCTGGAAAATAGACAAAGGGTGGGTTACCAGAATGTCGACCAGCAAACTGATTAAGCAAATTGTATTATGTATTCAATGTACACAACGTTTTAAAGCTGTGACTTCTCAACATTATTATTATTACCCTTCAATATGACTTAAGAGGTTGCTTAGTGTGGGCAATAGCCATACATAATAATAAGGCAAATAAATGTCAGACTTTTTCAAAAGAAGTAGAATTAGTGCTCCTAAAAAGCATCTCTTTGAGTGCATCACCAGGTTTTCACTGTAAAAAGCTGCCTGCCTATATACTGTATGCAAATGTGTAATCATCCATGAACTGGCTGTATGTTGAATCACTGCAGGAACAAAGAGTGGAAAATGTCACGCATTATTACTCATAGCATCACTAGTAGTGTCAGTGAGGGCATCGGTAGCATCAGAACCAAGGAGCAGAACATTCTACTGATGGAGTTCATGATCTGTTCCTTCAGTTGTTTGCTTCGGATGTAACAGTTTCATTTGCAATCGCACAAATAATAAAAAGACGAGCGAGCGAAGGAATACAAAACAGCCTGTCAGACAAAAGACATTCAGAGAAAAATGTCAAAATGACACGAAAGCCGTAATGCAGACAATGATAAACAATGACATGAGAAAGCGCATCGTGGAAAGAGAGAGAGAGAGACTGCACAAGCAGACCGGGGAGACATGATGTGAAGCTGTCAAATTCAAAAGCATAAATCAATATGCATTTGACTCTGAAGACATTCTATAACCAGCCTGATGATCCTATTAGAAGAGCGTATGAAAGGCGTTCTTTACGTGGATCCATCCATTATCAGTGGGTCGCGAGTGGCTGCAGCTTTTATCCAGCTGCTGTTGGGGCGAGAGGCAAGGTTACTTTTGAAATCCACACGCTAAATTAAGGAATGACGTATCAGAACTAATGGAATTCAATGTTCAATATATCCTTAAAAAAACAAACATTACACATAGTTTGATTTACACTCTGTTGCGTGTGTGTCGCCAATCATTCGCAACCTGTCACGTCTGTCAACTTGGCGTCGATGTTGACGAAACTGTCACCAGCGTAGACGCCTCTCTACCGAATGGAAACGACTCCATCGGCAGCACGGGCGTCCCACAGGGAGCGGATCTGGATCCCCTCCTCTTCGCTCTTTACACTGCGGACAAGTCAAGCAATATGCTTCACTGTCCCTCCAAAGCATATGCATTTGTATATGTAATACAAAGTATTGTTGTTTTTATATAGTACATACATGTTGCTATTCTGCGATCTTCAATGTCTTTTTTAGATTTATCCTGCTATTTGTAAATTACATGTATGTACGGCGAGAGCGTACGGAGTCAAATTACATGTATGTGCACACACACATGGCCAATAAAGCTGATTCTCCACATTTGGCCCGGCCCGGCCCCCTGAACAATACCAGATACGCATTATGATTTTTTTCCTTCAGTCTGGCCAAGCAAATCCTAGACTAGCCCCTGTCAAATAGAACGGAATTAGTTATTTGGTTATTATTTATTTCATAAATAGTGTTATTTATTTCCTGACTTTTTTTCTGTGAAGATCCCGGAAAGGGTTATTAATATTTGGTTATGTGTGGCTTTCTGGAAAACAATAAATGTTTACATTTAGGCACCCCTGCGATCGTCACACTTTTTCTGTTACAAACTAACCCCGGCCCCCCATCAGAGAAGGGACAAGTGATGTGGCCCTCACAGGAAAAAGTTTGGGGACCCCTGCTGTTCGTTGTCCACAGCTGGCATCGGCTGCAGAGTCGGGTCGAGTGGAGTTAAAGGTCTTTAGTTCCGTGCGGTCTCAAGCTAAACTTCATCACTCGCAGTACACGCAGTACTGAGGGAACGTTTGGCCCAGGTTGCGTTTGCTTCCACTGAGACGGCCGGCAGTTCATTTGAAAGTAGACGCAGAGTTTGTGGGGGAGGAAGCGTAAGTCAGAGTCACACTTGAGAGTGTGAGCACACGGCTGTTTCACGGACAGCGAACGAATCGAATTTGTCAAAACCAACAAAACGCACAATGAGGACATTAAAAACCTCTTCGGCCATATTCCCTGTAGAAGCCGTTGTCATGGAGCACCAACAAACAACGGATATCAGACTGTTAACATTCACAATATATGTTCTCCATTATATGATGATATGTATTGTCATGTGCAGACCTTATAGGGTTAATCCTGTCACTGTGCTGATGGGCAAAGAGAACAACCAATCAGAGGTACTGAAGATGACACGTGACAAATAAAGTTTTGCTTCTGACAGCGAGTTACACTGAAACAAAGTGACGCCCCACGGTCTTTATTCCTCCGTCATTATATTCCCGGTAACACCGGGACCGCTGGACATCAACACATCTGCTAGCAGACTGTCACGCTCGTAGCTACGAGCTAGCGCTAGCTACGAGCTAGCTTAAACATGGTTATAATGGCTAATTTATTATTTCTTGGGCTACTTTTATGAATGCAAGACTTGCAATCAACGTTACGGTACTAATCTGAGTTCAGGCTGCTCGTCATCATCGGTCTCCACGTGTTCAGGGGGACCGGTGACGGTCTCCCCGTCGCACCCAGCCTGAAGCTGGTGTGCTCCACACGGGTTCACTAGTCACACACGGCCACGCCTCCGCTGTCAGAGTTACATATGAGAGGCTCGCAACCTGCTGACAGGGCGGAGTCACCTGAGAAGTTCACAACAACAGTTTTTTTTAAATTTCAATCGGCTCAGGCACCGGAAAGAAGCACCGAAATGTGCGTTGCGTTTCGGTCCGGGTAATACCGGTTGTATTGGAACCGGTACCACATTGGCACCGGTTTCCGGTACCCAACCCTAATTAGCGCTGCAGCGCGGTTGAGATTTTTTACATCTCCCGAGTGCACGTTCTTATTTTCTTATCACCGTTCATGGTTGTCACGAGAGGGTATTAAAATAGCAGATGTCTTGCTGATTTGGTAATGATATGCTATTCGTGTTTTCATCAACAAGGAACGAGAAACCCTTCAAAAAGGTTTGCGCATGACTTTTGCATTTGTGAAAGCCTTACTGAGCTCATTAATGACATCTTTATTACAGTCCTCACTTAGTGAGCGATGTTATCAATGTCTTTCTTATATTAAACTGCATAAAAAAACACATTAAATCCATACCGTAAAATACTAATTGCAACAGTGTTGATTGGCATGCATCAAAACTAATGTGTTTTTTCCTCTGAAGTGAGCCTTCTGGCCTGTTCCTGCAAGAGGGGAGTGACTCTAAAAATACTTGAGCTGACAGTACGATCATTTATGCTTCCTTTTGTAAAGTCTCGGGAGATAAGCTCATACAAATTGGGGATTGGAAGCCCAATTATTTCAACAGTGGCAAATGAAATTCAGAGAGGTGTCTTCTGCTTTGTGACAGCACGCAACAACAACAACAACGACGACGACAGATGGTGCCAAGTACAGTAGCCGAAGTAGACGCATGATGTTGCACCACACACCCGTGATCACATACAGTATGTCTTCATGTACTGTCTCAAATATATATCATGAAACTCGTGAGAAGCGGTTCGTCGAGGGACGAGCGTGTTGATTATCGCCCTGACGATAACTCCACCACCTCCAGTCACTGTCGCTTTTCACTTTTTGTATTTTGTGTCTGCTTATCAGCCAAGATAACCTCGTCAGTGCTCGACAGCCCTGAAACCGAATCCTGAAAGGTCAGCGAGGACAGGACTGAACAAAAATCAATACGACTGGCTGTGATCACAGAGGACATTTTGAGTTACGGCGGTTTTGACACATAGAGAATAACTTTTTTTGGGGGGGTTCGCGGCACATCGTGGGTCCGAGATAATGCCACGTGCGTGTGACCGCAATACGAGAGCAATAATGAATAAAAGTTAAAGAAAAATGCTAAATTATATTTCACCAATACATCAACGGAGACTCGTGAGCAGGGGCGGTTTTTCCTACAGGCGGTATAGGCGGCCGCCTAGGGCGCCATTCAGAGGGGGGCGCAAAAAAATGCACCCAGCAACAACAACAACAAAAAAAGATTTTTTTTTTTTTTGCTCGGCAGTTTTTTTTTGCGCCCCCCTCTATATCTCCAACCAATATTTTGACATTTAAAAAATAAATCTAACATTAGGGTAAAATGAGACAAAAATCGAAAACGGAAGTACCTCCTTGGTGTTATCAGAACATTGATTGTTATCAGAACAATTAGTGAATAATATGTGCCACAAGTGACCCAGACCTTCTAAGATTGTTGTTTGCCAGCCATCAACAGAACAGAAAACAAAAAAACCATTATTTGCAGGCAACGAGGGAGTGAATGTGCACCTTTGATCAGGGGGGCGTGGCCGGAGCGGAGTTCAGCACAGACGTGACATTTTCTCAGGGATTTTGTTCTTTATTTAATGTTTGTTCATTGTTGCGATCGTTGTTCTGTTTATTTGAAAGAAATTCAGTCTTGCAGGGCAAAATAGTGTTTGAAAGTTGCAATTCCGTTTTCGTGCAAAATCTTTTTTTGGGGGGGGGGGGGGGGCGCCGCCACGAGTGAAGCTCGCCTAGAGCGCCAAATGTTCTAGGGCCGCCCCTGCTCGTGAGACTAGAATGTGTCGATGTGGGCCCACCGGCTACAGGATGACATAAATGCTTCTGCGGCATCACCTTCACTGCAGCTCTAATAAGGTTTGTAGGGCACTCGAGTGTTGAGTGACAGCAGGCACTTATGAGGAATTAGTGCAATAGCCAATGGCAAAAGAAAGCACTATATTGAGAGGAAGTTATCTAGGCTACAATGCAGAGAGAGGGAGGAGGAATCTGTCAAGCTTGTATCTTCATTTTCTGGGTTGATCTGGTTGATTTGCTTCTTTGGCTCGGCTGACCCCGACTCATTTCTCAGGCTGATGGACGCGGCGTGAGAGACAGACGCTCGTCCCCCCGAGGCTCGAGGAGAATGCCGGGTAGGTGAGCGAGCGTTCTGCTCTCTTTGTTGCGGGGCCATATTGAACGTCCCTCGTGTACAGCTCCATCACTCGGACCGGTCGGATCAATTCGGACGCTCGGGCAGCGGCCCCCGCGGCGCTTTGATACAGACGGGGTCAAACAAACCATTAATCCTCACACGCTGGTTCTTATGATATCTTGCACAAAAAGTAACTTTTTCCTGCAAAAGTTCAGCAACACGTGACCGAATGTTACATGTTGAACTTCAGTCTTCACAGGAAACGACTCAGTTGGGTTTAGGCAACAAAACTACTTTGTTGAAAGTTAGTCGACATAAGTCACGTTATCCGGAGTAAAGAGTCGTCGATTCGGTGAATTTAAACGCGAAGGACATGGCTTAGAATTATTTGTTTTTCCTGAGGAGGAAGGTCCGCTGGCAAGTTGCTGCCGCGCTTCCTCTGCTGTTTTCTTTTTTAAGTTTCGTATTGATTCATCAAGATTATCTTGTGTGAATGTTGGACTGGTTTTTATGTTGATGTTCTGTTTTAATGTTGCGTCTATCTTTCATGCTTTTATCTTTTATTCTGTATTTTATTGTAAGGTGACCCTGGGTGACTTGAAAGGCGCCTCCAAATGAAATGTATTATTATTATTATCCATGTGACAAATAAATCACATGATGACATCACGTTTGATTGCGATACGTCGTACGCACGTGGTCGGTCATTTCAGGTTGTGGTGAGAGAAGTCTGTCTGCGAGATCTTAACGAAATGTTCACGGCGACGACAATAATATATGAATCATGAGTTAATGTAGTAAAGAAATACAGAGAAAAGCCGTGACATTCTCTTCAAAACAAAAGCCAACGATGAACTCGATATCATCCACCTTCTATGTAGAGTAAGAAAAAGATGAAGTGGAGGTTTCCGGGCCTTTAAGCAAATGATTCAATGACGAGACATTCGGCGTAGAGAGGTTTGCTCCAAGGTCAAGGACACACTGAGCATAACAATGTATTAAACAACATCCAGGTGCCCTTGAAGCTCACACGACTCAAAAAGAGAAAAGTCTTGTGGAGCCATCGCACTCTACCCAGCACACCAGGACCAGAACCGAGTGTGTTTGAAAATCTTTTACGGATAAAAATGCAATTTACATGAAGGTCTTGTTTTGTTGAGTTGAAATTTTATTTTGGAGTCCAACTCAGATGAAAACACCTGTGCACTGCCCGGGCGCTCTTTCCACAACCCTTTGTGTTCAGGGCCGCACGCTGTGGAGGTGGAAGCATCAGTCGACGCCGCGGACATGTCAAGTACAGCACAAGGTACGTTTGGCCCAGCCGATGGGACGAACCATCTGGGAGTCGCATCGGCCGAGCAGTGGGTAGCATGCTCCATCATTATGCTCGTGGTGTCAGGTGACCACCCACAGGGTGACCATGACCCCACTGTGAACTGTTCACCACCAGAAGACTCCAGAGCGGAACACGCAGGGCCGGCTGCTGGCGCTAAAGGGTTCGTCTTTTTCTGTTTTTTTCTGCATTTATTAAAATGTAACCATGCTTATTTTTACCTTTGCATTCTGCCTAAGGTTATGTTTTGATCGCTGTGTATTTATTTGTATGTGTGTTATTCGCATAACTCAAAAAGGATTAAACCGAATCGCATGAAATTTGGTGGGATGATTGGTTATTATCCGGGGACCATTTGATTAGATTTTGGGATCGATCGGGTCAAAGGTCAAAGGTCAAGGTCACGAACAGGTCAAAATCTTCTTTTTACCATGGCGTGGTCAATTTTTATCCAATTGGCATGCAACTAATGCCAACATGTTCACATGACATCAAGCTCCCCACACTCTCATGCCAAGTACCAAAAAAGTGTCTGCGGCGAAGGTATGCGCTCTACCGAGTGCCCGTTCTAGTTTATTATATTTTTTTACCTTTGCATCATCATGTCACCTACGGACATAAAAAGAATATTCTATAAAATATAGCCTCAAACTGTACGAATAACACAATCCCAGTGCCTTTTACCATTGAGATAAATTGTATATCATAAAAGACGAAATATGAAATACATTTACAATGGCACGTTGAGTTTCACGTGATTGGCGATGTTTTATATCAAATTTTCAGAAACATTTTTAGAATATAGACTACCTCAATTGGAAAGAGAGTGTAAAATGTGCTAATAATATTTCTTTTTTCTTAGGCCTGTTTGAGGTTAGTAAGTCATTATTTATTCCTATTGTATCAACCTTGACAATATGTTGTGCTCATTCCAAATAAGTAAGAATAATAAGTGCATTATAGAAAATGTATATTAACCCTAACAGGGCGTTGTTGTCACTTAACTTCTCCAGATAACAACAACAATAGAAATGTGAAAGCACCTGAATAAATCGACAAACATCTTCACACCATTGCGAGCATCCATGTGGAGACCACTTATCCCCATCACTCTGGGCCAATGCAAGAACATATAGCAAGAGGACAAGTTGCATAATGACCTATTCACTTGGTGCTTAAGCAGCGGTCTGAATGGCAGCACTAATAGGTCTGAATTGCATCATTATGTAGCGATAACTAAAAGCTCCACAATCTTTCCTCAATCCTCTCGGCTATCTAAAACTCTTCAAGTAGTGCTTTTGTTAAAGTCAGCTCTTCTGGTACAGGTCAATTAAAGAAATCCAATTGCGGCCCCAGAGGGCAGAGAGGCGACATCATACTTCCGGGGGCCCAGAAAGTAATTAATGTTGCAGTTGGCTCAGTAACTAAAAATCCTTCTTAAATCTTCTCATCTGCGAGGGAGGGATCCTGCAGACCTCGGGGCCTCCTGCAGCAACGAAGCAGCCGCAGACCGTTGTTCATGTCATTAGCTCGAGCGGCCCACTCGGCTAATTGGCAAGGCAGAGTTCATCTCGGCTTCCTGGCTGATTTTGGAGGAGTGAGTAATTATAAACCGGAATTAAATGTCGTTTTCACAAATGTGCTCGGAGGAGACCGACGGCTCACGTTGGAACCGCGTGCCGGCTTAATGTGCAGCGACGCTGTCCCGAAACCACATGGCGGGGAAAGATGTGAAAACGATGACAATGCGGTGATGCATTGTGGGGGTTTACGTGTCGATCGAGGAAGAAATAATAACGGGTAAGAAAGTAGGAAACGTTCATCCAAGTATGAAGACTATCTACATATTTTGTTCCCGCTGCTGTCAATCACCTGTTCTCTTTAATTATATCAAAGTTACCTCAACCCCCCCCCCCCCCCACACACACACACACACACATCATTTGAGTGACAAATATATATAATTTCATAAATTCACCTTTTAACCCTTCTGTTGCCTTCGGGTCATTTTGACCCGATTCAATATTTAACCCTCCTGTCGCCTTCGGGTCAATTTGACCCGATTCAATGTTTAATGTCGGTGTTCTTTCGGGAGTCAACAAACAAACAAACATAAAGTACCTCACACTTAAACTTGGAAAACAATATTAATTCTAATAATTTTCTGGAGATTTTAATAGCTGGGGTCAAATTGACCTCAAGGGTAAAATATGTTAGTAAATATAAAGGTAACAGGAGGGTGAAACATTGAATCGGGTCAAATTGACCCGAAGGCAACACAAGGGTTAAAAGACACTTTCATTTGATACATACCAGTATACCAGTGTGTTGTACATCAGAAATTGCAGAACAATCTCAGCTCTCTGTAAAATGAAGCACAATTGTTTTTAGGCACAGTGTAAAGAGGTAATTTGGTCTTTAAGCTGAACAGTTGAACTCCGATTTGTTAAAATTCTTCGAATCACTTGTGAAAATATATCTTTACTCATGTGGACGAACTATTTTGGTGATTGAAATTGGTTTACCAAAGCCTCAGGTTCACAAAAGTGGTGGAATATATGAATATAATAGGAGATACATGTAATACATGTCTAAGACTACATTTTTGTATTTCGTTTTATCGTAAGTGTTGTCTGTCACTACTTTCACCAAATGTGAGAGGGACTGAGATAAAATGCAACTGAGTTCTGATAAATGACTTCATATATCATGGGATGTATGCAAATGAAAAATTAACATCACAACCGTTTTAGTTTTCAAACTAAATATTTACTATTTATTTTTTAGTCTGTTTTTCAAAAACAGTTTTCCAAACATGAGCAGAATAATTCCTAAATACAAAAAAAAAACTATTTACTGACTGAAAACGTCCGTGTTTCTCTGAAGCGTAAGGCGGGAGGACCTTCGTAATTTATTAAGTCTTTATTTATTAGTTTCACACAAAATATAGCCGGACACACAATTCCACAAATGACGTTGCCCGGCACAAACGTCACACGAGCTCCAAGCTCTTGGCTCGATGAGTGAATCACGTACGATCTTGTGAAGACACGGAAGTAGGATGTCTACAGATTTCTGCAACATCCAAACCATATTTATGTGCAGTTTTACCACGGAGATATGAATATAACCGTCGCGTAAAAAAGCCTAGGACGCAGGATTTGTTTTTACAAGTCCCGTGTAAAATGAATAGGTGCATGAAAGATCAGTTGAATGGCCTTCCGACGCACCAGCCTTGCTTTCAATAAAGAGATTAACAGCACAAAGCAATTGTCCAGGTCCTGAAATAGAGCTTGCCCTTCTCAAATTACTCCATCAACAGCCTCACTGGTAAAATATTTACAGCACTGGGGAGAAAGAGGATTTCCCTTTCATTTTGTATTTTTATCCAACAGACAACCGACCACCTGCCAGGGCCAATATCCACACGCTCTGTTGGATGTCGGAGACTTGATACTGTATCGGAAGAATCTCTTCCTGAATCTCTCCCGGCACACCGACGCAGTCCGCCCTGGAGAGGCGTGAACACTCTTTTTGCACTTTTAAGGTCCGTGCCACTGCACGTCTTTGAAGTCAAATGCATTCTGCGGGTGGCTCCTAAGACTCGAGCTGCTAATGAGTGGGCAGAACGTTGACACCGGCTCGTCTCCCAGAGGAAGCTGAACCCTTTGAGGCTGCAGCTCGGCGGGATAGTGGAGTCGGTGATGCCCCTGCAGCCCAGCCGCAGTAATCTCTCAAATTTCCTGCTTTGCACAATTACAAGCTTCCAGGCACCGATCAAAGGAATGAGCTCTAACAGGGCCAGAAAAACAAGAACAGAAACAAACTAGAACGGGCACTCGGTAGAGCGCATACCTTTGCATATCACAAGATTGGACATTGAATCATGAACATGTTGGCATTAGTTGCATGCCAATTGGATATAAATTGACCGAGCTATGGTAAAAAGAAGATGTTGACCTTTTCATGACCTTGACCATGACCTTTGACCCGATCGATCCCAAAATCTTATCAAATGGTCCCCGGATAATAACCAATCATCCCACCAAATTTCATGCGATTCAAGAAGATTTTGACCTTTTTCATGACCTTGACCTTTGACCCGATCAATCCCAACATCTTATCAAATGGTCCCCAGATAATAACCAATCATCCCACCAAATTTCATGCGATTCGGTTTAATACTTTTTTACTTATGAGAATAACACGCATACAAATAAATAAAAAATAAATGGCAATCAAAACATAACCTTCCGCATTTTCAATGCGAAGGTAATGAACAAATGATTTTGTTCCAACCCGAGTTTGATGTTGACTTCTTGCTCATCACGGCCTCTCCTCCGCCTCCTGACTTCAAGCAGCCATCTCCTTATCGCATTTTCTCCACAACTCACCCAATTCAGCCCCTTCCACGAATGATTCTTCCTCACTGGAATGCCATCGAAAGCTTCTGGACTTCGGTCCCTGTAATTGAGAGACTGACCGATGCAACGGCATGGAACATTTGCCTTGTTTGGTCTGGTACGCCTGGAGCAACACCACCTGAGAGGGATCACCTAATCAGTGGGCGGGACATATATACACACAGACTAAGAGTTTCTCTCTCTCTCGACCTCCGATGGAGGTATGGTGCCGAAGTGTAGGTCACCATTTGTATCTCTGCGGCTGAAGCTTTGTAGGGGTTCTCCGCCATTTTTGTTTCCATTTTCTCCTGTTTTGTGGTCAGACAGGGAGCTCAGTATTGTTTTTCCTTTCTTCTATGGTAGATCAGTGGGATCTTTAGTTTTCTAGTTGGCATGGGGGTTTTGTTTGTTGTGTTGGCCTTGGAGACCCTGTCGCCTTTTTCTTTTGCTTCTGTTTTAGTCTACCCTTTGTTAAACCTTAACTCTGTGAAATAAATATTCCTTATTTGCTTAAGTATTTCACTTTATTGTTTGCCTCCTTTGTTCCCCCCTTAGCTGTATCCCTTATTATTAATATGTTGCGGCCTGTGCATCCCTAGACAACCGAGAAGCCTTAACAGATACCGTCTTTCTAAAAAGCATGAGATTGTTGTCAACTGTCCCCATAATGTTGTGTATTCCTACAGAAATACCCACATAGCCACGTGTTCATCATAGGTTTTGTATGAAAAATCTTAACCTACAAAGTAAAATAACTAAAGCTGTCAAACATTCTTAGAGACGCCACCATCTGAAATGAGTGAGGTAATAGTAGAACATTGTAATTCTCTAATTTGTACAAAAGTGCAGTACTTGACTAATTGTGCTGACATTCCTCCACCGGCATTTGTGGAGGAAGTCCCCAGACAACAAGCTCCATAAAGTAAAATAAATTGGAATTCAGAATCACAGTTTTGAGAGGCAGAGAATTTCATTATTATCTCCACGGGGAGGATACGTGTAATCATGTAAAGTTGCGTGTGCGCATCCGTGAGCGAGAGTGCACCCTTGTGTCCGTCCACGGCTAATATCGCATTCAGCTGGCCGCTTATGGCTGCATGCTCAAGGAGCTCTCCTGGTTGCAGTGTCTCACATTTCCTCCAAAGATCTTTCATAGCCTGTTTTACACTCGTCATTGACTGCCAGCTAACGGAAACAAACAGTGCACACACACACACATAGCCGCCACTCAAGGTGCGTTCACACCAAAAGCAAAACTATTTTTTCGAGCGACCGAATCCCATGAAAAGTCAACGTACAGACGCGTGTGGCTGCGATAGACGCGATATTTTCCCTGGCGGCGCGTTTGGGCCGACGCGATGTGGGCGACGCATTTTCAGCGGCGCAATTTTCGCCCGGAGTTGATATATTTCAATTTTGAGGCGGTCATCTCGCAACTCGAGTTCCGCTCTCGTAGAGCTGGAAGCGGAAGTCTTTCAGACGTAACAGTAACTTCATCGGTGAACGTGACCGAGCTGAGTGAGCCTACGGGTGATGTCATGAACCCAAACACGAGGGCGTTAGTGTGTGCAACCCTGTATCACAAAAATTACGTTCCCCCAGACCTAAAATGCAATTTGCAGTTACGTTTGACTGAAACGTATTTCTCTCCAAATTACGTTTGACTGAAACGTATTTCTCTCCAGATTACGTTTGTATTTGACGTATTATAATAACAAATACGTCTCTGATCAACGTATCTTTGCCGTTTGTTATCTCAATTTTCTACAATGCTGTTATGAATTGTAAAAAGCGTCCTCTAGTCTTATTTATTATTATGTTATATATGTTGTTTCGCCTGCGTATTCTGACAGCAATAAGCGTTGTCGGATCATATGAATTGGCGTGAAGACTTGCTGCTGGTGACTCTCCTTTATTTTCTTTTTTTAGGTGACAATACATTAATTAAAACTCGTAAACTATCACCACCTCATCACCACCTTAACAGAGTCAGTCCCATACGGGTCAAATCAACTATTAAACTTGTTATAAAATGCGCATCTGTCCGTAATCTATACCATAAAGTTCGCATTTTAACCTAAAAAAAAGTGCGCTTCCTTGTTACCTTTCAAAATAAAAGTCTGATTTGTCTGTTAAGCGGAAGTAGTATAAAACGTCTATATTTATTCAAACAATACAATATAAAAGGCATACATCAAAATCAATAAGGAAAATGCTGAACAGTCAAACAACTCAAAACAATAAACCCTTCATGGGGTTATTTACAGGGCGTGTTTACTTCTCATCAAACAAAAAGAGCAGGTATCTGGAAAAATCTGGGAAATAATTTGGGAATTGTTAATAAAACATGATTTACCCTTCAACTTCCACTGATATGCATGCAAACTAATACATCGCTTCACACACACACACACACACACACACAGACAGACAGACAGACAGACAGACACACACTCACACACACACACACACACAGAATGACAGACACACACACACACACAGAATGACAGACACACACTCTCACACACAGACACACACTCAGACACACACATACAGACACTCACATACATACAAACACAGGCAGAATCACACACACACCCACACACACCCACACACACACAAATACACACGCACACACACGCATACTCTGCAGACTGACCTTTGACCTCCCAATTGTCTCTCAGATATAACCCTTCTGCTATATATTAAATATATTATATTTACCTAAATATAAGACTTTGAGGTCATGAGGGGAATCCCCTCCAAAAGATTCACAAGAGAAAATTGTCACCGTGCCAATAACCCTTGTACGATCCTTAAAACCAGTCTTTTAGTTAATTTTGCACACTTTCAATCAACTTAAAGATCTGGATTCTTTTCAGATTCAAAGAAGGGCATCTGAATATGATATACCTTACAGTTTTGGACCGATAGCTCTGAGCTAAGGGCCCCCAAAACAGGTCTAAAGGGTCAAATTGGGCCTTATTCTCTTAAATTTGCATATTTTTTGACAAGTGCAAAAATGGCCATAATCTCCTAAATATTAGTCCTGGAAATCCCAAATTGAACACAGACACTCAGGACAGAGCCTATAATGAGGTGATGGGGTGAAATTTCCTCCGAAACACCCACAAGAGTTAATTGGCTGTCTGAAATCCAGGACTTGAAGAGGGTGTGTGGTTTAACAAATCTGAGACCCTGTTGTGAGTTTGGACTGATTTTAGCTTTTTTTCCCCTAAACATGTCAGAGCTTAGCTTTCTTTTGCAGGTTGTAGCCCCTCCCAAATGGGTCCCAACCATGTAGGCTGGCCACATATAGCACTTAGCATCCCTGCTTGGGAAGGGTTTAAAAACCCGGAAAAAAACAAAATTCCTTCCTTCAAAGGTTAACAACTCCTCAAATGTTTGTACTATATGATCAATTTCAATTGTATTCTACCCCATTTGGGAGTGGCTACAACCTGGAAAAGAAAGCTAAGCTCTGACATGTTTACCCAATTTGACCATTTGGACCTGTTTTTGGGGCCCTTAGCTCAGAGCTATCGGTCCAAAACGTTAGGGTATTCATATTCAGAGGCCCCTCTTTGAATCTGAAAAGAATCCAGATCTTTAAGTTGATTGAAAGTGTGCAAAATTAACTAAAAGACTGGTTTTAAGGATCGTACAAGGGTTATTGGCACGGTGACAATTTTCTCTTGTGAATCTTTTGGAGGGGATTCCCCTCACGACCTCAAAGTCTTATAGTTAGGTAAATATAATATATTAAATATAAAGCAGTAGGGTTATATCTGAGAGACAATTGGGAGGTCAAAGGTCAGTCTGCAGAGTATGCGTGTGTGCATGTGTATTTGTGTGTGTGTGGGTGTGTGTGATTCTGCCTGTGTTTGTATGTATGTGAGTGTCTGAGTGTGTGTCTGTGTGTGAGAGTGTGTGTCAGTGTGTGTCTGTCATTCTGTGTGTGTGTGTGTGTGTGAGTGTGTGTCTGTCTGTCTGTGTGTGTGTGTGCGTGTGTAAGAGTGTGTGCGTATGAGAGTGTGTGTCTGTGTGTGAGTATGTGTGTGTCTCTGCCTGTGTGTGTGTGTACGTATGTGAGTGTCTATGTGTTTCTGTCAGTGTGTGTGTGTGTGTGTGAAGCGATGTATTAGTTTGCATGCATGTCAGTGGAAGTTGAAGGGTAAATCATGTTTTATTAACAATTCCCAAATTATTTCCCAGATTTTTCCAGGTACCTGCTCTTTTTGTTTGATGAGAAGTAAACACGCCCTGTAAATAACCCCATGAAGGGTTTATTGTTTTGAGTTGTTTGACTGTTCAGCATTTTCCTTATTGATTTTGATGTATGCCTTTTATATTGTATTGTTTGAATAAATATAGACGTTTTATACTACTTCCGCTTAACAGACAAATCGGACTTTTATTTTGAAAGGTAACAAGGAAGCGCACATTTTTTTAGGTTAAAATGCGAACTTTATGGTATAGATTACGGACAGATGCGCATTTTATAACAAGTTTAATAGTTGATTTGACCCGTATGGGACTGACTCTGTTAAGGTGGTGATGAGGTGGTGATAGTTTACGAGTTTTAATTAATGTATTGTCACCTAAAAAAAGAAAATAAAGGTGAGTCACCAGCAGCAAGTCTTTACGCCAATTCATATGATCCGACAACGCTTATTGCTGTCAGAATACGCAGGCGAAACAACATATATAACATAATAATAAATAAGACTAGAGGACGCTTTTTACAATTCATAACAGCATTGTAGAAAAGAGAGATAACAAACGGCAAAGATACGTTGATCAGAGACGTATTTGTTATTATAATACGTCAAATACAAACGTAATCTGGAGAGAAATACGTTTCAGTCAAACGTAATTTGGAGAGAAATACGTTTCAGTCAAACGTAACTGCAAATTGCATTTTAGGTCTGGGGGAACGTAATTTTTGTGATACAGGGTTGGTGTGTGAGATGTCCACGACAAATATAAAGCAGAACTACTGGTTAGTTATTCTGGTGGATGAAGGAGATGATAACGGTCTTTACGGAGACGAGACACCGAGATAAGCCCCGCCCCTCGCGGAGCGTCTCGACGCTCATGGCGAGAACACGGTGAACGGTCGAGCGAGTAAACTCACGCGTTTTGGGCGACGCGAAAAATAGTTCCGCTTTTGGTGTGAACGCACCTTTAGCCGCTGCTACACGGTCAGATGGCCTCGCGGCGTAGATCTGCACCTTGCTAGTTATTTTACATTATTAAATGCATCAGTTTTCTGCTCCAACGGTCCCTCCTTTAGTTTCTCTGCCAGATTTATGTTGGCGTGCCACGTTTGCAGAACGGTAAATGTTATTTACCGCTCAGGACTGACGTAATGGGCTGTCACTTTAAAGTAGCTCTGTGTACCTCTGGAGGTTCATCCACTGGAGGAACAGGCGGGGCAGTGGATAATTCCTGAACAGCTTGTGCTCTGTACACAGGACAGGCATGGGCTGACTGAAGTGCACACTTGAAGGAACATTCTGTTCGCACTATGGGACTTGGAAGATAAAAACTCAGTGTTCTCTCCAGCAGAGCAGAGTTGCACATCTGCAGGGGGGCGGAGAGGAGGCATGCAGGCAACATTAAAGGAGACCCAGAAACTAGAGAGACGAGTGAGACCTCTGAGCATTTGAGAAAAGCAGACGAGTAAAAGTGAGAGATCTGGGTTTTTTGAGACATCAAAAGCTAAACTACAATTATATCCAATACACAACCAGACCCGTTGAGTGTTTGGTCTCTTTCCACCCCGCAAACCCCTCACACTCTAGCAAACTAGTGTCCATGTCTTTGTCCACCAAATCCAGAAGTGTAACATATCTGCAGTGCACAGGCCCGCTTGTAATTAAACACCTCAATGAGCAGATTACGAGTTTCCCCATTTGGAAATTTCATTACCATTTCCATAATTGGATTCCAAATTTAATTAGTGCTCCTGGGCTAAACAGCATGTGATCCGAGGGTGAATGCAGATGCTGTCAGAGGTCTTGAACATTGGTTTAACTCAGCTCGCTCTCCTGACACCTTGGCCAGAAACACACTGACCAGTGTAGTAAAGGTCGATTACTTGTATTTCTTTTCCAAGAAAATCATTTCAAAGGCAAAAAGAAAACACCCTCACATGAAAGAGTGTTAATTTCCCTTCCGCCGCACTCTTTATTATCTTCTAATCACGTTCTGTAACTTGCCTCACACTAATTAACACCATTTAACAGAGCTGTTTATGTGTGTTTTTGTGTGTGTGTGTTTGTGACTTTAAAATGTGTGATTTGAAATGACTCTGAAGTCTTATTTTTGCACATTAGCATGGTAACATTTTCTAATTAGCATTAAGCACAAGGTAGTAAACGGATGGTAAGAAATACATAGCATGTGCGATTAGCAAATGGATGGTAAGTAATACATAGCATGTGTGATTAGTAAATGTAATTATTCAGTGATGATTAATCACTGCAATATTTTATTTTGTATGTGTTTTTTCACTTTGGTGCAACAACAGGTCTACTCTGAAAACTTGAGAATTCTTCCATAATATTGATTGCTTTTTCATAATTATAAATGCATCAAAGTTACCTGCTTTATCTTTTCTCTCCTTTATACACAAGCAGAGCTCCACTCTACCTTTACCAGTTATTTCCAGAGACGCCATTACATTTTAAACTTCTTGGCCAGCAAGCAGATTATATAATAGACTACATTTTTCCACAGACCAACGGTTTCACTTCCAGTCAAACGCACTCCCCTGAAAGAAAAGCGTGCATCATGTCAGCATTCTTTTCTTTCCCATAGGGGCCAAGAGTAATATTAGCGCTGCCTCCCTTTGTGAAAAGTGAGCATCCCGGCCGATGCCCTGGAGTGATTATGATCATAACTTAAATAAAAGAGCATTGAGGACAAGAAAACAACTCTCCGACCCGAGTCGGTTCAGAAATCAGCAGAGTTGAGCCTCTCGAATGAAACCGCAACGTGTGCGTCTCAAGTGATTGCAAAGACTCTGCAATCACCTAAGATATGAAACACCCGGGAAATGTGTCTCAGGAATGAGAGGAAGGAGAAAAAAAAGAAGAGAACAGGCGGTACAAGAAAAAATAAACTATTCTCAGTTCTTGGCGTGTGACGGAGACTTTCGGGAGGCTTCGGAGCCCGAGAGCTGCAGGCCCAGACCTGACCTCCGCAGGAACCGAGCCTGAGGCAACACCACTCCGAGGATGTTTATCTGAAACACGGGACAGGTTGAGTTGCACATCAGAAACACATTCCAGCATGTAGACGTAACCTTTCCTCAGACTGTCATCAATCAGCACACGCGAGCCATCGGCCCGCGGACTGAAGCCATCACGTGCGCATTAGTACAGATATGTAGACAGATGGACAGACGGATAGCGTGATCGATGGAGAGACGGATACATTATACGCTGTTCAGATTCAGCCGGGGAACTCGGGAATTCTTGAATCGCTCACTCGAACTCTGCTGAACTGATTGAGTTGTTTTTTTTTGTTCCACAACGCTTGTAAAGGTTACAGGTACTGGAACCCAAAAGCACGACAAACACAGGAATGCAGGAGGAGGCAGTTTACTCAATGTTTCAGGCAGGGTCAAAACCGGGTGGTCAGTCAAAAAGGGGGCAGGCAAAAATCTCAAATCGGGTTAACAGGCAAACAGGGTCGTAACAGTCAGATTAGAACTAGGAATTCGCTGGAAAGTTTGTCGGTGACACACAAGACAATCTGGCAGACGACAAGTGGAAGTGAGGGAGCTAAATAGTGAGGGACTAATGAGGGGATGGGCTGCAGGTGAGAAGGCGGAGGGACCAGGTGAAGGAATGAGGACTAACGAGGACCAGACAGAGGCAGGTGAGGGGCGTGAGGACCAGGGAAGGGAATGAGGACTAACGAGGTGATCAGGGGCAGGTGAGAAGGGCGAGGAGGACCAGGTGAAGGAATGAGGGACTAACGAGGTGGTCAGAGGCAGGTGAAAAGGTGAGGACCAGGTGAGAGGGGAGGGAGGGACTGTGTGAGGTGGTGAGGTGAGTGTGGAGCGTGAGGACAGGGGAGGGAAAAGAATGAGGGGAGGCAGGTGAGCAGGGCGTGAGGACCAGGTGAAGGGAATGAGGGACAATCAGGTGAATATGACAGGATCTGGAATGACAGGAGGATGAATTTAGCGAGGAAGGTGGGGAATTCGTGACAACGCTGGTGAGAAACTTTATCTTTGCTCCTTTGTGGCACATCGCCTCCACAGAGCAGAGCCGTCAGACAGTTGAGTTGCCTCTGGCAAAGTTTAGATTACTTTCAAGTGACTTTGTTCCATCCATGATATCACCGTAGTCTGGAAATCTACACAGAGAGGGAGGCAACAGGAGCAGATATTGATTATTGTGCTTCTGAAATGTAAATACTGGTGGATAGACGCAATAGAACATCATCGTGAGTTGATGAAGAGTCTCCTCGTAGACTTTCTCCATTATATCTAATGAATAAAACAACACTGTAAGTAGGTGGTAAAAGGGAACTAGCTACTTAAGGTTTTATGGTACCAGTTAATTAGGTGATTTCTATAGCTATCTCGAGACAGCAAAGCAGTGTTTTATATGGATGAATGAGGTTAGGAAGCTCGAGACCATCCAAATTGAAACATACCTTGACGAACTGATTCCAACTTGCAAAGACTGTTACGTCTGCTTCCCCTGCTCATGAATAAAATGTGGTACAAGAGATGTTTAAGAGGCCTGCAAGTATCCGCTCAGAGCTTCGATGAAGTGTAGATGTGAGCAGGGCTCGTCTTTCTGTTCTCTATTCCCATGCCAGGTAAGCATTTAGTTTGTGACCTCAGGCTGCAAGGTCATCGAAAAACCTTTAGGTTGTGTCAGAGGTTCCTGACGCTGATCCTCGATCACATTAGCAAGACACATGTCAGCATATCGCCAGCACGTCACCGCTTCCAGGCAACACAGAAATATGTGCGCCGGTGTTCCTGAATGTAAGAAATGGAACTCAACATATGAGTGAGCACATTGTGAAGGGGAAACAAATGTAATTAAGAAAGTATTTACTCATACTTTCTCTTTGAGTATGGATTTCTGATGATGGATTACTCTTTGGAACTTGGCTTGTGTCAAATTATGAATTCCTGGAAGGCCAAAGCATGAGTGTTATTGAGAATGATGTTTTCATTTTTACGACAGGATTGCAGCAGGAAACCAATGTTCCCATTCGATCTAAATTAAGTAAATCTACAAGTGTGTAGACTTATTCGAAGACACACACTTTTCTTTGATCGGCAAGGTCTTTCAGACAATAATAACAAATAAATTGTCAATAGTATTATGGTGTAACAAACTGGAGGTCCCGCGCTCGATATAAAATGAGAATCTGAATCCGATAGATACGTTTGACAATATTTAATGGCAAGAAGTCTAAGCAGTAAATTGAAGCTACGATCGTAGGGCCGACCGGAATATTACGCCACAGACTAACAGCAAAGTAGCTGATAGGGAACTGTCTTGTAACCTTCCGACCGTCTCGAGAACGAACTCACCCTTTCCACCCGTATTTATTAGTAACGGCATTCACACCTCTCAATCCTAAGAGTTAGTTCCATTGGTCAGTTCAGCATGCTACACTCTAGTTGGCTTACGGCCAGGTCATAAACAGGTAATAAAAAAGGTCATAAAATAGCCGGGTCAAACGTCATGATCCCGCGACCAATATTACTTCCGGTCAGCTATGTAATGAAAGTTCCCTTTCACAATAAAAGTCCCACATGTCACTCTCCTGCTTCAAGCAACGTCACGGACTTCAACCGGCTTCCAACTCATGTGTCAACATTGAAACAATAAACTAACTTTCATTCTCATGCGGCATACATATAATCATAAACACACATACAATTAAAACATTACTTCTGCCATTGACATATACATAGAGTAGACATTACCCCTATGCTTCATAACACATCAACAACAATATCAATAGTCACCCTAATATTTCCAATGATAATATCTTGCTATATGTATTAATTTAAAGCACAAATGTTCCCTATGTACATGTGCAAAGTCAAAATGACCTATTACAACTTAACAATAGCCTAATTAGTGGTTAATGCATATGATTTGTCATTTTTAAAATGTTTAAACCATTAGTTTTTTCAACTTGAGTAAGGGTTGATGGGGGCACATATATCTCACATATGTATTTACATATGTGAGATATTTTTCACATGTGTCAACAAAGCTTTGTACAACTTTTTCTAAATGTGCAGTAGAACTCTCCAACACCTGTAAACAGACTCTCATGTTCTTATCAAGCTCCTCTTTTATGGAACCAGCTTCCACCTTCAGTCCGGGAGGCAGACAGTCACCTCATGTAGACTGAAGACTTTCCTCTTTGACAGAGCTTATAGTTAGGGCTGAATCAGGTTCACCTGGTCCAGCCCCTTGAGATGCTGCTATAGGCTTATAGGATGCTGGGGGATGTTTTAGGGTACATTGAGCACCCCTCTCCTCTTCTTTCTCTACTTATGGATGAATTTCCATCTCTCCATCGCACATTATTAACTCTGCTTTCTCTCCGGAGTCTTTGTGATTTCACGTCTCATCGGGTCCATTGGACCTGGCTGGGTCTGGTGCCTCCTGCCATGACCTTGCTGATGTGCCCCGCCCCCTCCCCTACTCTTCTCTCTACCTCCATCTGCCTGATGGATTGTGGAGGACTGGATCGTGGACCATGCCTACTCCGAAGTACTCATACACTCTGTCATACTCAATGAATGTGCTGTAGCTCTAATGATTCCTTCTGGGCACATGACATCTATTCTTCTGTCCATCCTAGAGAGAGATCCTCCTCTGTGGCTCTCCTGAAGGTTTCTTCCCTTTATTTTCCCTCTGAAAGAGTTTTTCCTATTTTTGGGGAGTTTTTCCTGATCCGATGTGAGGTCAAAGTTCAGAGATCTCGTATGCGTACAGATTGTAAAGCCATCTGAGGCAAATTTGTCATTTGTGATATTAGGCTATACAAAATAAACTGAATTGAATTGAAACTCATGAAACATTTAGTTTACGCAATTGCAACAATTTGGTGAGGGAACGTCCCCCTTTCCGAGTTACAATATTCATGTTTGGGGATACAAAATACATCACAATGCCTGATAGAACTTCAAAAGTATATTCTTAATTTTATTAAATAAATACTCACACTAATACATTCAGCCAGTAGCTCTTGAATCTATTTAAATCCATTATCACAGTGTCCATTGCTGCTCCCGCTTTGAAGCATAATTAATATGCAACAAGGCTAAGGATAATTAAATTTCCTCTCCATTTTCATATTGGAGCGAGAGGCATCCAGTGTGACAGTTGATGAAAGGAGAACTCCTGCTGTCATCACATGCTGACAGATGGGTTTCAGAGGAATCCTCACTTTAGCCATACTGTAGGATGGAGTGGTGTTTCTATGCGTGTCCGGTGTAAGACAAGTGCACATATATTAATAAATCAACGAATTAAAAAACAACCCAGTAGTACATAACTTGAAAAAATTGAAATCAACAATGTTAATATTAAAGGGATGAACACATTACTACATCAATAATTATAATCCAGGAATAAAATGTATTTGATTCTGTCTGAAATGAGCCATTCTGCGTAATACGTATTATAAATACATTTTGATGCAACTATGTTCATACCTTTACTTAAGTAACATTTTGAATGCAGAATATTGACTTGCAACAGAGTATTTCTAGTAAAAGATCGGAGTACTTCTTCAACCGCTGCTGGTGTGGTCCTGCTAAGTGTGCAGTTTATGTAGTTTTTAACATATGTTATGTATTTCTGTCAAGCAGCGAGATACAGTATACATTTTTTATTTTTATAACATGCATAGATGTTTTAAAATATTGCAACATTTGAACACTGAGCACAGACGTGTTTCTCTATCGAGAATATTAGTTTGACCATGATTAAAAGATAAATAAATATAGTGAATCTCAAAGCTACAAGTAAACAAATGATGATAATAATAATTTAGATTTCTATAGCGCTTTTCTGAGTACCCAAAGACGCTTTACAGGGGATGATTTAACAGAGAATAAGTCACTCTTCTAGTTCTTGGAAACACAAGAGCCATGACAACTATTCTGTGACGACGTGGCTAAAAAAACACATAAATGGGAGACCAGATGAGTACAAAATAAATAAAAAAATAAGCACATTTATTTAAAGGACACCAATACCATTAGTGATATATGTTATATAGATATACACATAGGGTTGTGTGTAGAAGTTTACTTGGTGTAACGGTTCAGCTCCACACCTTCCTTCTTCTATTAGTTGTTTTCATCCTGTCTCACTAACTATCACGTCATTCCAGATCCTGCTTCCCATCTCGTCAGTCCAACTCCCTTCACCTGCCTCTGATCACCTCGTTAGTGCCTCATTCCCTTCACCTGGTCTTCATGCCCGTCTCACCTGTTGCCCATTCCCTCGTTAGTCCCTGTCTACTTAGGTTCCCTCACGTGCTCTTGTCCTCTGCCAGTTTGTCTTGTGTTTTCATGTCAAGTTCTCAGTGTTATTAGTGTATATTCCTGACCTGCCTGTTCTGACCTCTGATTCTCTGCCCCGCCCCTTTTTGGACTTGTTTGCTTCTTGGACTGATCTCCCGGTTTTGACCCAGCCTGTTTTCAACTAAAGACATTGATCTTTGTTACTCCTGTCTGTGTCGTGCTTTTGGGTCCACTCTAATAGCACCGTGACACTTAGAGTATGAACATATAAAATAAATAGACATATCGCAACATTTATTCAGAATTAGGTTGGTTTAGTGTGCATCAAGACACTTTAAGACTAATGATTGAAACAATTAGTAGCAGATATAGGATCCTATAATTAAAAAAAAATTCTGGAACAATTCTTGATTTCATGACAGCTGAGAAAAACAAACAGTTTAGGGGTGCGAATACCTTACGGTGTGAACAGTATATTATTTATCTTAAGAAGACCTTGGGCCACCCTGTTAACATACAATGATTCAGGGGGAGCGCACACACACATATATATTCAGTCGTATAAATTAGGCTAGGCTAAATAACAGAATCACATTATAGTCATTTATATCACATGTATAAAATATACATTATATTCCATATCAAAATGTGTTTTTAAAGTCCGGATAAACCATCAACACCATTTGTGTCTTTCATTTGACGCTAAACGAGGTTCAACGGAAGTTCACCCAATTACCACGGCTGCAGCAGTTAGCATTTGTATGAAACATAACATGATATGGTGCAATCACACCTCTTTATTCGGCCTCGGAAAAGACGAGTAGATGCAATTAACAGGTATCTCAAAGCAGCGATGAGTGATCGGATAGGCGATCAACGGCTACGTTCATCTGCTCCCTGCGGTTACTTCCTGTTGCTCTGCAGTCCTGCCGGCTCAGAGTGGGAGGCACTGCTGCGTCTCCTCTACTGTCTGCACCATGCATACAGTATTACTATACTGTGTGCATGTATGCCCGTTCTCTCGGACGTCTGATACCAACACACACCAGATGAAAAGCACCCGTGTAAATTATAAGTCACTCAGAGCCGCTTGCGGGTCTAATACTCACAGGACTTTCACCTGTGCAAAACTCAAAGTCAACATTGACTTATTTTGTCACTCGTCAGCCGAGTCAACCTTGAGCTTTTTCTATAGCTTTATCTCACATGGTTTTATCGCTTTAACCCAGGTTTCTGTGAAGAAGGAAGTTTATTTTGAAAATACAAAGCAACCTGGATACGCCGTCCCTGAAAAGTCAAAAACTGACGCTAGTGGGGTACCTTGAGCGTCATAGAATAAAGATTAGGACCAACGACTACACATCAGAATAAGGAGCCGAAGTCTCTCCCCTTCACGGTGCCCCCCCCCCCCCCAGACCTTATTTCAGGTAAACAGTAGACAACGGTAAGGGACACATTATTTTGATCAAGTTTGAATTTAGGCATGTATTACCCGTATAATGTTGGTTAATTTAAAAGACAATAAGTCTATAACATCTCATCTTACACGATGTACCAATAAGGGCCGCTACCTTCCTAGCTAGCTGGGCAACCGAGCTATGTTCCACGCGAAACGTAGCATCCTCCTTCTTGATTTGTATTATCCTGCTGCTGGAAAATCCAGGATCCAATGATTTAAAGTTTAACAATATTAAATGGCGAAGATTATAGTCGACTAACGTTCACGATCGTGGAGTTGGAATGAGGAAGGAGGCCACAATCTGACTCGACTCGTCTCGTAAGCAGGAGCTCCGTGAGCCAGGAGAACTCGAACCTCCAGAACTAAGATACGGCTATTTCTCCGCATGCAAATGAGTTCACACCTAAAGGTTCGTACAATTGGCTAATTACATTCGCATTGAAAATGCCGGAAGGTTATGTTTTGATCGCCGTGTATTTATTTATTTATTTATTTATATGCGTGTTATTCGCAAAACTCAAAAAGTATTGAACCGAATCACATGAAATTTGGTGGGATGATTGTTTATTATCCGGGGACCAGTTGATTAGATTTTGGGATCGATCGGGTCAAAGGTCAAAGGTCATGAACAGGTCAAAATCTTTCGCAGAACTCAAAAAGTATTGAACCGAATCGCATGAAATTTAGTGGGATGATTGTTTATTATCCGGGGACCAGTTGACTAGATTTTGGGATCGATCGGGTCAAAGGTCAAGGTCAAAGGTCATGAACAGGTCAACATCTTCTTGAATCGCATGAAATTTGGTGGGATGATTGGTTATTATCCGGGAACCATTTGATTAGATTTTGGGATCGATCGGGTCAAAGGTCAAGGTCAAGGTCATGGAAAGGTCAACATCTTCTTTTTACCATGGCACGGTCAATTTTTATCCAATAGGCATGCAACTAATGCCAACATGTTCATAATTCAATGCCCAATCTTGTGATATGAGAAGGTATGCGCTCTACCGAGTGCCCGTTCTAGTTTACTGTATTTCCGTGTGCATTCCTTCAGTGTGTATTCAACAATGTTTTCAACAAAGGGTTTAACAGCTTTAACGCGTTTGCGAACGGCCTTTGAGAAGGTGTCTTTATGGAAATGAGAAACTGTGCGAGACGAAGACAGGCTTCAAAGCCAGTGGAGCAATTATATGCTGCCTCCTCACGATAGTGTGCGTGCCGCTGCAATGGGAGCATCGGAGGGATGCGCACCAAGCGAGCTGGTAGGTGATGGCATATCTTATTGATCAATAAATTCAGCGGGAGCACGGGAAAGTGGTCATCCTTTTTCCTGGAGAATGCCTAATGGCCTCTACCTAATGACATTATGCCAGGCAGGTTTATGTTTCCGACATGAAATACTGTTCCCATTCTGCACGTCACATGAGGATGCATCGTGCACTTATCGTGTTTGTATGCTTCCAAAGAACAT
Source organism: Pseudoliparis swirei (assembly GCF_029220125.1). NCBI lineage: Eukaryota > Metazoa > Chordata > Actinopteri > Perciformes > Liparidae > Pseudoliparis > Pseudoliparis swirei. The sequence continues at coordinate 19,279,195 of NC_079389.1, forward strand.
GTCCACAATGAAAAACAAACCGGCTGTTATTGACGGCTTCTCTCAAAGCAGCATTAAAAACTACTTGGACTAACCTGACTCTACGCTGGTGGTAGGTATAGATCCATCTTTGAGTTGTGTATAATGCTTTTAGATATTTCCATCCGTGTTTTCTGATCCATTCATCCCTTAAAATCCCGTTTTAGGTTGAGCACACTGAAAGTGGACTTCTGCTGATGACCCCTGAAGTTTCAAATCTCAGACAAAATAACCTTTCCAGCACTTTTACTACACCCCGACTCAAAATAGCAAACTTGTCTCCCGCTGTGCATCTCAATGCCTTTTTCTGAGTTGCACAGGTACTTGAAGTCTGACGTACTCCGTTGCTCTTGTCCTGCTCAATTACACACACACCCGGAGAGGTTTCAGGTACCTCCCTCACTCGGAGCCTCCATTTGGGGGAAAGGAACCGTGTAGAAAAGTATTGATGTCACTTGCTGCTGCTTGTGTTGATGTGGTGCTTTATCTCCAGAATGTGTGCTTCTTCAAATCACTCAACCTACTCTTGTGACGATGACCATGTCAGGTTTGCTTTGAGAAAAAGAACATTTCTGAAGGGGCCGTTCACATGTCGAGTTTCGTGACGGCACGACTTCCCGATCTCTTGTTGTTGTTTTTTGCGAAAGGTTTCGGCCCCCGGGATAAAAATAGTTTGACTTTTGGAACGCTGCAGCACGCAGAGCCTTTCACATGACGAGGAACTCCCAATTAGAGGTGGCAGATATCTGTTCTTTCCTCTGTGAATAACAATCAACGGAGAAGTTGATCGTTTTTAGTGCAGGACAACCTGGAGCTTCGCTGTCCGCGCGGCGGGCCGGTTGAAAGGTCGGCCGACCTGACGCATGAAGGTACTGCGGGGGCGCCGGAAATAAGCTTTCCTTTGTTTGACTTTGTTCAGTTTGCAGCATGCAGGTTTTGGTTGTCGAAGTAGCTCTGAGCTGTACTTTATTGGAGCTTTTAGTGTTTTCTGTTTCCACCTACCACGCTGAGCATAACAGGCTACGCTCCCCTCAGCTTCGTCTCATTCAGAGGGCGCCTGTCAGATGGTCTGAAGGGAATACGACCATAACAGCTGAACAATCATGTAGTGCAAAGCGTGGCAGACTGTTAAGACCGGGAGAGTTGTTCTTGAACTTGTTCATTTTTTTTTCTCAAAAACATTGCAACCTTATTCTCCGAGTTCACGGAGAGCGCAGAGACGAGGGATGCGCTTTGAAAAGGCTGCTGAAATTCAGATGAGCTCTTGAAGTCCAGGGGTTTATAAATGAGTCATTAGTTCATCACACACAGTTGAAGAGGTTACCTCAACATTAATAAAGACATTTCCACCATAAATGAGTGCATTAAAAAAATCATCAGACATGCAGGAAATGAGTGTTTGATTCTTAAACCCAGAGACCCGCAGTCTTCAGAGTGTCTCTCTGATTGGCTGCTGTTGACGAGCAATAACACGATCTAATTCAAATTTGAGAGTCAGTCAATGTTTGCATCTGATAAGCAATTCAATAATGGGGGAGAACTGTCCAGTTTTCTGAAATCTGTTATTTGGCATTTAAATGCAAGCCATTTAATTTGTTTAATTATACAACGCAACATAATAATCACCATTAATATCCAGGGGAGACTATGAGCCCACATCTGAATTGATGGGAGGTGATTAAGGAGGTTGAGAACTACATGGTTCGGATGTACATATTGAAAGATGTGGCTGGCTCGTTTTCATCTCATTATTCTAAAAAACACATTATATCCTGATGTCAAACATACCAAATTACGAATGCAGCCTTCCCGAACCATTAAGTGCTGGTCTTATATCAATGTGATTAAGAAACAGTTGCCAGCTCTTAAGGATTGGCCAGACCAGAGGCTTCACTGAATGAGGAAATTAGTTGATTTTGTGTCTATTCAATTCAGTTTATTTTGTAGAACCCATAATCACAGATTAGCCTCAGAGGGCTTTACAGTTTGTACACGTACAACATCCCAGTCCCAGGACCTCACATCGGATCAGGAAAAACTCCCACGAAAAACAGAAAAAAACTAGGGAAGAACCCTTCAGGAGTGCAACAGAGGAGGATCCCTCTCCAGGATGGACAGAAGAATATGTCATGTGACCAGAAGGACAGTGTTACATTCAATGATTATGACAGAAATGTATGAATAATTAGTAGTTAGATCCAGATGTACCATGTAAACAGACACAGGCAGAGGGGAGGGGCATCAGGAGGCCCCTGGCAGGAGGCAGGGCCAAGATAGATTTTGACAAAATTGCCACATAATCGTCTCCAACAATGCCCGTCAGCTCCGTGAGGCCGTTCTCAAGAAAGCCGCGTGCAGCTGATTATTACATGTTGTTAACATGACAGGTTCACCGTGTTAAAATGCGGGTGTTTAATGTATCTTAGAATAAGTTTGAGTTATATATATTTTTTAATTCTTAATATATATAAAAAATCAAATACTTTGGCACAAACAAAGCAAACTCCTTTCGTGAGAAAAGAGTTGGCAGCGCTGGACTCGTTTTTTCACTTGGCTTCTTTTCAACATGGTTTCTCCAATTATACCCCAACTTTACTGCTAATATTATGATGTCAAGGGTAATGCTCACCATGTTCTACATCTTAGTTTATTGTGAAATAGCTTCTGGTAGGAGTGGGCGGAGTCTCCTCTCTACCTCCATCTGCCTGATGGATCGTGGAGGTGTCCATCGTGGAATATGCCTACTATGAACTATTCATACACTCTGTCATATTCATTGAATGTATTTTAACTCTAAATCTGTCCTTCTGTACACATTACATCTATTGCACCTGTCCATCCTGGAGAGGGATCCTCCTCTGTTCTCTCCTGAAGGGTTCTTACCTCTTTTCCCCTGAAGGGTTATTTGGGAGTTTTTCCTGATCCGATGTGAGGTTTTGGGTCAGGGATGTCTATGTGTACAGATTGTAAAGCACTCCGAGACAAATTTGTAATTTGTGAAATTGGGCTACACAAATAAACTTAATTGAAAAAGAAAAAAAATTGGTAGCATGCTAAGTAATACACTAAACACCGGTAGCCTACAGCTGAGGCTGTTTAATGTCCTGATGTTATTATTTAATCAAGAGCCCGCATAGTATTGGACAAATCCATATTTTGACAATGATGGCAATGAATGGAAATTCTTTTTTTGGGGGGGATTGGAAAACACCAAAGCTGAGACAAGTATTTGTGAGGGGACATTTATTGTGTGTTGCTTATCCCATCCAAAAAGTAAAAAAATAACATAAAAAATAAAAATCCATGATGTGGCTCTTTCTACGGGGCAAAAGTCCGGGCATCCCCAAAGTCACTGGGCGCCATCCTCTTTGCCCAGGCGCCACAAAACAAGATGTAACGCATGAAGTAGGCGTGGCAGCTAAGTTAAGAGGTTTTACTCAAGAATATGGTTTTCGGTGCTGGTTCTGTGGTTTCCATGAACTGCACTTTAAAAGCATCGTGTCATTTGCTGCGCCACTGTAATTACTGCCATATATTTTGATTTTAACACTAACAATGACTCAAATGCACATTTAATTGTTTTATCTTTACTTAGCTGCCCGTGGCTCTCACTCTGCATTCGGCTTGAGCTCTGTGTTCGCTGAATAACTCACATTATTAACCCGCTGTAGCATAACCCTGGACTGTTGGCAACCCAAGCAAAAGATATATTTGCAATAGTGTTAGACTCTACGCTGGTGGTAGGTATAGATCCATCTTTGAGTTGTGTATAATGCTTTTAGATATTTCCATCCGTGTTTTCTGATCCATTCATCCCTTAAAATCCTGTTTTAGGTTGAGCACACTGAAAGTGGACTTCTGCTGATGACCCCTGAAGTTTCAAATCTCAGACAAAATAACCTTTCCAGCACTTTTACTACACCCCGACTCAAAATAGCAAACTTGTCTCCCGCTGTGCATCTCAATGCCTTTTTCTGAGTTGCACAGGTACTTGAAGTCTGACGTACTCCGTTGCTCTTGTCCTGCTCAATTACACACACACCCGGAGAGGTTTCAGGTACCTCCCTCACTCGGAGCCTCCATTTGGGGGAAAGGAACCGTGTAGAAAAGTATTGATGTCACTTGCTGCTGCTTGTGTTGATGTGGTGCTTTATCTCCAGAATGTGTGCTTCTTCAAATCACTCAACCTACTCTTGTGACGATGACCATGTCAGGTTTGCTTTGAGAAAAAGAACATTTCTGAAGGGGCCGTTCACATGTCGAGTTTCGTGACGGCGCGCACGACTTCCCGATCTCTTGTTGTTGTTTTTTGCGAAAGGTTTCGGCCCCCGGGATAAAAATAGTTTGACTTTTGGAACGCTGCAGCACGCAGAGCCTTTCACATGACGAGGAACTCCCAATTAGAGGTGGCAGATATCTGTTCTTTCCTCTGTGAATAACAATCAACGGAGAAGTTGATCGTTTTTAGTGCAGGACAACCTGGAGCTTCGCTGTCCGCGCGGCGGGCCGGTTGAAAGGTCGGCCGACCTGACGCATGAAGGTACTGCGGGGGCGCCGGAAATAAGCTTTCCTTTGTTTGACTTTGTTCAGTTTGCAGCATGCAGGTTTTGGTTGTCGAAGTAGCTCTGAGCTGTACTTTATTGGAGCTTTTAGTGTTTTCTGTTTCCACCTACCACGCTGAGCATAAGAGGCTACGCTCCCCTCAGCTTCGTCTCATTCAGAGGGCGCCTGTCAGATGGTCTGAAGGGAATACGACCATAACAGCTGAACAATCATGTAGTGCAAAGCGTGGCAGACTGTTAAGACCGGGAGAGTTGTTCTTGAACTTGTTCATTTTTTTTTCTCAAAAACATTGCAACCTTATTCTCCGAGTTCACGGAGAGCGCAGAGACGAGGGATGCGCTTTGAAAAGGCTGCTGAAATTCAGATGAGCTCTTGAAGTCCAGGGGTTTATAAATGAGTCATTAGTTCATCACACACAGTTGAAGAGGTTACCTCAACATTAATAAAGACATTTCCACCATAAATGAGTGCATTAAAAAAATCATCAGACATGCAGGAAATGAGTGTTTGATTCTTAAACCCAGAGACCCGCAGTCTTCAGAGTGTCTCTCTGATTGGCTGCTGTTGACGAGCAATAACACGATCTAATTCAAATTTGAGAGTCAGTCAATGTTTGCATCTGATAAGCAATTCAATAATGGGGGAGAACTGTCCAGTTTTCTGAAATCTGTTATTTGGCATTTAAATGCAAGCCATTTAATTTTTTTAATTATACAACGCAACATAATAATCACCATTAATATCCAGGGGAGACTATGAGCCCACATCTGAATTGATGGGAGGTGATTAAGGAGGTTGAGAACTACATGGTTCGGATGTACATATTGAAAGATGTGGCTGGCCTGCTTTCATCTCATTATTCTAAAAAACACATTATATCCTGATGTCAAACATACCAAATTACGAATGCAGCCTTCCCGAACCATTAAGTGCTGGTCTTACATCAATGTGATTAAGAAACAGTTGCCAGCTCTTAAGGATTGGCCAGACCAGAGGCTTCACTGAATGAGGAAATTAGTTGATTTTGTGTCTATTCAATTCAGTTTATTTTGTAGAACCCATAATCACAGATTAGCCTCAGAGGGCTTTACAGTTTGTACACGCAACATCCCAGTCCCAGGACCTCACATCGGATCAGGAAAAACTCCCACGAAAAACAGAAAAAAACTAGGGAAGAACCCTTCAGGAGTGCAACAGAGGAGGATCCCTCTCCAGGATGGACAGAAGAATATGTCATGTGACCAGAAGGACAGTGTTACATTCAATGATTATGACAGAAATGTATGAATAATTAGTAGTTAGATCCAGATGTACCATGTAAACAGACACAGGCAGAGGGGAGGGGCATCAGGAGGCCCCTGGCAGGAGGCAGGGCCAAGATAGATTTTGACAAAATTGCCACATAATCGTCTCCAACAATGCCCGTCAGCTCCGTGAGGCCGTTCTCAAGAAAGCCGCGTGCAGCTGATTATTACATGTTGTTAACATGACAGGTTCACCGTGTTAAAATGCGGGTGTTTAATGTATCTTAGAATAAGTTTGAGTTATATATATTTTTTAATTCTTAATATATATAAAAAATCAAATACTTTGGCACAAACAAAGCAAACTCCTTTCGTGAGAAAAGAGTTGGCAGCGCTGGACTCGTTTTTTCACTTGGCTTCTTTTCAACATGGTTTCTCCAATTATACCCCAACTTTACTGCTAATATTATGATGTCAAGGGTAATGCTCACCATGTTCTACATCTTAGTTTATTGTGAAATAGCTTCTGGTAGGAGTGGGCGGAGTCTCCTCTCTACCTCCATCTGCCTGATGGATCGTGGAGGTGTCCATCGTGGAATATGCCTACTACGAACTATTCATACACTCTGTCACATTCATTGAATGTATTTTAACTCTAAATCTGTCCTTCTGTACACATGACATCTATTGCACCTGTCCATCCTGGAGAGGGATCCTCCTCTGTTCTCTCCTGAAGGGTTCTTACCTCTTTTCCCCTGAAGGGTTATTTGGGAGTTTTTCCTGATCCGATGTGAGGTTTTGGGCAGGGATGTCTATGTGTACAGATTGTAAAGCACTCCGAGACAAATTTGTAATTTGGTAAATTGGGCTACACAAATAAACTTAATTGAAAAAGAAAAAAAATTGGTAGCATGCTAAGTAATACACTAAACACCAGGTAGCCTACAGCTGAGGCTGTTTAATGTCCTGATGTTATTATTTAATCAAGAGCCCGCATAGTATTGGACAAATCCATATTTTGACAATGATGGCAATGAATGGAAATTCTTTTTTTGGGGGGGATTGGAAAACACCAAAGCTGAGACAAGTATTTGTGAGGGGACATTTATTGTGTGTTGCTTATCCCATCCAAAAAGTAAAAAAATAACATAAAAAATAAAAATCCATGATGTGGCTCTTTCTACGGGGCAAAAGTCCGGGCATCCCCAAAGTCACTGGGCGCCATCCTCTTTGCCCCGAGCGCCACAAAACAAGATGTAACGCATGAAGTAGACGTGGCAGCGCTAAGTTAAGAGGTTTTTACTCAAGAATATGGTTTTGCGGTGCTGGTTCTGTGGTTTCCATGAACTGCACTTTAAAAGCATCGTGTCATTTGCTGCGCCACTGTAATTACTGCCATATATTTTGATTTTAACACTAACAATGACTCAAATGCACATTTAATTGTTTTATCTTTACTTAGCTGCCCGTGGCTCTCACTCTGCATTCGGCTTGAGCTCTGTGTTCGCTGAATAACTCACATTATTAACCCGCTGTAGCATAACCCTGGACTGTTGGCAACCCAAGCAAAAGATATATTTGCAATAGTGTTAGATTTGAAACCAGGTAAAAGAAACTGAAACTCGGGAACGGCCGACGCGAGTGGGAGAACATAAAGCTTATCTTATTTTCCTGAAATGTCTGAAATTGGGTATATGGGTAGATCTGCTGTGCCGACAGCAACCTGCTGGAGGAACAAGCTATTCAGGATAGATCTTGACGAGTGAATGGAGTTACCGATGCCCGTGTTGGACACACATGACAAGAAACTATTTGGATATTATCTTCACCTGGAAACGCCAACATCACACCGCTGCACTGTTGTGTCTGCAAGCAAGCGTGGTCGGTCCAAATGTGTGTCTTCATGGAGGCCGGGGGGTGTTGTATGTGTGCAGGGTGTCTACAGGAATAAACCAGTGAAATTTAAGACTTTTTAAGACTTTTTAAGACCACGTCTAAATAAAATTTAAGACCTAATTTCCGATGGAAATATACATTAATCTAAATTAATTAATTAAAAGTAAACACACTGATGTCTGTTCAAAATGAACAGTATGGTGTAATGCAAAAGGATAACACAAATGTCATTGCTGTTGTAAATTATATTTATTAATACATCTTCAGAACATTTAAGTCCCATGAACAAATGTCTCTAAAAATAAGTAAATATATTTAAAAAATACATGCAACATAGTTCCTTTTGAACAAAAAAATCCATAAAATAACAAGTAACATTTCCAGCTGCTTTTAAAATGCAATTCATTTACATAATAGAATGTATGTGTGTGTGTGTGTGTGTGTGAGTTCTCATGTCTCTATGTGATGGATGTGTGTGTCACAGGTTCATACGTCTCCTCCTGAGCTTTTGTGAATATACTAGGAAAACAATCCTTTTCAAACTGTATTAATATAAAAACTTCCAGTTGACATTTGGTCCATTCTCCTGGAAAAAAGAAAGAAAAAAGGCAGACATTAGCCAAACAACAGTCACCACATCTCTTATGACACCACCACTTCAGATTAATGTCAGACTGGATCAATAGGAATGAATACTATTTTTACAAATTAAGCAACGTGAGCCATCTCTTGAGCCTAGTGAACACTATGTAGACATATTGACAGGTAAACACCACTCTACTTACTACCATTCTAAAACTATTTTTAATTAGTCTAATTAATGTGTAGTGCGCCTATGCATAGCTGTTATTAACTTGACACATGAGTAAAGCTTAACTATATGAAACACATACTCATATACATGAGGATAGTTAATACATATATTTATGTTAGACTTACTTTGAGGTGTTGAAGTAGGTCCTGGTGTCATGGCCCATGAGCTCCACAGGATCCTGGCGGGACCTGGTCATTTCACCAATAGCGCACATGAAGTCCAGCTGTCTGCTCGCGGTGGTCTGGTCCAGAGTCTCGTGGAACAGAATGAAGAACGCACCGCAGCGTTGGTCTTCGGTGATGAGCTCTTTGTTGCAAGGCGCTGGATTTCCTCCGGTGACCTCCAGCGTTGTAGTTGACGTCGTTGCGGGCGGCGGAGCAGGAGCTAGCGGCGGAGCAGCAGCTAGCGGCGGAGCAGCAGCTAGCGGCGGAGCAGCAGCTCGCGGCGGAGCAGCAGCTAGCGGCGGAGCAGGCGCTCGCGGCGGAGCAGCAGCTAGCGGCGGAGCAGGCGCTAGCCCCGCGGGCTGCGGGCGGCCTTCGCTAGTCTCTGTGCTTCTTGCTCTGCACGTGAGATTCCACCGCTGGAAAGTCTCCCGACACATAACGCAGATTCAGAAGCATTTCACCCACCGTGACCAGAAACACTCGTTCTTTTCAAGCCGTTGTTGAACTTGCATCCTGCCATGTTTTCTAAAGTAGCCGATGCTTCACGTTGTAGGGGATTGATAGGACCGAATACGCGGTGCTCACCCGTGTGCGCGCATCACGGCAGCTTCGATGCCGGCGCGCACATCGCTCTGTCGCGCGAGCCGAGAATTGTTTGCGGGGGGGGGGGGGGGGGGATTTCACCCTGTTATAGGGGAACCACTAGAGTTGATAAGTGTGTCTTCTTGTCTGATCAATACGCAACTGTGAGGTGAGCGAATGGACCGAGCGGCCAGCTGCCCGACCTGCACAAATAGACGGTACAAGCAAGGCCAACATATTTTTGGGAGCACCGAAGACCCATTTTGACCCAGGAAAACCCCTGGACATGACACCCAAAAAATTTAAGACCAATCCAATCTGAATTTAAGACAATTTAAGACTTTTTAAGGCCTTATTTTTAGGAAAAGCAATTTAAGACTTTTTAAGACTTTTTAAGGACCCGCGGACACCCTGTGTGTGTGTGTGTGTGCCTCTCGCTCTCTGTGCTGTACAGTAATCTAAAAAAAAAAAAAAGGAAACAGTTTCGTCGTGTGTGTGTGTGTGTGTGTGTGTGTGTGTGTGGCCTCACTCATAAAAGGTCATCTCAAAAGCCCGCCAGGCAGGGTTGCCAGGTCTGTGTGACAAAACCAGCCCAATGGCCAATCAAAACCAGCCCAATGGCCAATAAAACCAGCCCAATATCAGAACTCAAAATATGCCCGTGCCAAACCATATACACTGCTTTTAAATTCCAACAGCATTGCTATCATTGCCAAATGTATTGTAATATCTACAAAGTAACACCACATGTTTAGTATGCCAGCATTAAAAGCAGTTTTCCCTAAACAGTTATTTCACCTAGGTCCTAAAATGGCCTTGTGTAATTAGATACAGTATATTATCATAAATAAAGTGTGTGTACGTGCTGATCTGGAGTCAGTTTGGTAGGATTTGGGTATAAATAAATTATTTCATTTAAAATATGGATTTTTATTTCAAGATATTCATGTAATTTGCATGCAAAATAGGTCTACCCGAACCAGCGGACAACAAATTCAACCCGCGGCAACACTTCAAAAGTAGCCCAATTCCGCGGGAAAACCGCGGACCTGGCAACACTGCCGCCAGGGTCCCACATGATGTGCGTTCGCGAGGCTGTGAGCACGTGTGCGCCTATACCGGCGTCCCGGCCTGAGAGGCTCAGGTGTGGCTGTGCGGCTGTAATCAGGCCTCCTTCCCCTCAGCTGACAGCTCTTTTACTCTCTCGTCTGAATTCGGCTTCTTCGCAAGCAGCCAATATATTACCGTCGCCTGGCCACGGGGGTCGTCTTCGGAGAGTTTCAAGCCCTCTCTCCGAAATAACCACGACAACTCTGTCCTCTGCAAACTCCCCCGACACGACATCCAGCTCGTTTTTTTCCCCTCCCTGGCTGAGACGCTTTGCTACTCGGGGCTGAATTGCTTTTTTATCTGTCTTGGTGACCTCTGGTGCTCTAGCGAGCTGCTAAATAATTATTAAGATTAATCCTGTGTCGAGGGGCTGTCGCCTCACAGCAAGAGGTTCGATCCCCGACTCCCGGGCGCTCCTTCTGTGTGGGTGTTGCACTTTCTCCCTGTGTCGGCGTGGGTTCCCTCCGGGTTCTTTGGCTCCCCAAAGTCCAAAGACATGCAGCTTAGTTTAATTGGAGACTCTAAAAGTGTCCGTATGTGTGACTGTGAGCGTGATCGGTTGCCTGTCTATATATGTGCCCCGCGATAAACTGTCCAGATTGAACCTCGCCTTCGCTCAATGTCAGCTGGGATCGACTCCAGGATAAGTGCTTTGGATAATAGAATGCATCCTGTGTCGGTTTAATCCACATTTTAAGGCATTATTCTCTTCATTTAAACAATGATTTATTCATCATGAGAATATAAATAGTTTAAATGCATCTTTTTTTCTATCCAGTGGGGAGGTTGAGAAATGAAGCTGGCGTTGGAATATTGTGGGAATAAGTTAGTTCGGGCGACCAGACGTCCTCTTTTCCCCGGACACGTCCTCTTTTTGAGACCTAAAAAATGCGTCCGGCAGGGATTCCAAAAACGTCCGGGATTTTGCTTCACATATTTGTGTTTCTCTGGGTCTTTCACAAACTAGTATTTACCCCTTACAAGTTTTGGAAATGGTATCTCCCTTACGTTCCACCTTCTTGCGTGAGCTCTGACGGTATAGAGAACAGTCATTGGTCGACCGATCTCGGTGTTGCCAGATACACGATAATTATCCTCCAAATACGACCATTTTGAGCCTTTGGTATGATACTTCACCATCTCCAATCTGGCAACACTGAGCACCTTGCCGCCTCCACTAGTTCATTGTTGTTTGTGTGGCATGCTATAAACTACGACCAGCGCCGCCGCTCCCATAACGCACTACTAAATGCAGCACATCAGCGAGCTCGGTGTTGTCCTCTGTGAGGATGTTGATTCACTAAAGGCTGCACCATGGAAACATATTTGCTTCCACAACTTTTAGGCCACAGAATTCTTTCAAATTTACATAAACCATCTTTTTCACACACTGGGAGCTGTGGTTCCCCAATGAAATAAACCGTGTCCGCCTGAACAAGCATGGTCGAGGAGAGCTTTGCAATTAGTGTAAACGAGGTCATTATTAGCTGTTGGAGTTTGGTTTATGTTGTCATTGTTTGCGTGACACGTCCTGCAAAGATGTCGTACGATCTACACAATTCAGACCAATGAATGAGCTTCAAAATCTCACTCCCCTGGTTTCCTCTCCATCGTTGTTTGATGATAAATTAATCCATCTTTGCTTGTTAGCGCTCAGGTCTTTGTTAGCATGAGTCAGTTCTGCTTGCAGAAGCCTAATTGTTAAGGGGAGGCATAGAACAAACATTTAACTGATACATATCACCATGAAACTTCCCCAGGTAATCACTCACATTGAGACGCAGATTGTTTTTGAAACAGTTTTTTCTGAAATGTTGTGTTTAAATATACAAAATGTGTCAATATCCTGATACATTCATATTAATTTGCATTTACATTTCCAGAACAGAAATCTGAATGTTGAATAAAGCCAGGTTTCAAACAAAATTGTTTTCAACTTTTGACATCCCTTTTTATCAGAAGATACTGTATGAACATCCATGAAAAAAACATGTTCACAATGTTTTTAGGAATAATAAACCAGGCTATGCATGATATATGAAAAACCCCTCTTTAAAAAACTTTCAGAATATAGAAAGGACAACAAGAGACAGGTTGGTTTATGTAAGTGCTACTTTTCATTTTTAGAAAACCTAAATGTGAAATTGATGTCGCAAAATATTAAAATTTACCACTGCAAAACAAAACAATGATTTTCTCTTTCAATAATGAAATATGATTGTATATTACAAATACTACAATTGTCAAAGATACAAGGCAGCAAACAGGATGTTATAATTAAAACAAATATGGCTAATCCATACCTAATATTAATAAACCTTTCCATCAATATGTAGCAAGTGTCCAAACAACTAAAACTGGTATTATTTAGTTTAGAAAAACCCCATTTGTACAGTTTAGGTAATGCACTAGATGGCAAGGTTATTTTAAGTATGTGTTACATAACTTTGCCAGCATTACTACATAAATAACTGTCATGCAAGTCACCAATTAAAGCTTGCTAAGCAGAGCAGAAAAAGTAACAATAGCCTCAAACCCTGGTTAGCTTGTTAATTAGCTTTGAAGTTACACTATTTGTCAACATCCCATTTAAATATTAATTCTGTATCAGCTTGTTTCGACACTTCATTGAAACCTTTTATCTAATGGTTATATAATTATAACTTAATATATAAAACTACTTTTTCTGCACACTGTAAAAGCAAAAGATGCCGAAACAGCATAAATGCATCCGATAACACCTCTGAGACTTTCACTGAGACTGAGTCAGCAGCATGTTGAGCTTATGGCTGTGCATCCCGCCAAATAAGTACCGAAATAAATAAATAAAGAGCAGAATAAAACATAGTGTTCTTTGTTAACGCCTCATGAGCCCTCAGATCTTCTTCAAAGCCCTTCGTAGCTGTTCCCAAATCCCACCTTGTTACGGAAGGTGACATGGCCTTGTGGAACACCTCGGCGAAGGATATCAGAAAGTTATTCACTCCAGAAAGCTTAAGGCAAAGGTGGCAGTCTACGAAAAACATCCAGTGAATGTAAAGCGTATAAACACAACTTCCGTTCGATTGGTTGAAATCGTACAACAATCACTGTGTTGGCAGCTATATTCTGTATGTTTCTCACTGTCTGAACAAAGCCTGATCGTGTTTTGGCAATCAGACAAACGGTATTATTATCCTATTCATATATCACTAGTGCAGTGCCCCAGTTAGAGAGCACTGATTACTTGGCTCTCGGAGTTGCTGCTTGCAGCCAGGCGGCTGTGTTGTGTGTCTTTACGTGCACACACACTCGACTGGCCATCAGGGGGCGACTCCTCGGTTTGCAAAAATAAGTCCGATTGTATAGACGCCTTTAAGAAAATAACCCTGCTTCTCACTTTTCTTTACTACAGTAAACAGGAGGTCATGGTCTTAATTAGTGTTGTTACGAGATGTGCCGACGCTTCGAAGCGTGTGTCGAGTAATGGAGGGGGCGTTTCCTCGAAGCGCGTATCGAGGCTTGCTTCATTTAGGGGAGGAGCCAAAAATGATGACGTCCGAAGCCTCGCTGCCCGGCTGGACCACGTGACTGCTTCGGGAAGTGGTTCAGATATTGCCGGGAGGTTTGACAGCAATATAAACCCCTCAGGCTCCATTCAACATGCGGGTTGTTGGTTGAGAGTTTTGGAGAGTTTAGAGAGAGAGATAGTTTGGAGAGTTAGGAGAGAAGGATAGGTGATAAGATGGAACTGTTGAGAAACTGTTATTTCTGAATTAAAATGTCCCTTGTCCTGTACATCACTGTCCAAGTTACACAAGCATATTCAGTCCCCTCTTCCTAGTTACACAAGCACTTCCACTGTCCTCTGCCTGCGTAATCCCATGCCATTTTCCTAAAGGGACATAATAACATTATTACACAACCTGCCGTATCATATGATACTACCATTTTGGGAACATTTACACACAGAATACATTCAACAAATATTTTATTATGCACATATGTGATAATTTATGTACAGAAATGATTTGGTCATACATCTTTGGAATTCATAGTAATTCCCAACAGCCATAACAGACACACACACATTCAATGCATCACATTATGTGGTTCAGATACAGCTGCCTGTCATTATACACTTGGCCAGTAGGTGGTTTCGTGAGCACATGAAGCTTCGAGAAATGAACCCTTTCTCGAACCAATTGGCTGAAGTGGTTCGATGCCTCATGAGGCTTCATCTCACCATCACTAGTCTTAATCCCAAGCTTCGAGCCTTTTCAATACAGTATGATGTTCATTCTGTAAATTCTCGTCCTATTGAGGGTAAAGTCACTGCCAGAGCCGTGTGAAGTGACTCTCATAGCGGTTGCGCTCCGCGGTCCAAATATGGTCTCTTCCGTTCACTAATTGTAACAGTTTAGCTCCACACCTTCCAGTTGTTTTCATCCTGTCTCACTAACTATCGTGTCATTCCAGATCCTGCTTCCCATCTCGTCAGTCCACCTCCCTTCACCTGCCTCTGATCACTCCCTCGTTAGTCCCTCATTACCTTCACCTGGTCTTCATGCCCGTCTCACCTGTTGCCCATTCCCTCGTTAGTCCCTGTCTACTTAGGTTCCCTCACTTGCTCTTGTCCTCTGCCAGATTGTCTTGTGTTTTCGTGCCAAGTTCTCCAGTGTTATTAGTGTATATTCCTGACCTGTCTGCCTTGACCTCTGATTCTCTGCCCCGCCTCTTTTTGGACTTGTTTGCTTCTTGGACTGATCTCCCGGTTTTGACCCAGCCTGTTTTCAACCAAAGACATTCATCTGTTACTCCTGTCTGGGTCGTGCTTTTGGGTCCACTCTAATAGCACCGTGA
The DNA here is from genome assembly GCF_029220125.1 of Pseudoliparis swirei. Lineage (NCBI taxonomy): Eukaryota > Metazoa > Chordata > Actinopteri > Perciformes > Liparidae > Pseudoliparis > Pseudoliparis swirei. The sequence continues at coordinate 19,294,428 of NC_079389.1, forward strand.
CGCTAATTGGGGAAAAAAATTAGATGGGGGAAATCCACAACCCTAGATGGTGATGACCACAATACCAAACACGAGGCTTCCAACCACGAACCAATGGGCAGTGTCACCAGGTCTACGTCCACTCCTTATATACATGTCATCACTTTTTGACACCAGGGAAGTAAAAACGAGTTTGGTTGTAACGTTTATACGTCCAGCAGCAAAGGTGATCTGAAGTTAAGAGGTGGTTTTAAAGTTCGGTATCAGCGGGTTTTCGTGGTTACTTACACACCCATTGACTCACAATGCAGGGTTGTAAGATGAGTTGTACTCAAGAGTATCACTCCATGACCCTCAATGTCTTTGTTGACTTCACCAAAAAATACTTCATGTTCACAACAAGCCATATTTTTTAAAGAGGGGCAAGGGTGAAAAACAATAATTCGTTAAATTGAGACTTATGAGGTTTTTTTTGAAGGGTGGTTTCTACTGTATATGAATACTTGTTGATCTCCTATTTATTCAGAGTTTTAATGAGATGTATATTCAAGACCTTTTTTTTGTTGGTTCAAGGAGCGTACTCAACATCTTGATTATTAGCCCACTTTTAATGTAAACAAAGCCTTTATTAAGCATACATATGTAACCCTTGCATTGTTATTATAAACCGTAAACATTAACGTACAAACTGCGCTTATGATCTTCCTATGAACTTATTTTGCTCTTGGAAAACGTACATTTTAGATATTCATTGCATAAGACCGATTTCAGAATGCTCCTGTTGTATTACGATTACGCACAATTTCAATGATCCACATTTGAATATTCTACATAGCCTTGCTATGATTACATACTCATTGCATACAACATTGTAGTGATACTACATAATAGAGCATGTCAAAGGAGTTTGGAGAAAGCTGTGCACCTGAAAGTGAGAAGAAGCACGGTGAAGGCACCGATAATGGAAAAGCGGGCGGAGGATCATCGTTGGGAAGAGGAGCGGGGTCTCCTATCGGGGGCAGCAGAATAGAGGAAGGGTGGAGGATGATGATCACTGTCAGAGGCAAGCAGAGGATGATGGATGGGAGCCGGGGAAGGACTCCACGGGGAGAGCCACTCTCTGATGGAGCATGGGAAGTCAAAGGCAGAACATGGGAACAGTGTGGTTGTCTTGTCGTTGGTGAGCCTGCACTGGCTGTAACACTGGTCTCCTTCTGGGCACTGCTAGGACAAATGGGTTTCAAGTCTCATATCTACATATCCCGTGGACAAAGCTCAATGGTGTAGTTCATTCGAAAAAGTGAAACATAATGACAGACTGTCCTCCTGCCTTTATATTTCATTTTAAGTGCATGTATTACCACTAGGGGACAAGTCGTGTGACCAACGGGTGAATTTGCAGAACCCACTTAAGTAATTGGCCAGTCAGGCTGAATAGAGGCAGGAAACACAAAACCACAGCCTTGACAACTGCAGGGCGAAGGTTTTCAAATAAACTCAACTGAGATGACTAAGAACAATCGTGAGTGAGAGACGAGGGTATCTCTTTTCAAGATATGTCAAGTAAATGTTGAAGTGGGATTTAGAGATGCAGAGCATATACTTCTCCTTTCTGCTCCTCTCTGCTTATTTTGTGTTTTTTTATTCTGCTATTTATTCCCTCCTCTTCACACCTGAAGAAAAAAAACAACAATCTAGATCGCGAGAAAACATTAAAGCTCCAACCCCCAGGACAAACACCTGTCAATCAAATCTCTCCCTGAGCAACTCGCTGAAGGATTATTTTCCCGATGACATCAGCGATAGACTGATCACCCATTCATCTCCAGGGTGTGCACAACATTTCCAACAAGACATTTGTCAGTGTATTTGGGATGTGGTCGCATTGATTCTTGTCGAGATGAGATAGAGAAAGAAAGGCGACGACAAAACAAAGAGAGGATTTAGGTCTTTTTAAATGTGATTTCAAACAAACCCCATTCAAAGTGCCTTTCTCTGTCTAAAAAGGTGACCGGTGACACTGCTGTGGAGGTTGGCGCTATAAACTCTCCTCTGTAAATTTAATAAAAGCTTCCTTTGAAAAACTCTACCTCCTTTAATTTGATTTAAAGTAACCTTTCTTCAAACTTAAAGCTGCTATAATAAACGTTTTCTTCAGCTCGTGAAAGGGAAATTATCATTCAACTGCAGTTCTCCTCAGCTCCAAAGAGCTACGTAGCGCCTTTTTAGCTGATATATTTAGTTTTTTTATGGCGGGCCTCAACAAACCATGTTGGTTCACGGTCAGCGTTCTCATAGTTTTCGTCCGCAGCTGTTTTCAGCAAACAAACCTGTAGAAACCAAGTGGACGCTATTTTCCTATAATGGCAGATGTACAGTTAGCGGTGAACATAGAGGAGCATTTAGCACCTTTTAGAGTCAGATATTTCCCTCAGCGGTCGGTGGAGACCAAAGCCCGAGCTAAAAGGAGAGGGGACATTGGCGAGGCTGACCAGACGTCCTCTTTTCCCCGGACATGTCCTCTTTTTGAGACCTAAAAAATGCGTCCGGCAGGGATTTCAAAAACATTCGGGATTTTGCTTCGGCGGATATTTGTGTTTCTCTGGGTCTTTCACAAACTAGTATTTACCCCTTACAAGTTTTGGAAATGGTATCTCCCTTACGTTCCACCTTCTTGCGCGAGCTCTGACTGCAGAGAGAACAGTCATTGGTCGACCGATCTCAGGGTTGCCAGATACACGATAATTATCCTCCAAATACGACCATTTTGAGCCTTTGGTACGATACTTCACCATCTCCAATCTGGCAACACTGAGCACCTTGCCGCCTCCACTAGTTCATTGTTGTTTGTGCGGCATATTATACACTACTTATGCTTCGGGCACACTGACTACTTCTATCCCCCCCCCCCCCCCCCCCGGGACGATGTGTCCTCTTTTTCACAAACTCAAATCTGGTCACACTGACACAACGACACCAAGTGTCCACCAGAGTGTTCCTTTGTACCGACTCACCGTGCTAATAAGCCACCGTTTGCTCACAACTTCACCATAAACTTAATATGCTTGTATTTCACTGCTCCCGAATCCCCACACAGAAGATCCCACCATAAGAATAAAGTTCTAGTGCATTTAGTTATGACTCTGCTGACATGGTAGTATCTTCTTCAGACCGTTATGTGTGCTGCGTGGCGATACGCAGCTGTTCCCAACGGTCAGAAAGCCATTCTGCTGCTTCATCTCTCTCTCTGTGCGCGCGTGTTTACTCCGAAGATAATACAACTGCAGGTTGCTATGGTGCCATTCCTGTTTAAATACTGATGCTCGGACCACTCTCCCAGATGTCTGTGCATTCTCGTTAGATTCTGTCTTAGACGGGCGGTTTGGACCCATTTCTTTCTCCCCGAGGTGATGCGAAAGCTTCCAGCCTTGGCAACTAGGTATATATATTTGTAGTAAATCGGTCGATTAAGTCAGGTCTTCCTCTTTTGGCCCTTCCCAACCTTCAAGGCCCTGCGTGGCTGTGATCCAGCCTGTCTAAGTTCCGTTAGCTCATGCCTGACTTGCTGTTTGCTTTCCGCCTTCTATTGCTTCACATCACTGACACATTCTGAATCGATATGCATTCACTATTTTCGTAACAAATGATGTCCAAAAAAAAGTTTATATCATATAATAGTTCACATGTTAGAACTGGTGAATAAAATCTTACTTTTGATCTTAAGAGGATATCTTTGAAAAGCAAACACCATAGGTCCACTTTGTGGGCGGGGGGGGGGGGGGGGCTAGACTATGAGGTGTGTATATGTAGTAAGAAGGGGGCCACGGTGGCCTTGATCCGCACACTGCTGAACAGCTGGGTGTTAATTGAAGGGAGACACTCTTGGAGGTACTGGACCCGGGTTCAGGCCTTTGCAAAATCCCAGCCTCCCAGACCTGCTTTTTGGGGGGAGGGGGGATAATTTCCCTTTTAACATTCACAGGACAGCTCAACATAAAAATGGGCCTTTTTATTAGCTGTGCAGTCGCCTAATAATTATATATATATTTGACTAAATTCTTTCATGGGTTAAAGCTGAATAGCTTATCCAAATGGCCATTTAAAGGAGTGTGACTTCTAAAAGAAAGAACATTTTTATCTTTGACCCACTAAAGGCCCTTTTCCCAAAAGCCATTTTCACATGTCTTTTACATTTTGATCAATTACACTTATCCCTCCATGACGTGTCCAAATGGCTGCAGTTTAAAGGGCCTACGTCACTGCTGACAGGTAGGCTAGCAGCTAGCTCGTTAGCTGTCAGTCGTAACTGACTGACGGCAGTGAGCCGTCGTCAGTCTCTCAGGCTCCATCCAAAAAGCACTCCCTATAGCAGCGCACTACATTTACTGTCAGACACTTCTTTCAGCGTCGGGATTTTGAGTGGGACATTTACACTCAACTCGGTGCCAAGCAAAAAGTGGCATAGCAGGTACACAATGCACATCGTCACATTTTATGAGCTACCGGGGGGTGGTGGGGGTGTTCCAAATTACGATTGGGTGACTCGTCACCTGTCATTTATGGCACCACACGCTGATTCACGAGCGTACAATATATTACTGGTCACTAAAGAGGGAAAGGGAGGAGTGTAAGAGCACAGGAGTGAGTGATGTTGGAGACGGTCCCACTCAGACTGTAATTAGTTTGCGGCAGACCTTTCTCCCAGCAGATATTATGGCATGTCGTAGTAGGAAAATGAGCGCGTGTGAAGACTCTGGCATCGGGCACGCCGGCTCACCGATGCTCAATGGGACGAGTCAACACAGGGGAAACTGAACCAGTTCCCCCTGTGGTTTCCTCACATTGCAACATTGTCAAAATATCTGTCAAGTTATGTTCATTATAAACTTTGTTTAACACAAGACCACAAACACAGGCCAGATTTGAGAGATTTAAACTTTTTAATTACATATACAGTTTGTTGTTTTGCTCCATAGGGGTGATGAGGTGGTCAGAGCGAATGGAGGAAGAGCACAGGCCCATGACACTCAGTGCGTTTACATGATGGTATAATTTGAATCTTGCTTTAGTCGGACTCTGCTATCTTTTGGGGGATCTGCTGTTATCCCAATATACATGGCAGTGAGTAATTCGAATCATTGGCCTTTGAAAGCATGTCATATCCGATACGATAGGCGGCGCTGTTTTCATTACAACTCGTGGTGATACAGCCATTTCCTCTTGACCTCTTCACCACTACCAACAACAACCAACAACAACAACATCAACATTTCGAGAAGGATGGCGAACAGAGAGCAAGGTTAAGCATAAATTCTGTCTGCTCTTCGGTCCAGACATGTGTGGTGGCTCTTGTGTTCTCCAGAGCGTTGTTTGTTTGTTTTCTGCCGGCCAGGCTCCCGGCAGTGACAACTTATCGTCTCTTTCGACTTCCGGGTCACGACATGGGAGGGAGAGAGGGAGGAGGGCGGCGGGATCTCAAGCATGCGCAAAGACGCAAAGTCCAGTTCCTAATCCAATTCACCGTTACATGCCGCGATAGTCGAATTATCAACCGGATCGGATCGAGTTATCCAGGGGTGTTAATCGGATCATAGTCGGACCGCACATAGTCGAACAAAGGTGTTTACATGAAACGGATCATTCGATTTCAGTCCGACTAAGCCAGTTATTCGAATGCATGTAAACACGGTCACTGGAAGCTGGGGGTAACATCCTGTGCATCGTTGGCTTTAGGCTCCTGAAAACACTCGAGGTGGATCAAGTCGGTCCCAACGGGACCTCAATCCTTCCCCAACCTCATGTGCTTTGTAACTCTAGAAACTATTACTGTGCGTTGGCCATGTATCATAGTGAAAACAAACAAAAATACGCTCATTCATGTTTTACAGATCGGCTCATTATTTACGTGACGCAACTTTGCCAAAACATTCATTATCGATCTGATAGTCGCGGAGGAATATGATTGGCTGAGCCACATTCAAACGTCTTGTAACATATAATTACACGGCTGTGTACCACATTATCGCTGCGCCAATTAGTCACCTTTTGTTACATGCTGGAATTAATGAGAGAGAAACTGAAGAGCTGCAAAAGTCAAGACACAAAGCAGATGTTGTGTTGAAGTCTGTCCCCCCCCCCCCCCCCCCCCGCCCCCGATGACAGGACAGCGCTCCTCAGTAGATTAGTCGTCGGCTGTTTTCAGGCCCGATGATCCGGCTGCACGAGAACAGTCAGGAGGACGCTGCGCCTCCGTGAATGGATGCACAAAATAACGATGAAGAGGAGGCAGAGGAAGGAAACGCAGGGAGCCTAAAGGGATGCAGCTCGCGGGTCCCCAGTATATCGGTCTTTCCTGCCACCCAGTCCATCATTTCCTTTTCTTTCCTTCATCCGGCCGACAAACTACACAAATAATGTCCCAGTGGTCAACTGACACAAATGCTGACGTTCCCCTGGCCACGCCCACTTGCCAGCGATATCGTTCCAGTCGGAAATAGCAAATAGATATGAGGTCACTCTGCTTTTCTTTGCCCTCAGGTCAGGTGTACCAGCGAGTCCATGCTGGTGATTATTACAAAGTCAAACGCACCTTTACCTACAAAGAAGAGTGCTAAAATTATTAAAAAACTACTTCAACAATTGCACAATTATTGAATTACAGACGAGTACAAATAATCCACCAAATATTTCTGCATGCTTTCCACTGGGTCTGTTTGTTGCTTGGCAACTAAATTACTATGTTCCTTACGTAAAGCAAAACTCTTTTTTTTTTTTAGCAATAAATCATTGGAATTGTTGTTATGTGTTAATTTTTGTCAAACCTTTCCAAGTATATGGAGTAACTTATTCAATAAAAGAAAGAAGCACCTCGTGGCCGTGATTCACGGTGATTTTACGACCGCTCGAGGGCGTAGTTAGGCATGACGCAGAGCGGCGTTGTGAAATAACATGCCTCCCGTGACTTATTGCTCAAATAAACATCTCTTTAATGTGTTGATTAAAAAACAGCTCATGCTGAAGGCCTTGCGTCTCTTCCTAAAATGTATTGAAATGATATTTTACCTTTTGTAACGTATCTGAAATGTTTGACTGTGGCAACATTGAATGAATTGTCTGTATCTCCGAAGAATATCCAATAACGTCACATTTTCTCTTCATCTGGATTTGTTCATTTCAGTTTGGTTGTCCTTGCTTTTGAGTGATTGATGAGAGTTTATTTTCTCTCTCGATTAAATTGTCTCGCCACATGAAACGATACTCGATGAATGATGTTGAATATGCAGTTCTGCTATAAGTGGAAGGCGCTTACGATAAAACAAATGGGTATAATAGAAAATATAATAGTAATACATCATTGGTACAGCTGTGAATAGTGCAATATGCTCAAACCAACCGTCGCCGCTGCTCTCCTCCTGGCACGGGATTTGTCGGTGTGCTTTTCAGAACAGGGTGATAAATGGTGAGGTCTCATCTAGTTCAGTGGTTCTAATACAGGTAGAGGCATCACTCATCATCATTTCTTCATCTGTCACATTTATGGATTTCTGTCTGGGGTAAATTACTCACTGGAGCCACGGCAAAAATCCAGCCTCAAGGTTTATATACAGGTACTCCCATCAGACATTTGTCATATGCATTCCTCCTGTCTTGTTTGCAGTCTGTGGCCTCTGCCCATCAGCTCCCCGTTTGGCTTCTCGAGAAGAAATTAGAAATGTAAAGGGTTTGTATACATGGCAGCCAGAGTCCCAGGGTTATGAATCCTTTTCAGGTGTGGACACGCATACTAAAATGAATGTGTTGTTGAATACGGTTTAGCAAGAACATTTCATTTAGTAAGTCCTTTTTAATCGCAGGGATTCAAAGCGCATGCCTGTATGAATGCATCATATTCAAGCAGATCGACATATGTATGTAGATACACTACCGTTCAAAAGTTTGGGGTCACTTAGAAATGTCTTTATTTTTCAAAGAAAAGCACTGTTTTTATCAATAAAGATAACATTAATCAAAAATACACACTATACATTGTTAATGTGGTAAATGACTATTCTAGGTGTAAACGTCTGGTTTCTAATGAAATATCTCCATTGGTGTATAGAGGCCCATTTCCATCAACTATCACTCCAGTGTTCTAATGGTACATTGTGTTTGCTAATCGCCTTAGAAGACTAATGTCTGATTAGAAAACCCTTGTGCAATTATGTTAGCACAGCTGAAAACAGTTATGCTGGTGATATAAGCTATGCAACTGGCCTTCCTTTGAGCTTGAAGTTTGAAGAACAAAATTAATACTTCAAATATTAATCATTATTTCTAACCTTGTCAATGTCTTGACTATATGTTCTATGAAATGTTCAATTCATTTGATAAATAAAAGTGAGTTTGCATGGAAGACACGAAATTGTCTGGGTGACCCCAAACTTTTGAACGGTAGTGGATATATAAATAAACCAGATCCTTTAGAATAATACTCTCATTATGCTGCAGGGTGTCTAACAGTCTGCACAGTCTCTTGACTCTTGACTTATGCAGGTCAAGTAGAGCCATCAGTATTAAAATGAGACTGTTTTATAACGAGTAAAAAGTTCCTCACAGTAACTTTAACGTTGTCCCTTTTTGTCGCTGGTCTCTACTCGCCTGTTCTTACGATGTTAACCTCGAGCACGCAGCTTCTGATCGGAGACGATGAGGTTTGGCTACCATGGATGAAAAGTTATATTTTGAGTACTTGTACACAACCGTAATTAATGTTTATAGAGAATGAACGAATGAGGAATGAATGGGCTCGGTTAAAAACACCACTCAAGGCCCTCTTTGTTATCGTGGTTCACGAGGTGCGAATCAAGGATTCTTACACAAAGGATTGTACACACACTGAAGCTGGAGGATGGGAACAAAAAAAATCACCTGATTGCCACAATAGGCGTGATGTTTATCAAGAACTGTTCAATTTCCTCTGCGATTGGCCCACATCCAAAAGAAGGCTTTGCCAAATTTCTCAGCCAAGTCCGAGATGCAACAGAGCTGTGAGCCTCATGAATCAAACTTCTGTTGAGAAAGAGATGAATGATTGATAATTACTGCATGGGTCTAGTTACACATGCCTGAGGGTGAATACTGCAGGTGTGACGAGGTGCAGGGAGCAGTCTCCCAGGCCAGCTTTGACTACTTAAGGAGTTCAGCTGGTAATTAACAAGCAACTCCTGGATTTAATTATAACGTTGTCTTTACTTTTATGCAAAGCTAACTGTAAGTGGATGGCACAATAACAGATGTAATAAAGAGAGGTCCCCTCACCGTAGGAATGATAATAATTGCTCATGCCGTCCTGACGTGGTGCGAGTGGGCACAGTCGAACACTATTTGTTTGTTGCTTAATTTCGGGGACTTGTTGGAATGAACATAGAGTCCATAAATACTTGACCTTGTGCTAAATCTGCTTGGTTCAGTAATGGATGATACATTTGAGGGGTCAGGGTAAACCAGTGAAATCTCACAGAAACGCTGTGAAATGACCTCTTTCCTGCACATGATGCGGTGGTTGAAGCAATTTATGTTTAGGCAACACAATTATGTCATTAGGTTTGGCTTCAAAACTGCTTGGTTAGGTTTAGGATGGAAAGCATCAAGGTTTGTCTTAATATTACGCTTGTTATGTAACTTCTCACGTCACCAACATTACTTCAAATAACTCAACGTTGGATTATCAGCGAAGAGACCTGCGTTCCTGTCCTGTTGGACCCAGCTGTCAAACATCTGCGAGCATTAATAATTGAAACTAGAACGGGCACTCAGTAGAGCGCATACCTTCGCATATCACAAGATTGGGCATTGAATTATGAACATTTTGGCATTAGTTGCATGCCAATTGGATAAAAATTGACCGCGCTATGGTAAAAAGAAGATATTGACCTTTTCATGACCTTGACCTTTGGCCCAATCGATCCCAAAATCGAATCAAATGGTCCCCGGCTAATAACCAATCATCCCACCAAATGTCATGCGATTCGGTTTCAGACTTTTTGAGTTATGCGAGTAACACGCATACAAATAAATAAATAAATACACAGCGATCAAAATATTACCTTCCGCATTTTCAATATTACGATGCAGATGACACACAGATAAACTTTTCCCTGGGACCTGATGTAGCAGGAAAACTATCTGCTGTGTAAAGAAAGTCTTACGTGAGAGCAACTGTGGGATGTTATCCTGGCTTTCCTCCATCGACTCCCAGCTCATAGCAGAACGGCACAACTGTTGACCTCATGTGTGCCAGCTCGCCGCCTTGGATCCTGAGGTGTGGCCCTCTGGATTGATCCAAAATCGAGGCTCGAAACTAAAGATGGCTGTTTTCTCCATCAGGGCCCCTCTGATTTGGATTGCAGTAATCTCTTTCAAATCCCTTCTTAAAACCCATTTTTACAGGCTGTCTATTATCTGATGTCATCTTTCTGCTGATTATTATTTTTAAGGTTTCTATTGCTTGAATTGGATGTTAGTGTATTATCTATTGTGCTATTGTATCAGTGTTTAATGATTTAAGTTTAACCGTAGTGGTGTCTTATTACCTTCGCATTGAAAATGCGGAAAGTTATGTTTTGATCGCCGTGTATTTATTTATTTGTATGCGTGTTACTCGCATAACTAAAAAAGTATTAAACCAAATCGCATGAAATTTGGTGGGATGATTGGTTATAATCCGGGGACCATTTGATTAGATTTTGGGATTGATCGGGTCAAAGGTCAAGGTCATGAAAAGGTCAAAATCTTCTTTTTACCATAATTTTTATCCAATTGGCATGCAACTAATGCCAACATGTTCATAATTCAATGCCCAATCTTGTGATATGCGAAGGTATGCGCTCTACCGAGTGCCCGTTCTAGTTTGGCTTCTGTTATAGTCCCTTGTCTGTTGCTTTAGCTTTGCCCATCTCAGCACTTTGTAAACTCTGTTTTCAAAAGGTGCTATTTTAATAAAGTTATTCTAAGAACCTCAATAACTTTAATATGTTTTCTAAATAACAATATCACTCTTTAGACCTTTAACTGTGACAGATTCTTATACATTTTGGCTCTCTGGATTTTCAAAATGAAGAAATAACTCAGTTAAACATGGATATGTTTTTCCAAATACAAAATAAAAATGGTCTTTCAATTAAAAATCACAAGCGAAGCTGTATAAAAACAGTACATATTGCATGTATGCTATATTCTAGGCATATAATGTCTTGACATAGTATACCCGTCACTGAACATTCACCATCCTGCTATTAACACTTTTTATCCCCAGTAACGATTATATTCAATTCTACCAGATTAATTCCACTGGCTAAGTATAATGCCCTTTGAATTCAGCAAGAAGCAGGGATTTTTTTCAGGAGTTTACAGAGCGGCTGCTTGTATGATCTCCCACTTAATTGGCTCTAGCCACTGGAATTATAAAGAGTAATTTAGTTAGAGGTTTGTGAGTTTGTTTATTGTGATGCAAATTCACATTGCTACCAGCCCTTAAAACCAAAGAGACATCTGGAATACCTGACATCAGATTTAAAAGTCCCGATGATCAGTTTATCACATAATCCCACCACACATTTGCCCACTTCAGACACCGAATGATATCAAAACATCGGGCGCTTTGATATGCACATGTTTTTCAAGGGGATATAAAGCATTACGTTTTCTTCTCGAAAAAGATGCCGCTTGGTCTCAATTGCAAATCAAAACGCTCCATTAAATATTATTTAAAGATGGCTCTGGTGAACCCTTTTGACAGCAAATCCTACACTAGATCACACAAAAGCTTTGAAGTATTCTGTATTGTGCCTTTTTTTTTTTGCACACCTAATCTTCCAGATCCAACACATCACTCTTTAACCACAATCCCATGAAAACAACACACTCCTCATCTAATGCCCGTATCAGCAGAATGACAAAACTGTCACAAAGCCTTATGAAAATGACATACATGACAAGTAAAATAAACATACACTCAAACATAACGAAAAAAGAGCTATACGAGACTTCCGCAATGCAAGCAGTTTAGTGAGGCTGCTAAATGTGCTTTAAGTAAAATGCTAACGTTAGCATACTAACATGTGCTAATTATCACTAAAAACAAAGCACAGGGGAATGTCAAGAGTTGGACAGATATTGGGTCAGAAACCAACATTTGAGAAGAATTTTGAGAGACACAACAGCAGAAAAGCCAAACTCACGCATGGCAAGTTGCCAAGAATCTTGGCCGTCGCACATGCCCAAGTTAACCCGTTAACGGCCGTTACGTTAAAAAAACCTTCGGGTAGATTCGAACGTCCGAAGATGAAAAGTTAGAATTTGGTTTATTCAAGAATAATAACAAGAGCATGTTTCCGAGCTGAGGGTTTATAACTCACAAAGGGTCACAGACTGCAAGCAGAACTGTCTTCCGGTAGATTTTGCCCCCCGAGCCCGAACCTGCCTTTTGTTTTTTATAAACTTTAGAATTCTACAAATGTAAGTGAATGAATGAATAAATAAGCACTATACAGCCACAGTGAAATATAATGGACACATCCAGGCACGTGCACAGACATTTTGGGGGGCAGGTGCTCAAACACAAAAAAAGGGCACCCAATGCCAAAAAAAAATTCTGACAGAGTTGAAGCATTAGCAGCAATACACTGATGATGCTGTCCTCAACCTGCGTTTCCTCTGGCAGCATCAGACTGCTCGCTTACATTTTCTTTATGAATAAAGATGAATTATTATATAGCAACAACAGTACAAGCGTTCTGATTGGCTAATGGATCGTCATGCCAGCCACATATTGCCCTCCTCGCTGGTCTGATACGGATCCATATTGCCCTCTTACATCATTTTCAAAATGAGCGATATTGATAGACATCAACAGCCAAGAGTAATGGTCCTCAAACTAAGGCCCGCGGGCCGGATAGGCCCGCCTCCACATTTGGCCCGGCCCTCTGAACAGGAGAGGCCGTATGATTTGTTTTCAGTCTGGCCACGCAAATCCTAGACTAGCCCGTTAAATAGAACGGAATAAGAATTCTCTCTCTCTTTCTCTCTTCTCTCTCTCTTCTCTCTCGTCTCTCTCTTTCTCGTCTCTCTCTCTTTCTCTCTTCTCTCTCTCTCTCTCTCTCTTCTCTCTCTTCTCTCTCTCTCCCTCTCTCTATTCCCTAAACATAACTAACGTCAGTAAACAGCTGGACGAGGCTTTGAAATCACGGAGTTTTTGTTTGTTTATTTTTTTAGGAAACGTCGGACCAGTTGTGACGTCATGTTTTCAGCAGCTCTAATGTTGTGGTTGATTTATCACAAAACAACGTCAGGGGACAAACACCGTCATGATCTGTGTGTCTGATGCTGCGGGTCAGAGGAGAAGGAGGTGCAGCCGTTTGGTGGCGCGAGAAGCACTGCGCGGAGGAGGAAGTGGAGGAGGGAGGGGCGCGCACTCAGAAAAGTTTGACCATTGTCTACTCAATAAAATTAAGGCAACAAATGACAATTAATATAATTGAATAGAATTTAATACTTCATCTTTGATTAAAAACTATTGATTTAATTAAGCAAATTTAAACAAAATATTAAATACAAATATTTTGGATTTACTAATAATATGGCAAATGTTGAGTATATCCAAATCAATTATACAGGGGAAATGATAAATATTTACTAGGTATTCAAAAGAAAGTAATTTAGATAAACCAAATAGCTGTGAAAAAGTAATTTAGATTTACTAATTATGTGGATGAAATTGATTTATATTTACTAAATATCCGGATAATACCAATTTATATTTACAAATTTTATTGGTGAAAATGATTAATATTTACTAGGTTTTCAAAAAAAAGTAATTTAGATATACCAAATAGCTGTGAAAAAGTAATTTAGATTTACTAATTATGTGGATGAAATTGATTTCCATTTACTAAATATCTGGATAATACTGATTTGGATTCAATAAATAAAATAAGTTACAACAACTCAACTTGGAAGAATGTTACTTAATTCAACACATTTAAACTGAAATTGTTATTTATCTTTACATAAATACATTTTGCAAATCAACTTATAATTGGTACCACATGACTTAAAATCTATGTAATGTTATTGATTGTCACTTTGTTCGCATATTTTTTTTAAATGTAGAATCTACTTAATATCATGCCTTCTTTTTGCAAGAATGTACTGAGGAACAGTTAACAAATTACCACATTTAGGACAACAGCAGTTAAACATTTATTTGTGCAACTTTGTTGACCATCTTTCAAAAACATTTGTGTAAAATGCCAAAATACAAAGAAATCCTGGTGTACACAAAAGAATCACAGCAGCAAGCCCTTCAAATGAGAATGACAAATTGGATGTTTCTGAACAACCCTGAATGGTAAATAACTGCAGCACTGAAACTCAGACAAAGCCTCGAAAAAAACATGTGACTGTAAACGCACTGTAAAAAAAAAAAAACTCATTGGGTCCAGACTGAAGACAGGTGGGGACAGAATCTCATGCCGACATGATGTTCAGGAAACTGGAACTTAAGGCAGGAGTAGTCATCATTACTGCTTGAAGACTCACAGGTCAACCGGTTGTCTGTGGGCGGACATGATTCTCTCTACAGCCAGAAAAAAGACAAAACAGAAAAGATTAACAATAATATAACTTTAAATAGCATTTACAACATGACTAGGTGGTTCGAACAATAAAAATGTATTCTGTTGTTAAATTAAGACACTGAACTTAAAACAACTTGTATCCGATCATGGGTCACACTAGTGGAACAGCAAAGAAGGTGTTGAGGTTCATGCTGGTAGTCGTAATCACACCTAAAAAGAAAGAGTAAGGAGATAAAGGACAAGGGGAGGACATACATCCTCTTCAGTAAAAACAAAATCATTTCAAGCATCAACTTTTGCTCTTTTCAATGCTAATGTTGTAAATAAAAATGAAAAGGCTAGATTCACACTCAAGTGGCCCATGTTGTCGTCATCATGGCGGCCAAGGTTTGATTTCCGGTGGTCCCTTTGCTGCAGATCCTCCCCTGTGGTGCTTGTGTGTCTCTCTAGCTCGAACACAAATAAAGAAAAAAACATCTTAAAAACAAATAATTGCTTGCTTCTGGCATTTAAATGGATTATAATCTCACTGTGTTGCTGGGTGTCATTAAGGTCACGAAGTTTTTCCATCCAAGTTGGATTATAATGTCTGAAAGGTGGCAGGAGAAAATAATTAGCATTTTACAATTAACTAATTGTTCTTAATTATCTGTACATAAATGTAAACATTGACTCAAAGGACACTCCCTTTGGTGACGTCCTCATCTGATAATGTGGACAGTAAATGAAGATTTGATCATGAAACCATCCCCTCACTGGACAGCTCACGGTGCACGGAGCTTCTGAGGAGCTGTGAGCTGTCATGTCCCGCCATAGCGCAGTTATAAGCGTCATGTTAACAACAGTCACGTGAACAGAGTCCCGACCACGTCAACAGCATCACGTTAAGAGCGTCACGTTAAGAGCGTCACGTGTACAGAGTCCCGACGTCACGTGAACAGACCTGTACAATAACGTGTCTGGTCACGTGACTGTCCGGACTGACCGCTCCGGTATATGTGAGCTTGTCTATACATGTCTGCGTGGAACCAGTTTCAAAGCACTTCAATAAAATGGTCGTTATTAGATGCAGTGTGTAGCACGTGACCCCTCAGGTGTCTTAACCCACCTGCCACTAATGAACCTATAACACGAGCGTTAGCTAAACATTACCTCAGCTAACATATGTAAAGTAAGCTAATGTTAGCTCGTTCAACACAGAAACCGACAACCTACGTTACATCGACGATGTTAAAGAAACGTGAAAACACTTAACCATCAGATAGCTAAGTTAACTTACTCTTGACGCCCAAGGCGACACAGAAATGCAGAACACCATGCCTCGAATTCAAAAGTAGCTACTGTTAAGTATTCAGAAATCCCCTGGTGCTGAACCGAAGAAAATGTCCGGAGTCGAAAAGTTCTAATAAAATGTATTTAATAAAAAGTATTATCAATCGTTGATAATAACTAATAACTGTTAAGATACAGAGTATAAATTCTCGGCCGAGGACTTCTAAGGCTTCACAATCCACAGACCACTCCTGGCTAAACCAATTGTAGTTAACTGTCTCTCGCTCAACCTAAAAAAGTGTCTCAGCATCATCCGAAAGTTCATTTTGTATCTCCCGGGCGTCCCGGCCCCAGAGGAGATATCCACTTCTCATTGGATACATTGTCTTGGTAAAACATTAGTCCTAATCCACTCATTGGCTGAGCCGTCTGTCCATCGGTGTTGAAAGCGTGTCCACGCCCCTTGACACTTGAAGTCATCCGTCCCTCTTCCTCTGCGTTGTTCTGTCCTCTGCTCTGAATGGCATCGCAGGGGTCCTCAGGATGCCTCTCCGTCTGCGACGCAGTCTCTCCGAGCCAGGTGTGAACTTCCTTTCCGGCCCCAATTCGCACCATGAATGGGGCCTCTCCATGTCGGGGGAAGGGGATCCCTTGCTGCAAGTGATCTGTTTCTTGTCACACAGAAAGATTCATTTTACCAGTTACAGTAATCCATTAAATAATAATCCACAGACGTTTACCAAACAATATTGTAAATTATTAAACAATAACACATTCCATAACAACATGCATGAATTGTTAAGTTGTAATAGTTTATTTTGATAACATCTGCAGAAGTCTTATGTTTAAATTAATACATATAGAAAGATATTATAATAGAAAATATTAAGAAGAATATTGATATTGTTATTAAATGTATTATGAAGCATAGGGGTAATGTTTACTCTATGCAAATGTAAATGGCAAGAATTAATGTATGTTCATGAGAGTGACTGTATGTTAGTATTATAGATTGACGAAGCCGGTTGAATTCCGTGACGTGACTTACAATAGCAAGATACTTTTATTGTGAAGGTGACTTTAATTGACGGGACTCTTATTGTGAAAATACCGGAAGTGAGGTTTGACCGGAAACAGGAAGAGTATAAGACGGCGTGTTTTTGTAGAGACCGGCCTCTTTCTCAGGTAAGCCCCGAAGGGAAGGTTGTGCTCTCGGATTGTGCCGGGAGCCTGCAGCCTTGACACGAGGGAGAGCGCGTTGAATGTTTGATTCACTTTTCTTGCCATTAAATGTTGATAACTTAATCCATGCGTGTCCGGAAGCCTGTTTCTCCACCATCTGCGTAGTGCCCCAGTTTTGAGAATACTTTACACTACCCGCTAGCTCACACGAGGCTAGCTCACACGAGGCTAGCTCAACCCCTCACCAGAGAGCCGAGTAGAAACCTCAGTGTCACTAACATTGCCCGTTCAATACAACGTTACTCTCTGAAATTAAATTAAGTTGGCATTCTTACCTCAAGAAGAGCTGTCATGTCAGGAGGCTGTCGTTCCCTCTGTGGTGTTTCGTGAGTCACTGAAGCCGGAGAGCAGCGCGCCGCTCAAACTGCGGAGAAGAGGCGCGAAACCGGGTTCAACAGTTCAATCTGCTTTTTGTGTTGATTGCTGTGATCAGACTGATCACTGACACCTGGCCTCTCCTTTGAACTCTCTCTCTCTCTCTCTCTCTCTGTTGGACGGGCTGTCTGTCTGTCTCTGTCTGTGCTGTTTACTTCTCTAGTAACTAGATTCTTAGAATAATACAATAAAATAGTAGGACAGGATATATTACATTTAAGAAGTTAAATAATAAAGGAAATAAAAAATAATAAAAAAATGAAAGTAAATACAGTATCTAAGTGTATATAAAGTGAAAGTGGTGCAATGTTCATTGATGTTGTTCAATTTGAGGAGGATCTGGCCAGAGGTGATTTATTGTAAAGTCTAATAGTTGCCAGGAAGGTTCTCCTGTATCTGGAAGTTTCTCCTCTATCAAGAATGTTCTCCTGTATCAGGAATGTTCTCCTGTTTGTCCTTGTAAAGCAGTCTGTTGGAGAACGTGCTCCGCTGTCCCTGCAGTAGGTGGTGGAGAGGGTGGTCCGGTTCTCCAATATGGACAAACATTTCTTCATGTCCTCCTCTCCACCTGTTCCGGATAGTCCTCTTTGCCAATGATGGAGCCGGCCTTCCACACCAGTTTAGTGAGTCGGTTGGTTTTCTCCAGTTACAATGCTGCTCCCCCAGCAGAGTACGGAGAAGTCCAGAGCACTGGTCCAACAGACTGGTAGAACATCATAACTGAGATTTGTCATATATTACAAACATTTGAGGACTTGTGAACCTTCAAAGGAGTGCATTTTTTGTCTTCTCGGTTTTTAAACCACTACCAAGCAGGGATACTAAGTGCTCTATATTGCCAGCCGGTTGGGCCCCATTTGGGAGTAGTTACAACCTGGAAAAGAAAGGTAAGCTCTGACATGTTGAGAAAAAAAGAAGCTAAAATCAGCCCAAACTCTTAACAGGGTCTCAGATTTACAAAGCCACACACCCTCTTCAAGTCCTGGATTTCAGACAGCCAATTAACTATTGTGGGTGTTTTGGGGGAAATTTCACCCCATCACCTCATTGTAGGCCCTGTCTTGAGTGTTTGTGTTCAATCTTGGATATCCAGGACTAATATTCAGGAGATTATGACAATTTTTGCACTTGTCAAAAAATATGCGATTATAAGAGAATAAGGCCCAATTTGACCCTTTGGACCTTTTTGGCGGCCCTTAACTTGCAGCTATCAGTCCCAAACTTTAGGGTATTCATATTCAGATGTCCCTCTTTAAATCTGAAGATGATCCACATATCTGAGTTGGTGGGAAAATTTACTAAAAGACTGGTTTTAAGGATTTTCCTCGTCAAGATTTTGGAGGCGATTTCACCCCATGACCTCAATGTATTATATTTAGGTAAATATAATATGTAAGACAAATAGGAGGTTAAGGGTCAGTTGGCAGAGTAGTGTGTTTGTGTGTGTGTATGTGTGTATGCATGTGTGTGTTTAAAAAGATGTTAGTGTTTCAGAATTTATTTTAATTCATTCATTATCAGTTCTGATTACAAATATTGGACACTGGACACAACAGCAAATACTCACGGTCGCCCTATAATGCTCCTCTAAAGAACAAGTATCAAAACTTATCATTATTTCTTCTACTTTGTACTCTTAAAAAAACTGCAATATGTTTATTGTAATGAAAAAAGTGAATTTGTATGTCATTTAAGAAAACTGTAAAAATGACTGTATTAATAATAGTCATTTTTCTTTACAAAAATGGGCAACATTTTTAATTTTTTATTATTAGCATAATACTTAAATTAACAGTTGGGTTGTTAATTTACAGATAATGTCTGTAATTTCACCGAGTTTTGAATATAATTTTATTTAATCAATCCTGAAAGCTACCCTCAACCGGAGCAGGTTTGCCGTTCAGAGTAAGTTACCGGTAACCTAGTTTGCTCAGAATAAATCCAGCTTTATGTACTGGAAAGTCAGGTGTCGCGCAAATTCCTTGGGCGGAAGTGTACGGCGTTTAAAACTGAAGAGTTTCCATTGAGTAGAATTTATTAATTTTTCGACATTGTTGACTTTACTCATAAAATATGATTAAATTCTACTCAATGATTTTGAGCTGATATTATTCAAACAAAAATGAGTAAAATGCAATTGATAAATAATTCAAATTGTATTAAATCAACATAATAATATGCCAAACTCCACACACACATATTTTTTATGTAAAGGTTACTAGTATTTATTGAGTAAATATTAATTGAGCTCAGTCCCACTTTTTTGAGTGTGGATTCAGGTAACTCCAAGAGCGGACTGACAACTGTACACGCCCCCCCCCCCTGATAAAACATGCCTTCGTATCACTCCGCATGTCTATAAAGTAGTACCATTACATTATGACGACTTAAAAAAAATATGATCACCTTTTTCACCCCCCAAAAAATATCCTGTGCTTTTATTTTGGAGGTTTCAAATGAAATGGATTTCTGTGACAACATTAGAGACATGTTATTGTGTCCTAACGGATATCAACCACACAGAGATGTCACGTGACATCCCTGTGACGGGGCTGAACTCGGCCTCGTGTAACTGCGGCATCGCGGATTTTTTTCCTGCCGCCATTTAAATCCAATAATTTCCAGCGAGCACAGACATCACACACGGACTCATATTTCATATTTATTCAGAGTGCAGAGCGGTCTCAATAATCCCGTCGGCCGAGGACACAAACCGGATAAGATTCTTCCCACTTTCAGGCCGTCCCAGCTCCTCTAAACGGGCGCCAGCTCTTGTGGGAGGAGTTTAGCTGCCGGCGGCCCGAGTCCCGCCAGCATGGGGGGGGGGGGGGGGCTGGAGCCCACTCACCAAGGCCCTCGAGCTGAGCTGGATGGATGGCGTGAGAGAACGAGACTGTGTGTGTGTGTGTGTGTGTGTGTGTAGGTGTGTGTGTGTGCGTGCTGTGGGATGGCGCGAGGGAAAGAGACTGTGTGTGTGTGTGTAGGTGTGTGTGTGTGTAGGAGTGTCTGTGTGTGTGTGCCTCTGTGTGTGTGTGTGCGTGTGTGTCTGTGTGTGTGTGTGTGTACGTGTGTGTCTGTCTTTGCGTGTGTGTATGTACGTGTGTGTGTGTATGTACTTGTGCGTGTGTGCCGACAATTATTTTAACGCGTTTTATTATTTATTTTATTATTGTAAAAGTGTGTTGCTCACAGGCTTTTATTTTGTAAAAGTCTGCTCCTGCTTGCTGCGGAACCGGAAAAGAAAGTCATTCGCGGTTTAACAAACATGGAGAATCTCAACAAATGACGGCAGGTATGAGACTCAAGACACACATCACACGGAGAATACACGAGCTGGATGAAAGGAGAGGACTGCAAAGCGACAGCTTCACAACGTGCTGTTGCTCTCATGGGGACGACTGGACATCGGGGGACCAGACGTCCTCTTTCCCCGGACATGTCCTGCTTCTGAGACATAAAAAATGCGTCCGGCAGGGATTCCAAAAACGTCCGGGATTTTGCTTCGTCGGATATTTGTGTTTCTCTGGGTTTTCATAAACTAGGATTTACCCCTTACAAGTTTTGGAAATGGTATCTCCCTTCTTACGTGAGCTCTGACAGAATAGAGAACAGTCATTGGTCGACCGATCTTAGGGTTGCCAGATACACGATAATTATCCTCCAAATACAACCATGTTGAGCCTTTGGTACGATACTTCACCGTCTCCAATCTGGCAACACGGAGCACCTTGCCGCCTCCACTAGTTCATTGTTGTTTGTGCTATAAACTACGACCAGCGCCGCCGCTCCCATAGCGCACTACGCGCTGTGCGGAGGGCACCACGTCCTGAGGGGCTCCACAAAATAGGCAACTAAAAAATCCTCATAGTTATAATAATTATAATGCCGATATTATTTCAGTCTTGAAATATTAGGCACCTTTTAGGCATGTATATCACAAAACAGGCAGAACAAGAGAGATGTTTAATCTCAGCACCCCCCCCCCCCCCCCTGAGACGAAGAGTCCTCTTTTTCACAAACTCAAATCTGGTCACCCTACTGGACATCACTCGGTAACCACAATGACCTCGGAGTTACTGTGCATTATATTGATGAGAAGTGGGCGCTGCATTCACATGCCCTGACTGATGACAACAGAGGAGAGACATGATGCTGAAACGTGCGCGGGACACTTTACTGAAGTTGCACAGCAGTGGAATGTGACAAATAAAGTCACCACACTGAGCACAGATAGTGCACCAAATATGATCCCTGCTGCGAGACGACTGCTTTTGATCATGACCCTGCTTCAGTCTCCAGCGCTCTGTCACAGTGTCTCTGCATAACTGACAGATTTTATGGCACTTTAGTTTATATGGCAGTACATTTAAAATAAGTGTCAAGTTCTAGGAATTGACAAACTGCACTCTAACAGGGACAACAAATGTTATGGCACTTTCATTCATATGGCAGAACATTTAAATAGAAGTGCGCTATACACTACTTTTGAATTAATTATTGGATTTTGCGTATACAAATGCGATTAATCAGGGAAATCATGCGATTAATCGCGATTAAATTTTTTAAGCGTTGCCCAGCCCTAAAAGTCAAATATTTACGTTTGTCTCTTCCTTCCGGAGCTGGAGGCTTTTGTTTGTTATTGTTTTGGTTTTGCTCCTCCTCCTCCTCCTTCCTCGGTCTCCTGGTTCCGCGTCGCACAGCAGTAATAACCAGAAGCAACAACACAGTCAAACGCAAGGCCCGCAGGGCCGAATGCTGCCCGCCACGCACGCGGCGGCTTGAAAGACATGATTGCCTTTTCTTAAAATAAAATGTAAGAAAAAAAAATCCTGTGCTTTTATTTTGAAGTCAAACACAAGGCTCGCGGGCCGGATGCTGCACGCCACGCCCGCAGCGGCTTGAAAAACCTAATCGCCTTTCATTAAAAAAAAAATTTAAAAAAAATCCTGTGCTTTTATTTTGAAGTCAAACACAAGGCCCGCGGGCCGGATGCTGCACGCCACGCCCGCGGCGGCTTGAAGAACCTGATCGCCTTTCTTAAAAAAAAAAAAATCCTGTGCTTTTATTTTGAAGTCAAACACAAGGCCCGCAGGGCCAGATGTTGCACGCCACGGCCGCGGCGGCTTGAAAGACAAGATCGGCTTTTCTTTTTTAAAAATTAAGAAAAAAAATCCTGTGCTTTTATTTTGAAGTCAAACACAAGGCCCGCAGGGCCGGATGTTGCCCGCCACGCACGCGGCGGCTTGAAAAACATGATCACCTTTTATAAAAATAAAAAATGTAATTCAAATCCTGTGCTTTTATTTTGAAGTCAAACACAAGGCCCGCGGGCCGGATGCTGCACGCCACGCCCGCGGCGGCTTGAAAAACCTGATTGCATTTTCTTAAAAATAATTTAAGAAAAAAAATCCTGTGCTTTTATTTTGAAGGGACATTTTTCTGCAGTGATCATGTGATCAAGTGTCGCAAGTCTGAAAAGTTGTCCTTTGTGACAACAAGTCATATGACACTTCAAGTTGACCCTTGATCTTGAAACAGAATAGAATAGAATGTTGTGACATCACTGATGATGTCACATCAAAGCCACTTTTCTGTGGGGAAACCTTTATATAGAGACCCAACTGCTCAAGGCACATCTTCAATCCTTTTTTTCTCCGGATCTTCACGGCAAGTTATTACTGACAACCAGCGCCAAAGTCATTAATACACCACAACCGTCTTGTTAAAGACTCACCACAGAAACCTTCAGGATACATATATCTCTCTGCGCCTCTCCACTTTGCTTCATGGATTGCGGAAATAACGAAAGACACGGCGCTGGCCGCCGTCACGGTCGTCGCCAGCAACGTCCTCGGGGCCGTCCTCAGGACAATCAACAAGACCTTCCACAGGACCATCCTCAAGAACTTCCTCAAGAACATCCTCAAGAACTTCCTCAGGAACATCCTCAAGAACTTCTTCAAAGCCGTCCTCGGCGCCGTGGACAAGGCCATCGTCAGAGGAGTCATCAGCGCCGTCTTAAGGACCATCAACAAGGCCGTCCTCAGGAACATCCTCAGGAACAATCTCAGGGCCATCCTCAAGAACTTCTTCAGGAACCTCCTCAAGGTCAATATCAATCTTGGGAATTTCCATTGTCTCACGAACATATAGCCCATCTGAAATGGGTTATTTTTCGTTCTGAAGATGAAATCCAGAGTCTGAGGATGCGTCTCGATGAGAAAACGGAGACAATTCACTTTCTCAAGGAAGAGAACGAACATCTCTTTGAGAAGTCCCAAAGCTCAGAGACACAGGAAGAAAAGATCCAGACACTTGAAAGCCAAAACCAGGCCTTGCAGGACAAATGTGAGGCTCTTGAACAGAGGACTGTCCTGACAGGAGATTATTGGGAGACAACAATACAGAATTTGCTCTCAGAACGCCTTGCTATGACGGAAAAGTTTGAGGAACAGTTGGAGGAGCTGCTCGCCAAGACAAAGCGGTTGGAACTGGAAAATCAGGTCCTGACTCAGAAACAACAGAACCACGAGTCAGAGACCGAGCAGGTCCAGCAGCTCACAGCCCAAAACAAGATGCTGGAGGACGTCAGTCTCCAGCTCAAGAAGAAGAATCTAGGCTTCTTTGGGAGAAAGATGCAGGACAGAGACACAGAGTTGGACAAGATGAAGAATAAGATGGAGGTGAAGCAGAAGAAGATGGAGGTGAAGCAGAAGAAGATGGAGGTGAAGCAGAATAAGAAAAAAGGGAAGCAAGTGGTTGTGGAAAACCAAGAGGAGGAGACGGTGAGTGTTATTCCAGCCCCATGCACACAAGCGTGTGACCTGGAAAGAAAGAGCTGCGAGACACTGACAGTTAAGCCCAGAGTTCACTTAAGCCAACTGGAAGCGAAGATCCTCAGTCTCACTGAGACAATTGAGGCCCAAAAGCAGCTGCTCAGCCAGAGCAACCAGTCCTGGCAGGACAAATATGACGCTCTTGAAGAGAAGAGCGCCCTGACGGCAAATGGCTTGGCGACGAGAATTAAGAATTTGCTCTCAGAATGCAAAGCTGTGGAGGAAAAGTGTCAGGAGCAGATCGACACGGCAGAGCGGTTGGAGCTGGAGAAGCAGGTCCTGGTTCAGAAACAACAAAGCCACGAGTCAGAGATCCAGCAGCTCACAGACGAAAGACAGATCCTGGAGGAGGTCTGTCTCCGGCTCAAGAGGAGGACTCTAGGCTGCTTTGGGAGAAAGATGAAGGACAGAGACACAGAGCTGGACAAGATGAAGAATAAGATGAAGGGAGGAGTATAAAAAGTGGTTAGTCTCGTGGTAGACAGAAGGTGCTACACTGATGGAGGTAGATCCTCCATCAGTGTGTAAGTGACAGTGTGTGAAACAAAGCGCTGTTCATGGGAAGACTCCCAGGCTCTGGTAGCCAATGTTGATGTGTCCTTGGGCAAGACACTCGACTCCAAATTGCCCCCGTAGTTGATCTACGGTTTGTGAATGTAGTCCTGATGGGCAGGTGCTGCGCAGATGGAGGTAGATCCTCCATCCGTCATTCACACACTGATGGAGGTAGATCCTCCATCAGTGTGTAAGTGACTCGACTCAAAATTGCCCCCGGCGATGCGGCCGACTCCCGTTCCCCGTCAGGAGCCGGCCGCAGCAGCGACGGGTCACGGGTCAAGGGAGTTGGTCCCAGTGCCGACTCGTTCCCCGTAACCTGTCGGTCATCCGTCGGCGCCAAGGCCGACTCCCGTTCCCCGTGACCCGCTGGCGATGCGGCCGACTCCCGTTCCCCGTGACCCGCCGGCGATGCGGCCGACTCCCGTTCCCCGTGACCCGCCGGCGATGCGGCCGACTCCCGTTCCCCGTCGGGAGCCGGCCGCAGCAGCGACGGGTTACGGGTCAAGGGAGTTGGTCCCAGTGCCGACTCCCTTTCCCCGTGACCTGTCGGTCATCCGTCGGCGCCAAGGCCGACTCCCGTTCCCCGTCGGGAGCCGGTTCCAGCGCCGACGGGTCACGGGGAACAGGGGTCGGCCATTGCCCCTGTAGTTGTAGTACGGTTTGTGAATGTAGTCCTGATAGGCAGGTGATGCGCTGATGGAGGTAGATCCTCCATCAGTGTGTGAGTGACAGTGTGTAAAACAAAGCGCTGTTCATGGGAAGACACCCAGGCTCTGGTAGCCAATGTTGATGTGTCCTTGGGCAAGACACTCGACTCCAAATTGCCCCCGTAGTTGATCTACGGTTTGTGAATGTAGTCCTGATGGGCAGGTGCTACGCTGATGGAGGTAGATCCTCCATCCGTCACTTACACACTGATGGAGGTAGATCCTCCATCAGTGTGTAAGTGACTCGACTCCAAATTGCCCCCGTAGCTGCGGCCGACTCCCGTTCCCCGTGACCTGTCGGTCATCCGTCGGCGCCAAGGCCGACTCCCGTTCCCCGTCGGGAGCCGGTTCCAGCGCCGACGGGTCACGGGGAACAGGGGTCGGCCATTGCCCCTGTAGTTGTACTATGGTTTGTGAATGTAGTCCTGATAGGCAGGTGATGCGCTGATGGAGGTAGATCCTCCATCAGTGTGTGAATGACAAACGCTATTCATTCAACATTCAGTGGGTTTTATTACCCAGGTGCTCAGATTCCCCCCCCCCCCCCAAATACAAAATTCTAAATTAGTTAAATATACAGTATTTACTATTAAAACAATTCATTAATCCAAGTGTTTTTTTTAACCTGGTGCTCAGGTTTTTCCACACACAAAAAATCTATTGTTTTAATACTAAATATAATATAATATATATTTAACCAAGTGGGTTTTATTACCCACGTGCTCAGATTCCCCCCAAAATTCAAAATTAGATAAATATATTTACTATTAAAACAATTCATTAATCCAAGTGGTTTTTTTAACCTGGTGCTCAGGATTTTCCACACAAAAAAAAGCATTTGTTTTAATACTAAATATGTTTATCCAAGTGGGTTCTATAAACCTGGTGCTCAGGTTTTTTCCCACAAAAAAAAATTTCAAAATTAGTTAAATATATTTACTGTTAAAACAATTGATTAATTCAATTGTTTTTTAAACCTGGTGCTCAGGTTTTTCCACACAAAAAAAAGCATTTGTTTTAATACTAAATATGTTTATCCAAGTGGGTTCTATAAACCTGGTGCTCAGGTTTTTTCCCACAAAAAAAATAATTCAAAATTAGTTAAATATATTTACTGTTAAAACAATTGATTAATTCAATTGTTTTTTAAACCTGGTGCTCAGGTTTTTCCACAAAATCCAAAATTCTAAATTATTACAATTTATTTACTATTAAAACAATAGATTAATCCATGTGGGTTTTTTGAACCTGGTCATGAACAAGTCGTATACGTCCAACGAGAAGATGACAAACTCACTTTTCGGTTTCTTCCAGAACATTTCCACAGAAGGGAATTAAAATGTTCCGTCGCGGGCACGTGTTCGCCTGTGATACTTCCTGTCTCCAGTTCACCGTGTGTCCGCTTCATCGGCCCAGAATTCAGATTACTACTCAATA
Source organism: Pseudoliparis swirei (assembly GCF_029220125.1). Lineage (NCBI taxonomy): Eukaryota > Metazoa > Chordata > Actinopteri > Perciformes > Liparidae > Pseudoliparis > Pseudoliparis swirei. Next base: position 19,321,449 of record NC_079389.1, read on the forward strand.
AAATCACGATTGAGGAAAAAATCCTGCAGATTCAAACGTGTGTGTGTCTGTGTGTGTGTGTGTCTGTGTGTCTCTGTGTGTGTGTGTGTCTGTGTGTCTCTGTGTGTGTGTGTTTGTGTGTGTGTCTGTGTGCGTGTGTGTTCATGTATGTGCTTCTGTGTGTGTGTGTGCGTGCGTGTGTGTTTATGTGCGTGTGTGTCTGTGTGTATGTGCGTGTGTGTGTGAGTGTATGTGTGTGCGTGTCTGTGTGTGTGTCTGTGTATACGTGGGTATGTGCGTGTGTGTTCATGTAAGCCTCGAAATAAACCATGTGACTGAAACCCCCTGTAAAAAAACAACTCATTGGGTCCAGACTGAAGACAGGTGGGGACAGAATCTCATGCCGACATGATGTTAAGGAAACTGGAACTTAAGGCAGGCGTAGTCATCATTACTGCTTGAAGACTCACAGGTCAACCGGTTGTCTGTGGGCTGACATGATTCTCTCTACAGCCAGAAAAAAGACAAAATAGAAAAGATTAACAATAATATAACTTTAAATAGCATTTACAACATGACTAGGTGGTTCGAACAATAACAATTTATTCTGTTGTTAAATTAAGACACTGAACTTAAAACAACTTACTCCCGTTTATCCTTGACAACTTGGATCCGATCATGGGTCACACTAGTGCAGGGGTGGCCAACCAGTCAGAGACTAAGAGCCACATTTTTTACTGTGTCACCGCAAAGAGCCACATCATACACATATGTGTGCGCGCGCACACGCACACACACACCTCTGATCAGCCAGATTTGTTGTAAATGTCACACACCAACATGATAATGACAGAAATGGACTCCTACAGTACTAAGACAACAGGTCTGTCATGTTCAACAATGAACATTGTGTACACTGTCTCACGCACACACAAACACACATTATCTCAGTTCAACCAAGTCCACAAACAAAAATAGAATAATTTACAATAGCGTTTACCTTTTAGTATGCATGTTGCATAGTGGGACTTATGGGGTTCCTTGCCTCGTACGATCCTGTTCAAATCTGGCTTAACTCCGTTGTTGCCACTAGCAATTCCTTCACATGGTGTCAATCAGAACAGGTGTCCGAAAATCGAACGGTGCACTTGGGGGGGGGCTGGAGTAATCAAACGCCCACCAATAAACCACTTTAGCCGAAGAGAGTGTTCGACATTCGGATGCGGTTCTCCTGCAACGCTGCTCTTACACCGTGTCCGCTGAATTGAGGCGGCTGGCGGCGTCACCGTAAACTACTTTAGCCATAGTGCGGGACATCCAGCTGCCCATAATGCGGCGTTCATGGCGTAAGTGCAGTGTTTGATTTTCGGACACTTTCATTCGCGTAACCCACCGTAGAACGGCCCGCTCGACATTCGGATGTGGTCTTTCCGCGTTTGGCCCACGAGTTTGAGACCCGTGCCCTACTGGGAAACTTTGCGTTTTTTTCATCTCACGCATGCGCGTTTGACGAAAAATACCGTATTGAACTCAAGCATAGCGAACACGCACATACAAAAAAACACAAACTTAGATATGAACGTAAGAGCCGCATGACACCAGGCAAAGAGCCGCATGAGGCTCGCGAGCCGCGTGTTGGCCACCCCTGCACTAGTGGAACAGCAAAGAAGGTGTTGAGGTCCATGCTGGTAGTCGTAATCACACCTAAAAAGAAAGAGTAAAGAGATAAAGGACAAGGGGAAGACGTACATCCTCTTCAGTAAAAACAAAATCATCTCAAGCATCAACTTTTGCTCTTTTTTTTTTTTTAATTCTCTTTTTATTCAGCTTTTCACATGTTTGCAATCATAGACAATACAGTGTACTCTGTACGCCTTCTGTAGTTAACCGTCAGATCACATTTAAATATTTTTGGGTAATACAGAGGCAGGCCTCACTGAACTTCAAGTAAACATGCTATAGCATAAAAACACACACAAAATAAAAAAAAATAAAAAAAAACACACAAAATTATGGGGTGAACCTGAAACTTATTCAAACAAGGGGGGTATTGAAATATAAAAAATATATATATATATTATATATATATATATATCATACATATATATATATAAATAAAGAGTCCCTTCTAAACAAATGATGGTCGTATTGGTGTAACATAAATTATCCATTTTTCCCATCTAGACAAAAAGATTCCCTGTTGCAGTCTCAAAGCAAAGGTTATCCTCTCCATCTTAAAAATGTCATACACAATATCAATCCACTCATCCAAAGTAGGTTTTCCTGGTTTTAACCACATTCTGGTGATTGCCTTCTTGCAAGCAGCACTCAGGATTCTAAACAGATATCTGTCTTTAGAGGAAAACATTTCTAGTGGTAAAACACCCAAATATAACGTTTCGAATTTAAATGAAATATCCACCCGAAAAACTTTTTCTAACACTCCATGAACCTGCTGCCAGAAAGGATTCAAAGATGTGCAAGACCAGAATATATGGAAATGGTTTGCCATAATGCATCCACACTGTCGCCAGCATGCAGAGGAATTAGTGTAATGTCTCTTCTGAGCTGGAGTAATGAAAAACCTTATGAGGTTTTTCCAACAAAACTCTCGCCATGAGGTTGAACTTGACGTTTTCCATTGCATCTCACATAAATTCTCCCAGTCTTCTTCCTCCAGAACTAAATTTCCTTCCCTTTCCCATTTTTGTTTTACATACAGCGAGTTACCTTTTGTTTCTTGTAAACTCCTATAGATTTTTGAAACAGCTTTCTTGTTGGAGCCCTCAAGATAGGCATCTTTAAAAACTTTTAACAAAGTGTTATCCCAGTGCACTTGTATGCTCTCCCTCTGTATTTTATCAATGTAATGTCGAACTTGAAGGAACCTGTAGAAATCATCACTTTTCAGATCAAACTGCCCCTTCAGATTCTGAAAGCTGTTCATGGACCCCTTGTGAAGAAATGTGCAGTAGGCTGTCAGGCCTTTTGAAGACCAACACTTGAATCTTGCATCCCATCTTCCAGGTAGAAATTCTGGATCATACACACACCATCTTAAAACCTTTACAGCCTCCCTCAAGTGTTTTTGAGTTACCAGTCTATTCCACACCTTAAGCGACAGACAGATCCATGGGTTTTCAGTTTGATTAGTTTATTCATCAAGACCTTATCCCCAATCGCAGCTTGAATTGGAAATTCCTCTGATATAGCACTCTCCATCTCCTTCCACCTAGCAACGTACTTTGGATTGCACCAGCATATTAATGGTCTCAATTGAGCCGCAATATAGTAATCCTTTAAACATGGGAGTGCGACACCACCCTTGTTTTTAGCCAATTGTAGACTCTGATATTTAAATCTTGGCTTTCGTCCCTGCCAAATGTACCTTGAGATAAGTTTATCCCATTCCTGAAATTGTTGGTCAGATAGTTCCAGTGGAAGGGACTGGAAGAGATACAGCAGTCTCGGCAAAATAACCATTTTAACCGATTCAATGCGTGAAATAAGACTGAGAAAAGGAACAAGGTCCCATCTCCTTATGTCTTCCCTAATTTTTTGGTTCAAAGGTAGATAATTAAGTAAAAAAAGTTTTGTCAAATCTATTGGAATATTTACTCCCAAGTACTTAATGGATTCAGCATCCCACCCAAATGTATAGTTTTTCTTCATATTTACTGAGGGCAGTACTTAAAACTCAGAATTTGTGTCTTCAAAACATTCAATTTATATCCAGAGAAGGATCCATATTGTTCTAAAGTTGAAAATAACTGGACCAGAGATTGTTCTGGACTGGATAGATACACCAATATGTCATCAGCAAATAAAGAGATCTTTTGCTCCACCCCATTCATTACTATTCCCTTGATACTGTTATTTTGAATAATCCACTGGCTCAGAGGTTCGATAAAGATCGCAAACAAGAGAGGGCTAATTGGACAGCCCTGTCTCGTTCCCCGCTCCAATGGGAAGGAATTTGAAACGGCTCCATTAATTTTGATTCTCGCCCTGGGTCTATCGTATAAAGCCTGTATAGTTTTTATAAAGCTACTGTGAAATCCAAATGTGTCTAAAATTCTAAACAGGAAGGTCCAATTTACACAATCAAATGCTTTTTCTGCATCTAACCCAACTAATACTGCTTCCAAATTACTTTCAGTTATATGGTTAATTATATGTAGTGACCTTCTGATACTATCATGGGTTTGTCTTTCTTGTACAAATCCTGTCTGATCAAGGCTAATAATTTGTGGTAATAATCCCTCTATTCGTTTGGCTAGTATATGGGTAAAGATTTTGTAATCCTGGTTCAACACGCTAATTGGCCTAAAATTACTGCATTCAGTTTTATCCTTTCCTCTTTTGGAATAAGGATATAACTGCCTCCTTCCAGGAGGGCGGGATAATGTTCTCCTTAAGTACCCAGTTAAAGGTAGACTGCAACATAGATACCAATGACCCTTCCATCACCTTGTACCATTCCGAGGAAACCCGTCTGGGCCTGGGGCCTTATTTGATTTAAGATGTGCTATAGCTAAGCTAATTTCTTTCTCTGTTATTTCAACTACCATCTGACTTCCCTGCTCACTAGTCAGTTTAGGCAGATGTACCCCTTGAAGAAAGCCTCCATTTTCTCCCCATCAATTTGAGGTTGGGAGTATAGCTTTCGATAATATCCTTCAAAACAATTTTGTATTTCTTTTAGTTTATACTGTATGGAATTAGTAATAGGATTTCTAATTTTATTAATTGAATTCTCTGCTTGTTGTTTTTTCAGCCTATAGGCTAATAATTTACTGGCTTTTCCTCCTCCTTCATAGTATTTCTGTTTGGTGAAAATTAACTTTTTTTGTATATCTTTAGTGTAAATCTCATTTATTTCATTCCTTTTCTTTTGGAGCAATCCTCTTATTGTCTGATCATTACATTACATTACATTACATGTCATTTAGCAGACGCTTTTATCCAAAGCGACTTACAATAAGTGCATTTCAACCTAGAGTACAAACTAAGAACAACAAGAATACAGGAAGTAACATTTCCTCAACATAGTCGAACTACAAAAGTACCATAAGTAAGTGCTATCTAAGTGCCACTGAAATCCTAATCTGTGTTTTAATCCAGATATAGTCGGAAAAGGTGTGTTTTCAGTCTCCGACGGAAGATGTAGAGACTTTCTGCTGTCCTGATGTCAGTGGGGAGCTTGTTCCACCACTGAGGAGCCAGGACAGCAAACAGTCTGGATTTCGAGTGATTAGCTCGAGGTGCAGGAGGCACAAGTCGATTGGCTGTTGCCGAGCGGAGCGAACGTGCCGGGGTGTACGGTGTGACCATATCCCGGATGTAGACGGGGCCCGATCCGTCTAGAGCACGACGCCAGGACCAGTGTTTTGAAGCGGATCCGAGCAGCCACCGGTAACCAGTGGAGAGGACGGAGGAGCGGAGTGGTGTGGGTGAATTTCGGGAGGCTGAAGACCAGTCGAGCTGCTGCATTCTGGATGAGCTGCAGGGGTCGGATGGCCTTAGCAGGTAGACCAGCCAGGAGGAGTTGCAGTAGTCGAGGCGTGAAATGACCAGAGCCTGGATCAGAACCTGCGCCGCCTTCTGAGTAAGAAGAGGACGATTCTCCTGATGTTGTGCAGCATGTACCTACAGGAACGCGTCATCGCAGCGATGTTGGCCGTCAGGAGAGTTGACTGTCGAGTGTCACCCCGAGGTTCCTGGCAGTCCGGGTAGGGGCCAACACAGAGCTGTTGAAGGTGATAGTCAGGTCGTGGGTGGGGAGCCTTTCCTGGAAGGAATAGTAGCTCAGTCTTGTCAGGGTTGATCTTCAGGTGGTGAGCAGACATCCACTGAGAGATGTCAGTCAGACAGGCAGAGATTCGTGCCGCCACCCGTGTTTCGGACGGTGGAAACGAGAAGATCAGTTGGGTGTCATCAGCATAGCTATGGTAGGAGAAGCCATGCGAACGAATGACAGAGCCGAGAGAATTTGTGTACAGAGAGAAGAGGAGGGACCCAGGACGGAGCCTTGAGGAACCCCAGTAGTGAGAGGACAAGGATCAGACACAGATCCTCTCCAAGTTACCCGGTAGGTGCGGTCTTTAAGGTAGGAAGAGAAAAGAGCGAGTGCAGTGCCTGAGATCCCCAGGTCCTGAAGAGAAGAGATCAGGATCTGGTGGTTCACGGTGTCAAATGCTGCAGAAAGGTCGAGAAGGATAAGGACAGAGGAGAGAGGCTGCTCTAGCAGTGTGAAGCTGCTCAGAGACAGCAAGGAGGGCCGTCTCTGTCGAGTGGCCGGCCTTGAATCCAGACTGGTGAGGGTCAAGAAGGTTATTACTGTGGAGATAGGAGGACACTTGGCTCAAGATAGCTCGCTCCAGAGTTTTGGAGAGAAAAGGAAGAAGAGAGACCGGTCTGTAGTTGCTGACTTCAGACGGGTCGAGCGTGGGTTTCTTCAGGAGAGGGTTGACTCTCGCCTCCTTCAGAGAGTTAGGAAACAGCCAGTTGAGAGGGAGCTGTTAATAAGATGGGTGAGGAAGGGCAGAAGGTCAGGAGCAATAGCCTGGAGAATGGGAGACGGGGGGGGGGCAAGGGCGCAGGTGGTCGGGGGGGCGGAGGTCACCAAGCTAAGAACTTGATTGGGAGACAAGGGGTGAAAGAGGAAAGAGAGGGGATGAAGAAGTTAGTGTTGGTGAGGTGATAGAAGATGGATTTGTAAAGGAGGAGCGTATGTCGTCTATCTTGTTTGTAAAGTAGTCGACAAAGTGGCTCGGCAAAAGGGTGGAAGGAGGAGGGACAGGGGGATCAAGGAGGTTGGAAAAGATAGAGAAGAGTTTTTGGGGTTAGAGAAGGAAGACTGAATTTTGGTCAGGTAGAACGAGCTTTTGGCTGCAGAGATAGAGGAAGAGAAGGAGGAGAGAGAGATTGATAGAAGAGTAAGTCTTCCGCTTGATTTGATTTGCGCTATTTTCTTTCCGGGGTGGCTCTCTCGGCGCACCGAGTCCGACAACCACGGAGCCGGAGAGGATTTCCGAACCGGTCGTGTCTTAAAAGGACAAAGAGAATCAAGAGATGAAGACAGGGAAGAGAGGAGAGTGTCTGCGGCAGAGTTAGGATGCATGAGTGAGAAGCAGTCAGTTGAGGGGAGAGCAGATAGGACAGAGGAGGCAAGAGAGGAGGGACAGAGGGTGCGAATGTTGCGGCGTACAGGTGCAGAGTCTGTAGATATGGGTGGGTTGTCAGTACCAGAGAGCGAGAGAGAGTAAGAGATGAAGAAGTGGTCAGAGACATGGAGAGGAGTCACAGTGAGGTTAGAGGTAGAGCAGTTTCTTGTGAAAATGTAGTCAAGGTGGTTGCCGGCTTTGTGAGTAGGAGGAGGGACTGAGTGAGAGGTTAAAGGAAGACAATAAGAGTAAGAGATCACATGACTTCTCTGTCTGGATGTTAAAGTCACCCAGAAGGATGAGCGGGGGGCCGTGTTCCGTTCGATAGGAGGACGTCTAGCTCATCCAAGAAATCTCCCAAAGAACCAGGGGACGGTGAGAACAACAATGTGAAGTTGGACCGGATGAGTAACGGTCACCGCATGAAACTCAAAAGTCAGTGGGATAAAGAGTGGAAGCGGGTAGGGACAGAAACACCATGTGGGTGAGATGAGTAAACCTGTACCTCCACCCGACCAGAGGGTCTGGGTGTGTGGCTAAAGGAGAAGGCAGAGGAGAGAGCAGCCGGGTAGACGTGTTGTCTACTGTGATCCAGGTCTCAGTGAGAGCCAGGAAGTCAAGCGACTGCTCCACAGCAAAGCCAGAGATGAAGTCGGCCTTGCGGTTGGCTGACTGACAGTTCCAGAGGCCTCCTGTGACCAGGTGCTGGGTGTGAGTAGAACGGGTAGGAAGGATAACAGAGGAGGGTTCCGGTACATGAATGAGCGAGTCCTATAGTAACTACAGTAGAGATACGCACAGGTATGGAAAAGACACACATATTCAAAAAATGGGGAAATACTCAGCCACCCCCGAAGACTCCAACGGAAGACTCCTATGTCTTTGTCCTCCGAGTCTCGACTCCAACGGAAGACTCCTATGTCTTTGTCCTCCGAGTCTCGACTCCAACGGAAGACTCCTATGTCTTTGTCCTCCGAGTCTCGACTCCAACGGAAGACTCCTATGTCTTTGTCCTCCGAATATCCTCCATCATTTGAATCTTTATGATTTTGTTCCAATTGTTTTAATTCTCCTTGTAACTCATCTAACTCTTTTTGCTTGGCTCTTTTAAAGCGAGCACTGTATCCAATTATCTGCCCTCGAAGCACAGCTTTACATGCGTCCCACAGTATTGGAGGGGAAACTTCACCATTATCATTTTGTTCCAAGTACTCAGTGATATCCTTCTTCATTTGATCCCTCATATTATTCAGTAAATATGTATTTAATCTCCATAACGTGTTTCTTTGATCCTGCTCCAGATTAAATTTTAAATAAATAGGGCAATGATCTGAAAGGTCCATGATCCCCATGTCGCAGCCCCCCACCCTGTGCAAATCTTTACCAAAGGTTAGAAAATAATCAATCCTTGAATAAACCAAATGTGGATTAGAAAAAAAAGTATAGTCCCGCTTTGAGGGATTTATTTCTCCAGACATCTACCAAACCAATATCCTCCATTGCCAATTTGAATTTCTTGTTTATCAGCTTGGGCTGCCTAATATGCACATTTGAAGAGTCCAGTATAGGATTCAATCTTATGTTTAGATCACCCCCACAGATTAGGACCCCCTGAGTTTCTGCTATAATTAAATCAAATATCTGTTTAAAAAAAGTCCAATCTGAATTAGGCGGAGCATAAACATTCAGAAGGGAAACCAATGAACCATCTAGATTTCCTCTTACTAATATATATCTCCCCTCTGTGTCCTTTTTTTCAAACGTGGGTTCAAAACTAATATTATTGGAAATTAATATTACCACCCCCCTCCTGTGGCCAGCCGCATATGATGATGAGTACTGATGTTTAAAGCCTAGTCTTCTTAATTTAGCATGCTCTGTATCCGATAGATGCGTTTCCTGCAAGAAAGCCACCTCAACTTTATCTCTTTTTAGTTTAGTTAATATCTTACTTCTCTTGATGGGGTTTACAAGACCATTCACATTATATGTTGCCATTTTAACCACTTGCATTCAGAGTTTAATTAGGACAATATTAGTAATAAATACCAACCCAAGTTATTACAGGTAACGAAAGATTTATCATAGGTAACACCCCAAAGACTGCAAAGAACTGCAGCAAACACTGTAACAAAATAAAAAATAAAAAATAAAAAAGGAAAAAAAATTAAAAAAAAGACTTCCAACTGTGGGGTCATCATATTGACCCTGATTAAGCCCTGATGGTGATAGGGCTCTAAAGTAAAGCCTCCCCACCTGTAAAGTGGGAGAGGGCCTTCATATCCTACTTCCATGTTGTTATCCATCTGTCGGCTGCATGGCTGAAGATTAATACCCCGACCCTTTCAGAATATTCTGAGTTTTATAGCCTGTACATTGTTTCTTTATTGTGCAGAACGTGATTATAGTCTTAAATCTCTCTTGTAGAAACCAGCTCTTCGGCTTCCTCCACTGCAAACAAGAACTCACCCATTTGTCGGGAAACAGCAGCTTTCAGTTCACTTTCATTCACGCTGAGTCCTTGTGCCTAAAGGCCGCTAGCTTCTCCTTGTAGTTGACGTTCCTGGCGGCTCTGTCCAGGGTCCCCGGTCTCTTGCTGGTGCGCCAGGTCATTCGCTGGATCTGTTCCAAAAGTGAATTTGGGTGCTTAATGACCGACACCGGGAGCCCCCTCTTTGCCATATCCTCAGTCGCTTCCTCCGCCGATCCGTATACGACAATTCCCTCCTCATAGAAGACTCTGAACCTGGCCGGAAACGGGGTTTGAAATCTTATCTTCCTCTCCCTCAGGACCATTTTCGCTTCTACATACGCCTTCGCTTTCTCAAAACATCAGGCGTAGTCGTGATCCAGGTTAACCTTCCTTTCGAGATGTTGAAATCCTCGCTTTTGCCAGGCTAGTCTCAGCAATTCTTCTTTCGTCCTGGAGCTTGACATTTTGACGACGATAGACCTCGGTGAGACTTCCCCAGGCGGCTTCGGCATCAGGGCGCGGTGCGCTCTCTCAACTCGTAGTTCAAAGGTAGCCGGGAGGTCCAAACCCTCCCTCAGCAAAGCCTCCACAAAGGTTCCCATCGACGGGGAATTATCCTCCGCTCCCTCTTTAACGCCGTGGATTCGGATATTTTCCCGTCTTGATCGACCTTCCAGGTCCGTTAGCTTAGCATCCAGATGCACCTGTAGTTGTAGCAGCTCCGTCACCACCTCCTCCGCCACCTGTAGCCGTGTTTCCGTCTCTTCAATCCGCCCTTCTGCCTCGGCAATTCTCGTGTTAGTCTTGTTTATTTCTTTATGAATCTCTTTCAGCTGCTGGCCGTTATCTTTCCTGAACTCTCTCAATTCTTTCAATATGAGGCTCATGTCCGCTCTCCCCGTTTAAATCGTCTTCGAGGTGCGTTGGAGTGTCGTCTTCCAGCACCGCGCTGCTAGCAGAGGAAGCTAGGCTAGCTCCGTCACCGTCAAATAACTCAGTCTGCATTGGTTTTTTACTCTTTTTTGGAGGCATTCTCAAGACCAACGCTCTTTAGCCAAACTTTAAAATAAATGTTGTATATATTCTGGTTGTAGTTGGTAATTTTTAGCTCCGAATGTCGGGAGCACGATCTTTAACCAGCCATCGCGTCGCTCATCTGACTCTTCCAACTTTTGCTCTTTTCAATGCTAATGTTGCAAATAAAAATGAAAAGGCTAGATTCACACTCAAGTGGCCCATGTTGTCGTCATCATAGCGGCCAAGGTTTGATTTCCGGTGGTCCCTTTGCTGCAGATCCTCCCCTGTGGTGCTTGTGTGTCTCTCTAGCTCGAACACAAATAAAGAAAAAAACATCTTAAAAACAAATAATTGCTTGCTTCTGGCATTTAAATGGATTATAATCTCACCGTGTTGCTGGGTGTCATTAAGGTCACGAAGTTGTTCCATCCAAATTGGATTACAATGTCTGAAAGTTGGCAGGAGAAAATAATTAGCATTTTACAATTAACTAATTGTTCTTAATTATCTGTACATAAATGTAAACATTGACTCAAAGGACACTCCCTTTGGTGACGTCCTCAAATGAAGATTTGAACATGAAACCATCCCCTCACTGGACAGCTCACGGCGCTTCTGAGGAGCTGTGAGCTGTCATGTCCGCCACAGCGCAGTTATAAGCGTCATGTTAACAACAGTCACGTGAACAGAGTCCCGACCACGTCAACAGCATCAAGTTAAGAGCGTCACGTGAACAGAGTCCCGACGTCACGTGAACAGACACCTACAATAAGTGTCTGGTCACGTGACTGTCCGGACTGACCGCGCTGTTATATGTGAGCTTGTCGACACATGTCTGCTTGGAACCAGTTTCAAAGCACTTCAATAAAATGGTCGTTATTAGATGCAGTGTGTAGCACGTGACCCCTCAGGTGTCTTAACCCACCTGCCACAGTAATGAACCTATAATACGAGCGTTAGCTAAACATTACCTCAGCTAACATGTGTAAAGTAAGCTAATGTTAGCTCGTTCAACACAGAAACCGACAACCTACGTTACATCGACGATGTTAAAGAAACGTTAAGACACTTAACCATCAGATAGCTAAGTTAACTTACTCTTGACGCCCAAGGCGACACAGAAATGCAGAACACCATGCCTCGAATTCAAAAGTAGCTACCCGCTAGCTCACACGAGGCTAGCTCAACCCCTCACGGGAGAGCCGAGTAGAAACCTCAGTGTCACTAACGTTGCCCGTTCAATACAACGTTACTCTCTGAAATTAAATTAAGTTGGCATTCTTACCTCAAGAAGAGCTGTCATGTCAGGAGGCTGTGGTTCTTTCTGTGGCTTTTAGTGAGTCACTGAAGCCGGAGAGAGCAGCGCGCAGCCCAAACTGCGGAGAAGTGGCGCGAAACCGGGTTCAACAGTTCAATCTGCTTTTTTTGTGTTGTCTGATCACTGCACCTGGCCCCTCTCCTTTGAACTCTCTCTCTCTCTCTGTTGGACGGGCTGTCTGTCTGTCTCTGTCTGTGCTGTTTTCTTCTAACCTAGTTTGCGAAGAATAAATCCAGCTTCGTGTACCGGAAAGTCAGGTGTGGCGCAAATTCCTTGGGCGGAAGTGTACGGCGTTTAAAACTGAAGAGTTTCCATTGAGTAGAATTTATTAATTTTTCGACATTGTTGACTTTACTCATAAAATATGATGAAATTCTACTCAGTGATTTTGAGCTGATATTATTCAAACAAAAATGAGTAAAATCCAATTGATAAATAATTCAAATTGTATTAAATCAACATAATAATATGCCAAACTGCACACACACATATTTTTTATGTAAAGGTTACTAGTATTTATTTAGTAAATATTAATTGAGCTCAGTCCCACTTTTTTGAGTGCGGCGGGGGGGGGGGGGGGGGGGGCTCGTGAGCGCCGCGCAGCAGGTCGGACCGAAATTCTCACAATAACTCAAATAAATGCCCCGTCGGAGATTAAAACACATTTTGGGGAACTTGATGACAGAAAGAGTAACTTTTATTCTTAAATACGGATGAATAAGTGTCTCCAGCAAAAAGGGCACTTTACTCATCCATGGCAAAGGGGCTGGTGCTTGAGCACCACTAGGGCTCTATCTGTGCACGTGCCTGGACACATCTACATTCTGCAACAGTACCTGCACCTCTGACCGGTGAAGTTAGGTCTCGCTTTCCGCTCTGACGTGATTTTAATCGGTCTGAAGTTGCTTTCGCGATGGACGGGTTGGCGACCGCTGCTGTACAGCGTGTGATTGGCTAAAAGTTTTACAGAAGCGGAATCGGTTGGTGCAGTAGGCGTGTCCTCATCACTTGACGTCTTCCCTCTGCTCCCCCGTGTTACTAGGAGTTGTTATTACCTTCGCATTGAAAATGCGGAAGGTTATGTTTTGATCGCCGTGTATTTATTTATTTATTTGTATGCGTGTTTTCGCATAACTAAAAAAGTTTTAAACCGAATCGCATGAAATTTGGTGGGATGATTGGTTGTTATCCGGGGACCATTTGATTAGATTTTGGGATCGATCGGGTCAAAGGTCAAGGTCATGGATAGGTCAACATCTTCTTGAATCGCATGAAATTTGGTGGGATAATTGGTTATTATCCGGGGGCCATTTAATTAGATTTTGGGATCAATCGGGTCAAGGCCAAGGTTATGGAAAGGTCAAAATCTTCTTTTTACCATAGGGCGGTCAATTTTTATCTAATTGGCATGCAACTAATGCCAAAATGTTCAATGTTGATGTGTCCTTGGGCAAGACACTCGACTCCAAATTGCCCCCATAGTTGATCTACGGTTTGTGAATGTAGTCCTGATGGGCAGGTGCTACGCTGATGGAGGTAGATCCTCCATCCGTCACTTACACACTGATGGAGGTAGATCCTCCATCAGTGTGTAAGTGACTCGACTCCAAATTGCCCCCGTAGCTGCGGCCGACTCCGTTCCCGTGACCTGTCGGTCATCCGTCGGCGCCAAGGCCGACTCCGTTCCCGTCGGGAGCCGGTTCCAGCGCCGACGGGTCACGGGAACAGGGTCGGCCATTGCCCTGTAGTTGTACTATGGTTTGTGAATGTAGTCCTGATAGGCAGGTGATGCGCTGATGGAGGTAGATCCTCCATCAGTGTGTGAATGACAAACGCTATTCATTCAACATTCAGTGGGTTTTATTACCCAGGTGCTCAGATTCCCCACCCCCCCCCAAATACAAAATTCTAAATTAGTTAAATATACAGTATTTACTATTAAAACAATTCATTAATCCAAGTGTTTTTTTTAACCTGGTGCTCAGGTTTTTCCACACACAAAAAATCTATTGTTTTAATAGGGTTAGGGTTAGGGTTAGGGTTAGGGTTAGGGTTAGGGTTGCGTTTCGGCCCCTGGGTTCCACCTCCTTTGCTCTCCACACCGACTGTTGGAGTTCTAGGTGATAACCAACGCTTATCGAACGTGATTAGTCAATACGACTGACTACAAAAGGAGAACGTGTAAAGAATATATATTATAGTTTAGCATAGCTTAGTATTGTTTGCATATAGATTATGTGTAAGATGGAAAACACTGAATGGAAGTTGACTGATCTACAGTGACACTTGGTGATTCCGGAGGTGATCACATACAGAGCATAGGAAGGGTCCAGATGGCATTCCTGAAGAGATAAGTGATGTCCACTTGTATCCTGATTTCTTCCAGTGAGTACCGTCCAGGTGTGGTGTGTCGCTGTCCAACTCCAACAAACGCTTAACTCCAAGATCTTTTTCAGACTGAATTTGAGTGAAATCGATACTTTTGGTTCAATTTCTATTTAGTTTGATTTGGATTGGCAGGAAAGAATTAAAGCGGATCCATTAATTTTGTTTATGCTGCAGGGTGTGTTTGAAGGAGGAAATATATATATATATATATTTGTTGGTCTCCAGAGCTGCCACTCCGCAGTAAATCATGGACTTTGAAATAGTGCTGATTGCGCCGATTTCCTGTGTGCAAGAATCCCTTCACTTCCAGTTTATCTTGAAAGACTTTAAAAATTTCACTATTTTGATTTGCAGGCTCTCTGAAGCGGTCCAAAGGAACGCTAAATTAGTTTAAGAAACAGTTTTATGTGTTGGAATTAATTCAGATTAAAAGGATCGATGCTTTTCTAAATCTAGAAGCAGCAGGCGGTTAGCAGTAAAACAACTAGCTTGTCACTGTAAAAAGGTTTAAAAAAAGAGCAGTAACACCTCCAAAGTAAGCACTGTAATTATCGCTGAAATGGAAATATCTAGGTTAATTTGTGAAAATTAGAAGTGTTGCGTGTCACATTGAGAATGAAAAAAAAAAGACAATAACTTCCGTTATAGCTTTTGAGACGTTTCCACATGCTTCTTGTTATCTCGGGGTTAATTAATAATGGAAGATCGAAAAGAAAATAAAGGAGCTGAAGATGTGCGGGGATGTGTTCGCTCTTTCCTCCTCCGCTGGCTCCTCTGATTCAGACAGCAGAGTGTCACGAATTCCCCACCTTCCTAGTTAAATTCATCCTGCTTACACGTTTCTCCTGTCATTCCAGATCCTGTCATCCTCACCTCGTTAGTCCCTCATTCCCTTCACCTGGTACTCATGCCCTTCTCACCTGCCTCTGGTCACCTCGTTAGTCCCTCATTCCCTTCACCTGGTCCTCATGCTCTTCTCACCTGCCTCTCGTTAGTCCCTCATTCCCTTCACCTGGTCCTCACGCCCTTCTCACCTGCAGCCCATCCCCTCATTAGTCCCTCACTATTTAGCTCCCTCACTTCCACTTGTCCTGGTGGAGGTCACGACGACAACATTGAAGGGATGCCCAGTCGTTGCCACATCGATTCACACTTCTTTAGCTGCTGGTAACCTTCATAAAAAGCCACAGCAGCTTCAACCTACCAGTTGTTCTGTGCTGGAGTATTGCCTGCCCCCATGTTTGTTGTGTGGTAATTTGATTAAACGGTCGCGGTGTCAACAGTTGCACGCTTTGGCCCAGTTGTTGATGCGACCTTGTGACTGATGCACTTCAGATGGTTTATCCAACCTGAGGAACAGTTTGGGCCTCCAATAAAACCCACTGTAAACAATGCTTTCTCCATTCCCACTATGTGTACACGTCTTCATCTGACGCTTACTGTCAACAATCAAGGAAGAACATGTCTTTCCTTAAATGTCAGGGATTTAATATGAGCAAAGGGAAAGGAGGACAGAGATGCACCTGAACCCCTAAAGGTGCGTTCAGACCAAAAGCGAAACGATTTTTCGCAAAACGCGTGAGTTTACTCGCTCGACCGTTCACCGTGTTCTCGCCATGAGCGTCGAGACGCTCCGCGAGGGGCGGGGCTTATCTCCGTGTCTCGTCTCCGTAAAGACCGTTATCATCTCCTTCATCCACCAGAATAACTAACCACTAGTTCTGCTTTATATTTGTCGTGGACATCCCACCCACTAACGCCCTCGTGTTTGGGTTGATGACATCACCCGTAGGCTCACTCAGCTCGCTCACTTTCACCGATGAAGTTACCGTTATGTCTGAAAGACTTCCGCTTCCAGCGCTACGAGAGCGGAACTCAAGAGCCGATTGGCCCGAGTTGCGAGATGACCGCCTCAAAGTTGAAATATTTCAACTCGGGGCGAAAATTGTGCCGCTGTAAACGCGTCGCCCACATCGCGCCGCCCCAAACGCCCCGCCCGGAAAAATATCGCATCTATCGCAGCCACACGCGTCTGTACGTTGACTTTTCATGGGCTTCGGTCGCGCGAAAAAAATAGTTTCCCTTTTGGTGTGAACGCACCTTTAGACTTGAGAGCAAATACTTGTAATCACTGTTATTACTGATAAACAGCAAATGGCTGTACAACAGTCATCCCTCCTTTATTCTACATATTCCTGGAGACCCGACAATGCCGTTGATGACCCAACGGGCCCACAGAGCATTTTTGAGGGTTTAGTGAGACCGATTCGTCAGGAACAAGCATAAACATGAAGAGGATGGGGGATTAAGCTGAGGCCAGACAAATACATAAGAAAAGCCAAACAATTGGGATGGCACTTTTCCAAAGAATGGTCGTCTGAGGAGCAACTGGTTGAGCGGAGCGCAGATGTAAACACGCGTTTGGCTCCTCGACAGAAAGAGTGATGGCACAGCACGCCACTTCTTTCCACGTAATCGCTTTGTCTCTTTCATTTCACTTTGATTTTTTCAAAAGGCACAGACGCCCTGAGCTCATGCGTCTCGAAAAAGGGGAAAGCAATGGTGGAGCATTAGACATTATTCTTGGGAGCAGTAGAGTGTGTGTGTGTGTGTGTGTACACAGTCTGTTTTCTTTTTTTTAAAGCTATATTTTGCATAATTGTGCCAAGATGTGTTCATGTGCATCCGGTGGGTAAGCAGAGTAAATGACTTACTGGGCTTTGGTGGCACAGGGGCGTCCGGGGGTTAATGATGTGTTTGAGAAAGGAGGAATGTCGGGGGTTCTGTGGAGGGGTCGCGCTGCACGGCGCTGGCAGAGCAGCACAACTGGCACAGCAAGAAACGAAGCCGCCGTGAAACGCACCACAGCTGGGAGGACTATTATCTGGCTGCACATGTGACTCGTTTACCGCTGGCTATCACTCACTGCTAGCGGGCCGCATCTCAGAATGGGGAGTCACGACGGAAGGAAAAGCCTGCTCACGGTTTTGCATATTATGAGCGAGTAATGTTGAAGGGAATCGCGTGTCCTTTGAAGCTCATACTTGAACTCTGTTGACGGCGTTGCATTTGTCATTTTCACGTCCGTGAATCTCTACCACGTTGTTATTTTGGTGCATCTACCGTGAGCAAGTGGTACCATGGGGCCTGGCAGCCTTAACATGCTATTAGGCAGTGGACATTATGTGTTGCCGTGCAGAATTTCTCAAGAATGCTGTTAGGTTCTGCTCTTGAAATAAACCAGACGGCAGCCTTCTTTCTTTATATATACAAATTTATCGACAAATTTCCCCTTGGGGATTAATAAAGTATATATCTATCTATCTATCTATCTACATATATATTTTATTTTATATTTTTTTACTTTGTTTACTTACATATATTGTATAATATTTTGTTTTTGTATATATATATATATATATATATATATTTTTATATATATACATAAAAATTTACTTATTTTTACTTATATGTACATCTATATTATATTTTTATTTTTTTTTTTTATTTTATTTTTTAGTTGATTTGTTTAGTTTTTGTGTGCAAGCTGACAAATAGACCCTTGATTATATATAAGGTCTATCTATCTTTAGTAAATGAGTGAAAAGCCTGCACTGGAAAATTGTTTGGATGTTCATCTTCTTTAACAATGTTTGCTTCATCCCTTCCACCAGTGAGAGGTGAAGGGTACTTGAACCACAGCCAAGATCCTTTTGCAGTTTTGAATCAGCCATTGAAGGACCTGAGGGATATGGTACGGCTCCTTGTGGCCAATAGAGGTCATAATGGCCATGTATTCGCAACATTACATTACAATTTACATTACATTTAGCTGACGCTTTTATCCAAAGCGACTTACAATAAGTGAATTCAACCAAGAGTACAAACTCGGAACAACAAGAATACAGAAAGTAACTTTTCTTCAAGATTGAAAGAGTTGGAGGAAGGTTCATCTGGTTACCTTCGCATTGAAAATGCGGAAGGTTATGTTTTGATCTCCGTGTATTTATTTATTTGTATGTGTGTTATTCGCATAAGTAAAAAAGTATTAAACCGAATCGCATGAAATTTGGTGGGATGATTGGTTATTATCAAGGGACCATTTTATTAGATGTTGGGATCGATCGGGTCAAAGGTCAAGGTCATGAAAAGGTTAACATCTTCTTTTTACCATAGCGCGGCCAATTTGTATCCAATTGGCATGCAACTAATGCCAAAATGTTCATAATTCAATGCCCAATCTAGTGATATGCGAAGGTATGCGCTCTACTGAGTGCCCGTTCTAGTTGTAGATGTTTTCTTTAACTGAGGTACATGCACCTGTGTGAACTGGGTTTTGATGACTTGAGTCTTAGTTTTGGTTTTACTCATGTTGGGATCTAAAAAAAATATATTTTTTAATAGTCTGTCACTGTTTTATTCTTATATGTCTGAAACGTTTTGTAATGTGCTGCTGATGCTGTCTTGGCCAGGACACTCTTGTAAAGGAGATTTTTAATCTCAATGAGGTGTTTCCTGGTTAAATTAATTTAACCCTTGTGTTGCCTTAGGGTCATTTTGACCCGAATCAATATTACACCCTCCCCCAGCTTTAGGATTAATTTGACCCCATTCAATGTTTAATGTCGGTGTTCTTTCGGTAGTCAACAAACAAACATAAAGTGCCTCACACTTAAACTTGGAAAACAATATTAATTCTAATAATTTTCTGGAGGTTTTAATTGCTGGTGTCAAATTGAACCCAAAGGGTAAAATATGTTAGTAAATATAGAGGTAACAGGAGGGTGAAACATTGAATCGGGTCAAAATGACCCAAAGGCGGGGGGAGGGTGTAATATTGATTCGGGTCAAAATGACCCTAAGGCAACACAAGGGTTAAATAAATAAATAAAATGACCAGCGCCTGGATCAGAACCAGCAGCAACAAACTTGTGTCCTTCCAACACGGTCTTCTAGAAAGCATTATATTTAAAGCTAAAGTGGGGGTACTATAGAAAACTTCTTGATATACTTGTTGATATTCTTTTTACATCCCGAGAGGGAAATATAAATAAAATACTCAGGCAAAAAAACAGGAGGAAAGAAATCCGGTATCTCCGTAATAAGCCTGTTCAATCATTTTTTTTTTCCCAGCCTGAATGATATTATTGGACGGGCTGCGTTCTACCCTGTGTGTACTCAGTGTAGAAGTCGGCAGTGTTGTAGACTTTCTCGCTAGATTTTGAGACTTTTGGAACTCGTGCTGTCAGCTACTTTCTTTGGAAAAGAGTTGGCAACACTGGGCTGGGTTTTTCGTTTGGACAATTCCAAAATCTACCTTAATCTTGCTGGTTTCTCCAGTGTTGCCGACCCTGTCTGTTTCTGTGCTAAAACTTAGCCTGACTTGTGTGCCAGGCTAAGATTTGGCAGAAAGGGCAGAACTTTAACGCAAACGAACATGCTTAAGGAGGAGGGAAAGCTTGTGGTTTTGGTTTCATATCTAAAGTAAAACATGTTCGGCTGTGTTTGACTTCCAACACCACGGCCCGGCAATAACAGAAAAGTTGAATCGTGATTTAGCAGCTCCAAGCGAAAATTGTTCTGCGAGAGATCTGTGATCATTTTACTGATTTGTTCAGTTCAAATGTAATTTATTTTCAGGGTTGCTTTCTCCTCTCATTTCCTGTTATATAAAATGGACTTCGACACCATGTGGAGAGAAGCGAGTTCTGATATGTTGTGGTTGTTCCCACAGGCATGAACAAAGGGTTCATGCCCGTGTCAGTCATAATTTGATTCGCTGTTGTTTCCTTCCAACTGCTTGTCTCTCTCTTTCTTTTGCAACTCTAAAGCATGTTTTTGTAATCGTCTATCGTATAGATGGATATAATACGACAGTAGTATAGCAATGACACCAGTTGTAATGGTCTGGCTCATGATGGGTTGAGCAGTTTTCTATTACCTTCTCTCCTCAGGCTGCTCAGTGTATGGAAACAGATCTTCAGCTGACTGCAAAACTAAAGTGAACACAAGACAGTTTGCACAAAAACGTTTCTGCATGACTCATCAAGAAACGTGAGTGAGATCATTAAACGGATATGGGCAGAGTGAATGTCGAGGCCGCCGTGCCTCCGAGCTTCCCACATGCACAGCGACCGTGGACACTCACTCTAAAGGTGCGTTCACACGTGCGTCGTTGAAAACATAAACGAGAAACAATGGAATGAAAACGTGACTTTTGAGACGCGTGAATCACAAATCTTTTCAAGATGAGAGGGAAATACGAAAAACACTAGAATGCAAATTTGCACGGAAAATGGAAGAAAGAAAGTCAATTTGCTGCCAATTTGCATTTAAAAAAAGAATAAAATCGGCAAGAGTAATCCCCTGTGAAAAAAACGAAAACACTAATCTACTGCCCAAAACCTGCTAATTGGCCATTTGGTTACAGAGCCGAGTGAACGCAAAGGAGCAATGCTCTCTCACTGAGCACAGTTTACACCCACCCAGAGATGTCTTGAGAGAGATCAATGCAAACAGCCCTGCAACAGCTAAACACTCGTTATTTCTGAAAACACACAAACCTGAATAAATGAAACCAAAACAGCAGTCTGAATGACGTAAAAACGCTCAATGTGTGATATGTCCAAAGCCTTAGAGCAACTCCCACATTGGAATGTGTGTGAACCAGTACGCATTATTTGAAGTCTCTTTTTCACAGTTTTGAGGTGTGAATTTCAATTCGGCTGTCAGAATTTCAACCCTGGAAAAGGGCAGCCGCTATAGTGATGTTCTGGATGTACGAGTTACTAATTGCTGGAACAAAGTGCTGCAAATGAAAAATGAGAAGGAGCTATGTACCATTCCTTCATTAATTAACTCCAGATTGAGTTTGCGAGCTGGTTTAATGGCTACCGAAGCACAAAATCAGACTGAGCAAGAGACACGCGTGAAGCTATTTTGTGGCTTTTTGACATTGTGGGTTACGGCTCAGCAAATAAAGGCTTGTTGTAGAATAAATGTATAATGAGTGTAAAGCATCCGCACACTCCCCTCTGGGTGATGTTCATTTTTACTTGCCGTGGCAAGATTTTGGCCCCTTTTTAATAAACCTGTTAGCCATGTGGTTTTAAAAAACATGGGTTAACTCGGCTGTAAAAGCCACTGGACACCAAAGCCCCGGCATGAAGCAGCCTCCCTCCTAACGCCTTCTTCACAGGGAAAAGGGAGTGTTTTATATTTAAAGTCACAATACGGGACTCATATATATTTATATATAAATATAAATATATACACTACCGTTCAAAACTCACTTTTATTTATCAAATGAATTGAAAATTGAATAGAAATTATAGTCAAGACATTGACAAGGTTAGAAATAATGATTAATATTTGAAGTATTAATTTTGTTCTTCAAACTTCAAGCTCAAAGGAAGGCCAGTTGTATAGTTTATATCACCAGCATAACTGTTTTCAGCTGTGCTAACATAATTGCACAAGGGTTTTCTAATCAGATATTGGTCTTCTAAGGCGATTAGCAAACACAATGTACCATTAGAACACTGGAGTGATAGTTGATGGAAATGGGCCTCCATACACCTATGGAGATATTTCATTAGAAACCAGACACTTCCACCAAGAATAGTAATTTACCACATTAACAATGTATCGTGTGTATTTCTGATTAATGTTATCTTATTGAAAAAACAGTGCTTTTCTTTGAAAAATGAAGACATTTCTAAGTGACCCCAAACTTTTGAACGGTAGTGTATATATATATATATTTGCACAATGCTTCAGATCTGTAAATGCACCATGTTGTTTTCTACCCTGGTCACTGAGAATTCTCAATTCTGATTGGCTGGGAGGTCTGGTTTAACTTTGAGAATATGGAGAAATATAGAATAACTGGACACCTATGATGTGTTTATTTGCTGTTAAAAACTAAATCACCACTAATGGACTGTAAATTAGATCTTATCTCACCTTTTTATGATTTTATCAAAAACCTTACTTCATCCGATCCATTAATAATTGTTCATAAGATAGAAAAGAAATAGCTACATTTACACGAGAAAAGCCATTTCATTTGCATGTGTTTGCACCGTGGTCATTTGTGTTTTATGACCACGGTTTTGCTTCAAGCGTAAATGTTGGATATGTGTTGGATTGAGGCCAGACAACCTCCAGAAGGACTTACAGTCGCTCGTGACCTTTTTACTTTCCAGCAGGAAAGGTATGTGGTTTTATAATCCATGCCTAGAATGTCATCGGGATGAATGACATTATGTAAATGATGTACTTAGCCCAGTGGCCTTGTCTGAGGTCACTTCTCATTTTACGCAGCGCTTATGCTATAAAAGATGCAGTTTTAGGAGTTGGAGGGACTCCATACCACTGAAAAAGTATCAGCCATACAAACTGGGACTTGATCCCCCTCCTCAAACCCGTTCATGGCCCAGTGTCCTGGAGGCAGCCGCATGCAGCCGAGGACAAGTCAAACCACAGAGCCCTTACATTACAGCATGCAGGAAGTGAAATTGTGTTTTTGAGGCGAAGCGTAATGTTTGTACTGTGTGTCTTGGTCCATAATACTGTGCTTTCTATTTGTTGTGTACTGGAACATCGGATGTCTATTGTGTGTTGTCTGTATGAGCTGATTTGGTGGCAAATGAGTTTCTCCATTGGGGATTATTACATATTTGTAATCTAATATATACATCACAACGGACTGTGAATATTTCATTCATTTAAAGCTGCAGTAATCTCTATATTTTTTTATCCTGACAACTGATCAAATTACTTTTCGCGATGTGATAGGGTCATTTGGAATGATAAACCCACAGGTAATTATTCGACAATTGTGTTTTGGTGTCTTTCAGCTTCTTGTTTTGTTCTCACGGCCCACAACTTCACGGTTCTGGTTCAGTCCAACAGCGCTCATCCGTTTAGTTTTTCTGCTGCCTGGACTCGAATACCGACCTTCGGCAGAGGCTCTCCAGTCAACGCTTGTACGAGACAGACTTTGAACTAACATGACGTCATGTCACACGGCGCTGCCACTGAGTCGTGTGACTGAGTGACGTGACATCACATCTGTAGCTGAAGTGAAGTTTGTAATTTCAAGCCAAACCACGATGTTTTTCTAAACCAAATTCTCACCGATATTGCTCACGAAGCCTCTTAGGGGCTTACGCCTAAGCGGAGAAAAACAACGTCCCATTATTTTTGGACAGCTGCATACAAAAAAAAGCCCTCAGGCATATTTGTAATATTGGGCTATACAAAATTAACTGAATTGAATTGAATCTTTTCTACGCATTAAAACTTGTCTGTTTGAAATGTAAAGAAGAAATTTGCCAACTTTGCTTACTACAGCAACTTCGTGAAGCGGTAATTGCAATATAAGAATGTCGTGTGAACAGGTGTGTGCTGCCCTCAAGGGGCCACACTAAATGTATGAAAGTGAAACATAACTTTCCAATCAAAACCTTTTGTACTGAATTTCTAAAAGTTCACTGCTAACATCTTTCAGTTATTTCAAAATATACTGTATGATCATGGTGAAGGTATAGTGACTTGATAATGATGTTCTAAAGACTATAAGCCATGTAAACATGTTATCAATTATCTACACATGTAACTCCTGTCCAGACACACATCCACTTACCCCTGACGGCAGGCCTAGGAGGCTTTTCTAGAAGTTGCTCTCCTCAGCAAGGTTTTTCAGTTTCTGTTGGGGAACCCCGAGGCGCTCCATGGCCAGACGATCAAAATCCCTCCGGCATGTTCTTGGTCTAACCCGGGGGCCTCCTACCAGTTGGATATGCCAGGAGAACCTCTGAAGGTTCTAAAGGATGGCATCCTGATGAGATGCCAGAACAACCTCGGGCTCTCGGAGCAGCGGTGTTACTCTCAGCTCCTGTACATTGAACTCTTTTACTCAACCAAATTATGGGCAAAATATAGTTATGAAACCTAATATTTGTATTTATTAACACTCAAATCTGAGTTATTAAGTGCTGAATAAAAATAAAACAGTCACACAAGTGAGATAAGGAAGAATGAGAACAAAAACACATGTGAATGGAGATTTCAGTTTCTCCCTGAATTCTCACAATTGAAATTAGAAACAATTCAAGCTTACCCTTTTCTGGGTTTGAACAAATCGTTTGTGATAATGACTCTACCACTAGGTAAGTAACTTAACAGATGTCTTCTAAATGGCAAAGTGAAAATACATTCAGCGATTAATTACTTCATTAGCCTGCTGCTGTTCTAATTATTGCATCAATAGTGCTCATTAAATAATCTTGACCTCCAGATATTTCTGGCTTTCATCAGCCCATCTCTGTCCCACACACACACAATTCCGAATGAAATAAAGACAGCTCATTAGGACTTTCAAAATTGAGTTCAGTTCTGCGTGATCTATTAATCTATACTGTGCTTCTGCTGATCCACAGCCATTTCTCTTTTCATTTAGCAGAACAATAGCCCCGATGCAACAGAATTCATTAAATGCAATCAAATGAAAATCCTTACGGCCCAGTTAATTCACTTTAATTATTAATATTACCACTCCTATTAATATGCTCATGTGGACGACTGATGTGTCATTGTGTGTCGATGAATTGAAACGTTAATCCGCCCTTACGCTACCTGCTATTTCCTCGCTGGAGGCCGTCGGCAGCTCTCAGAACCGACTAACTTTGAGACGAATGTGTCACAGTTAACCTTTTTTGGTGCATAAATTGAAAAAGAAATTTTCCTGGCATAATATATATGAAATAACTCAGCTACATAAACATCAAGCACAATGTATGTGTGTGTCTTCATTCATTTTATAATGGAGACCATTACTTTAAGAGACCTATTCGTGGCCCCACTGCACTTTTAAGCCTTGCCCCCGCTGGATACGGCGGTTTACATTCTTGCACAGCACATATACGATAAATTTTTCTCTTGCTCCTTGAGTTGTCCGTATAACCCTCGTCTCCATATCAGCGTATTGGATTTATAACAAGAACCACGTCAAAAGGTCTTAAACATGCACTTGATTGCTGCACACTGTCCATGATATCATGCTAGATGATTGAGGCTGAAGATGACCTTTAAAGAATCCACCAGCTTTCAAAGATTTACGCAGATAGGAATAAGGAGGAGTCAGTGTTCTAGGGCTAGTTTATATCAGCATTATAGCACAGTGCTATACATTAAATAATGTATTCTTGCGTAACCCTGTTTAGAGAAGGACATCATTCTTGGAAAGACCATGGTGAACCGATGAGTTCGGCAAATGTAAACGTCATCTCGGACGATGAGTTGTAAACTCTCATTGGAGGGTGTCTACACCAACAATACCCTACACCAGTGACGTGAGGTTCATGGTTGTTGAGGCACTGACTCCTTTAGTGTCAGATTTACAAATATATAAACCCAAAAGGGTAGCTTATTCAATTGGCTACTGATTATTTCATGTCTCATCAGCATTCTCCACACAACACACAGGCGCACACGGTACATAGTACAGATACGTAAAGGTAAGAAAAAGTTTGAAGCAAACCTTTTAGCTCCGGTGTTGGTCTACCTGTGTTAATCACGTCCACTTTGGACTGAATTTCTGCTGTAATCTGGCGCGAAAGAGAAAATTACAGGGGGACGGGCGGAGATTATTTCTTTTTAACTCAAAATTGTCTGGGAGCCATATGCCGTCACCGGAAGAGCCATAGGTTCCCGACCCCTGCCCTACACCAACAATACCCTACACCAACATTACCCTATCTTGGCCCAGATGCAGCGGATTAGTCGGCCCCGATCTTTTGCTTTGAAAGTAACGCTAGTTTAATGCTTGATGTGTGCATTTTCTACCTGTGAGGCGAGACTACTGACTACTTGGATCCTGCTAAGTATCTTCTTTAAACTAGTTTTATCTGCTAAAGTTACTGTTGTATTTGTTGATTGCTGCTGCTATGTTGTTATGTCCTGTTTTTTTGTTGTTTTGGTTTTGAGTAGAGAGGTGTGTGTCCTTCCACCTCTCTTCACTGATTGGGACGGCGATCGTCTGGTTTCTATTGAGTGTAGTGTGTCATGAGTGCCAAGGGGAAGGCGGTGTCAGGCGGCTGTGAGTAGGAGGTAGTGGCACACTGCTCATTGGTTTGGGGGGTTTGTCTTTCAGCTGTAGCTGTAGCCGCCAGTGTGACGGGAGGACAACGACAACAGGACAAAGTCTTCCGTTGAAGACAAGGAGGACAAGAGGACAAGACAGACATTCTTCGTTCAAGACTCGGAGGGGAAGACAAGACACAGAGTCTTCCGGTCTTCCGTTGGAGGGAGGACAAAAGACATGACAGTTGGAGGAGTCTCACTGAGGAGAAAGACAGAAGGTCTTCCGTTCTTCGTTTGACTCAGGACTGACAGACATAGAGTCTTGGAGAGTCGTTGACGTCGGAGGACAAGACACAAAGACATTGTTGAGGAGTTGGAGGGAGAGGACGGGAGGAGAGACATAGGAGTCTTCCGTTGGAGTCACTCGGAGGACAAAGACATAGGGCTTCCTTTGTTCTCAGACTTGGAGAACAAAGACATAGGGTCTTCGTGGAGTCTTCCGTTGGGTTTTGAGTTTTATGTGTTTTTTTTTTGTGTCTTGTGCCATCTTTTCCAGTCTGCGTAGTTACTATACTGGACTACTCATTCATGTGCGGACCCCCTCCTCGTATCCTCTTCTACCCGTTCTCTTCACCAGCACCCTCCTGGAACTGTCAGGAGGAGGCTGTCCTCACTGTCAGTCAGCCTAGCCAGCACTTGGGGCCGACTTCATCTGCGGCTTGGGAGCTCCTGACTCACTGAGACCACACTGAGACCCGACTGCCATACCCTCCTCCCTGCTCCTTCTGCCTCACCTCTCCTCTGCCTTCGGGGGTACAGCCTGGTTCTCTTCTCCTCTGTGGTGTTTCTGTCCTCATCTCACCTCTCTCTCCTCCCCTTCCACTCCCTTCCACTCTCCATTCTGATCCTTGGGTTTTCCTATACTCATTTGTTGTTCTTCACGTTGTTTGGTTCATTTCCCCTTGTTCTTTCTCTACTTTCTTGGTTCTCTTTGGCCCCCGAGCGACTTCCCGGCTCCCTACTCTAACGAACTTCGCCATCATCTGATCATCATCATTGATCTCTTTCTTATCAGACTCTCCAGGCTCCTCCTTCTCTTTCCTCCTCTCTGCCTTCCTTCCCTCCTCCCCCTCTACTACTTCTACCTAACTGCTCCCTTAACCCACTCCTACATCTCTCTCTCCTCTCTCACTCACTCTAACTTCTCTCATCTCTCTCTCTCTTCTTTCTCTCACCTCTCTCTCGCTCTCTTCTCTGCACTTGACCTGCCGCTCCATTCGCACCCCTCTGTTCTCCCATTCACTCCTCTGTCTCTGTCTCCTCACCCTGCCTCCCTCCTCTCTCTCTCTCTCCTCAACCTGCTCTCCATCTCTCTCCTCTCTTGCCTCCTATCTCCCTCTCCTCTCTTCTCCTTTCCTTCTCTTTGTTCTCTTTGTCCTTTTTGGCTCACTCGATTCTGAAATCCTCTCTCCGGCTCCGTGGTTGCGCCGAGGGGGGTGCGCTCGAATGGACCTAAAAGACTCGGCAAAAGCCACCCTCGCCATCTCCTCCTCTCTGCCTGCTCTCTCTCCTCCTTCTCTCCCTCTCTCTCTATCTCTCCTCTCTCTTTTCTTCTATCTCTCTCTCTCAGTCTTCCTTCTTCTCTCCCTAAAAACTCCAGTCTTCCTTCTCTTTTCTCTTTTTGCCCTGTCCCTCCTCCTTCCACCCCTTTCCCGAGAGCCCACTTGCTCCCTCCTTTTTTACAACATCTTCATCATTCATCTTTCCTCCTTTAGGCGACATCCGACCTCACCTCACAACTTCACTTTTGTCTCTCCTCTTCTTTCCTCTTCTCCCCCCCTCCCCCCTCCTCCCTTCCCTTGTCCCAATCAAGTTCGACCGCCTCCTGACCTCCGCCCGACCGTCCACCGTCTCCCTTCCTCCGTCCCCTCCTTGACTTCTGCCTCTGACTCTCCTACAGGCTCCTCCTCCTCTCCTCTCTTTAAAAACTCTCCTCCTCTCTCTGTGTCCCCTCTCCTCTCCTCTTCCGGTCAACCCTTCCTCACTCTACAACAGCAGTCTCCGTCTGAAGTCTCTCTTCTTCTCCTTCTCTCACTCTTCTGGTCTCTCCTATCTTGGAGGGTCTGTCCCTCTTGCTCCAATCTCCCTTCTTCTTGACCACCGCCTCTGGATTCAAGGGCGGCCCTGCTTGCTAGGCGGCCCTTCGAGCTTCCTTGCCCTCACTGCCCTCTCTCTCAGCTCTACACTGTCCTTATCCTCTGTCTCTCTCCTCTTCCACCTTCTCTGCACGATCCTTTCCCTGATCTCTTCTCTCTCTCTCTAGGGATCTTATCACTCCTCTTCTACTCCTCAGGATCTTCCTGTGTCTGATCTACCTACCGGGTTCTGGGGAGAGGTTCCTGAGTCCCTCTTGTCCTCTCTGTGTCTCCTCCTTGTCCTCTCACCTCTCCCCTCTCATTCTGCTCTCGCCTTCTCTCCTACGGCTCTCTCATTGGGTCTCATGGCTCTCACTCTAGCTATGCCTGGCCGCATGACCTTCTCCCTCCTCGTTCCACTTGACATCCGAACACGGGTCCTGCGATGTCTCTGAAACACGAATGGGCCGAATCTCTCATGAGTCTGTCTATGACTTCCCTCTGACACCACCCAAGACCTGCCCAGCCCACAACCCCCCTGACACCTACCTGGCTATATCTATTCCTACCGGAAAACCAACCCGACCCCACTGCACCTTCAACAGCTCTGACATCGCTGACCTCGGACTGCCAGGGACCAGGTACATGCTGCACGACAGTCAGCTCTCGTCCTCACACATCAACAACGGCAGCCCCTTCCCTCTCCGAGGCTCCTGCAGATCAGGGGCTCTCGAGCCTGCAACTCCTCTGGCTGGTCACCTCTGCTGGGCTCTCCCTCCCTGCAGCTCATCCTGGCCATCCGATCCCTGCAGCGTCTTCCTCCTCAGTCTGCCCCTCTCCACCTCAGCGCCTGCTCCTCATCCTCCCACAGCAGCTCTGGCTCTCGACTGGTTACCAAACACTGGTCTATCCGCTTCAAAACACTGGTCTGGCGCATGGCGGGCTGGATGGGCTGGATGGTTACCGTGCACGCACGGATCCGGCCAGCCGCAACACCGCAGCACCTCCCGCTCGGCACTGTGCCTGCCTCGCTCAAACGCTTGGTTGTCCAGGGCGGCCAGTGAATCACCTCAGTGGCACTCCCAGCTCCCCACTGACATCAGGACAGCAGAGTCAGAGACTTCAGTCCAAGTAGACATCAGGACGGCTCCACTCTCATCTGGACTCGCAGAAGATTAATTCATACTACTGATTATTAGAGACACTACACTTCGATAGCACTTTCGAGATGTACTTTTGCACTTACCTTGTATTCTGTAGGTGTTACTTCTTGTACTTACTGTTCTTACTTTGTTCTTGTCTTAATGTAATTGTTTGTTAAAGAGACATGTAGAAAGTGTTTCTGTCTATGCAGAGAGAATAAAAAGGAAATTCAAAGTTTGGGTCTAATAATAAAGACTTGACCAACCAACCATAGTTACTGTTGCTAAAACTATGTGGACAATCCCTCAGCAAGGAAATCCCCCACATTGCTAAACCTACTTGATGCCCGCTTGTGCCTGTACGTTGAATAAAAGGCAGGGTGGGGGAGGGGAAGGTATAATCCAAAACAGATTACATTTCCATTGAACCACGATTTCAAGAATTTAACGGGTTTCTTTTTTCTTCAATTGTGGAACACCTTAAGAAAAGAAAAGCATGGAACGACTGACAACACAGAGAACCTGCTCACTGCTTAATGATGCAGGCATATATCTCAACAGAACAGCTTTGAGTGTGTAAATTTCTGTTCATGTCTCACTACTCCTTGAGAAGTAATTATTGTTCAGTTATTTGTGGCGATAGACTCGGTCCTGATGTAGACGGGGTTGTGGTAACACATGTGACCCCAGAGACCAAAATCAATTAAGATACCAATAAAACAAATTAATAAGGCTTCGGGTCGCAGAACATTTGCTCTGGAGCTCTTGAAACTGAGGTTCCCGACACAAACGGCGGTATATTGAACCAACACCTGTTATACATTACTCTCCTTTTTTTATTGCATACTATTCTAGGAGAGTTTTAAAAGCATATTGTGGCTTTGTCTTTGCCAGAGTTGTGCTATTACATTTTTTACCCCTTCTTTTATGATTTTGTTCATACTCTACTGGCTTTTAATGGCATTTTTATTCCAAACTAAACTATGGCTAGATTATTTTTCTTTTTTTAAACTATACTATGATTTTGTTGGCAAACTATACTATGAATACTATACTCTAGTACACATTTCTGGTTGATCCTTCGAATTGGCACAAAGGTCTACATGGACATGAAGATACACTGATGGTCACCCCAGGGCCCCATTGGTCAGTCAGTATACTTGGTACAATACAGGTTTAAACTGTTTTTCAAAGTGCTACACCACATTTAAAGACCATAATGCAACAAAACTTCCTCACACATGTACGCTCTAAACTGTAAACATATGCATCGTAATAAAGAATCTTCATGCGACTTCTTGGACGTCCAGCATTCATGTGGACATTCCCTTTCATATGCATGACACTAAATCAACCCATAAATGTGTGAGACATGGCGTGTCAGCCCAGATGGATGATCAACTAAACATACACAGACAGACTATGAAAAGCTATTAAATATAGATGGATAGATCACCGAATCATCCACTGATGAAGACAGAAAATATATATTTTTAATGAAACCATCACTGAGTACATGTTAACGACGTTGTCAGCTGATCTCTCGTATAAAAAAAACAACACTTGGAATGTACAGCCAGGTTAAAGAGGGACACTTCCTGCTTTTCTGAACCGCGGGGCACAGTCTGTTATTCAATTGATCCGATTTCTTAATAAAGCTGAAAAAGCTCCGAAGGGATGGAAACAAGCGCACAGGGCTATCACGGTTGACCAGCTCGTGAACCTTGTGCCGAGCGCAAAACTGAGCCGCGTGCTCCAGAGAATCACGAACCAACCAGACTCGGCTCATTCAACCGCAACACTTTCCTTCATTTCTCTGACTTGAGGGTATAGGGCCAGAAAAGTGAGGGTGTGTGTGCGTGTGCATGTGACTGAAAGACGGCGACAGCAGAAACTCCTTTGCACACTCTTGTCTTATCACATTTGTATTGCCAGTACGGAGGCAAAAGAAAGGATGACTTGCGCATTAGTCGGGCGCAACACAATAAAGGTTCAGCTTCCATCAACCTGAACCACATGTGCTGTGATTTGCCTCTGAGCTCCTCTGGAGAGAACATATCGGGGTCTCTGGTTTGCTAGATGTTTAAATCTCATTTACTCCGGCTCTGTGTTATTTCACATGGGGCAGGTAGGTTACAAGCGGCTTGTCTCGGGCTTCACGCCGGAAACGGCTTCTGTAGTCTCGCATGCGGGCGGGCGGGCTGTTGGGAGTGAACCAACAGACCAAAACAATTAAATGAACGCTGAAACCATTTTGATTTTGGGTGTTTACTCTCGGTGGAATCGGCCGTCGTGAATCGCTGTACGACAAAAGACAGATTTCAAACTAGAAGTGGCATGAATTTTAAGGATAGTGTCGAATTCTGTGCCGGATTATTTTCGTGTTGCGGTTCATTTTTAGGGCGGATGCCATGCTTGATTAATTTGCCTGTACAATCGACAATCTGGCTGCTGAGAGCATGATAAGTCAAGTTGAATGCACAACTCATTACTTGAGTTCTTCCATATTTCTTTGCATCACTGCAATTCTGGTATTATTTTAGCCATCCTCCAAGTATTTGTATCTGAGGTGAAACTTGGTTCCTCTCCCCGTAAATAACAATTTCCCACATTCTGTTCTTTGATTTTATTGGAATTGCATTTTACAGCTTGTGATGGAGTGGCCTTGACTGAGACTGTGCTGTGATATAAAATAATATTGAACCTGAACTTCCCCTTCCATTTCTTTGTCTGTACTTTTCTTATTACTTTACATTCACAGCGATATCACACAGTGATGCTTTTTCTCTCCTTTTTGATTCCCATTTTTTAAGGCTTTGCATTTATTTAACTTAACTTTATGGAATTGTCAAAGGGCAAAACTCATCTGTCATCGCTCCCTACAGGGTGAGTGGAAGAGGTCTACTTTGACTGGGTAGGCGAATAATTCAGGGAGAGTAGGTCAATACTATTAACTGCATGAGGTTAAGAAAAACATACAGTGTTTATAGGGAATGTATAGTTATTAACTGTGTAAGATGTTGCTATGGCATTTTAAAAGTCTATCTATTTTAGATAACTCGGCTTTTGGTATGATGCGGTGATATACAGTGTTATCTGCTATAATGGTTTTGACATCTATATGTATATTTTAAAATCTTTTTTTAATCACATTTTCAGGGGTTTTTAAACATTCCCATTAAAATGTGGTTTCTCTCTACCCTTCTAATATTTAAATAAGACAGACATTTATGGCTGCAGGCAAAAAGAGCAGCTAACTGTAGCTATATAAAGAGAGCACAGGTTAGTGATTGGATGAGATGAATGAGAGGGATTCATTAGGCTCACTGATTGATGATTCAAACCGCAGTTCAGTTGGCTAATTGAATAATAAAGCAGGAGAAAGAATAATGAGCTACCGGGGTTTAGCTAAGCATAAGAGGCATAAAGGTGCGTTCACACCAAAAGCGAAAGTATTTTTTCGCACGACCGAATCCCATGAAAAGTCAACGTATAGACGCGATATTTTCCCGGGCGGTGCAATTTTCGGCGGAAGGCTTCCAGACGTAACAGTAACTTCATCGGTGAAAGTGACCGAGCTGAGTGAGCCTACGGGTGATGTCATGAACCCAAACACGAGGGCGTTGTGTGTGGGATGTCCACGACAAATATAAAGCAGAACTAGTGGTGAGTTATTCTGGTGGAGGAAGGAGATGATAACGGTCTTTACGGAGACGAGACACGGAGATAAGCCCCGCCCCTCACGGAGCGTCTCGACACTCATGGCGAGAACACGGTGAACGGTCGAGCGAGTAAACTCACGCGTTTTGGGCCACGTGAAAAATAGTTTCGCTTTTGGTGTGAACGCACCTTAAGAGTGGTGAATGAAAGGTACAACTTAAAATCTACCCACATAGTAGTTTTCTGCATTGAACCTATCATGTTCTTCTTTTTAATAGTGTACATGTTGTCCCACAAAATGTGACTCACCTTTACATAACAGCATGTTTACATTGAGTGTATGCTGTCTTTTACTCCTGAACATGGCCGCTTTGACTTGGATGTATTGTTCTTTCAGATTACAAATAATATGTATTTAAATTCTACAATGTCCTGAGCAATATATCTTTAAATCAACTGAACATGTCCACGTGATGTATCCAGACACTTCTCAAACAATTACATCATTGCAAGATGAATTCAAATTGAAATGTTTGTGCTTTGCTTTCCGTGCATTATGAAGTTATTTTATTTTGAAGTCTAAAAGATTAATTAAATTTCTACTAAGAATCTCCCTTGCAATAAACTTTTCTATTGATGCGTCGTCTGACTGCCTTGCCTCGGTGTTTATGTCTCGGCATATCTTCAAAACAGCAGGAAATGAGTTAGATTCATCACGAGGGCCTCAGCAGTGAGCAAGGCTCCGGGCAAGCCACAGGTTTCTCGACTGTTATGAAGCCCTAATAGTTTGTGTGCAACAATGGAAGAAGTTGACAATCTGAGAGGAGGAGAGTGGAAGGACCGGGAGGGAGACGATGAAGACGAAGAGGTGGGGGGGGAGTATAATGAGAGAAGAGACAGCAGGAGTGTTCATGATGATGGCCTGGCAGAGACACTTTGCGGTAATCAATTCTCCACACAGTCGTTGCGATGCATCCTCTTTATTTCATTATCCTTCTCTGCATCTTTCTGTTGACATCGTGACAATACTTTCTCAAGAAAATTCGATATTTCCCAATTGGACAAAGACAATAATGAATACATTTGATGGTACCCAGGAAGTAATTTAATAATGTAATTTAAACACTGCTGGTCCAGTGAAAGGGGAGGGGCTGAGCTCTATGAAAAACAACCTGAGGTTAGTTTAGCACAATGCACTAAATAATGTGATAGTGGGAGGAAGCCACTTCAATGCTAAGACAAACATCTCCTGGCTTTAGTTTCATATTCATCACACAGACATGAGAGTGGTTTTGATCTTCTCAGCTCAACTGAAAAAGCAACAAAATAAAAAGTCTGAATATTTCCTGAAACTGACATGAAATTGAGAACATCACATGCAAATTGTTCTCTGGGCGCCAAGGTTGACAAGCATATCCTCACTTAGTAAAACATATTACAGGTTTGGATTATCTTGTGAAATATGAAACACCTTCATCACTGGGATCAGAGGCTGCATGCTGTCCTCGGATAAGCTCTTTGTTGCATCATCCCATCCTGCAGCCCTCTTGCTGTGCCCCGGTAATTCAACTGTGAAATTCAATTCAACTGTAAAATTTAATTCAATTCAACTGTAACATTTAATTCAACTATGATATTCAATTTAACTGTGATATTCAATTCAACTGATATTCACTTAAATTCAGCTAATGCAGGAGTGATGTGATCTCTTTTCTTAGTTTTAGTGAGAACACGAGCTGCAGCATTCTGGATCATCTGGAGGGACCAAAGAGACTTATTAGAGCAGCCTGATAAAACGGAGTTGCAGTAATCCAGTCTAGAACGAATGTGTGAACCAGCTTTTCTGCATCGCTTTGAGACAAGATGTGCCTAATCTTTTTAATGTTACGTAGAAATGCAGTCTTTGAAACTTCTTTTACATGGGAGTTAAAGGAGAAGTCTTGATATGATTTTGGGGAGAAAATGAATTAAAAATATTCATATACAGCTGTATCAGTCACACCGCTGTTTAATTCCAGTTAAGTCCATATGCTCGGGCGCAGCTACTGCTGGACTTGATGCATACAAGTCATCGGGTTTGAAGGCATGCTGTTCCATTTTTCAGTCAAACATTAGAGGAGATGTGTCATGAAATGGCCAAGTTAAATAATAAATAACACAATCATTTAAAAAAGTGTCACCCAGACCTTTTGGAACAATAAGTGAAATAATGAATCATCCCGGAGTGGTGTAACTCCATTTTATATCCATTAACAGAGTTCTTCCGCAGCTAGACTCCATATCAATGTATTGGATTCTTTAATGTAATCATGCATAATGCAGAAGGATTAATTGAAAATAGCTGCACCAGGTAGCCACTTAGAATCAAAAGAGGATTTGTTAAATGGTCCTTCAGTTTTGAGATAGCGGCAAATTAATTCAATGCGAGACAAGAGAGACACATTGTGGACATCTGATTAAAAGATGAATACACCAACTGTTATTTTTTTGCTCAGATATAAATGGACAGGAAGTTGTTGAAGGTTTTGGAAAAAGCAGTGTTTAAGTCAAGAGCATTGGAGTGCAGCGTTTTCACAAAAAAACATTTAAAACTTTATTAATAGGTTCATAAGTGGTTTTAACCTTTTAGAAACGTGCCCCTCATTTGGTGTGAACTTGACACATTATGGTTAAACTGTGTAAAACATAATAAGCATGAGCAAATATATTGATTTTCTATATTAAATCAAACGACATAACTTGGGCTACACTAATTATTAAGCCATTTCAAGGCAACTCAAACACCAACAAAAATAATTATTAAAATACCATAATCATAATTTTCTCAGGAGTCAGCACACGTTTCCGGAGCTAGCAACCGGGAGCTCGGTGCTACCAGAAAAAGCCAGATACACCCTTTGTTAGTTTGGGTATGATATATCGAGCAGAGACCTAAAGAATAAGTAAATACATTACATTTTCTGCAAACATTAAACAGCATATGGCTCAGTAGGCCAGAATATATCAACTCCCAAGAAACATTGCTTTTTAATATGTCCGGATCACTACAAATGCCCCTTTAGGTGGGAACATGAGCTCGCCGTCCTTCTTTCAAAATACATTTTATTTTTGACCTCTGTGTCAGGCACGTTCAGTTGTGTTATCTTTTACTCAGGGTGGATTCCATTATCATTACACATCCAGCAGACTGACAGACAGGACATGTCCTGCCCCGGGGTGATGCACTAATCTCAGAATAACAAAATCTGTCCAAGGCAGGCCACATATTTTCTTTTGCTGGTGGTTAGACGTTGAAAAATAAGACTTTTCTTGACATCTGCCTCATTTTTCATCCTGCCTTTACTTTTTGCTGCATCTGGCCTCCGTCGCTCGACCAAGAAATAGCAATACTCAAAAATGTCATTCACATTATTCTGGCAGTAGCAATCATATCGACTTGGTCTCTTGTTCGTTTGAGTCCGTTTTGGCAAGTGGAGTAACAACTAAAGCGTGAAACGGGGTGTTGTTAACACTTCTGCCGGGCATACAAGTTCCGTCCTGAAGTCCCCGGTCTGGCCCGGGGACTTCAGTTCGGTGGACTTCAGTTCGGTGCGTACCTCAGAGCACGTTGCAGACAGCATCTGAACTCCAAGTTGAAATGAAGTGGAGATCGTAGTATTATGCACACTGTTGTGGCTGCAGCGTTTCAGAAAGGACATCATTGACTCTGTTGTCAGACACCCACACAATTATCTGCAAGTGAAATGGGGCTTGTCGGAGGGAATTTCATAACAACAAATTATGTCGGAATTGATTACAAAGGGCATACAGATTAAACTAAAAGCCTGCATCACAGAAGAATAGAATCTGATTGCTGTGATTAATTTGGACATTCTTATGCGGTGCTTATGTGTGTACATTTGAGGTTAATTACTTTGGGTATTTATCGCAGAATAGCAAACTGTGGCACAGCAACAGTAGACAGAAGCCAATGTGCCATTAAATGTGAGCGTAAGTAATGCATGACATATTGGAACTAGTAAGATAATGACTTTGGTTTATTACACGCTTGTACACATGTAGATGTTGTGGGTGACTGTGGGTAGCGGGCCCGTTTTTGGCAGTTCAATCCCCGCCCTAGCCGATGTGTCCTTGAGCAAGACACTTGACCCTGAATGGCTCCCTGTATCTGTGTCTACGGTGTATGAATGGAACTTGATTGTAAGTCGCTTTGGAAAAAAAGTGTTAGCTAAATGTAATGTTGAATTTAATAAAATGTTTGGCATATCAGAATATACACTTTTAGAAAATATAACACAATGCAATTAACGAATCACATCAACTATTGTATAATCTAAATGAAACACAAAGCCTCAGTGGCACGAGTCATGTCGTGCCTAGGAGCAGTTTATTCTTCTAGCGCTGCAATAAGGACAGTTGCCTACAGGGGGGATGTTATTAATACTGAGATACATGCAGGCAGCCATATGGCCGTGTGGCCGGTTCTCAGGTCAGTCTTCACCTGTAAATACCGGAACAACCACGTCGCAAGTAGTCGGTGTGGGCCAGTAAAGTCAAATACTGAATCCGATTGGAGTTAAATGCCACACACAGTCCTCACTGGAGATCTGTATCGTTAGGCGACTGGCTCGGAGCCAGATGGAGTTACTCCCTCTCTTGAAACACGTCAAAAATAACCTCATCAGAATGAATTTATTGGACAAATATGTGGGCAAAATAGAAGGAATTATATATTTGTGTACCTCTCACGATGCATAGGGACGCGAACAACAATGCTGGATAAATAAAAGTGTTAGAAAGTAGGTGTATGGCAATTATGTAAGTATATATAAATAAAGAAATATAAACAACAATTAAATGAAAATGAAACATTTTGTTGTTTTGTAAGTTGTTAACGATACAAATATAAAGTGAAGAAATACTTCATGTACATATAGACTCTAAGCCTTTCTACAGTACGTGCATATATACATGTCTAATAATATGTGTATGTCCAGCGAGTAGGAGTTATACTGGCAATGACAGATGATGTATACGTGTAGAAAAAACAGTCATTAAAACCGTAGAATTAGAATCTGTAATGCCATCAGTGGATGTTTTGGTGTTAGGTGTTATTGACAGTGTGTGACTGATTTAGTTGTATCAGAATGGCGGCCTGCAGGAAGACGCTGTTCTCCGAGCTTAGAAGGTAGAGCTAGTCCCTAAATCAGAAGATCGCTGGGTCGATTCCCGGCTCCCAATGACGACAAGTCCTTGGGCAAAACACGTAACACCGAAGGCTAAAGACATCAGTGTGTGCAAATCGGTGTTTGAATGGGAGTGAATGTTAGCGAGTCCTCATGGGCAGGCGCCACCTGAAGTGTATACATGGGTATTCATTTACCATTCCTTGCCTATGTCCTCGCGGAACTTATTCAAAATAGTATTATGATGAATTATGAATAAGCAACAAAGCCCGCATGCTGCAGTCAACTGCGCCTTCGAACCACGAAAAATGGATAGACTGCTAAACGGTGGCAGTGTCTGGGGGGGGGGTGTTCGTTTTACAGTCCTCACTCATCACTGTATCCGGCTGCCTACGGTAGAGATAGCTAGTTTATGGCGTTTGGGGAGCTTTTAATATTGTGGCAGCACTAATCTTTTAATTGACAATCATGTGCTCAGCTCAAATAAATTAAAAAAACATGTCAAAGAGGCATTTGACCTCGGTGCACTGTGAGCATGTAGAGTGGAAGAAGTGCTCAATGACAATAATTAAATGACCTCTCCCTTCCTCATAAAGTTAGTAGATGCCAGAGAAGCACAGACAAATACAATTTCAAGAGTTTAAATTACACTTCAAACCCCCTTTTCAGTCGATAAAAAAAGATATTGCAATTGAAATAAAATGCAAGTCGGAAGATTGTGTTTATCGGTGGGAAGCCATTGAGGGAGGAACTCGAGGCTGGGTTGGTTGCGATGCCTGTGCTGATGTTTACGACATCTAAGTGTCAGAATGTTTTTTTCTCCTCCATTCTGGTGAAGCAGCAGGTCAGAGGAAGCAGCTGGTGACTCCAGATGTATTTGAGGAGGCAAGCGACTCTTTGCTTTCTCACCACAGCCAGCAGCGCAAATTAGCATTTTAGCACCACTCCAAACTTTGAGCAAAAGGGTTAGAAACGTGCATCTTTCATCTCTCCCACACATTGTGACAGACATTTAAGTGAGTTTCCAAAAAAGATAAGTCCCTTTTATTGTGGCACGTAGAATATTTGAGTAACTTATTTGTGGATGACTTTGAGAAACTCAACGAGGACATGAGATTGGGAAAGATCAATCTCATTCTGGAGGATATTATGTGCCTGTTTTTGCTCTCTGATGCTGATAGCTTCTACAGCCTATGGTTGTTGTGTCAGCTCAAAGCCCCCAGGCCAGAGTTTCCATGTAATTACTAGCACATGGTCACTCCGAAGGCCCCAGAATCAGTCTGCCACTCTTTGATCAAAACTGATATTGAATGGCATTAACCCCCTGGACGGAGAGAAACCTGTTTCTTTGGCTCTGTGAACAGATGGCCACAGAGTGGTGGAGAGTTTTGCTATTATTCAGAATTCCTCACACAGAATGTGGAATGCCAGAAGCCTTTTTACCCACCAGGAGAGCTGGAAGAGAGATCACAAATATGTTGGCGAGAATCTGGGCCGTTTGTGCTTCAAATAACCTGTCAAACGGCGAGGAAGATGCCGTCAACCTTTCAACGTTGCCTGGATGAAAGTTATTTTTTCGGCTCAAGGCCTGTCAGACAGAAAAGTAAATGTTCAAGATGTTACTTGCGATTCTGCTCGAAATCAGTTTAAAGACTTCTAAGATCTCTGCAAATGAAAGCAATGTTAATGTCATCTGTCAACACATTCATTCCCCTTCTCTTTGACTTTTACCATCCTGAGTTTCCTTTGCTAGAAGCAGTGTTTACCAGGATGCATTCTGCTCAAGGAGAAAAAGAAATGCACAGCTCTCCACTGGCAAAGGTGAGCACAGGTGGTTATCATCATAGAGATAGAAAATTAAATGTCACTTAGATATAGATGATATCTTTATTTGACCGGCCTTGAAAAGATCGTCTGGGAAAGACACTGGAGACGAGATCAACGCCAAGAAAGAAAGAATTGCCCAAGTTCAACAAGTACGCTTTTCTTGGTGGAATTAGATGTACTATTAAAATGTCAACGATAGAATAGAATATACCATTTAACCCATCCTTAGTTATTAGCATTCTAAGTTTGCTAAAAGGGAAACACAAGAGAGAAAAAAGGTGACATTGCATTAGCCAACACCACAGCATGTTATCTTCAGTTAAGTTGCATTTTTGTGTGAGCCAACCCACAGTACGCTTGTAAATATCTTGGTAAATATCTTTGAGATTTTTATCAATAAAACAACTGAGGAGAAAATAAACGACGGCAGAGCGAATTTGGGGAAAAGTAGTGATCGACATGTTGAGAATAAACGGCGGGTGTTGAAATAGAGATGTAACACTATGCTTTTGCGAATTCGGAGAAATACAACCGCCACACGGAGACGCCCTATTGCAGTGGTCCCCAAACTAAGGCCCGCCTCCACATTTGGCCCCGCCCCTGAACTATACCAGAGATGCATTATGATTTTTTTTCCGTCTGGCAACGCAAATCCTAGACTAGCCCCTGTCAAATAGAACGTAATAATGGCGAAAAGGTAAACAAATTCTGTGACAAACTGACCCCACCCCCATCAGAGAAGGGAAAAGTTATGTGGCCCTCCCAGGAAAAGGTTTGGGGGCCGCTGCCCTATTGGAATATTAACAAGGTCGATGATTCGTTATCCACGAAAAAGTGACACAATGATGAGGTTTAAAGAATCTTTCAATTTTATCCAGCACCGCTCGTAACTTTAAACCCACTTCTGATTATAGACAATATTTAGGGCACCACCTTTCCCAAATACATTCGGAATAAAACTAAACTTGCCGGCTGTGATGGACAAAATAAATATCCTTTGTACAGTGAGATGAACAATGCTTGTGGCGTTCCAGCTGTACCGCCTCACGGTGACGGTCATTGTTGACCGAAAAGGTTTCCGATACGAGAGCCCAGACGCAATTGAACCCTCCACGCTTGCAACTTTCTCCTCGTAGAATAGCGACACCACCTTCAAAGCTTGAATTGGAGTCACACCCTGTGGTGCGATCACTTTTCCATCCAAATCATTCACTGGCTCACTCTCTAACAAGGAGCTGACAAGGCAGAGAAGGAACTTGGAGTTACGAGAGTCAGAGGATGCGATTATGGCAGACGTGGGCATCCTCATGGAGAAGTTACTGGAGGATGTTGGGGCCAAATTGATTATTCAACCTTTCAAGCACAATCCGGTTCAGCAGAGAGGAAACGGGGCGGGCCCAGCCCACGGCCAGACTCCCGTATTGTCGTTGAAGGAACGATTAAACAGATGAGAGAGAATACCATATTCGGGATTCGCCAGTTCCCCTCACCTTGGGATCGATCCAGTATTAAGATGTGGTCCTGTTGTTGTTACCAGCATCCTCTAGATCTTGAAGGTGAGTTCAAGTACTAGGTAGAGTCAACATTCTGCTATTCTGAATTCTCTTTTTGCCAAAACCAGCTTCCTTCCATCCAGTCATCTTGACTTTTTTTCCTCTTGGGTCTCCCTTGTCATCTTTCCAGTGTGGTATAAGCAGGAGCTGTAACGACTTCAAACACAGTAAACTTCAATGCTACAATCGGCGTGTGACGCCTCTCTGATGTCCTTCACAACAGGGCGCTTGGCATCGACGGAGGGGTCGTCATGTGGTTACACCGCTTGGTCTGGACAGGCGCCCATAACTCCTGCATCGGGAGGCCACATTGAAGAACCAGTTCATTTTGGAGCATTTGAATGGCTACGTACATCTGGACAGTGATTAAGTAACAGCAGATTCATATTAGTTTCTGAAGATTGAAATTGAATTATTGCTTTGTAAAGAGCACAGTGCACACATTTCCTATCACGCCCTACGAGCTCATCTTGGTGGAGGGATTCGGTAACAAAACATGATGACCTCGTGCATGAGATTGTGATCATTCTTCAACAGTCCTGCACTTTTACATGTATGTTGTTGGGTATGTTTTGAGATTGAAACAATATAAAGAATGAGTTGTTCTTTTTTATCTGTGGGTGGGCGGACCCTGGTAAAAAAAAAAAAATTTGTTTAAGCTGTGTGATTTTATTTTGTTTTGATTTATTTGTTTGAATTTATCCCAAACCAATCAGTAACTGTTTATGAAGTCTTTACGGGCTGAAAGAGTCCATGCCGGTGCCGGGGCAGCTGGAATATCTCTGCTTCCCAGTCTACTAAAACGAGCTGTCTGGTAAAGTAATGCACGCACTTCTTCCAGCAGCACCGGAGATTGCATAATGATGCTGTTATTTCAGGTGGTACATTTGTAGTTTGAAAGGTCATCTAAAGAAAGTGAAGATGTACCCCTCATTGGATTGTCCAAACTAAAGTGTGCTCTAACATTTCTGTGGCATTTCGAGGGTCAATTGAATTCCTGATATGTGATATTTGCTAAACTAGAACTCATTAGCTCACTGCATCGCATTTCTCAAGGCAGCTGCCAGTGGTAGATGTTCTCAAGTCCTGTAATTGCACAAAAAGAATGGGTCAATAAGAGCAATGTCATAATCACATGCAAAATACCGAACGTAAAATATAGGAAGGAAATTTGATTTACAAAAAAATATATGACAGACTTTTGTACCTCACTATATCTCTTATACTTTTTACTCCACTACATCTTTAAAAGGAATAACATTCAGATAATACATTATTTGATAAAAAATGCTTGCTAATAATACATTATGTATTATAATCAAATCATGTATGAAATAGTACATTTAAGTATATATTGATGCTTATACTTTTTCGACTTTTTCTAACAATTTCTAATATGACTAGACCTACACTACCGTTCAAAAGTTTGGGGTCACTTAGAAATGTCTTTATTTTTCAAAGAAAAGCACTGTTTTTTCAATAAAGATAACATTAATCAAAAATACACACTATACATTGTTAATGTGGTAAATGACTATTCTAGGTGGAAACGTCTGGTTTCTAATGAAATATCTCCATAGGTGTATAGAGGCCCATTTCCATCAACTATCACTCCAGTGTTCTAATGGTACATTGTGTTTGCTAATCGCCTTAGAAGACTAATGTCTGATTAGAAAACCCTTGTGCAATTATGTTAGCACAGCTGAAAACAGTTATGCTGGTGATATAAGCTATACAACTGGCCTTCCTTTGAGCTGGAAGTTTGAAGAACAAAATTAATACTTCAAATATTAATCATTATTTCTAACCTTGTCAATGTCTTGACTATATTTTCTATTCAATTTTCAATTCATTTGATAAATAAAAGTGAGTTTTCATGGAAGACAAAATTGTCTGGATGACCCCAAACTTTTGAACGGTCGTGTATGTTACATCATTCGTTGAGTTGTGTGCTACCACTGTCCCAAATGTTTACATCAATGTTCAAACAAAGTATAATAAAGTTTTATTAGGGTGCCTTTGGTCATTTCCTTATTATAGTTGGTCGAACATCACGAGACCCGGCTAACAGCAGAAGCCACGGCACAGACCGAGGAAGGAAGTCGAAGAGCCACTTAATGATCGACAGCATCTGGCTCATAACATTATAACGTGCTTAAAAACACACACAAAACACAGAATAGATCATTTTATTTATCATAGTGTGGATTAAAAAGATCATCAAGAGACGAATGCATAACTAAAAGTTGTTTTAAATGTAATATATGTGTAATATAGCATATTTAGACATATACTATGAAGGTAAGACCACCAGAGGCAGAGTAGTGCTGGGCGTAATGATCATAACTGGGAATGCCCAACAACAAAAATTAAAGATGAGATGAGATTCCATATTTTTAAACATCACGACATGTATAATCTACCATAAACAATTCTCCGATTGACTTTTTATTCTCAAATATAGTCGTGTAAATCCAAAATCCTTTAAAGTAAAAAATAAAAAATAAAAAACCTCAATCACAGAAATACATGACGGCTTCGAAGTAAACTTTTTGCTCGCTGAA
This sequence comes from Pseudoliparis swirei, assembly GCF_029220125.1. Lineage (NCBI taxonomy): Eukaryota > Metazoa > Chordata > Actinopteri > Perciformes > Liparidae > Pseudoliparis > Pseudoliparis swirei. The sequence continues at coordinate 19,365,944 of NC_079389.1, forward strand.
TGGAACCATCGTTGCGTGGCTTAAAAGCAGAGATGTGATTTCTGTTTGGGAGGATTGTGAAAACAACTCAACACAATCTATGACCATGCGGTTTATAACCACGCTATGGCCCGCAATTATTTTCAGTTTCTTATCCTGAATGGGGTTATAAAACTGACAGAAGCGTATTTTAGAGTTAGAATAATATATTCCCAAAACAGTTATAAGAACAGGGGTGTGTGGATTCAAACAGCTACAGAACAAACACTGGGGTGCTCAGCAGAAATGCTGCGAAAACCAATAATGGTGGCGTGATTAGGCTGGCAAATGCAAGGTTTTAAGCACTTTAATTAGAATGATGGCTGCTTTCATGCCATCATCTGCTGCCAATGATAGTCTTAATTAATCCATTTAAAAGCAGTGCAGTATATTTATGTCCACGACGAGCCTTTGCCGTGTCAAAGGAAAACATTAAAGCCTAATGCTATTCCCAACCGCTCACTCTGATGGTTATCACACCTCGGCGTCCGTCTGTCCACTTGCACGGAAACAAAGTCGAGCGTGATGGCTCGTTGTCATTTGTCAAAGTTAATGTCGGAACCCGTCAACCTCCACGTCGAGTGAAGGGTCGTCTCATTCATCCAAGTATCGCACCATCAGGAAAAAACAAGAATCCTCTGATGATGTTTCTCCTGTTATCCAAGAGGCTCTTTCAAGTCTGTCCTGAAGAGCAGCGCCAACGTTTTACCTGATGGTCAAACGGGTTGAGTTTTTAATTGGAATTTAACAGTCTTAACTAGTCAAGCCACCACAAGAAATGAAGAAAAAAAATGCATTTTAATGACGAGGCAAATTAATAGAAAATGTTAACTAAACAATGGCAGTATGAATTTTTTAATTTTTCATATTTTGGTACATCTTTACAATACTAGTGTACAAATAAGCATTCAATAATGCTTTTGTGGTATATTTCCATCTACTCTGTAATATCAGGTTATCCAAAAACATGCAGAGTCAGAGCTCAAGGTTCGAGAATCTGGGAGACGTGTCTCGACCTTGGGAGATCACGCCACTGGGTGCAGGTTAAGAACATCGGCGCGGGGGCCAGGAGATAATTTCTAGAACATGACGTGTTTTTACCCGTCTTTAACTGGGTCAAGAAAGCCGCGAGACAGGGTTTTAACTTCTGGGTTCAACATGGTAGATCAGTCCCAGAATGAGGTAATTTAGCATGAAGGTGATTGGTCCACGAAGGCCGGGAATAATAAACTCTTATTTTGTTTGGCATAAAATGTATGGTAAAATGTATGTTTAGTAGAATTTCTCAATTCGGTTCCTGAAAGTTCTCCAAACGTCCTGCAGGCGTTTGTTCCTGACCTGTACTTCTCGAGAATAAACTCAATATTCTTGCTAAGTGCTGTTGTCCATCAAATCTCTTTTTTCATCATCAATCTCTTCAAACCATCACGGTCGGCGGGGAGTAACAACATTTTCATTAAGTCGTTGTGAAATGTTTAATACATTAAAAACCAAAAGTAAAACATGGCCGTGCTGTCAATTCAAAATCTGTCTTACTTGAACCAATGCAGCAGCAATAAAAATGGCATTACACGGGTGATGTTTCACCACCGCCTTTCATGTCAAACATCAGTGGTGCTGAGCTTTAAACTACACAATAGTAAAAAAACAATGTGCCCACACCTTTCATTTTGTCTTCTTTAGATTGCTTCGTTGCAATGATACCGTCACTACACCCACAATCCAGTTAGCCGCACATACACACACGCATGCTGTACACCCGTCACTTCATAGCTTTCCAAATGCATTTCTCTGCTTCAACGTCTTCTGAGAATTAGAGCCTCTCATTCCTTTGATTTCTTCTTTTTGTTCGGCTCCCTCTCCAATGTAGCTGAAGCATAGAGCTGTTGTCGTTTGAAACGTTGGAGGCTCCGCTAGCACAGTGTAGGTGTCTGATAAGGGGACTATTCTGCAGCTTTGACTCAGTTTTAGGGCCGTCTCAGGCCAATTAAATTATTAAGAAACTCATCTGTCAAACCGTGCCTTTGTAAAAATGATCATCCCCCAGACTTTCACAGAGAATATTTCTCTTTTCACTCAAAGCCTCAGATTGAGGATTCTCAACAGTTTCTTTCACTTTGCGAGGAGAGATCGAAGAAATTGATGCTTCTTAAAAATGTTACATCTATGCAAAACTATATATGATATTCCTTTATTCGTCCCACAGTGGGGACATTTCAAAAATCACAGCAGCGGTGCACATCAGAACATCAATGAAAATAAATATAAAACACAAAACAAAATACTAAAAACTAATACGAATACACTAAGTATATTTATATATATATAAATATATATTGGTCAGTAGGGAGGCAATCCCCTGCTTGTAAGGAGGTCATTGTGAAAATAACTTGATTTATTATGGACATTGCATGGACTCAATAGTTTCAAGTCTTCGAGGTTTATTTTCGAAATTATGGTTCCATAAAGAGTAAAATACACCATTATTGGGACTTAACCATTTGGGGGAAATCAAGAGTAAAGCCCACATGTAAAAAAAAAACGATGAAACCGCGCCAAGCCACCCAGGCGTTAACTACCCCCTGGGGAGTTCCTGTATCACGGCCAGGACGCCACCGAGGTGATACATATCGGCACACACACTTCCACTGGCACTCACATTATACAGGAGGGAACAACATTAGTACCTGAAGTAACCACGGCAACGGTCCTAACCTCGCTGGAAGGGCAACAGACTGTTCTTGTCATCAGGAACACTTGGATCCTAAAAGAGAGAAGGATCATTACGTGCCTCGCGCTCTCTTAAATCACCAAGAAGGGAGATTTGACATATTCCGGTAATGTTCACAGTATTGGAAGTATATCCTCTGTGTCCCGATCCTCTTCTTCAAGTCCATATTTATTGCTTTTACTAGTGGATGAACTCCACCGAAGAAAAAAGATGGAACACACACCGATCGCTCCATGATGTGTAACCTGTGGCTCAATTTCAATATTTGTTTACCAAAGTCTATGGATGTTGTCTCCAGGTTCGGCTGTGGAGCTCAATTAGTGTGGAAAAAACACACAATCAATTAGTGGCGTTTTAAGGGTTTTTAATTCAATTCAATTCAGTTTATTTGTATAGCCCAATTTCACAAATTACAAATTTGTCTCGGAGTGCTTTACAATCTGTACACATAGACATCCCTGTCCCAAAACCTTTTACTGAACATAAAGAACACAAATCAAGTACACATATTCATAATGAAAAAATAAACGTTGTCTTAGTGGGCAGTCATCGTGTTCATCAAACTCGTGGGTAAGCTCGCCATCTTCATTCGATACAAACTTGTATCAGCTCAAAAACCTGACCTGTACAAAAGGTCACATAAAAACATCTAATTCAAAACACAAATAAATGTTAATAGCAGTAACCGAAAGCGCTAACATAGTCAGGGAAAAACAAAGGAAAAGAAAGAAACCCATGTAATTGTAGGCCGGTGAAATTTGATAATAAACCAGACGCAACAATAGAGTTCGGGATCTTTATTTCTCGAGTTCTCTTTATGTTTAAGAGAAGTGTTAAAGTAATTTGTAATCAATTTAGGTGTCTGAACTCAATTCTATCTTTCTAATACATAAATAAACCGCAGTGGTAACTCTTCTGCTAACACAGAAACAAAAGACAACAAATCACACATACAGTTACCTCTGAAATCCACAACATTAAACATTTGGTCCATCAATATACAAATGACGCAAGACATTACAACATACTCACACACTCACAGCTCGTATCACGGTGCTAGCTCAAATGCTTTTGGTGTTCACAGACACCCACACCATAGAGCACCAAAGTAACAAAAAACAAACATCATCTCTGGAACAATGGACAGACAACAAATGATATAAAACATGGATCACAACGGAACGTATCCCGACCGGACGGTTATTAAAGCGACGCGCATTAGTAACTCCGAAATCGTCTCACAACGCGCAGCGCATGGTGACAAAATCAGTCAACATCATACCTCCTGACATCACCATCGGCACATTTAACGACATACAATACACTTATAAACTTCTATGTGCTCATATTATTGAACATCTTTTGGTAGGTTGACATAGAAACACATTTATAACATATTTACTACACATTTACTTACGATATAAATCACCAACGCCACCAGTCAGTCACGCGACGCACTCGTTCGGTCCTACTGACTTTCCCCAAAATAGAGCGCCCTCTAGTGGCTTTACTGCTTACCACCTCTTTCCCACTAGGTTACATAATATAAGAAAATGGAGGTCTAACATTTACACAAAATATACTCGGAACTTTGCAGTCTACAACACAAAATTCACTTAAAAGTAATCGAGGTACACTCACCGCTGTGTGTACCCAAACGAAACAGGAAGTGACCTCCCTTGACCCGGATATTGATTAGGACTCGGGTCCTGGATTGGCCAATTAGAAGTTTGACTCAATCAGTGGGTTACAAATGTCAAGTTAAGTCTGCAAGGGTAGGTCATTCGGCGTTTCTCAATCAGCGTACTTGTGCGTACTTTCATCTACTTGTGTCCTCGTGACACGTCATCAGTCGCAGCCCGAGTACATGTTCCAATTCAAAGTTCGCTTCTCGCAAAGCACGGTCAAAACGCCCGGATGTGACTTGATCCTCCCACTTTCCGGAGGATGCAACAGAGGAGACTTGTGCGTACTCTGGCCAGCATATATCCCAGAATGCATTTCACCAGCAACCGGAAACAGTAGCGGAGGAGAAAATAAACTACTGGCAGTTGACTTTTTATAAATACTACTGTTGTTGAGTCACGGAACGTCATTTTAGGATGTTTTGTTTATTTGACTGTAAAACATAATTTACTGTGAATAATTAGAGTAAACCCAGGAGCAAGAACAGCTGATGTGGTGACGTCATCAAGTCAGCTGCTGGTCCAATCGCAGAAAGACCGTCCTCCCGTTCTCCGGAGTCTGGACTCTCAAGTCCAGACTCCAAAAGAACACAAGTCTGTACTCGTGTACTTTGAATTGAGAAACGCCATTCGTGTGTTTAACGCGAACTATACCGTGAATATGTGTATTGTTTCGGACCGAGTCCCGGGCGGTGTTGTGTAGCACGAGTGTCGTGCCCGCTGTATGTCATGGTGTCGTCCCACACCGCTGGGCGTTGTCATGTTTAGTTCAGCCCCAACGACTAGAGAGTCGAGCTCCTGTGCGATAAAATCAGTTAGTGTACTTTGGCGATGAGGACCTTCTTTGCCTTTGAGTGTTTTCCTTTCTAGCTTAAGTAAACACACACACACACCCCTTGTGCTTGTTTGCTGCTTTTAGGTATGGTATGCATAGTTGTATAATAGATGTGTGTTGATTTTATAATATTGATTTAGTATCATTATTGTTGAGGTGAATAAACACTAGTTGCATTAATAAATTAGATTCAAACCTTCACTGTTTATTATATGAATGTGCAATCGTACTTTAACTGTTTCCGCCGGAAACTAAAAACACATCTTTTCCGACTATCTGGAGTAAAAACAGATTAGCACTTCAGTGGCTCTTGAATGGCTGTTACTTATGGTATTACTCATGGTATTAATTATGGTATTACTCATGGTATTGTATGTCGCTTTGGATAAAAGTGTCTGCTTAATGACATGTCATGTAATTTAATGTAACTATTGACATTTCGAGTGAATACCACTTTTGAGACTTAATCCATTGTTTGGTTATTGGTCCTCGATTCCGACTGCGGTGCCTCCATTAATATTTATCTGTGTTAAAAATCCAATTAGCATTAATCATTTTATTGATATTATATTCATAATTTGTTTTTACCTGCCAACAACCAAACTTCCTGCCAGATCCCAACACCTCACAGCCGGTTTGCTTTAGGGTGTGGCTAGCTTGTGACCACGAGGTTGACCAGTTTAGGAGTTGTCTGTGTCTTCTTCTTACAAGTTTAACCCTTTCACGCGGTGCTTCATTTGTAGTAGTTCAATGTTGTATCAATAAATAAATAGAGTTTTTTAAAACTGCACCGATGCAACATGTTTAATCCTAATGTAATGAAAGTGGTTCAAGAAGGAGTCATTTAAGGAGCTGTTCCTTTAACCCTCTGGAGTCTGGGGTCATTTTCTCGATTTTACAAAAACAATTACAGTAAATTCACCTTTTAAAGGCTTTTGCATATGACACATACCCATGTGTTAGACATCAACAATTCCAAAACAATCTCAGCTCTCTATATAATGAGGCACAATTGTTCTCAGGTACAAGTGGAAAGAGAAAGTATGGCCCTAAAGCTGAAAATGTAAGTTCGACTTTTAAAAATTCTTCATATCTCTTCTAGAACACACCATTAATAACTCCTTCTTGAACCTGTGGAGTCATTTCAGTGGGAAGCAATGGTTCAGAGTGGTGCCTGGACACTGATTTGACTAATCTTACGGGTGCTTTCGATGAATTATACTATAGAGCAGGCACGTGCACAGATAGAGCCCTAGTGGTGCTCAAGCACCAGCCCCTTTGCCCTGGATGAGAAAAGTGCCCTTTTTGCTGGAGACACATTTTTAATTCTTCAGTATTTAAGAATAAAAGTTATTCTCTCTGTCATCAAGTCCCCCCAAATGTGTTTTAATATCCGACGCCCCTCCCTCCTCCACTTCCTCCTTCGCGCAGTGCTCCTCGCGCCACTAAACGGGTGCACCTCCTTCTCCTCTGACCCGCAGCACCAGACAAACACAGGGCTCTCAAGTTTTGAAGACAGGCAAGAGTGAGAGTTATATAACACAGATGATAGTTGAAATATTGATTGAATACACATTGATCATGACTCTTTCCTTTTAGCGTTTTTTTCAGCGTGATAAATACGATATGTGGCGAGAGTGTGTGACTGAAGACTGAAATGCGTGACTGTCACGCTCAATGCGTGACACTTGAGAGCCCTGCAAACAGGTCCTGACGGTGTTTGTCCCCTGACGTTGTTTTGTGATAAATCAACCACAACATTAGCGCTACTGAAAACATGACAACTTGTCCGACGTTTCCTAAAAAAATAAACAAACAAAAACTCACGAAATCCGTGATTTCAAAGCCTTGTCCAGCTGTTTACTGACGTTAGTTATGTTTAGAGAATAGAGAGAGAGTTCTTATTCCGTTCTATTTAATGGGCTAGTCTAGGATTTGCGTGGCCAGACTGAAAAACAAATCATACGGCCTCTCTTGTTCAGAGGGCCGGGCCTTGAGGACCACTGCTCTTGGCTGTTGATGTCTATCAATATCGCTCATTTTGAAAATGACATAAGAGAGCAAGACGGATCCGCATCAGACCAGCGAGGAGGGCAATACGTGGCTGGCATGACGCCCATTAGCCAATCAGAACGTTTGTAGGCCTACTGTTGTTGCTATATAATAATTCATCTTTATTCATAAAGAAAATGTAAGCTAGCTGACTGATGCTGCCCAGAGGAAACGCAGGTCAAGGACAGCATCATCAGTGTATTGATGCTAATGCTTCAACTCTGTCAGAATTTTTTTTTGGCATTGGGTGCCCTTTTTTTTGGTTTGAGCACCTGCCCCCCAAAATGTCTGTGCACGTGCCTGCTATAGAGGAATTGAGAACCAAACTAAGAGTGCAATACAGATACCTTCAGGGCTCTGAGACAAGTTAGATGCAACTGTGTCCATTTGAAGGTGTCACCGACGCCCGTGTAATGTGAAGCTGGACGCTTGTGCTGACGAACACGGGACCATCCGCTCAGCTGTTCTGAGCTTCGCCGCGTCTCTCAGCTCTGCTTTTGGTTGCCGACATCTCCGGTATTTCTATATTACCTGGCCAACACAAAAGGGCCGGGAGAAAACTAACATAAATGTATATTAAGCAGCTAAAGAGAGTGAAAGAAAGAGTCCCAGAGAGGGAAAGAAAAATCACAAGTGCAAATTAACTCCAGTTGATCTCTGCGGCATGAATAAGTGCCTGGCGTTTAATAAATAGTTCCCATTCACCCAACAGGCACTAATGCTCAGCTACAGTTTCTAAAAGGTGATAATGCGTCAGCGTTGTGTTTTGAGGTTATTCGGCCGCTCCTCAATGGCCACAACGTAATGAATGCAGCTCTAAGCACTGACTCAATTACCTTCTATTGTGTAGGTGGATGTATGGTGGATAATTAAATGGAATGCAAAATGTGTGATAGACGCAATGTATGTGTCAATTAAGACATCTCTCCTTCCGATTATAATGAGAATTGTTATTCAGTTAGTGTTAGGTTGGGATGGTTCCCAGATCATATCCTGTGAAACACAGGAAGTGAAGCACTGTTCTCAGCACCAAGGTGCTGCTGGAGGACTGTGGTGTTGTCTGGAAGAAGCATGTAGCCATCATAGTTGATTCAACTACATAAAACAGCTGCCTAACCTACCCATAACAAAATGACCTACACATGGTGTGACTGACAAGCTTTACTCATGTAAACTATAATTGTTCTTTGTTAAGGATAAAATATCATGAAATGCAGCATTGACCTATAGTCTTTTCTGAAGGAATGTGCACTTACTGACAAAAGAAACACAAAATCCCAGTTCACAATGAAGCACTTACCGCACGAATGATGGAGAATGACGAGCAGAATTTCTCCGGAGTTATTGCGCCTTAACAATGTGTACAATGCTTCACCAACAATGATGAAAGCAATTTGAAAAACCTTCATACCCAATCTTTCCAAATGTATCCGCCACTCGTATTTTTTTCAGGGCATCATTGAGAGGAGACAGTCTTCACACGGTCCACGGATAACGTCAAAACATTTCCGGATGTTTTACTTCCAACAGAAACATGAATGCATTCAACAGTTCTGCATGAATGAGGAATTAATCACTGAGATGTTCCGTTGACAGAAAAAGGATTTTCAGAACAGAGGCTTTCGGTATTTCTTTATATTTCTTAAGGCAATAATTAAGTTGTCCATGCATGTTGAGAAAATCTCTCAGGATTAGTTCTGTGTGTTGCGCAGTTATTAACATCCCTTTGCACACACTCAAATAGGCCAAACTCTTTGAGATGCAAAGACAACCTATATGTGGGGTTTCTTTGTCTCCCACCGTGTGGGTGGTCTCCTTGAGTTTTGCCTCTTGTGTGTGCAGTCTGTCCCTTTTTCCAGATGTTCCTCCTCATGTATGTACCAACATCACTAACTCACTCAGGGAAAAGAAGTCCATGCGAGGTATTACATCTTCAAGTCACACAAAAGGAGTGGGCGGATCAGCACAGTCCTCAATGGAAGCAGTGCTTGTACTGGATGTGTGTGTGCTGTGCTGAAGGTGCCAAACGAAATGAAGGTGATGCAGGGAGGATGTCGGCTCTACCAAAGGAGGAGAGACGACGAGGATGTTGACCAGCTTTTATGAGCTGAATCAAGCTGACGGACGATGTTGGCCACTTCAAAAGTCGCCCAATTCTGCGGGAAAACCGCGGACCTGGCAACACTGGCTCCTACGTCCAGTGTCGACTGCCTTCATTTTCGTTGTCAGGTGCGCCCGAATTATTTCCTTCTTGACATGAGGATACTTCTCGGAGGTCTCGAGTCTTGAGAATTCTGATTGGTTTGCATGTCTTTATTCTTCTCGTTACACTGCCGACTACAGGTTTGGCATAGTTATGATGGCGCCCGGGGCGTATTTATGCGGGTTCATATAAACAGAAACTTTTTTGAAAACGACCTTGTGTGTTCAACGTTATTTTTGTAAACGGAGGGGCAGAAATATTCGTTTCTCTAAATACCCAGCTATGTGTAAACGTGGCCTAAGAAAAGGGTTCCACCGTAACATCTGGAACATAACATATCCAACCAAGTCAAAGACAATGCAGCATTATACAATGAGTGCTTTTTTTTGGCATTTCCTCACCTCGACCTCCCACTACCACCTTCCATTTTACCAATAGTGACTCCTCAACTAGGGTGAGAAATTACAAGAAAATAGAAGCCATTGAATTGGGAGGTGGAAAATACATAGAACACAAATCAACATACTGTCACGTCACGGGCTGTCCCTAGTGCCGTCTAGGGTGGGGCAGTGCAAGGGAGCAATAAAAACTGGCAAAATGCAAGGATTAAAATAACCTAGAAGGTTTATTCATTCCAACAAAATAAGACAAAGTCCATAGTCCAACAAAAAGTGTCCCGGGGGAGCAAAAGGTTATTTAAACAAAACTTATCCTCAAACAAAGTCCACTTCACAAAGTCCTCCTCTGGGTTGTTCTCTTGGGCTGGGGTTCGTCCTGGAGGCCCTTCTCCTGGCTTGTCCAGCTCCTTCTTCCCTTGTGCTCTGCCCTCTGTCTCCTCTTAAGCTTCCCAGCCCTGCCTCAATTAGATGTCCTAAACACCTGCAGCTGGGTGAGGGGTGAGGCAGGCTGGGAGCTGTAGTTTTCCCCTGAGCGGCCATTTTGTCAGGTGGCCGCTGTAATCGAGTGGGAAAATAGCGTCCCTCCACTACCTGACCCCTTGTGATGCCACATATCCTCTCCCGGCCTGGCGTCCTCGGCAGGGTGAAAGACCAAGGCATCACGGCGGGACAGGGCATCCGCGTTTCCATGGCGCTGTCCTGGCCTGTGAACAACAGAGAAGTTAAAAGGCTGGAGGCTTAAGAACCACCTGGTTACCCTGCTGTTTGTCTTTGTTTTTTGCCATCCATTGCAACGGTGAATGATCCGTCACCAGAGTGAATCTCCTTCCCAGCAGGTAGTACTTGAGGGTTTCCAGAGCCCATTTTAAGGCGAGGCACTCTTTTTCCACGGTGGCATAGTTCTTCTCTCTGGGAAGCAACTTCCGACTCAAATAAAGAATGGGGTGTTCCTCACCTTCCTTGATCTGGGCTAGCACAGCCCCCAGACCCACCTCCGAGGCATCTGCCTGGACCACAAACTCCTTGCTGAAGTCAGGGGCAGTAAGGACCGGTTTTGAACACAAGGCCCTCTTCAGGTTGTCAAACGCGTCTTCTGCATCCGGGGACCAGGTCACCATCCGGGAGTGTTTCTTGGTCGTCAGTTCTGTAAGAGGGGCCGCTATCGTAGAAAAGTCAGGGATGAACCGCCGGTAATAGTTAGCCAATCCCAAAAAGGATCTCACCTGCTTCTTGGTCAATGGTTTTGGCCAGTCTTGTATGGCACAGAGTTTTGCCTCCTGGGGTTTGACAAGGCCCCGCCCGATAGTGTATCCCAAGTAGTTTGTCTCCCCGAAGGCCAGCTTACATTTCTTGGGGTTCGCCGTCAAGCCTGCCTGGCGGAGGGACTCCAGCACCTTCTGCACCCTCGGTAGGTGACTTTCCCAGTCTGGGCTCTGAATCACAACGTCATCCAAATAGGCAGAAGCATACTCTTGATGGGGTTTGAGTACCTGATTCATCAAGCGCTGGAACGTGGCAGGCGCTCCAAACAGTCCAAAGGGCATCATCCGGTACTGCCAAAGGCCTCCCGGGGTGGCAAAGGCCGTCTTCTCTTTTGATTCTGCTGATAAGGGAACCTGCCAATAACCCTTTGTGAGATCCAGTGTAGTCAGGAATCGTGCATGGCCTAGGCTTTCAATCAGCTCGTCAACCCGAAGCATGGGATAGGCATCAAATTCAGACACGTCGTTTACTTTTCGGAAATCATTACAAAACTGCACCGAGTTGTCCGGCTTGTTGGCCAGAACAATGGGGCTTGACCAGGCACTCTTGGATTCCTCAATCACATTCAACTTTAACATCTTCCTTACCTCATCAATCAGCTTTTTACGGGCCTCGGGCACCCGATACGGCCTTTGGTTGACCGTTTTTCCTGGCGGGGTGCGTATTTCATGTTCAACCAGGTGGGTGCAGCCTGGGAGGGATGAAAATACATCCTGGTTACCGTCCACCAGCTCCTTTGCCTGCTGCAGCTGGTGAGGGGACAGGTCCGGGCCAAACTGCACTTGGTCCCGGGCAGGTTCTTCTGGCACTCTGGGTGGAAGACAATTGAACAGCGCCTCCCGAACATGCCATTTCTTTAAGAGGTTAACATGGTATATTTGCTCCACTTTCCTCTTCCCTGGTTGCCGCACTTTATAATTGACTTCCCCAACCTTTTCAATTACCTCATATGGCCCCTGCCAAGTAGCCAAGAACTTGCATTCCACAGTGGGCACCAGAACTAGGACTCTGTCTCCTGGGCTGAATTCTCTTAGTTGCGCTGCTCGGTTGTACGTTGCCCTCTGCTCCCTCTGGGCCTTCTCCATGTGCTCCTTCACAATGGGAAAAACAGCTGCCATCCTGTCTTTCATCATCCCCACGTGCTCAATCATAGTACGATGGGGACAGGGCTGCTCCTCCCAAGTCTCTTTGGCTATGTCTAGCAGGCCCCTGGGTTTGTGAGAATACAACAGGTCAAAGGGTGAGAAACCGGTGGAAGCCTGAGGAACTTCCCTTATCGCGAACAGAAGGTAGGGTAGCAGCTGGTCCCAGTTTCTTCCGTCTTTGTCGATGGCCTTCCTCAGCATGGCTTTGAGGGTTTTGTTAAAACGCTCCACTAGCCCATCTGTCTGGGGGTGGTAGATTGAGGTTCTCACCTGCTTCACATGCAAAAGCGCACACAGTTCCCTGGTGACTCTGGACATAAAGGGGGTTCCTTGGTCAGTAAGAATTTCCTTGGGTATCCCAACCCGGCTGCTGAAGAGGAAGAGTTCTTTTGCTATTTGCTTAGCATTTGCCTTTCTCAGGGGGATGGCTTCTGGTTACCGGGTGGCGTAGTCTACTATGACCAAGATGTACTGGTGTCCACGGGCACTCTTGGGCAGCGGCCCCACAATATCCATGCCTATCCTTTCAAAGGGAGTTTCTATGATTGGCAAGGGGATAAGGGGGTTTTTATACGTGGGTTTTGGTGCAGTGATCTGACACTCTGGGCAGCTGCGGCAGTAGTCCTCTACCTCTTTGTGGACTCCTGGCCAAAAGAACCTCTGCAACACCCTCTCTTTGGTCTTTTCTACCCCCAAGTGGGCTCCTAACAAGTGGGTGTGGGCTAACTGCAGAACGGTGGAGCGGTGAGGTTTGGGCACAAGTAGTTGTTCCACAATTTGCTCCTTACTTTTGGTAACCTGATATAAGAGGCCATTTTTCACCGAAAAATGAGGGTAGGAAGGAGCCTCCCGGGTTCCCACCAATGTTCCCTCTAGCACCTGGACATTCGCTAGGGCATTTCCCAGGGTGGGGTCCTGCAACTGCGCTGTTCCATATTGACCTTTAAGGGGCGACCTTCCGGGGCCCCTCCATCCTCTTCACTTGGCCCGGTAGTGGCTCGAACCGTCGATTCTGAGCCACTAGATGCCTCGGCCAAGGCTTGTACTGAAACTGGTGGGACAGAACAGGGTGTGGCAACATTAACCCAGGTGTCATATGTTTCACAATAGTTTGCCTTACGTTTCCGGGCTCACGACCGAGTATCTTCAGGGCTTCCCTCCACAGCAGCGGAAGGCCGGGCAGTCACGCCCAATCAGGACCGGGACAGGAAGATTCCTGATTACGCCCACCTTGACTTGAAATGTGCCCTTAGTTGTAGTTAGTTTCACCATGGTGGTGGGGTACTCGTGGGTGTCTCCGTGGACACACACCACCTGGACGGGGTCGCCTTGAGCAGGGGAAGATGCTTCCAGGATGGCCTCCTGTATCAGGGTCCTGGAACTTCCTGAATCGAGCAAGGCTTCTACATCCCGTTGATTCACAGTTACGGGGCAAGTGGGTCGCCGGTCTCCACTTTGCCCCAGGAGGGCAGCAAAGTGCACATGGGGGCCACTGGCGGAACCAGCTGTAGGCATGGGCTCATCTAGCTTTTGACACTGCCATGAGATGTGGCCTAACTCGCCACAGCGATAACACTGGCGGAGCTCTGGGGTCGGAACGGCTCGTGGCTGCCCAGGTTGCCTATCCTCTCTATAGGGTGGGCCGGACTGGGTGTTGGTCGGCGTCGAACCTCTTTGGCGACACGCCCTTGGCTGGGCGGGAACAAACCCCCCAGGCTCTTTACAGGGTAGGCGGAGCATTTCGGCAGCGGCCTGGTACTGCTCCACAGCTTCTATTAACTCTGTAGTTGTTCGTACCTTCTGGTGACCAATTACCCTTTTTGCTTCATAAGGCAGAGCCCGTAAATACCGGTCCATAACCAGGGTCTCTATGATGTCGGCCGGGCTGCTTCGGTCTCGTTCCAGCCACCTTTTGTCACTCTTATCAATTCATGCATTTGGGACCGGGCGTTACCCTTTGGAAAGACCAGTTATGGAAATGTTGGGCCATGCTAAATTTTGTAAGGCCCTGCCGACTCAGAATCTCTTTTAATTGGTCATAGTCTTGGGCAATCTGGGCCTCCACATCCTGAAAGGCTTTAAGTGCCTCCCTGAGAGGAAAGGAGCCAGGAGTCCAACCCACTGCCTCCTCGGCCACTCCTCTCGAACAGCAGTAATTTCAAAGGCATGAAGGTACGCTTCCACATCATCAGAAACTCCTAGTTTAGGGATAAAGTCCGCTACTTTGGGTTTCACCCTTCGTACCTGTTGGAGCTCCTGCTCTTTGAGTTCATTAGACCTTACTTGTTGTTGCAACAGGGCTGCATTGATTTCTTGCTGGGCCCTCTGGCTCTCCACCAGCATCTGCACCAGTGACTCCATTTGGGATGGGTGGCCTGGTATTTGAAGTTCTGAAAAAAACAGGGCCAAGTCATCAATATCTTCACTCCCAATCATCCGCACCAGGGCCCCCAGCCCGCATTCTCCACCATCATGTGTCACGCCACGGGCTGTCCTTGCCGCCTAGGGTGGGGGGTAGCAAGGAGCAAGCAAAAAAAAAAAATGCGCACTTAGGCCCCCAGTGCCGCATTCTCCACCATCTGTCACACACGGGGCTGTCCCCTTTGTGCCTAGGGCAGGGCAGTGGCAGCAGGAGCAATAAAAACTGGCAAAATGCAGGATTAAAATAACCTAGAAGGTTTATTCATTCCAACAAAATAAGACAAAGTCCATAGTCCAACAAAAAGTAAAGTGTCCCGGGGAGCAAAAGGTTCTAAACAAACTTAAACAAAACTTATCCTCAAACAAAGTCCACTTCACAAAGTCCTCCTCTGGGTTGTTCTCTCAGGTTGGGCTGGGGTTCGTCCCTGGGCCCTTCTCCTGGAGGCCCTTGTCCAGCTCCTTCTCCTTCTTGTGCTCTGCCCTCTGTCTCCTCTAAGCTAAGCTCCCAGCCCTGCCTCAATTAGATGTCCTAACACCTGCAGCTGGGTGAGTGGTGAGGCAGGCTGAGCTGTAGTTTTCCACTGACGGACCATTTTGTCAGGTGGCCGCTGTAATCGAGGGGGAAAATAGCGTCCCTCCACTACCTGACCCCTTGTGATGCCACAATACCTATCACAGTGTTACGTGTCAGTGTTGTGTGTGTTCCCCTCCCCCCTTGTGTTGACCCTAAAGAACACCGACATTAAACATTGAATGGGGTCAAATTGACCCGAAAGGTAACAGGAGGGTTAAACATTCTGTTTAGGATGAAGATGTATTAATGTTCCATATGGAAGAAAACTGCTAAATAACTGCTGAGTTGCAGCACCATTGTATAGAAGAATGTATAAATGTATATATCCGTCTTTTGTCATAAATCTCTGTTCTCACAAAATATACCGAGAATATCGGTAATATGTGATTAATCATGATTAATCCACAAAAACCTGTGATTAACCCGATTAAAAATTGTAATCGTTTCACAGCCCTAGTTATTACAAGTGTTATTTCTCCTTGTGTTTACTCTTATTTATCGTTGTAAAACTGGAACAGACAAAACAATGAGAAACAAGGATAGCATGACACCGAGAGCTAGCATTGTTAGCATAGTTTAGCTGTTATTTTCTAGCTGTGAATTCTTGTGACATTTATAAAATGGATTAATAAATTCAACATACTTTCAAAATTGTGTAAACGGCATTTACACAACAACAGAAAGAAGATGCCTGCCTGTATATCTCTCCCTCTCTCACTTAACATGACACGTCAGTAAACAGCTGGACACGTTTTTTGGTTGTTCATTTTTTTTTTAGGGGCCAAATTCTCACAAGAATTGTAAAATATAAGCCCCGTCAGATATCAAAACACATTTGAGTGGAATTGATGACAGAGAGTAATTTTATTCTTAAATACTGATTACTGAAGAAAAAAAATTGGACTCCATCACTTTTCTCATCCAGGGAGAGACTGGTGACCCTCCAGAAACCAGGTAAATAAAATGTACGTGGCATCGCCCCCTGACAGCGACGACTCGTGTGCCCTAAAGTGAAAGTCCTCCTCTGGTGCTCTTCCTTAGGATTCTTGCATTTGATCCATGTCAATGATTTTTTGGGGAGGAGTTTTTCCTAAAGCCCCAATAGACAAATGTGATACTGGGCTGTACAAGTAAACATGGTTTGACTAATAATAAACAATTTACTTACCATCGTCGATGTTCAATTATTGTATACTTCAGTGGCACTTAAATGGCTCTTATTATGGTACTTTTGTTGTTCGACTGTTGAGGAAATGTTACTTTCTGTATTCTTGTTGTTCTTAGTTTGTACTCTAGGTTGATGCACTTATTGTAAGTCGCTTTGGCGTCTGCTAAATGACATGTAATGTAATGTATTACAATGAGGACCTGGTATTAAAAGAATCTGCACATTTTTTATAAAATTAAATAAAACTAAGAAGTTTGCAGACTGGGGAAGGAATTGCCAATCACGTAGCAAGGCTATGATCGAGTACAAGCACTACATGTATTCATGTGTGTTGTTAATAACAAAAACTCATCAGAATTGTTTGTGTGTGTTGCAAACTAATGCTATTTTTGTTACCGTAGAATCAAGCTTCAACTTCAAAGGACTTCCAGCTGATCTCGTTTCACATGCGAGCACGCCCTCTTCTGAATCCTTCTCATCACCAAGTCGACTTTATCCCCGTTGACACCCTTTCCGCCTACTCTGCACTATATTTCACAGATTCCTTGAGCTCTACCATTGTGCCAATTTCTTCACCATCCTCCATCATCTCGAGTCCAATTCCCTCCACTCCTGCGTCAGTCGCCCACGTTCCTCTCTTTACGATTTCCCACACCCATATCGGTCTGTCTCGTTGTGCTCCACAGGAACAGGGAGGGGGTGTGTGTGTGATATATATACGTGGGAGGGGAACACGTTGACAGAGGTGAACAACAGGCCACTCCGGGGATCCATACTTCCTGTTCCCAGAGGAGCAGGTGGGAGGGAGTCCGTGGTCCCTTTGAAACCACGGTATTAATGCTCTCAAGGTAGAATGAATGCGTCAGTAGAAATGTCATTGCATGTGTGTGTGTGTGTCTCGGTGTGGTTTCCCGGACCATATGTTCATGCTTAGCTCCCTCCACATCTGTGCTGGCAACAATAGGAGTCCGTCCCACTGGAACAACCACAGTCTGTCAGGGCTCATCAGACACGTCCTAAATTTAAATGATGTGGGCGCCCAGTTTCGTTGCAATGCATGATGGAACCTAGTCACCTTTGACCTGCACAATCAACTCTCTTTTCTGCTCAGAAAAACGTGCAGATCCCCGGACCACGTCCATGAGATGTAACCAAAGTGCGTTCCCTCGGGCGACGTTACTCTGACGAGGTCATATTTATTTGCTTATGGAACGATTAAATGTGAGAATACCGTAATGTCAATTTCATGTTCTCCTGTTGGTGTCAGCCTAATTCAAACCAGTTGCAAAGACATAGGCACGTCCACGCATGAAGGAATGTACTCACTCTGGCCATGCGCATTTCAACAGGCCCACACGTCTGGTTCTTATCAAACTGAAATACACTTTACATCCAAATGTTATGCACATTTTGACTGGATTGCCAGAAAATCTTCAAATAAAGAGGGAAATTAATCTGTGCTCTTATTCTGTTGCGTGAATAATAGGATTTTTGTACATTGTGACACCAATCCTCCAGACAGGTGCCAGTAACCCATTTCCGAAGAGTGCATTATGTGAGGTTACCGAGGCACCGACGCAGAAGGCATCCTTTAGCATCTGTAGAGACACACCAGGATTTCAAGTAACTACGACGTAAACCTATGCTCATTAATATTAGACAAATTAGCAAATGGTAAGTATGTAATCCAGAAAGAAAAGGATAGGTGGAACAAATAGACACAAGACGTTCACCCAGGAGAACAATCTTTATGTCCGGTGTGAAACCAACATCATGTTGTGATGACACTTTGTGAGCGCAACAAACGTAATCATTTGAACCTAAACCCTTTCTGTTGAATAAACTTTGCAACATTATCCAAGTGTTGACCAACTGTGACCGTTGTTGAGCGTTAGAGAAACGGCGCCAAGCGGTCCCGACCAAGCGTCCGTCTGTCACAAGACCGAGTTGGATTTAAAGAGCATCCGCCAAGACTCCGAACAAATGAAAACAAGGTGTCAAATGTGATGTAAATGAATCGCATTTACTTATTAGTTTGTTTCCATTCCATTTTTTCACCTCAGACCAGAGTAAAAAAGTTTTTCTTTTTTCTGTAATACACATTTACATCAGCACTGCGGAATGTGAATATCGAGCCATCATTTAGTCGACTTCCGTGGTTTCATTGTTGTGGTTAGTGTAGCCTCTGAAAAAACAGCAGACCTTGTAAATCTGTGAAACTCCTTTGTGCTGCCGTGTAGGGGGGTATTAATAAAGATAGAGAACAACAACTTTGTGCTGCAATTTTTTCTTCTTCCTATTTTCTGTAACGACCCCCGTATGAAAGGCCTCTCATCGTCACCTGTGACTTGCACAACATCCGCCTGTCTTTTTTAAGAAAGAGCTGACTCATTCCAACTAATGAAGGAAATGTTTGACTGTTGTTCACCCCCCCTCCCTCTCCCGCAAAAAGAGTGCACATCGTATGTATTGAAAGCTACCTGCCATTTGCTTTTCATTGTGTGGTTTTCCATTCAAAGTGACTTCATCACTCGGAGTAACAGACTCAGCTCCTCTGCGCTGATTAGTGTCTAATGGTTTGCTGAATAGCATCATTTTATGGCTGGTTTGTTTCAGATGAGATCGTCAAGGTCTTATTTGGGACGCTGCTAAACATTTCCATGGTCTTTAAATTACAATACCATACAGTATTTTACAGGCAATCAGCTTATCTATTGTATGCAGTATTTTCAGTATCGTTCGTGAAGGAAACTTCTCACTGACATGAAAAAAAATAGGAAAATTGCTTATCTTAGATCTAGTTTTACAGATGTGTCTGTAGAAATAGAGTAAATAAATCTGTTAAAACATTTGATATATCTTTTTCAACTGCTGCAAAGATTGTATTCATGTCCATCATCATTTTATGCCTAATATCTATGAATGCTGATTCTGTTTCCTGCCTGTTTGCTGGATGTGGCATACCCACAGAATGAATTATTGTGTTTCCCTCCAATATGCTCATCGATGATACTTAACTAATGAGAACTGACAAGCCCACTGTGTCACTCCAGCACACCTAGCACGACTGTCAAAGCATCAACTATGAAATAAACAACAATCTGAGTCTATAAAATAATGAAATATATGTGAATGCAAAATAAAAGTGGATCAAAAGAGCCAGCATCCCAGGGGACAACATCTGTGAGATGTTTCTTGGTTTTTTCCTCTAGACTGGGTAGCAATTGCACAGTAATTATGGGCACGCGGCACATTGCATGCGGAGCTGAACATGTTTATAAGAAACACATTCCGAGATCAAATATTGCACACATGTTCTTCGGCAAGCTAAATCCTCGCCGGGTGGCAAATGAAGATTTGACAGCCTCTGTAGCTCATTTGCTCGTTGCCCGCAGCAATACTCGAGCGCCAGCATTTTTCTTCAAGGCTCAAAACACGGCATGATAAATCAACTTCAGTGTGTGTGTGTGTGTGTGTGTGCATTCAGTGTGTCATTTGGTGGAAGAATATCATATAGACGAACATCATCTCGTGCCTTACGCTTTTATATGATGAAAAGATCAAAAGGAATATTGCCTCATGCACAACCATCAGCAAACCTATTCATTCATTGTAAATTTGGTTGTTAACACTTTCAGACTCATAATACATGGTTGGTGCAGATAATTAACACAGAAGAGTAAAACAAATATATTAATGTTCTTTTGAAGGCTTTTGCTGTCTTTTAATGTGACGACTGTCATTATGGCGGGTTGAGAGCCACAAGTTATTACGCTGAGCAGACACTATGCGTACGAGCTCTATATGAGATGGCAGAATTGTGTTTACCTTCTGGTAAAAAAATTTATGCATAAGGACAAAAGTAGCATGGATACCTCCCTGGTTAACTCTAAATAATACTAGCTGAATGTAGGTCGACAAGTAGCTAGCCATCTAAGATAAATAAGGTGACTTTGGAGCTTTTGTTTATTCTCTTTTCATGGAAGCTATTAGTGATAAAGTCGATAAAGTTCAGGCACATTTTTTTTTTCTCTAAAGTTTTAATTTCTTTATATCAGACATGCAATATGTCAGTGCGATGGTGCGTCACCAAACAAATTCTCTGGTTTCAAATTCACACGTCCAAATCCTGCAACCCACTTTTGTTACACAGACCGAGCTAAAACTCACAGCTTCAGAGTTTAAAACGCTCATTGTGACGACTTCCATTTGTAATAATGAAAAAGCTGGTGAGGTAGTCCACTTCATTATTTCCTCCACTTTGAAATCTCCTTGCAGATTTGATCATTTCGACTGGAAAAAAAAAAACGAGGCTGCTCTTACATTTAGTAATAAAAAACCAAATATCTGATGTCCCACATTTTATTATCAGACATTTTAAGAAAGTAATTGAGTTTAAAAAATCACCTCCAGCCTCTTCAAGCTCACGTATACAATTGATTTAGTCTCATCTAACTCCTGTGAAACAACACAAATGTTATCCCTTAATATCACATTGTAATCCACACTGTTATTGAAAAAGAAGGAATCACAATGCTGGTACACAACACTGTTTATTACTGTTTATCGTATCTCTACATGTACACTGCGGAACACATCTCCTATATCTGGACGAGAGGTTTTTTACTTTTTCTTAGCCTCCTTCTGTCAGGGGACAGGTTGAGAAACGGTCGCCCGCTGGCTCTGTTGTTGCAAAGTTTCGTGGCACCTGGTGCACCTCAAAACTATTTTCATTGGTCAAAATCGAAACGGATGTCCTTGATTTTCCTGTTTTTTCTCCAGTGAGCAGTCATCAAGATGAGTGGCTCATTACCAAGGCAACAGGACATCTTAAATGATCCACAGCCCCCTTTTCTTTCTCAAAAGCTTTATTCTAAAATAACTCAGTTATTTGGACAGTAACTGACCATCAGTATCAGTCTTTATTACACCGTATACCTTTGTGAGCCTCTATAGAATATCATGAATAAAATGCATTGATTATGAAGAAATTACTCAGACACTCGCACAGAGGGAGAAATCACAACGGCTCCAAAAAATAATCATATTGCTTTCCCCTCTTCGTGCTGCGACATCGCTCGTTGTGCATCTGAACAATTGTTTGCGCTCCATCCACCAAAGTTTGCTTTCTAAAAGCACGTTAGAGAGAGGTTTAAGTGCAGAAAAATGCTTCTATCTACAGCCGGCATGATTTCGGACTGTCAAAGCAACATGCCATGCAAGCAATTACTACCCTTACTATTGTGAGGAGTGCGTCATATTCCCCTCATCTGCAAAATGCTAAGTGCTTTCAATAAAATGATAGTAACTCAGAAAATGGTAGAGTACACACACAAAGATAATGGCTGCAGTGATAGTGAGGGCTTTATTAGGATAAAGTGTGTATAACATCAGCTTTCAAGCAGTATTGTTCCTGCCTTCGGGATGTTGGAGGGGTTGGCTTGATGGCTGCCATCCTGCAGACTAAATGTGCGATCACACCAAAAGCGATGTGATTTTTCCACGCGACCGAATCCCATGAACAACGTACAGCTGCAACATTTTTCCGGGCGGCGCATTTGGGGCGACGCGTTTTGAGCCGGGCAATTGTCTCCCCTAGTTGAAATTGTCACGGTGCTATTAGAGTGGACCCAAAAGCACGACTCAGTAACGAAGATGAATGTCTTTAGTTGAAAACAGGCAGGGTCAAAACCGGAGATCAGTCCAAGAAGCAAACAAGTCCAAAAAGGGGCGGGGCATAGAATCAGAGGTCAGAACAGGCAGGTCATGAATAAACACTAATAACACTGAGAACTTGACATGAAAACACAAGACAATATGGCAGAGGACAAGTGAGGGAACCTGAGTAGACAGGGACTAACGAGGGAATGGGCAACAGGTGAGACGGGCATGAAGACCAGGTGAAGGTAATGAGGGACTAACGAGGTGATCAGAGGCAGGTGAAGGGAGTTGGACTGACAAGATGGGAAGCAGGATCTGGAATGACGTGATTGTGAGACAGGATGAAAACAACTAATACAAAAAGGAAGGTGTGGAGCTAAACTGTTACAGAAATATTTCAACTTTGAGGCGATCATTTCGCAACTCGGGCCAATCAGCTCTCGAGTTGCTCCGCACGTCATCGCTGTCCCGCAGCTGTTGAATCAGAACAAGAAGGACAATAATGTTATGAACACAATAACATATTATATTATAATGTTATGAACACAATAACATATATTATATATATAATGTTATGAACACAGTAACAGCGTTTAGATGTTCCGCTCTCGTAGCGCTGGAAGCGGAAGTCTTTCAGACGTAACAGTAACTTCATCGGTGAAAGTGACCGAGCTGAGTGAGCCTACAGGTGATGTCATGAACCCAAACACGAGGGCGTTAGTGTGTGGGACGTCCACAACAAGTATAAAGCAGAACTAGTGGTTAGTTATTCTGGTGGATGAAGGAGATGATAACGGTCTTTACGGAGACAAGCCACAGAGTTAAGCCCCGCCCCTCACTGAGCGTCGCAGCGCTTATGGCGTGAACACGGCAAATGGTAGAGCGAGTAAACTCACGCGTTTTGGGCGACGCGACAAATCGCGTTGCTTTTGGTGTGAACGCACCTTTAGACAACTATGAGCGAGGAGACCATAATAATATCACATAACAGTGCTGGCCTCTCATAGGAGAACATGCAAACTCCACAGAAAGGACCTGGTTCGAACCCAGGACCTGCTAACCACTGCGCCACCGTGCATACAACTCCCAAGTCCACACAAAGACATACAAATCAATTATAGAGTAGACGTCTGAATGCACGGGTGACGGTTCCTTGATCGCCTTGTTGGGTTGTTGCTCGAACACAAAGACCAGGAGGCTCACGCACACCTTCAATTTCTTGGAGGCAGGTTTTTTGGAACCTAAATGGAACAGGAGGGGGAGCTTAGGCTCAAAAAGACATCAACTGTAATCCAAACAATAAATATGATGAATTAATGATTTTTTAAAACGCTAACTACATCCGGGTGCTCAGTAAGACACATTTAGGTGACCAATAATGTTACAACTTATTTTTCTCTGCAGTTTACTGCAACTATACAAACAAAATTAAAAGCCACGTTTTGAGAAAACTGCATACTTTACTTCATTTCCATGTGGGAATAATGACATTCATTACAGTCGTATGCCGTTTATGTTATTTTAACACTCATACTCCCAATCATTTGTGCACAACATCTCATATTGATGTAATTTCCTGTCCAATCAGAATTATGTTTGTGCCTCATTGTGCTGATGAATGCCAACCAACTTTGGCATTACTTTACATTTCAGAGAAGGCAGTGAAGGCGGGCTGGGGAAGGACTCGGGCACACCGTCGGCTGTCTGCACAGAATTAAAATGTCAGACTATGCTGCCGAGTCTGTGACCTCTTGACCGTTTATGCAAATCATGTGAGGGTTGACAGTGAAGAAGGAATTGGGCTCCTGGGAGGGGGAAAAAGCTATTATTCCCCTAGGGTGGTATAATGCAGGATTACAGACTGGATGGGCTTTTCATTGCGATAAGCATTTTGGACGTTGAAGCAATGTAAAGCACTTGGGGCATGCGTTGCACTTTATCCCTACTATGATTAAATGTTTGACTTGAAGTGTTTCATAATGACAAGTTCTGCACAGCAGTTTCTCATCTAATAGAATATATAGATATCCATTCTGGATAGTTACGTTGAGAAAAATGTTTCATGATGTGTTACCTTACATAATTAATAAAGTCCTCATCAATTTAAATGGACAGCAGTACGAGCACTTGTATGTTTTGTCTTTTCTCATCGGGTTAACATTTGCTGAGAATTCCTTTTCCCGTTTCTATCAGCACAAAATAAAGTCGCTCGTGATCCGATAGTCAAGTACATCAACAAAGATGGACAACAAAACTAAAATCGAAGGGCTGGACAAAGACATTGATATCCAAATGAAGATAGTCAATACTGCGTTTGATTGACGTCCTTGGTCCGTCGGTTCATTCCAAAGGCTTTTCCCTTTCCCCCCGTAGCGATGCAATTGACTCGTTGGCTAATACATTTGCCTCGTGTCAATTTGCGCGACAGCTGTCACTCTCCAACTCGGCACACCCGTCCTCACCAGAGGAGGGAAACATTTGAGCCAGATCGATGGCGTTAATTATGCGGATGTGACGGGGGATGCTGCACATAGGTCCGCGTCTCCTCCAAAGGAGTCGATGAAGGTCAGGCAATTAGATTTCGACCGAATTCTCCTTTCTTTCTCTTGTTTTCAGGGATTCAATAATGCATAACAGCGTCACCAGACAAATGCTCTGTTTTCAACTTCACACGTCTCAGTGCGACCTCACAAGCACACGGGTGGATCAGCAAAGGAGGTGTCTGAGTCTGAATGTGTCACTGTGATTGTCATCTGTAACACAGGAGAACACGGGAACAAAAGTGATTAAGATGTCAAGTGCTTATTTACGTCACTTTGAATGTCAAGCGCAGACATCATTTTGACAGAAACAATAAGAATCTGCTATTATACAATGTATCTATGTTGTGGTAACAAGAAAAAGCCCCAAAACCTGGTGTCTCATATCTGAAGAAACAGGCAGACATATTAAAACAGATTTCCTTTTCAGTCAGTCCCATGTAAAAAGATAATATTTGACCGAATCCACCAATTTATTATTATTACTTCATTTGAGAAAAAGAATATTCTACAATTCTGCCACTAAACTGGTTTGTAGACAAAACTAATCTGGAGCGCATACAGCAAAGACAGATAGGAACAATATTTGTAATTAAATACGTATATTAATGTTTAAACTATCACCATAAAAAGACCAACTTGTAATGGTGCTTGCACACACACTGAAGTTTTCCCAAAGAACAGCAATATTTGAAAAGCGAAATGCACAAGTACGTCTAAAATGGAGAGCAGGCAATAGCCTCTCCTTATCAGGCAGGCAGATATATGAATGGCGGTGGCAGCCTGAGCTGGATTTTCAATCACTTCTTCCTCGGATGGAAATCACTGAGACATGAAAGAAACCTTTTTTAATATAATTGAGGTGAGCCAATCACCTTGCTGGATCAGTTACCGAAACTTCGGTAAAGTATGCACGGGGAAATTGTTCATGAACTTCCACTGAATATTTGCACTAGTTTAGCAACCCCAGAAATATATATTTATAACTCTGCATTACTTATAACCTGTATATCATGTATTTATTATGATACTTTCTGTTGCACTTCTGATTAGATGCCAAACTGCATTTCGTTGCTCTGTACTTGTACATGTGTAATGACAATAAAGTTGAATCTAATCTAAACTTCCCAGGCCGGGTTCACAAACATCTCCAGTCCAGAGGCAGTGGGAGGCGTCCTCTCTCCGAACACTTCCACCAGCAAGTAAAGCCCCACGGCCGGGTCAGTCTTTCACGGTATGCCCCGAACAGTGCGCTCACAAATACTCTTCTTTTTTAATCTCATGCCATGTCTGATAAAGTGTGTGACTGTTATGGTTCAACAGAACCGAGCCCGGCGTCAAACATTCTCCACAAGTAGTAAAGACAAAATGGTCACGTGATTGGGAAGGTTGGACCGGCCTTTAAACCCTCCTGTTTTCGTCAAATTTACTAACATCTTTTACCCTGGGGTTCAATTTGACCCCAGCAATTAAAACCTCCAGAAAATTATTAGAATTAATATTGTTTCCCAAGTTTAAGTGTCAGGTACTTTATGTTTGTTTGTTGACTACCTAAATAGCCCTTTAAATAAATAAAAAAGTTGATATTTCTTCTATGTTTTACACAGTGAAAAACAGCCTGGGGTCAAATTGAAGTTGTGTACAGGTCATTGAAAACATATCATGTGAATTTTATGTTTTCCCAGTTGTCCCCAATAAATTCGGAAAAGTCCTGAAATATAAAGCAGAAAAAGATGTCAATAATCTTTTTTAGAGACGTTGAATGGGGTCAAATGGACCCCAAAGGTAATAGGAGGGTTAAGAGACGGAGAGCTACCTGAAGGGTAGAGATTCAGTTAGAGTACAATCATTGTACGGTGCTGTTGACAGGTTGTGATCACGTCATATCGCAACTTTGAGTCTCAACTCTTTGGAAAGGGAGGAGCAGGGAACATTTAAATGTTGATAACTCTGTGTATTTGTTTCTGTGTTTCGCTATAACAATGACACGGTAGCCTGGAGGTGCTATTAGGTTTCCGTTTCAGCTATCGCCCAACAGCCCAGGTATGAAGGAGGGAACTGTCGCCTGTCTAGGCTTTCAAAGCTCAAAAGCCAGCTCAGGATCTTGAACAATCAAAAACATGTTTTTGGACTCATGTCCGACAATAATCACACCTGTTAACATAACATTTTATATTCAGTTCAGTTTATTTTGTACAGCCCAATATCACAAATTTGCCTCAGAGGGCTTTACAAGCTGTACACATACGACATCCCTGACCCAGGACCTCACATCGGATCAGGAAAAACTCCTAAAAAATAGAAAAAACCCTTATCTACACATAGTATAGGAGGATGAACAAAGACCTGTTGTCATAGTGGTTCCTGGATTAAGGACCCAACCAGGATTGTACACAGCTCACAGCACACATAAAGCCCTACTGTAATGTGTGTGTCTTTCTGCAGGCAAATAGGCCACACGGCCAACACAACCATGTTTCACTGACAAACAAGTGTCAGGAAAGAAAGAAAGCGCTATTTGTTTAACATTTGCCCCGTAGTGGTTATAATGAGGTTTGTCAGAATGACCGATTAAAACCTTCCATCATACCGAGACTCTTCCCTATTTTCCTTGGTCTCTCTCTTTCCTCTCTGCTCACCGCCTCTACCTTTCTCAGTTTCCCCCAGTGCAGGCTGTAAATAGAATCTGTCTCCATGATCAGCTGAGAAATTAAATGTGCCCAGTTTGGCCTCCGTTTGCCACTTGCTCTTCATAAATAATGCCATGTCTTCCCAATGGCTGCAGAGCCATCGTAAGTCCTTTATATGATGCATCGTATTCCAGGTGCCAGGCCATTTTTTCTCTACTAGCTGCTGTTGTGGCCTCTTTTTTCCCCTTCTAAATTACGATCGATATATATATAAATATATAATAT
The DNA here is from genome assembly GCF_029220125.1 of Pseudoliparis swirei. NCBI lineage: Eukaryota > Metazoa > Chordata > Actinopteri > Perciformes > Liparidae > Pseudoliparis > Pseudoliparis swirei. The sequence continues at coordinate 19,393,553 of NC_079389.1, forward strand.
ATATTTATTTATATATATATATATATTATATATACAAATAAATGTGATTTTCTGCTAATTAGTTTTTATCTTTTACCCTTTTTGAGAACAGCAAGAAAAAAGAGATGAATATGTTTAACTCGTCTTAATTAAGACTTGTTTTAAATGCGTGGAGGCTCTGCTCTGCAGCAGCAACAAGTTTTATTTTTGACATGGTAACCATCTTAGGTATGTTAACATTTGCAAATGAGCAAAAACACAGTAGTACTGAGGCTGATGGGGGATAGATAGATACATAGATCCATGGATACAGGATTCATCTTTAAAGGAGGAATCATTTAATTGGATTTAGCAGGTATTCATAAGGTGAACCTATTTCTAATTGGTGCACGTGATGGGCCCTTGGCACCCTTACTTCAACACATTGGATCGAGCCTCATCAGGTGAAATCCACCAAAAACATGGCTTATTTTAAAACTGTATAATAGTACTCCTAAACTAGCATTGGCGTAATATAATTATTCGTCTTGAGATACCTTTACACAAGGAATCTGCGAGAGAGCAAAAGCGCCGGCTCCCGTAGAAAATGTCCGACTCTGGCACAGAACTCCGAATGTTCGTTGCTGGGTACGTAATGGAGAAAGGAGTGAGTTAGCCTCCTGGAGCTCTTTCGAAGAGCGAGACTTTTTTTCCCGGTCTTGACAGCTAGCCGTCACGTAATGACAGGTTCCGTCTGAAAGGGAACCAGCTGGGAACCATTAACACGCATGCATGTGTCTTGCCCATGCCCATCATTTCCATATTCTCCCTCTTTCTCTCTGTACACCACAGGCGATGCAACGGCCTGCTGAGTGTCGTCCACTGTGTGTTACACAATCCGGAACAAAGAAAAACTGTATACGTAGAAGACGTAAAAAGGCGAGTAAGATATAAGAAAACTGGATGTTTTTCTTACCCTCTTTAATGTTGGTACTTTCTCAATAGACTTACAACATGTTTTAATAATGCATATGGCAAACGGGAGAGGAACCAATCAAGGATTCATACTATATAACATTGTAATGACAACACAAAGCATTGAGGACATTCCTGGAGAAGACGCGACACATTCCATGAACTCCCATCCATCTTATGGGGGAAGTGAACGTCCACACCAACTCAACACTTGGTCAATGTTAAATGTGGTAAAATAGAAAAGGGGAGGGGCTTGGTAGCCGAGCAGGGTTTTGCGAGGTAATTACATATTCTTCAAAATTGTATGAATAAGAAATAAGGTAGCTGTGACACAACTGAGCTTCATACGTGACTTAGGTCGTAACTTAGCTAATTGCATTTAAGTATATAACCGCTAGATTTATTTTAGGCATTTAATTAGCAAATTAACTACTTGCATATGAATTCAAATAACATTCCAGTAATTCCTACTTTACGCTTGGTATCATCCAGCCATGCAGATGGTTTTGGATTGCTGAGATTTTGTGATCTTCATCACTGATGTCGGCCACCCCAATACTCCGGAGGGGGAATGAGATTTTGATCTCAAGGGTACGTAAAAAAAAATATGTTCAAAGAAATTAGAAAAACTGCACACTTCACTGCAACAGATCCATATTCACAATGAACATAATCAACAGTCACAGGAATTATTACATATTAAGTATTCTATCGACCCAAGACTGTCGGTGATATTTCTCTGATCACAAACGGATCTTATGCCGTTTAACACACTTGCTGTCAAACTCTAAGGGGATGTTACACTTTGATGTTTGTTTTCTGACAGTGGGAGAAAAATACATTCATAAAAAATGTCCCGGGCTCCATAGATCAGAAATAACCAGCCTCTCTTTGCCGAGGAGATTAAAGATTATTTTGACTTAAAAGCTTGATTTTTTTACATTTGACCCAAATGTGTTTGAGAGGGCTGCGGGGGTATCGCTGACATCGCATGTGATGAATGTTATTACAGCGTTGTAATCGAGACACACAGGCTGGTCGGGCAACAGACCTCGGCGTTTAACGTAGCATCGCTGTTTCACCGGCAAAATCTATCCGTCACCTGTTGGAGGAAAGTCTTCTCATCTCCCTCGTCACTCCCTTATCAAATTCCAAACAGATTTGTCGTATCTGTCACACAAGAGGATGTTTACGAATGAGTAACAGAAATGCTCTTGGTGCAAGATATCCACGATAAGGCTGAATTATGACCTTATCAAAGCTCAGCTAACACCCCGGGCAACACTTTGAGACGTACAGCTTTTCATCAGCGCTGAAGGAGAAGCCACAGCAATGACGCGTTGTACCATCTGCTTCCCTATCGCACATGCAACTTAAGAAGCAGCAACGCTTAGCAGGAAACAAAAGTTCTCTTCCGTTCTCGGTTGTCTCATTGAAGGGTTCACAGTTTGTACATGATGTGATGTACTACTCTGGGATACTTCTTAAAGATGCAATGCAACAATGTTTTAATTGGAACACTTTAAATTTGTTATCGTTCTTGGAAATAATATGTTGACATGTTTTCAAATCCCTTCCCGGTTGTGTCACGTGGTTCTCATGAGGTGCCAATGGGCTTAAAAGGCTTAAATAGTCTCAACTCTGTGGAGTTTTACTCCACATGTTATCTTTACATTGACTGTAATGCAAACAATACATTGTTGGCTGCTTTTCTATCCCACGTCTCTTGTTATTCTCCACCATTGTTGATCATTTGCCACCATCTGTACAGTGGAGTAAATCTCGCCACACGAATGCGCACAAATGTGTGTTTCCCACTGCACTGCAGGGGCGAACCCACAATTACAGGCTCTAAGTTAACATCAAAGGCAACAGACCTTCTGCCTGCTGCTGTTTTGTGATGGAGGTCAGACGCTAATTGGTTGAAATAAGGCTGGAGTAACGTAACATGGTGTATTTTGTATATATTAGTCAGTGTGAAGTGAGTCCTTTTGTTTTTTTAATAGAGCAACTGGAACAAAATCAAACATATTTCACATGTCCCTTTTGTTCTCCGTGCATCCCCGATGTCCTTTAATCTACCCATATTATTTATTCTTGTCTAAGAGCATTGTGGAAATATGAATGTCATTTTTATAATATGCTGGAAATTATCAAATGTCTAATTTTTCATATGTATCATAAATCAAAAAAGTTGTATGTTGCACTCTTACATGAATCTCTGCAGAAAGATGCCCTACAGGTCACATCAATGAGGAGATAAACACAAATTGAATTGAATATGTATTGTTATATATTATAATATAAATATGTTGCTGCTACAGCATGTATACTCCTCCCCATACACAGAGCTACCTATTATTCCATTGCACTACTTTGGTGGCTGTTGAACTCTAATTTCATACAGCCCCAACTGAAATCGTCTAATGTATCACCCACCCAAAGCCTCGTTATAATTTGGGGTGATTTTTCCTTTAAGGTCATTATGGCTCAGAATTGTGCTGCGGGGGCGAGCTATTCCCAGACTGCTGGTGTTGGCGTTGTGTTTAATGCGGCTTAAGGGTGTTACAATAAGATTAAATGTGGCCAGTCAGGGCACCTACTCATGTCACATAAACAAGAACAAGTGCCGCGCTCGCGAGACATTTACGAGATAGTTGGCCGAGCAGGCGGTGTTTGGGGATGCTGCTCGTTGTTTGTTAGAGGCGTCTGCTTTTCACGGAGAACGGAATTGATAGTTGAGCAACTGATCATAAATTGAAGAGGGTGTGTTGTAAGATAATTACGTAAGAAAAGAGAGGCATCAATAACAGATACAGATACAGCACATGCATATGCTATGACGGTATATTCATTTAGCCACCCACAAATCCGTGTGTTTCTCTTCCTGTATGAGAGATATTGTTTTGCGAATATATGATATAGAAGTTTGCTTTTCGTGATTTACCACATTTCAAGCAGAATCAATATGTGCATTCAGCTGCAAAGACCTTTAACACACGCGTCATGTGTGGATGATTACTATATTGCTCTGTGTGGCTTTGGGGCACACGTGAGATCAAGTGGGTGGGAGGGAGCATCCAATGAAAGACGCCTTCCAGTTGCTTCATGGGAGATATGGGATGCATCATTTTTAACCTTTCGGATAATGAAGATGGACAAAGAATGGTAATCAATGACAGCATAATTACACATCAAGGGGGATTTCAGACATGTCAAGAAGGGGCTTTTAAGGGGAGGACGGACAGGTCAAATCAACAGGACTTCCACACAGGAGACCGCTGTTCTTGTCCTGTGTGAAAACAAGTCACGTTTATGTTTTTCTACCATAGTTTTGCCACGTAAAGTAACTAACCAACCAACTAGAAAGAGCATTTCCTTCTGAAAATGTGTTGGAACGCTAAAATCTGAAAGCTTGTTGCTGAAATATGTTTAAATAGCTGAAACTAGTTGAAAATAGCTGAACACAGCTGAAAATACCAAAAAAGCAAACTTCCTGCTGAAAGCATTGCAGCACAAACACATTGACCTGAACATCCTTAAAGTGGAAATGTATAACTGAAAAAGATAAGCAAAACTCTATCATCTAAATATTCAAAGATATGAAGCACAATCCAAGAAATTAGAGCAGGCGAGAAGTGAGACATCAGAAAGAGGCAGAAAGATAAATTAAAAAAGAAAGGTTAAGGGAGGCTCATATTGTTTTTTTTAAAGTATGCACATCCTGTGTTTACTTCAATAATTAACCAAAACCACAATCATACCCAATCATGAGCATATAACAATAGTAATCATGCCTTTAATTAATGTGTAAAAAAGCATCGTCAGTGAATGTTTTACTGCTACGTTCATACGTTTTCTGGAATAACAATCTGGAAGGTCTTACATTTCATTCAGAACGGATTTACAGAATAGGATAATCATGCAATTTATTGACGTGTATCTGTGCTATAAACCGTCAGGATGCCGTCAGTCTTATGGTCCACTTTTATGGCTTGCATACGAGCACATGCTCGATATGTGGCGTAGGTCGGACACCCACCCAGGTGGGTGATTTGTGGTGTCATAGACATGTTGTGGGGACAACAAGGGAAGTCATCCATCATGAAAGGAAAAACTCCAGCTGGAGTCCTGACATCTGTCACACTATGAGCTGGAAGAGGAAACACCAACACACACGGTGCGCTGTACAGCCGACCTTTGGCACCACATCGCAAATCAGAGTTAAATGCAGACGGCTGGCAGTACGTCTCCCAGTTCTATTCAATTCAGTTCAGTTTATTTGTATAGCCCAATTTCACAAATTACAAATTTGTCTCAGAGTGCTTTACAATCTGTACACATAGACATCCCTGCCCCAAAACCTCGCATCGGATCAGGAAAAACTCCCAAATAACCCCTCAAGGGGGAAAAAAAGGGAAGAACCCTTCAGGAGAGAACAGAGGAGGATCCCTCTCCAGGATGGACAGAACAATAGATGTCATGTGACCAGAAGGACAGATTTAGAGTTTAAATACATTCAATGAATATGACAGAGTGGATGAATAGTTGGTAGTCGGCATATTCCACAATGGAGACGTCCACGATCCATCAGGCAGATGGAGGTAGAGAGGAGGAGTGGGCGGAGTCTCAACAGTGGGCGGAGTCTCAACAGGACAGTGGCGTCTTCGGTAGCAGGAATTCCACGACCCAGACCTCCACGGTCCATCAGCAGATAGGATCTATGTCGTCTCATAGGGTCCGATGACCCCATGAGACGTGAAGTCAAAAGAACTCCGGGGAGAAAGCAGAATTAGTAATGTGTGATGGAGAGATGAAAATTCATCCCCAAGGAGAGAAAAAAGAGGAGATAGGTGCTCAGTGCATCCTAAAACGTCCCCTGGCAGCTATAAGCCTATAGCAGCATATCAAGGGGCTGGACCAGTTGTCACCATACACATAAAAAAAGACTAATCGTGTGTGAATCTAAGTTATTTAGTGCTAACTTGGTAAAAGAAGATATTTGATTTATTTTCCTCCTGTTAGATTGCTGACAAACAAGGAGGGCATTTCTTTTGTTTTCTTCATCTGAAAGGTGTTAAGAGGTTCAAGAGCCTTGAGGTAACTGTGGAATTTCTAACGGATCATAACCAGGGAGTGTACATTTAACAAATATTGATATTGATCTCAAAATGAAACACGTTGCCGTGTATCAAAGCTCAGCTCGTTGCAGCCACCTGCCTATCCAGGTAGAAAACAATTACAATGTGACTGGTGCAGTCTGACTGTGAACGCGATGCCCATTGTGGAGCCACGTTGGCGTCGGTATGGGTTGTGGCTAACACCTGGTCTGCAAACACATTCACTTGTGGCTTAATGTGTTGGCTTTTTAGCTGGAACAGGCACAGCAGCCAACCGCCACAGGAAGTCCGTAAAGACCGACCAGGGACCGTAAATGGTGAAATACACTTGGGAATAAAAAGCTGTTGGAGTGGATATGTTGTTCATGACAGGAAGTTACTATGGACAATTTAACAGGCACCTTGGGAAGTGCACCTTCTTCCTTGTTTGGCCTCCTGGTTGCTGCTTCTCCAAACCTCCCCGCTTTTTGAGCCTCCTCCTTTTACCCATGTGAGACGTAGTGTCGGTGGTTCACACCGCCTTCTCTCCCACTTGAACAAAATGGACATTTTGTCTTGACCGAGGCAAACGTATACACAAACGAGTTTCAATTTGCATTCCTAATACAAGTGACGGGTCAGGCATGCTAGGAAGGGTGATAATTACACTCCGTTTCCGACACCTTGCCATTCATCCGTCAGCTGGTAAACATGCACTCTCCGGTGACTTTCGGATAATTGCCACATTGTGAACGACTTGATTTGCATAAGTAGATTTAATAAATCAGACAGTTGGAAAAACCTGACAATTATTGTACAACCGACTGTGGGTTATAGTCGTCCTCTGTCCCCACCAATCAAAAGCATTCAGAACATGTGTGTTTTTAGAGGTGTGCTAGGAACACTGTTGGGTCACTAATGGAGACGCTCGCCCGGCGAGGTGGGGGCTTTATGTCTTACCTCCGTGGATCAAATGTGGATGCCTGGTTGAGCTAACGGAATAATTCAGCCGACGACTATTTCTCATTCTCTCCTTTTTAAACGGGAGAATTTATTCACTGATCACACGTCAAATAAAAGCTTGCATGTGATTGCAATCACAGTGGGAGTCCTCTCTTAACAACACAGTTTGAAGCTGGCAATATAAATCTGAAATATTAAAGGGACTGTTGTGTTCCAGTTCCTGCAAATTCAGAATAACAGAGCAGATGGAATACATGTCTGATAACTAAATAATATGTCTGCTCCTCAAAGTTTAAGTACGTGCCTCACACAAATGTAAAGAATATATATATTATAGCTTAGCATAGCCTAGTGTATTGTGCATAAATGTTATGTGTAAAGTGGAAAAACACTGGACGAGAGTTAGAAACATCAGCAGGGCATTCCGGCGCCTGAACTGATCAAAGAAGATAACAGTGACACACGAAAGAACTTTATGCACCAACGCTCACCCTAGATTTGAATAGAACAAAGCAACTCACATGAACAGGAGAGCCACAGAGACAACTACTGAGCGCAGATAAGATAAGGAAAGGTCCAGCTTTGACAATTAATATCCGAATTCAACTACAGCCCTCTCACACACACACACACACACACACACTGGCCCTTTGTAAATATCCTGGGAACGACCTTCTAGCAACAGTTCGTCCCACTTCGGAAGAGATAAGATTATCTTAGAAAACTCCCCAGCTCAGTCAAGGAAGCTACATGTGAATTCCATCTTCCTTTCTCACACTTTCACAACATATGCACTCATTGGCAGACGAGAAGAACCAATGAAGGAGCGACAACGGCGGAAGCAGAGGACCAAGGGCCAATGAGAAAACCCCACCCCTTATCTCCTGACCAATCAGAACTGGTCCTTTCGGCTATTTAAAATGGCTGCACACTCTGAACCGTCGTCTTCTCTCCAGCGCTGGGGCCACTGGTCAGAGCTCAGGAGGGGGGTCCATGCATGATGTCTACTTGTATCCTGATTTCTGAATAAAACGCTTATAGATGTAACGTAGAAGTCTACCGCTCTTTCTTCCAGTGAGTGTCGTCCAGGTGGTGTGTCGCTGTCCAACTCCAACACAAACGCAACACACACACACACTTGTTTTCGTATTGTTACAATGAGAGAGGATGAGGCCGCTGGAGGGCCCCGTCCTGTGAGGATGGGTGGGGAGCAGACGAGGGCCAATCCGAGGTCAGGATGACGTCACGAAAAGGTGGGTGCTTAGGGGGGAGAGTGGGGTTTTCAACCTGTGTAATTGGGATGACTCCCGCTGTGATGGCAATCGCATGCAACCTTGTATTTTATGTGTGATAAATTATCCTGTGGAAAAGGAGAGAACGCGAGAAGGTCGTTGGCTAAAAAGTTCCGTTAGCTCTACCGGGCAACCCATTTTGATGCACGCTAACACCCCCCCCCCAAATAATTCTCCCTCCCAAAAAGTACGGCCCTCTAAGCACCCACATTTTTGCGACGTCATCCTGACCTCGGATTGGCCCTCGTCTGCTCCGTCTCACGGGACGGGGCCCTCCGACGGCCTCCTCCCTCTCTCGTAACAATACGATAACAAGTCTGAATGTTGTGTTTGTGTGGGGCGCGTACCGAAACTTTGAGGAGCAGAGATAATATTTCTTATCAGACACATATTCCATCTGCTATGTGATGTAATTCGAATTTGCAGGAACTTGAACACAACAGTACCTTTAATAATTCAGATTTATATCAACGCCTTCTCACAACTTGAGATGGTATTCCACCCGTTTCATTCTCCCACAGAATGCAATGCCCACGGAGCCATGTCACACACAGATAAATAGCGTTATTATTTAGAACGATACTCAATCCACCAAATGTCTCTGGGTTTTCTTGTGAAAGGTAAGAATGGATCTGGCCTGCTTTGTCTTTGTAAAGTTTGAAAGGAGTAATGAAGTTAACTACACAGCCCAAATATAGTGTGTGCATATATATAACTATATATATAACTATATATATACAGATAGTTATATAACTATAGTTTTATAGGTATATATAGTTATATATATAACTATAGTTATATAGATAGTTATATATATACTTGCGAAAGCACACTTACAGCTCTTCCTCCACGTTTCCGTTTGGTGTCCATGATCAGTACCCCAGACCGTAACTACATTTCTTACATGAGCTCCACGTGTAATTAGAATGTAGCCTTCTCACACACTAAATGACACCGTGGGCCTATTTAAATGGAATAAAAGCAATGAGACAGAAGAAGAGGAAGCTGTAATTGTATCCGAAGATTTCGGTTCCCCAAGTAGCTTCATTAGAGGGGCATCACTGATTTGTATCCTGAGGCGGGCTCAAAATATTTGGGTGGAGAATGTTAATGACCCCTAAAGAACTGTAACCAAGGTGCAGTTTGGGGAAGGCACACATGTTCCCGTTGAGTAACTAATTGAGGCGCTGTGAAACACTGGTTGGCCCAAGATGCTCCGAGGTATGATTCGGTGTTTGCTGCATCAGTAGAAGTGTTTATTGAAAAGTGCGCACTCAGTGAACCTTCGTTGGATTAATAAGAGGTGGAGTGGCTTTGCAGCATACATATGTGTGCTATAGCCTTTGCCTGTGGGCGAATAAAGTTCAGTCATCTATCCCTGAAGTAAAAAAAAAAAGAAGAGGTATAAAAGAAAGAAAAAACAGCTTTGGGGACGGTACGTGTAGCGCTCGAATACGAGCTTCCTCTGAAGCGCTGGAGCTCGTCTCCTGAGAGGATCAGCACCACGGACAGCGCCACGGCCACACCGTGGAGCAGGGAAGGCTGTTCTCTTCTCGTCTCCTGAGCTCAAACATAGTTCATTTTAGAGGTGGGGTCAAATACTCAGGGGTCAGATTTGGGTTTTGAGGGAAATGCAAATATAGATGCAGGGTGGTGTATACACACTGACAAGTAGAAGATAATTAAGGGGGTGCCGGGGTTGCTTTTTGTTGTTGTTGTTGTTTTGGGGGGGTATGTGTGTGTATGTATGCATGTGTATATTTGTGTGTATATATATATGACATTTTTGTACTTGTTTTATGTTTATATTACTAAACGAATAAAAAAATGTAAGTGACAAAAAAACAAACAGTTTGTACTTTACAATCAGTATGTTTTTATTTATTTAGTCAAGTAGAGCCCAGTATCACAAATTTGCCCTCCAGGGGCTTTGCAATCAACAGACAACACCCTCATCCCTCAGACCCTCGACTTTAAGAAGGGTTCCCTCTCGCTGGACAGATACACATGCAATAGATGCCGTGTGAACAGAATAGTAGAGGTAATCGTAATGTTACATTTACACTGAAATAGTGTGACCAATCAAAGGTTCAGTATTTGTTCCATCATAGTTGCAGAAGTCAATGTTAGCCGTGTGCTCCTTTCTACTTTTTGAAAGTGAAATGTTGCATTTAAATATAACCATGGCCAGAAAGTACAAAATTGCGCCATTTAAAAAATATATAATAAATAAAAATGTGTAGATTTTGCTGACAGACACATTTTGGGATCAGTCCTTCACATTTCCGTCTGGTTTCTGATTGGTCGACTGGAGGTACTGCTGCTCGTTCCCCACCCACAGTCACTCCGGAGACGAAGCCACTCAAGAGAAATATCAGAGACTTGCTTCAGGGGAAAGATGTTCAAGTTTGCCCAGAAATACGATTCAGAGGGCGCACATATGAGGGGAGCAGAAGACTTGGATGGGTAATTGAATTCCACCCAACACCACCACGATCACAACCACCCTCTCTTTCTATTTCCAAATCCAGGGAGTTAGATTTAAAAAAGTCACCTTCCAGCTTGCATATCATTGTTCCCAGATTATTCCTCACCAATAGCAGTGCAAACCGAAAGAAACGCTAAATATTTACTTGGGAGCCGAGGTTTGTTTTTCTACCAGTCAGAGCAATTAACTGCTTTAGGGTACAATGGTATTATTTAATTAGGCATGATGACATGGGCTTGAATATATTTACAACAAACATTATTTATTTATTTTCGCTCCAGGTGTCTTGCCAAATTTAGGAAGGAACATTTTGACAATGCAGGCTTCCCTGCAGGGCGAAATACTTCACTCTGAATATGTTAGTTATAACGGGGGCTTTATGTCATTGTAACCTGCTAAACCAATATCCACTTAATTATGTTCTCCTTGGTCTTGGAAGAAATGTTCGGTTCCTTCTGTAATTAGTGGCATTGAGCTAGTTCCCAGACATGCTAAAGTTAGCTCGTTAGCTGAGGCAGTTTATTCCTTCACTCCTTCATTAATATTTCATGTCATACGCAGGAGGAATTCATTTGTTGTGCCTTCAGAACATTCTCAAACCAGCCCGTTTAATTATAATTGTCGGCCTAGTACGAGTTCTATATTCCATTAATTTTACTGCGTGATTAATACTATCGCTATAGAAACCGAGACATAACAGTAGTGGGTGGTAATATCAATAAATGGTCAAATTGGACCACTGAAAGTGTTTATAGTTCAGTCTGGAGAGAATTTAAAGGCCCCTCTTCGGGCTGTGCCTATTACACCGGCGAATCACTCAAACTGCACAGCTGCATCCCCCCCCCCCCCCCCCCGTCAAACCACCCAGCCCCATGCTGAGGCCGGGCTACTCTCTGCCCCCCCAAAATATGGCTGCCTGGTGCGCCGAGCACACACAGACAATTAGAGAAAGGTTACCTTGTGCTGCTGCTGTTCTGATTGTCTTCCTGGCTCCGAAAGAGGCAGAGGGTGAACATACGAGAGGAGCAAGTCGACTTCTGTGGGAAATTAAAATCTCTCCCCTATACCTACAATCTACCCCCCAGCCCACACAATCACAACGTCTCTTTCTCTCTCTCCCTCTATTTTCAAACTCCAGCCAAGTGTTTGATTTTCAAAAGGTCACCGTCGAGCTCTCTCGCTGTCGCTCTCAGATTCTTCCAAAACAATAAAAGTCAACAGATTGGACTGAAAATATTTACTTGGGAATTGAAGTTTTTTTTTCTTTTTTTCCCTTCCTCCAAAATGCAAATCTCGGTCTGAGCAATAAACTGCCTTGGGTTCCAGTGGTGCTATTTAATGAGGCATGGTGTTATGGGGTTCAATATTTGTTTGGGAGAGGGGTTGTGTTTATGCCACTGGATATTTACAGGAGCAGTGGAGGTGAAAATATGAAGCCTGTCCTCTTCTTTGTTCATCAGATTAGACTTTTCGATCCACCACAGGCAACTGTTAAAAGTGGCATCAAATTATGAATTATAGAGAAGTACCATTTGTATGAATGTTGGAGAAAATATGTGTGTGTGTGTGTGAGGGTAGAGCACGAACAAGAGTGACTATCATTCGGTTTGTGCACGCCACTTCCACCAGCTCTCGAGTTATCAACACATTGTTGGGTCGGCGTAGAGGTCACGGCTCTTAATTTACTGAACAATGACCAGAGTGCTTCACTGTATGAGTGGGGACGGCACATGGATGTATCCCGTGCGCCGGGTTTCTTTCATGGCGTTGTTGCATTTTCTTCCATTTAAAAAACTTGCAGTTTGCTTCTCGGTGGTTCTCAGTCAAATGAAGCTAAATTGACCACAACGGCCATCTTATCCACTTTGTAGCGGCGACTACACGTCCCACATTTCTATTGCTAAGATTATACTCTGTAGCTTTTATTTGACAATGCACACTTATCTTTAACAACTTCAGTGTATTCATGACTTGGACTAGTTCAGATCATAAAAGACAATTTGGAAAGGCTTTTCAAATCGTTTTTTTCTTTTCGTGCCTAGTCATTGAGGGCTGTGTAAACATATTGAAATGTTTAATTTAATCCATTTACGATTGATTTGTATAACTTGGGAGACTCAAGAGACGGAAAACAGCGTTTATAAGAATTGATTACATTTATTTACAATCCTTACAAGCTTCACATGAAAACACTATGACTTTGATCATGATTGTGGCAAATATGCATTAGTGAGAAGATATGGCTACACACTACAAGAATGTATAGTTCAAGTTCTCCAAGGAGACATGAACGGGCTCTTTTCCGTCTGGAACCCATTTATGGATTTTATTGGCGAAGACTATGCCGAAACCATAAGAAGAGGCTTTGCAATCTTGGGACCCAAGTGACTGTGAATAATATTTATCGTTGCTTCAATACGGAAGATGATGATTTATGATTGTATTTTTTTCTTGATCTTGAGCTTCGCCTTGCTCTCTGTTCGCCATTTTTCTCAATGTTGATGTTGTTGTTGTTGGTAGTGGTGAAGAGGTCAAACGGAAATGGCTGTATCACCACGAGTTGTAATGAAAACAGCGCCACCTATCGTATCGGATATGACATGCTTTCGGCCAATGATTCGAATTTCTCACTGCCATGTATATTGGGATAACAGCAGATCCCCCAAAAGATAGCATAGTCCGACTAAAGCAAGATTCAAATCATACCATCATGTAAACACACTGAGTGACTAACACAATACTGTAAATATACAAATATTGTAAAACGTTCATAGGGCCATAGGCTGGATCCCCATTGTGTCACCTCCATAGATAGTGACTTCAGACTTTTATTTATACAAGCTCCCACAATTGTGGATCCTGCTTCTTCTGACCAATAGCATTTATTTTGTTCTTTCCCTGCCTGGTAAATGTCTTTCAAATTCAACACGTCTAGTTTCTCTCCTAATACTTAATTACTCTGAAGTGGAGATGGTTACTTTCAGTTCTTTCGGGGGAAAGAATCACGGAACCTTAAAGAAGCATAACAACAACTATAAAATGTATTTTCGACTGTGGAAGATGTTAAATTGCTCTATTTTGAAGGAAAAAAACAATGGTTAAGCAATTATGTAATAATTGATAGTCACAACTATGTTTGTGCTGCAGAGCAGTGAGCTGCGAAATGTTTCTAGTTTATATATCATCTTATACAAGAAATAATCATTCATTTGATTGCTTCTGATTTGGAGAAAAGAAGTTTTGACAAATTAATGTGACTTTTTAATTTGTTAAGATTTCAATTTAGCTGTGGGGATTGTTTTGATATTGAAAAAACCTTCTTACTTAAAATGTAAATTTTAAAACAACAATAACACCAGCAATAACAACAACATGGAAGTCAGAAAGAGAAGCAAATATACAAAGAGCTCCATGTATTACAGCAGCTTTATATCAGGGAGTCACTTGACGCTCAGAGAATCAGACCCAGTTATGACTTCCTCATTGACAATCTATAACATTTCAGAAGCTTTTCTTTGTGCACAATTCTCAAAAGCCATTAAAGGTTAATCTAATGACAATTTTCTGAGATGCAAGTTGTATAAATTCTCAGGCGCTCATCTATGGACTGAGGAGGGAAGACCGGGTGACAGAAAGTAGCAAGATCATAAGGAACGCTGACAAGAATTGGAAAACAATGGGAGCACAGGAAATGAAAGGGAGTGGGTGGGATTTGAAAAAAAGATTAAAAGGATTGAGACGGACCGGAATAAAGCCTCACAGGCTGACACGGCAGTGCGATTTCCATGCGAGCCGGAGCAGATCAAAAGTTACTGCGCAACGCCAGAAGAAGAAAGAACAATACATGATGGGAAGAGAAGTCAGGCGGCGGAATGCGGATGACAGTAGAAGACTTCCGACTGAAGAGGGGGAGCAACCCACGGGGACGACGTCGGCTAGACAGTCGAGGTCCACGTCCCCCAGGTACGGGACAGAAAAGGACGAGGGGGGGGCGCTGGTTACAGGGGCGAGGGCAGCACCACAGGAGGCAGGTACCAAGACACTTTTTAGAGGGGGGAACAAAGAGGGGGAAGAAATAAAATGCAGGCGGAACGAGAAACTCATCAAACGAAAGGTTTCCGGAGCGTGCGGGAAATGAGACACGTTAGCTTCCCACGGAGTTGAAAGAAAACAAACGCGTGCCCTTCAGTCATGTCAGAACTTACTTCCTCAAAAGCCGGAGCATGTTCCGCTTCAAATGAGCATTTATGTCAACCACCGAAAGTAAAAGCATACCAGCTGTGAGCGCCGCACGAAGGTGTTCACCCGTGTCTGCTCTATCTTGTCTCCCCGTCTTGAATAGAGCAGTTCGTAACACAACGGACCGCCTTCGCTCCTTCTATTACCCCCTGGACTCCCATATAGACTGTATACAAGGAGTGGCTTCACTGGGTCGTCACCCATTGGTTTGTGAACTGCCAACTGGAAGCCTTGAGTCGCTATTTTTGTCGTCATCTTTCATCAAGATTTTTTTACCATCGTCTTTGTCATCTGTGGTGTCCGAAAACATCGAATCTAAAACGCGAGTGCAAAACATTCACTTTTAACACATTTAATTGGTCTTCCTAAAACGTCTTCCTTGCGACAACTGAAGCGTTTTTATTTCTCTTAAGAGCACTTGTTAAATTAGTGTTGTGTAAAAGGCCGTGGTCTCGTTTGAAGCAGCTAGAATACAGGTGGCCGATTCCAGTGAGACATCTCTTAAAAACACAAATAGCCAGACTGACTCAGTCAGATACCAACTGGTGAACATATGGGGCATAAGATCTTTTCATCAAGACTTGGTGGCCACAATGAACATAAATACAAGAGACAAGTGTAACAGGTTGTAGGCTGTCACCTGTACGGTTCTCAAGGACGAGCACACTGGGTTTATAGTCGGTAATCTACTGTATTGGGCTTCACTCTTCTTCTTCTGTGTTTTACGGCAGCTTGCATCCTTTTAGTCGCACTACTCCGGTTCCCAACTACTACACTTTCCCCATCAGTCCTGTTGCTCGCAAAAATTGCATGAGGCACCCTCTTCCCAGACCACTAGACCCCCACTCCAATATACTTCCTAGCTCTCTCCATTTCTTCCAACATGTCCTTCCTTTCTGACCTGTATCTAGTGCATGTGGGAACAGCATGATGTACTGTTTCTGGTGTCTGGCAGTGCTCACAGAGTCCAGTTGGATGTTTCCCCATCACAAATACTGTCCTGCGTAAATAGCTGTGCCCTATTCTCAACCCTGCCATTTTGACTTCTTCCCTCCCATTTCCTCCACTCTCGTGCCTCCATCCCAATGCCTCCTCCTATAGGGTAGAGACACTAATCAGCTGATACCCTGCAGCTGAGGCCAATTAGGCTTATTCCCCGCACCTGCTCCCTGAGCCACTCCCCCACCCACCTCCACAGCTGATCCTAACGACACCCAGCCACCACAACAAGTAATCTGTTGGTTAAAAAACAAATGTGGGCTCTCAAGGATGTCAGTGGCTGCATCATGGCCATATGTGTGTGTATGAGATGTCTCGACAAAAATCATGCATTTAGAATATAGAAACACAGTCAGGTAGTTCAATTCAATTCAGTTTATTTGTATAGCCCATTTTCACAAATTAGAAATTAGTCTCAGAGTGCTTTACAATCTGTACACATAGACATCCCTGACCTTTGACCTCACATCGGATCAGGAAAAACTCCCAAACAACCTTTACGGGGAAAAAAAGGGAAGAAACCTTCAGGAGAGCAACAGAGGAGGATCCCTCTCCAGGATGGACAGGTGCAATAGATGTCATGTGACCAGAAGGAATAATTACACAACTTAAAACACAGTAACAACACAATCAATGAATTTAACAGTGTATGAATAGTTGGTAGTAGGCATATTCCACGATCCAGACCTCCACGATCCATCAGGTAGATGGAGGTAGAGAGGAGGAGTGGGCGGAGTCTCAGCAGCGCCATGGCGTAGTTGGTATGCATAGCAACAGCCACTGGGGCTGACTTCATCGGTAGTCTGGCAGCATTTCAATCGTATAAACTTTCTCAAAGTGGTCTGGGCTCTTCGTATCATGCACCAGGATGACTGGCACAGCCGTATACGTGGCGTACAATCCGGATCCGATCAAACAGGAACACTGGCTTGGCAACTTTTTTAATCTCCATGATGCAGCAGTTCTACGAGTCATTTTAAACACGTTCTCATCCCAACTCGTCACACACTTAGTCCGAAATCCCTGGCGTCACTTTCTCGCTCGCTGGGTTGCTGAGATACTTGAGTGGCAACTAATGAGTGAACATTACATAACTTAGCATCGATTTTTTTTATTAAAGCAAAACGTGGCTACAGAATAGCTTTTACATTTAGTTTTTTATTCTCAGTTTATTTTACGCCACGATAAACAAATACAAAAATGAATTCATCATTCATGCGCCTGCATCTCTGTTCATCAGGTTAGAACAATTATTTTCAGGAAAAGTTCATTTCCTCCTGATTTCACCTCACGAACACATGCAACACCCCGCAGAGAGCTGGAGTAAAATGATGCGTGAATGCGGGAGAGGTTCTGGCTACCGCGGGCTGGAACGGGCCGAGAGCTCCTCTGGGGAAGAGCGAGTTGATAAAGTGGCTGAGTGCTTCCGGACTACCTGAGACCAGTTTTTTTGCTGATTTGCCAAATAACAAAGTGGCCGGAGGGTAAAGTGAAAAAACAACACCTGGAATCGTCACGGAAAAGAAATGTGCAGGGCGTTAAAGTGGTGAAGGAAAGGAAGTCATTCACAAAGCATCAAGAAAAACCAGTTTTTGGAGGCACAGATTTGTTTTGCTCCGTTATTTATTTTCATTGATTTACTGCCACATGCTGTGTTGTGTTATTTCATGTATTGGAAAACATTCAACACTTTCAAATAAGACAAATGTTTTCAAGTAAATGTGATATTAACTGCAATGTGAGGAAAAAAAAAGGGTCAGACTGTACTACACTGTCGTGGATGAAAGTACTGTCTGAGATGTGTGTCGGTGGCCAAGGGGATGCTCGTAATATATTCCTTAACAGCGTGGAATGGGCAAAGTGAGTATAATTCTCTTTTGGGAAATGTACTGTATTTAAGGCTGGAATGGTTCAAATGTAAAAGACTCAAAAACATCCCCACTGATGTCAAACTGTTAATGTGAGATCCGACGGCGGGTGGTAAAGTGTAATGTTTACGGTTAGCGCAGATGCTTGTTTCAGAAGTTAGGCCCACAGCAGCAGAACCAGTTCTGCTGGTGCTAATGGACTACAAATGTGAAGTTAATTAGAAGTATCTTGGTGGCGGATCGTCCCTTTATCAATTATGAGCTGTAAGCTATCGAGGTTTTATCACATCAAAAAAGACCTAATATATGAACACATCACACATATATTAGACGCTGGTAGATTTTTTAACTCTATCTATCATTATAATGAAAGAAGTAACTGGAGGCTAGATTTTGGGGGGAAAAAAAGAAAAACAAAGCTGCACTGGGTTTAATGGGTTAAAATGTTTGATTCAGTTGGTCAGACCTCTGACCCAACATCAATGAGACGACACCACTGCTGCACAAAGTAATGCATCTTCTCACCACTAGTTAACAGTGCAGGCATGACAAGTAGACTCCAAGTAGACAGCAACTGGCAACCAAATCTTTTCCCCTTTCCGTTTAGACAACACCTGGATAGGACACACATGTTAAGTCAGCAAATTAAAGCACACATTCAGTAATAACCTAGAAGAAACGATATGCACTTACTGCACAAATCAAACACTCCCCATAACATTTTGTTGAGATATTGGATGATTTCTGTTGGCGTCACTGAGCACAAACCTGTAACACCCTGTTCCGTGTCTCCTGTGTTCCGTGTCTCCTATGTCTCCTCTGTGTCTCCTCTCTTGATTGTTTCATTCCCTGCACCTGCCCTCAGCCCCTCTTGTCTCGTTAGTGTCTGATGTCGTACACCTGTGTTTCCCCCCCTATATATTGAGTCAGTCATTCCCTTGCCTCCTGTTGGATTGTCGTCTGTAGGATTGTCGTCTGTAGTTTTGTGTCCTTTTCCCGTCGGCCTGTCCGTATTCCTGATTCTGCCCGTTTGACCCTGCCTGCCCTGAACCCTGATTCTCTGCCCTGAACCCTGATTCTCTGCCTGCCCCTTTTTGGACCTTGTTGTTTTTTTGGTAAACTTTTGCCTCCATTAAAGAGCGCCTTATGTTATTCACGTTGAGCCCTGCCTGTTTCTCTGCGCCTGAGCCTCACCCCGCGACAAGAACCTGACACAATATTTTTTTATCAGAATGAAAACAATCTAGCAGTCAAAACAAGAACAATGCTGCAACTTAATTTCAATGGACAGGTGAACATGTTGCCATGTTGTTTAAACACCAGTCTTTCAACATGTAATAATACTTTCACAGGGTTTATTCACTTAGTGATATTACTTACTTGGAGTTTCTTCTAGGTTATTACTGACTGTGTGCTTTAATTGTCTGACTCAACATGTGTGTCCGATCCAGATGTTGTCTAAATGGAAAGGGGAACACATTTGGTTGCCAGTTGCTGTCCCAGAAGGTAGCGCATCATCACATCAGGAACACCACGAACACCAACGGTACAGCACTGAGTGCAAGTGGGATGTATTGTGCGTGCCTGAGTGAAAACACAGCGTTGAGTAGATGTGCTACTCCTCTCTCCTCTCGACTAGATATTGTAACACTGCTTGAAACACACACGAAAAAATACAACTGAAATTCACTGAAGTTTATTCATCTGGCTTTGACATAATTTCAGCTTTTTTTCTTCTTTGTTTGTACTTTCTAATCTTTAAATGTAGTGTTTTCTTTTTTCTCTGTCAAAATAAATACATGTGTGCTAACTCTTGACTTTCCAAACGGTATGTGTGACAAATGAATTAAAAGAGGTTTGTGTAACACGCTCCTGTCATTGTTCTCCCCAGCACCAAGGAGCACACTTCGGTTTATTGTAATTTTCTTTATTCTCTCTTTATTTAACGTTTCTAAATAAATGATTGACATCATTTAGTTTGCTTCAAATTTTATGACTTTTCCTAATTTATTGGGCACAACTGGGTAAACATACAATTCAAATGATTATATGTTTTCAATGTCCTGTACACAACTTGTACGCATCGGTGTTCTTTGGGGTCAATTTGACCCCAGGCGTTTTTTTTACTGTGTAAAACATTAAAGAAATAACATTTCACACACATTGGTTTTGGTTGTTTTGGATGATATTGAGGTCACTAACAAACAATTGTATAATCTCACATAAACCTTGTGTGGTGTTCGGGTCTGTGGGACCAGTTTTAATTTTGTATCAAAAGGGAAATTATCTGATTCGTTATTTTTTCAAACTCAGACTTATTCGTCTTTATTCATTTTCTGTGCAGAACATTAATCGGAAGATATTTGCAATAACCACACACTGTACCCCCCCCCCCCCCCCCTCTACACACTTATGCTGCAAACGGTGGGGGCGGAGCTTATGGTTCCCGTGAAGATGTTGATAGTTCACACATGAGGGGTGGAGCAAATGTATAAAAGCGTGCACAGAAGCCTTCTACTATTTGTTGGTATTCTGTGTGCTCTCTTTCTGCTCTCTACAAACTACTAATCTTCTCGTCTTATAAGAAAAGGTTTTCTGTCTGAGGTGGTGTCACAACTCTTTGACCATGACGTGATGGAGACAGAGGATGATGATGAGGAGGACCTGATTATGAGGCATCCTCCTCTGATGAGGATGAGACTCTCAGTGTTGACCCTCCTGTCTCTCGGCCACCAAAAAACATACTACCTTCCAAAAATGGAAAGTTATTATGGTCTGTCTACCCACTTGAACCACAGGGTAGACTTAGTGCTGCTAATGTTATCGAGACACTTGTCAGCCGTGTCTAAGACATACAATCAGCATTTGAGCTCTTCATAACGTCAATCGAAAAGGACGTACTTGAGATGACACATTTAGAGGAGAGGTGCATGTATGGGGGCAGTTGCGACTTGGATGTGACCCATCAGCAAGCCTACATCGGGTTTCTCATTTTGGTCGGAGTGTACAAGTCAAAAAGCGAAGCAACAGCAACCTTTGGGCTGCTGACACTGGAGGGGCAATATTCCATGTTTTCTCTCATGTCTTTGATGACAGAGAAACAAGGTGGGCCCGACGAGCGGACAGTAGTGCAGACAAAAGGCCGGAATGTAGCTTCTGGTGGCCTGAAGGACAGATATGCTGTCAAACTCATTTTAGTGACTTTGTTTGTTTTTTACGATTTCACACAAACATATTCGCATACATACAAAGCACTTGGTTTAGCATAGATCAGAGGTAGCCAACGCGGTGCCCGCGGGCACCTGGTTGCCTGCAGGGACCACGTGACTCGCCCCCAAGTCATGTTCTAAATATAGTCAACATTGAGCTACGTCAACAACAACAAAAACGGCCATAATCCCTGGGCACTAGGACCTGGGGGAGGCTGCTGTCTTTCTCTCAAAGACAGTCAGGATTACAGCCAACGAGTTTAGCTCAAACTAAATGATGCACGGAGTGAACAGTAAATCCAGGTCGGTCCAGGGCGGCTGTAGCTCAGTGGGGTAAGGGGGTCGTCCTGCAACCCCAAGGTTGTCGGTTCGATCCCCGCTCTCCCCATTAGTTGCAAGTCGAAGTGTCCTTGAGCAAGGCACTGAACCCCCAGTTGCTCCCCGGGCGCATCACTGCAGCCCACTGCTCCTTAATAACTAAGGATGGGGTTAAATGCAGAGAATACATTTCGTTGCATGTGTACCTGTACTCTTTGCGATGACAATAGATTGAATCCAATCCAAAGAGTAAATCCAGGTAGTTACAGAATGCCAGTAGTTGGTAATGAGTGTATTATTTTTTTCCATTGAATGACATATTTTACATTAAATTAGTTAATCTTCATCTCAGTGAGTCCAAATTCACATGGTTAAAATGTTGGCATTATTTTATATGTGAAGCAGAAAAGCGGAATGTACTATACAGTTCATCAATATTATAGAGGCAACCTATGAGTGAGAAAAGACAGTTCTTAGGAAATGAGCCAACCACCTAACATTTCTGCTCAAACAAACAATATACAGGACAAACCAGGAAATTAGCACGTATGTTGATTTATGTTATTCATATAGGTTCTGCTGCAAAGTTATCCGACACTATTAATGTGCCAAATGCCAGTGGTGTATAGTAACGAAGTAGAAGTACTTCGTTACTTTACTTAAGTAGTTTTTTTGTGTATCTGTACTTTATTTTACTACTTTTACTTTTACTTCACTACATTTTGCAATGAAAACTTGTACTTTTACTCCGATACATTTCCCCTGAAACAGTATCGTTACTCGTTACTACGGAAAAAAATAATCATGAGAAACATCGCGAACTGTTGTGGAACACGCCGCAGCGCACCTGAACGCAGCACATCGGGGACTGTTGTGGAACACACCGCAGCGCACCTGAACGCAGCACGAACACCAGGTTGGGGGTCAGTGGTCCTTGCCGCGTGTTTTCTCTTCCCAGTGATACCCAGGATGCTAGCGAGCGGCTACAGATACGACTCATTTCATGTGGAGCAGCAATGGAAGCTACTCTAACAACCACGGGGACCAAGATCAACGTCCGAGGCCATATTTGGGCGAACTCTTTTCTTTGGTCGGAGTGAAAGTTTCTTCCTACCTGATGAAGTGCCTCTTATGCCGACCGAAAGCTACGGAGATATTGGCCTTCAACAACTCACTATCCAACCTCAGGAAACACATTGAGGTAAATTAAGATTAATCCCATGAGCCGTAACGTTAATGTTTAGTCACCATAAACCTGTTAAGATATCTAGCAGTGTTGTCCTCAGGATTGAAGTAAATTATATCTTTGGCAGGAGAGGTGGGGGGGGGGGGGAACAGTCTGATTGTCCTCCGCATGTTGTACGTTAGGCTAACGTTCGCTAGCTATCGTCAATTAAATGAGACAATTAGCGTGAGTGCAGCAGACAGATCGCTAGCGAGTTAATGAGCTGAAGAAGTGTTTTGACAGTTGTGAAAATGTGTTGATTTGAGTCGTCTTAGCTATAATATAATGCTAATCATTACAGCATTATTATCATTATTTGTATTAATATTATAAGAGTGACGGTCCAGTAATGGCGACGATATTGATTTGGGACTGTTGTTGTGTTTAACTACAGAGATACAAGTACATATTCACAAATCAACTCTGGATGCACGGACAGTGCATGAAACTAAATGTATAAACCTCAAATTAAAACAAACTATTTTGGACAAAACTTTAGGTTGGGGTCATGACATGTTAGGAAGTGTTATTAATTCTATCATGTCTGTAATACTCTCACTTTATTTCAGGAATGGACTACATCAAGCAGCACATGGAAGAACCCTCCCTGCAGCTATGTGATGCCACCAGGTCCAGTTCATCTGATGAAGAGGACTTCTTCATCATCTCAAGCACATGACAGCAGCAAACAGCTGGATGGAGACGTGGATCACGTTGACTTGCTGAAATGCTTCCCAACTGTGTGCTGCTGTCTGTGAAGCTAGACACACTCTACCTGCATCAGGGCCTGTGAAGCTAGACACACTCTACCTGCATCAGGGCCTGTGAAGCTACACACACTCTACCTGCATCAGGGCCTGTGAAGCTAGACACACTCTACCTGCATCAGGGCCTGTGAAGCTAGACACACTCTACCTGCATCAGGGCCTGTGAAGCTAGACACACTCTACCTGCATCAGGGCCTGTGAAGCTAGACACACTCTACCTGCACCAGGGCCTGTGAAGCTAGACACACTCTACCTGCACCATGTGAACGGCTCTTCAGCATCGCAGGACTCGTCTTCAGCCCCAGATGAGCGACACTGAAATCTGTCCATTTTGAAAATCAACTTCTTTTGAAGATGAATAATACATTTTTCACTTTAAAGTGCTGATTTTGGTTCTGCTTTTTTCTGTGTTAATCGTGTTTTTATATTTTAGTAATTTCATAGTATTCATATATTGCTAAGTTCATCCTAGCTCATACTCCTTGTTCATGGCGGCCACAGCACCAAAACAAATAAACTTCATAATTCTCAAAATTCGGACCCTTTGTTTTTTTTTATTAACAGCATTTACTTTTACTTTCAATACTTAAGTACAAAAAAAATCAGATACTTTCATACTTTTACTCAAGTAGTATTCTCATAGGTGACTTTTACTTTTACTTGAGTAATTTTCCAGTCAAGTATCTTTACTTTTACTCAAGTATGACTTTTGGGTACTTTATACACCACTGCCAAATGCCCCGCAGCAGCGTCTCGTCCTCCAGCCAGGAGCAGAGCTTCGTCTTGCGAGCCAACAGCAACAGCGCACAGCTGGAGGCCCAGGCAGTAATGCTAAGCCCGCTGGAGGTGGGGGAGGCAGGGGGGAGGAAGGGGGGAGGAAGGGGGGAACCAGGACTGAGTCGGCAGACTTTCAGACCCCTGCTGCAGAGAAAGAGGTTTTCTAAAGCAAATCTGGTGCTTGGAAACACTACCACTTTTGTCCACAGGGACCACCAATATCGACACAAAATGTAAAGTTTTTTTAACTTTTAACATTGTGAATGACGATACTTTTTTTTTGTTGCTTCAAAATAAATGTTTGACCCTGCCAACCTTGACTGCGATGCCCCATCACCTGCACTAAGATCGTGTCTAAAGGGTCTCGCATCAAAGCCACCGTGAGGATTACAGCGACTATTAATGTGATCCTGTTCACGTGGCTGTAACATGTGGCCACAGGGACCAAAGCTGAAATTTAGCCTTCGCTAATGTTAACACATTCACCCATGGATTGATTAATGTGTACGGTCCCTGAACAAATAAATAAATGAAATGAAAAAAATGAAATTACAGACTTGAAAAGATGTGAAACGGTGCTTTGCATTTCTACCCATATTTTAATTATTCACAAAGGTTTATTCGTCCTATTTTGAAGTCAAAAGCCTTTCTCCCTTCTCTTGTTGATGACTATTGGCCACGTGAAGCCAAATGTGTGGGCTGGAAAGGCGTCATACTGGGAGCTTGAAGGCCACCCAGTGACGAATGCATCTCTAAGCTGCGTGTGCTGGTGAGCTTTTACCGACCAGATGCCTCAGATACAAATCTCTGCTGCTCGGTCAATGAGTTACTGTACGTGCTTTGCATACATATGCAGTAACTTAATTTATATGCATTGCAGCCATTATTTAACGCTATGCAGACTATAACAATACAGGCTGACTAACAACACGGCGGCCATTTGTCCGATAAATGTTGAATTTGTACGATTGTTACAGCTCATTTTGTTCAGTAAAATCAAGACTTTCCAGACAATATAATCTCACGCAGGCAGCTATATCTAAGAGCATGACAGGTGAAATAGAAATACATGGCCTTGACCGATTTGGGCGTGTGACGTCATGACAATCATTGGTCATTTTTGTATTTGTAGAGAGCTTATTGGAAGGAGAAGAAACAATCATTGCAGCTGGCCTCTTTTTGCATCGCTTTAAGTAAGAACGTGCACCTTGTTGACGTCAAAATGCGTGCCTACTATATACACTTCATGTACATGTATGTAAAATAAATAAGCTTTCAGGTTGGCAGGTCTGTGTAAAGGCACTTGGCCTTGTTGTGGTTCATAATCAATTGCATTTATCAATCCATGCATCGGTAAATATTAATAAGTAAATCATAAATTGCACACGGATACAATTTTTTTTTTAACGGTTATCGAGGTGTAGATTCAACTCAACTGCTGTTGGATTATCTCCCATTGTACTGTCTCATGTGTTATCAGCTGATGAGTAGCATGCACAGCGATAGGTGAGACTGTGGATCAGCGGCCGGTTGTCCTTCAACCAGAGGATCGCCGGTCCTTGGGAAGACACTTCCCCTCTTGCATGGTGGCGCCTGTCATCGGTGTGTGAATGGGTGAATGATGACATGTCGTGTTAAAAGCTCAGAAGACTAGTAAAGCGCTAGGCAAGTACAGTTCATTTATCATTACCATAAGTGGGGCAGCAAAAATTAACCTTAAACCTAAACGTGTCGGTCTGTAGTGCATTCCACAGAATAGGTTATTCTCTCAATGTAATGTAGTTCAGGATACAACCATCTCTAAATTGTGTGTGTGTATATATATGTGTGTGTGTGTGTGTATATATATATATATACACACACACATATATATTATATATATATACACACATATATATCCATGGATGGATGGATATATATATATGTGTATATATATATGTGTGTGTGTATATATATATATTAGGGCTGTCAGCGTTAACGCGTTAATCTATGCGATTAATTTGGCCGCGTAACGCACTAAAATATTTTAACGCAATTAACGCACATTTTTTATTTTGTTTTATTTTATTTTTTTAAACCGCGGCAGTACGGTTTGACACTGTTTCCGTTTTTAAAACAATTATTTCTCCGCGAAAATAAGGAGCAGAAATCAGTTTAACTCGTGGATGAATCAGTCGGGTTTCCTCCTGCTCCTCCTTCCTCCCGTCTCCCCCTCTGATACACAGAGGAACGGAGGGGCGACGTGTCGGGTGACGCGGCGCGGAAAGAACTCGTCACACGAAACCTTCAACGTGATTTGTCAATCCGTTTCGGTAAAAACAACCAATGAACACTCAGTAAATCACAAAGGACCTCCCACCTCACAGGTTAGGCTCATTTAGCAGCCTGTCAGTCAGAGAACCAGAGGACACGGCGTGAGGACAATGAGGCTCATTTCAGAGCTGAGATTGTTCTGGAATGTTTGATGTATAACACGTGGGGGTGTGTCACATGCAAAAGACTTTAAACGGTGAATTTAATTTATTTTGTAAAATGTATAAAATGCCCCCAGCCTCCAGAGGGTTAACGTGACATATTTGAATGTCAGTCAGTTACCAAGGCCACTGGTTCTGCTGTTCAGTGTTAAAGATGACAGGACCAATGGGGTCTCAATATCTATTTTTTTTTTACTAATCTGATGTTTCACTGAAGAAACAATTTATCATCCACGATATTAAATACCTCGCTGGCACTTTATAGGTAGGAGCCTCTTTGAAAACACAGCTCTGTGTGAAGTTTTGTCTTTAAAAAGAAGGAAAACACTTTTAATCGCGATTAATTAATCGCAATTTCAAAATGTGCGATTAATTAGTTAAATTTTTTTAATCGATTGACAGCCCTAATATATATATATAATATATATGTGTGTGTGTGTAAATATATATATTTGCATCTACATTTAAACCCATTTTCTCCAGGATCAGCCACTGGCATTTGGCAGATTTTATATAATCGGAAGGTTGACCAGACCAATGTCGGATATCTGAGCAAAATCTGCAAAAAGTTATGATGCGTTATGTGATGAAAATGGATATTGGACATGCAACATCTGTTAAATGCTTGTTTTTATCACCCGGTGAAGAACTAGCGGCGCGTGCATGTTATGTTTCACGTCTTCGACCGGAACAAGTGTGAGGCCACAATGTCTCCCACGTGGTCAGGGCTTGAGGTTTGTTTATACGCTTCATTCTGACCCTTTGAAACGCAGTGTATGTATAAAAATCCAAGACTCTAACTGCGTCTATGCAGCACGACTAACCTGCTACCGAAGCGGGTTGGCTTAAGTATTGTAGAACGTAACCTGCCAGCAGCACAACCAATCACTGGTACATTGGAGTAGTCATTCCCATCGGATCTCGAAGTTGAAAAAGTACTGAGGTTACAATAAACTCACACCTACAGCGGAGCAAATAAAGACAGAAAAGGTCAGTCCAATCACTTTTGCCGTTGCTCTGATGCATAGGTCACCGTGGGGATTGAACCCGGTTGAAAATGAGCCAACGTCATGATAGTGAAAAATCTAAAGCAAGCCCAAAGATGAGTAGTGAATGGAGAGTCTGCAACCACTACGACATAAAACACCCGTCTACAATCTCGGGTAAGCTCAATAAGGAAGGTTTCCATTAAAAAAAAATCTGTTTTATTGTTCAAAATAAATTCTTTAAAAAAAAAAAAAAGAAGAGTATTTGTTGTGAATCGCTTTACGCCGACACATCATCAACGAAGATTTACTTCCGCAATCTCCGACGAATTATTGTTAATCTTCATCATTCATCACCAAAACCGTACCGACGTAAAAAGAGGAGACGAAGAATAAAGAGAAAAATAAAACTGCAAATTACATACAAATGTCTATCTCACGCCTCAATTGAGCGGATGCTGGGGAGGGCCTCACCACGGATGGGAGTTACTATTATAAATTGATATATATGCAGAACTAAGGTGTCAATGGGTCCCTGGTGTGCACTGAACTGATAACACTATAACATAAATGATTACTCCAACAAGACACAGGCACCAGCTGAACACACACAAACACAAATATATAACGTGTGCATGGCTATAGAGAGAGGGAAGAAAAGAGAATAAATACACGGGCAGCATGTTAAGAGGCGTATGGCTGAATGAAATGCTCATTCAAACTTATATCACACTGCAATGTCGTTTCCCCTGCAGTAATGTGAATGGATGCATTGTTATTGAAATTATGCAATATATTAGAAAATGTGCGAAATATATTTGCATTATGTGTCATTTGGAATCTTTCACCTTTTTTTGGTTTCCGCGGGGCACAATTAAGTCTGTCAATGTCCTGTGTGAACAAATCCTTTACAGCACATTTCACACTACCTACAGGCTCCCAACACTCCGCTAAGGCCTCGTTGTTATCATAACTTTATGTCAATGGCATCACACACATCTGATGGACGTCACACCGGCCGTGTGGCTCGGATGTGGTGCAATTTGGCCAGATGGTGGCGCTAGAACAATGAACTTAACATCAGGCTTGTAACTTTTTAACTGTTAGTCTCGGAAAACCTTTTTTTCTAAAACTCTTGACAAATATATCTGCTCATTAGGGTCTAAATGTTTTACCATTTTTTAAAAAATTGTGTCTAAATCTACTCCAAAATGAGCAATCACCTTACAATTTGCTCCAGAAACATCTCTGGGCCATGCCAGGTACTTTAGAGGATTTGTGATGTTCCAAACAGGAATAGCAGATAGTTACCCTCCCTATATTTGCTCAAAAGCTGTGGGGAAGACTTCTACTACAACACTTATCGTGTCTCCTGGAAGCGTTGTGCTATTGTAAACACATTTGCTGGTTGTACAGATATGATGTCTCCGCCTCCATGACCAAATGTGTCCCACTTGGACAATAGTTGGCTCTGGCTGTCAGTGTCTTTATGTATGACTGTGGCCTTCGTAAATCTCCAGAATCATTCATCCAATCCCACTCGAAGGGTATGATGTGTGTGGAGTGTCCTGTGTACTTGTGCATGTGTAGAGTGAATCGGCCTCCACGGCTTACAAACGGTCTCCAGCCAACTTTGAGGAAAGCCCTCATTGTGTGAAGGACAAAAGGGCTGTGTGCCACCGGTGGGAAATAACAGTGATTTATGAGGGACCGTCTCGGCGGCGGCAGGTAAACATGCACTTTGGGCGTCCGTCTGAGATCTCGCTGCCATTCTGCACCCAGAAGGAGAAGCTGGCGGCAGTGTCCGGGATATCCACCGAAATACAGGATGCGCCGTCGCTCCGAAGCCTCAGGGGGCAGCGAAGTTATGACACGAAGACGACGGAATTGATTCAAGGTCTGCGCGTCACCCATCGAGAGGTCTTCAGTTGCAAGTGCTGCTGGGTAATCACTTATTCAAGGACTGGATGCATTTTCAACAGCTTTCATGGTAATCCAGACTCTCGGTTTATCACACTGCAGTCAGGCCAACACACGAAACACGGTAAATTGCTTTTTCATTACACAATAACATAAAAGGACAAACTTAATTTGACCGAATAGCTGCTCGAAATGATTGCCCTCCTCTTCACTCTGAGTGACTCACAATATTTGGACGGTCTCGGTTTCAAAATGTGTTTTTTTTGCTGAATAAAAAAACGCAATTATAACATATTATACACTTGAACTTGACAAGCAGTTTTCGAAAAAAATGGGGGAAACTCTTGCAAACATCCGTGGATTATTAGATGATGTATTGTTCAGTCTTTAACAGACTTTGGGTGACTGTATATCAAAAGGCAAGACTAAGCGATTGGACTAACCCCTAAACTCTGTTAAAACGTGGATACATCAACATGATAACCACAACTATTTTTCCCCCGACAAAGCCGACCAGTTCAGAGGCTTGAATTGTCTCGTTTGTTAATTGTCCTGAAATTGATTCGAAGTATTTACGGACTGTTTTGGATGTCATTTTAGAAATCCCATTCACTTTGTGAATAGAGACTAAACTAATTAGTATGAAGTAAAGTGAGATGATTGGATAAACAACAGAAGTGTACACTGTACCCTTGTGAGGGGCTATAATTCAAAGAACACACTTGAAGAACAAATGTGATGGTTTATTGCTAAATGGTTGTAGAGTCAGAGAAAGCGCTGCCCTCAGAGGCAGCTTTCTAAGAATCTGAGCCGCAACAAGGATTCTGCTAAGACAACTAATCTCCCTTTAAAATCACACCCACACGAATACCTAAATAAATGTTGTGTAGTTAAATCAGTAGTTCTCAAACTTTTTGTGTCACACCCCACACCGGAGGAAGAAAGATGTTCATGCCCCGCCGCCCCAACGGAATCGTATAAAAATGGTCCATGCTGAATTTTTATTGTGACTCCTCCATCTGTGCTTTTTCAAATAATAGACTTCCTTTGCAACTATTTAAAATGAAACCAGATTGCTCCATCAGACAAAAAACTAATACAAGTTTTTAATTACTTTCACAGAATACAAATACAGATCTGTGCAAAAAAGAACTGACATTTGGCAAAATAGCTTATTGTGGTTGCAATTAACCTGTTTTGCACTGAATATCTTTTCAAGAAACAATAAAACGCAACCTTTGAAAACTAAGACAAAACAAGTTGAAATATTTGGCAATAAAGAGTTTTCCTGAGTTTTACACTGCATCTCTTTAAAAAATCAATAACATGAAACCTTTGCAAAACAAAACGAGTGCAGGTATGTGCGAGTCATCACGTGTTATCATTATTATACGCTGCAATGAGCTTTACACTACATCCCTCTTTAGAACGGGGCTGCAGGCTTGATACGGCCCCTCTCAATTCGTGCTCCATGTTGAGCTCTTATTTTGAAGGGCAACAGCAGGAAAGCCGATCTCACGGTGGTAGGATGTGGCAAGTCGCCAATAATACCGGCTACGTGCATGCGCAGCGTAACCCGTTAGTAACGTAAACGTTCACACGAAAGTACAGGTATTTCGCTAATTATTACCTTCGCATTGAAAATGCGGAAGGTTATGTTTTGATCGCCGTGTATTTATTTATTTGTATGCGTGTTATTCGCATAACACAAAAAGTATTAAACCGAATCGCATGAAATTTGGTGGGATGATTGGTTATTATCCGGGGAGCATTTTATCGATTTTGGGATCAATCGGGTCAAAGGTCAAGGTCATGAAAAGGTCAAAATCTTCTTTTTACCATAGCGCGGTCAATTTGTATCCAATTGGCATGAAACTAATGCCAAAATATTCATAATTCAATGCCCAATCTTGTGATATGTGAAGGTATGCGCTTTACCGAGTGCCCGTTCTAGTTTATTAATGACTTAGTTTTATTTGTACTTTTTAACATATGAAATTCTCAATAAAGGTCCTAAAATAAAAATAAACCACATTTCCCCTTGCGTCCCACCTGTAATGCCTTGGCGCCCCACGAGAGTGGCGCGCCCCACAGTTTGAGAACCACTGAGTTAAATTGAACAATTACATGACTGTGTTTCGGCCGTGCTCATCAGTCGGTGGCCAAACAGCTGGTGAATGAGCCAGTGACCACAACGTGTGAGTGAACTGACCGATGCCCGTTCGCTATAGCAAGCTCAACATTATAACCTCCACGTATGGAGTAAACACAAAAACAAGAAATACTCATCTGTGAATATTAAATGTCCAGCGCTGTTATTGTGAGAGGTTGCTCCGCGCCGCCAACGGACTGTGTTGGAGAAGTTGACGTCGACATCGTCGGCCATTGGTCTGTGGCTGTTTGGATCCTCGAGTTTGGCCCTTTAACCTCCCCCCGTTGTTGTTTTTCGGACATTGCCATCTTGATTTTTTTGCAACGAGAAGAAGTGACGAAATAGGACGGTGCTAAGCAGAAGAATTACATTTCATGGACTGAAAACAAACAAAAGGCTTAATGTTGTCGGATGAAAGCACGAACAACTCCCAAACCGGACCATCGCAACGTAGCCGTGCCCAAAAACTAAACCTGCTTCATCTTTTTTACTCCGAATGTGACCATAATTTACCATCAAGTGAGAAATAGGATCTTTTCTCATCGACGTCTATACTATCAAACTTATTTTTGCAACCATAGCACCCCGAGGCGACCCCGATGCTGAAAGCACGAATATAGTGTGCTTTCTCGGCTGATCGGTCAATCCCGTTAATGGCAGTGCGAAAGCTCCAAAAAATCAACCTCATTCTGAAAAATATAAGGAAAGTGGCTTGCTTAAAATGTAAATAAATTGTACCTTTAAATTGCTCCTGGTATGTAAAAGCCTTTGGACTGCAGTAGTTTTAGGTCTAATTAGTAATCAGGGAGCCGAGTGTGTATAGGTCACTCTTCATCCTCTGCTAATCAAGACATCGCCCACAACACAGAAGCACAGACAAGCACACGAATAAAACGACCATATAACCCATCATAGATACAAGCTGCCTCACCCACATGATATACAATAAGATCAACACATTGCACTGCTGCATTATCAACCTGGCAGCCTCTTCAGTGGCTGATGTCTATCTCATCTCCCTGGCCCCTGAGAAGGAGGATGACTGACTCACTCTGACTGTTTACAGGAAGTTCAAATAAGGACCGGATAAGGAAGCAGAATGATAAGTCATTCCAAAAATGTTCGCACTACAATGACATCGAGAAGCCTGCGGAAGCAGAATAATCAGGGGAACAGCATGTCCCTCATTGAGATGTTTGAATGCTTCTAGATTATAATGAATAATCTACCTAGGATACACTGTCATTATTTAGGAAAACAGTATGTTTAGGTTCTGGAAGGCAGCGTGGAGCACACCTGGAAAAGAATTAACTAATCAAAGTGGCACATTTTTGTACTTTAACATTTTTACAATTAAGTAATGAGGAAATAGACAGAATAAAACCCAATTGATGAAATACAACATCAAAGCCTGGCTCCATAGCACCAAAGACTTCAGTGTGACTGACAATGAATGAATAAAGCCTATGTTTCAACATAAAGTTATACATACACTACCGTTCAAAAGTTTGGGGTCACCCAGACAATTTTGTGTCTTCCATGAAAAATCACACTTTTATTTATCAAATGAATATAAAATGTAGTCAAGATATTGACAAGGTTAGAAATAATGATTAATATTTGAAGTATTAATTGTGTTCTTCAAACTTCAAGCTCAAAGGAAGGCCAGTTGTATAGCTTATATCACCAGCATAACTGTTTTCAGCTGTGCTAACATAATTGCAAGGGTTTTCTAATCAGACATTAGTCTTCTAAGGCGATTAGCAAACACAATCAACCCTGTATCACAAAAATTACGTTCCCCCAGACCTAAAATGCAATTTGCAGTTACGTTTGACTCAAACGTATTTCTCAAAAATCGTTTAAAATGAACGTATTTTCTCAGAGATTACTTGTTGTATTTATTATATAATTACTACGATCTGATGATGAGCATTATCTTTTGTTATCTCTCTTTCTACAATGCTGTTATGAATTGTGTCTTATTTATTATTTTGTTATATATGTTGTTTAAGCCTGCGTTTTCTGCAGCAATAAAGCGTTACGGATCATATGAATTGGCGTGAAGACTTACTGCTGGTGACTCTCCTTTATTTTCTTTTTAGGTGACAATACATGAATGACGGCCACTATCACCACCGCATCACCAGAGTTAGTCCCATACGGTCAAATCAACTATTAAACTTGTTATAAAATGCGCATCTGTCCGTAATCTATACAATAAAGTTCGCATTTTAAAAAAAAAAGCCTGTGTTTAACCTTTCAAAATAAAAGTCCGATTTATCTGTTAAGCGGATAGTATAAAACGTCTATATTTATTCAAACAATACAATATAAAAGTCATACATACATCAAAATCAATAAGGAAAATGCTAAACAGTCAAACAACTCAAAACAATAAACCCTTCATGGCGTTATTTACAGGTGTTTACTTCTCATCAAACAAAAAGAGCAGCTACCCGGAAAAATTGGGGAAATAATAAGAGAATTGTTAATAAAACATGATTTACCCTACAACTTCCACTGATATGCATGCAATCTAAGACATCATTTCATACACACACACACACACTGACAGAAACACATAGACACTCACATACGTACACACACACACAGGCAGAGACACACACAGACACACTCTCACACGCACACACACACAGACAGACACACACTCACACACGGACACAGAATGACACACACACACACACAGAGACACACACAGGCAGAGACACACACACACACACACACACATTTACACATGCACACACACGCATACTCTGCAGACTGACCCTTGACCTCCCAATTGTCTCTCAGATATAACCCTACTGCTTTATATTTAATATATTATATTTACCTAAATATAAGACTTTGAGGTCATGAGGGGAATCCCCTCCAAAACTTTCAAAAGAGAAAATTGTCACCGTGCCAATAACCCTTGTACGATCCTTAAAACCAGACTTTTAGTAAATGTTCATACTTTCAATCAACTTAAAGATCTGGATTCTTTTCAGATCCATAGAGGGCCTCTGAATATGAATACCCTACAGTTTTGGACCGATAGCTCTGAGTTAAGGGCCCCAAAACAGGTCCAAAGGGTCAAATTGGGTAAACATGTCAGAGCTTAGCTTTCTTTTCCAGGTTGTAGCCACTCCCAAATGGGGTAGAATACAATTGAAATTGTTCATATAGTACAAACATGTAAGGAGTTGTTAACCTTGAAGGAAGGAATTTTGTTTTTCCGGTTTTAAACCCTCCCAAGCAGGGATGCTAAGTGCTATATGTGGCCAGCCTACATGGTTGGGCCCCATTTGGGAGGGCTACAACCTGCAAAAGAAAGCTAAGCTCTGACATGTTTCAAGAAAAACAAGCTAAAATCAGCCCAAGCTCACAACAGGGTCTCAGATTTGTTAAACCACACACTCTTCAAGTCCTGGATTTCAGACAGCCAATTAACTCTTGTGGGTGTTTGAGGAAATTTCACCCCATCACCTCATTGTAGGCTCTGTCCTGAGTGTCTGTGTTCAATTTGGGATTTAGGACGAATATTTAGGAGATTATGGCCATTTTTGCACTTGTCAAAAAAATATGCAAATTTAAGAGAATAAGGCCCAATTTGACCCTTTGGACCTGTTTTTGGGGCCCTTAACTCAGAGCTATCGGTCCAACGCCGTAGGGTATTCATATTCAGAGGCCCTTCTTTGAATCTGAAAAGAATCCAGATCTTTAAGTTGATTGAAAGTCTGAAAAATTAACTAAAAGACTGGTTTTAAGGATCGTATAAGGGTTATTGGCACGGTGACAATTTTCTCTTGTGAATGTTTTGGAGGGGATTCCCCTCACGACCTCAAAGTATTATATTTAGGTCAATATAATATATTAAATATAAAGCAGTAGGTTTATATCTGAGAGACAATTGGGAGGTCAAGGGTCAGTCTGCAGAGTATGCATGTGTGCATCTGTATTTGTGTGTGTGGTGTGTGTGCGTGTGTGTGTGATTCTGCCTGTGTTTGTATGTATGTGAGTGTCTGTATGTGTGTGTCTGAGTGTGTGTCTGTGTGTGAGTGTGTGTGTCTGTGTGTGTGTGTCTGTCATTTTGTGTGTGTGTGTGTCTGTGTGTGTGAGTGTGTGTCTGTCTGTGTGTGCGTGTGTAAGAGTGTGTGCGTATGAGAGTGTGTGTGAGAATGTGTGTGTCTCTGCCTGTGTGTGTGTACGTATGTGAGTGTCTATGTGTTTCTGTCAGTGTGTGTGTGTGTGTGTGTGTGAAGCGATGTATTAGTTTGCATGCATATCAGTGGAAGTTGAAGGGTAAATCATGTTTTATTAACAATTCCCAAATTATTTCCCAGATTTTTCCGGCTACCTGCTCTTTTTGTTTGATGAGAAGTACACACCTGTAAATAACGCCATGAAGGGTTTATTGTTTTGAGTTGTTTGACTGTTTAGCATTTTCCTTATTGATTTTGATGTATGTATGACTTTTATATTGTATTGTTTGAATAAATATAGACGTTTTATACTACTTCCGCTTAACAGATAAATCGGACTTTTATTTTGAAAGGTTAAAAGGAAGCGCACTTTCTTTTAGGTTAAAATGTGAACTTTATGGTATAGATTACGGACAGATGCGCATTTTATAACAAGTTTAATAGTTGATTTGACCCGTATGGGACTAACTCTGTTACGGTGGTGATGAGGTGGTGATAGTGGCGAGTTTTAATTAATGTATTGTCACCTAAAAAAAGAAAATAAAGGAGAGTCACCAGCAGTAAGTCTTCACGCCAATTCATATGATCCGTTACAACGCTTATTGCAGTCAGAATACGCAGGCGAAACAACATATATAACAAAATAATAAATAAGACTAGAGGACGCTTTTTACAATTCATAACAGCATTGTAGAAAAGAGAGATAACAAACGGCAAAGATACGTTCATCAGAGACGTATTTGTAATTATAATACGTCAAATACAAACGTAATCTGGAGAGAAATACGTTTCATTCTAACGTAATTTGGAGAGAAATACGTTTGAGTCAAACGTAACTGCAAATTGCATTTTAGGTCTGGGGGAACGTAATTTTTGTGATACAGGGTTGAACACAATGTACCATTAGAACACTGGAGTGATCGTTGATGGAAATGGGCCTCTATACACCTCTGGAGATATTTCATTAGAAACCAGACACTTCCACCTTGAATATTAATTTACCACATTAACAATGTATAGTGTGTATTTTTGATTAATTTAATGTTATCTTTATTGAAAAAACAGTGCTTTTCTTTGAAAAATAAAGACATTTCTAAGTGACCCCAAACCTTTGAACGGTAGTGTATGTAAAAAAGCGGAATCCACTGGTTAATAATGATTTGCGTTAATGTGGTCACATCAGTAAGAGATGCGCAGGTGACGGTGGAGTCAAGGTTATACAAAAAGAGATTCAATGTTACAAAATGAAGTGAGACCAAAGTAAAATGGTTCATAAGTATGCCCCCTATTGTGTGGCAATCAGACATGAAATGATTCACAAGGACATTTCTGTAAAAGCCATTCAGCCGGTGCACTCCTGCATTTCCATATGCCAAGCCAGCATATATAAATACAGTTTTAATCCAGAACACTGCAGTACTTCTTCAGTTAGACGTTTGTACATCTACAAATCCCTCAAAACGTTTTTTACTCAGAAAAATAATAAACTTTCATTTTGATTTGAATGCATCATACAACAAAGTACATCCCTTAAAAAAATTAAAAAAATAAGACTCGCTCCGAAAGCAAATATCAATGCCAATCATACATCTCACAAGCTCACAAATGAAATATGTGTCCTTCATGTGTGGGAGGCTGCACATCAGGAGCCTTCAGATCATTGAGCTCAATATAGAATATAGAATATATCAGAATTCATTACATACATTCAGAGCAATAAAACCATTTCCTCTCTCTTCGCAGCCACCGTTGAAGTATAACTTTGCACAAAGTGCTTACCTGTTTTTATTTACTGCGCCGGCACCATCCGAAGTGCAGAGTGCTGATGTGAGAATTGCCGCCGCATAAAGTGTGACCGCGTAAAGCCGAATAACTTCATAAAGAGGTTCACATCTAGCTTTTGTGTGAGTTGCAAGACCTGGGGAGGCCGTATCCAATCACACACCCTGATTGTTCATCTCCACTCCGTGGCCTCTCCCACTTTCAGAGCTAAGCCTCAGCTTCTCCACACTTGAAAAGCTTAGAGCCAGAGAGAGCGTCGGGTCCTCAAAGACTAACAATTATGCGGGTATGAATTGGGAGGGGGAAAGGGGTTAAAGGGGGTCGATCCTTTTTATTGAGCACATTGCTGTTTGTAGAAGGCTCGACACCCCTTATGCAGAAGTACGGTGATCTGGGAGGATGATTTGTTGTCTCTAAAAAACATATTTTAGCGTTTTTTTGTTTGTTTGTTTGTTTGTGTATTTTATTCAGTCAATCAAATCAAATACAATACAATATGATCCTATATAATATACAAAAGAGAAAGACTGAAAAGGCATGGGTAGAAGCAAAAAATGCTTATAAATTCCTATCCTAAATTGAAATCAAAATAAATCAGAAAATTAATATAAAATAAAGAAGAAAATAAAACAATAATAAACAAAATAAAACAAAATATATTTATATATACTACCACATACATCTTCTATATTAATACGTTTTTAATTACATTTATAACTCTCAAGAATTGTTTTATAAATAATTCCCTTGAAAACCCAAAAGGAGTTCACCATTCTTACATCCATTTCAACATTATTCCATAATTGGACTCCTACAACAGAAATACATCTTATTTTAATCCCTTTTTTAGCCTTTTGTACCGTGAATTTACAAACATCTCTCAAATCAAATTTACACTCATGTCTTGAAAATAAACTTTGTACACAGTCTGGCAGTGACTTTGCTTTAGCTCTGTACATTGTCTGCATTATTTTTATAATAAACCAAATCATTAAATTTCATCACACGTGATCTGTAAAACAAAGGGTTTGTGTGCTCAAAGTAGCCGACATTATTCATGATGCGTATCGCACATTTTTGGAACACAACTGTTGAATTAAAAAAGGTTTTATAGGTCGAACCCCACGCTTCCACACAATAAGTTAGATATGGAAGTATGAGTGAGCAATAGATTATGTACAAAGCCTTAGTAGTTCGTACATCTCTACATTTACACAGTAAAATGAGGAGTGAAGATATTCACGAAAAAATGGCGAGGAGGGCACTGGGAGAGCACCGACCTCCTCCACGGCCAATCGGTGATGAGTGATGCCTTGGTATCCAGATCAGCCCCAACTTCCCCTGCCCCGTGCTACATCCGTCCGACGCCGGTCACGGCAGTCGGGCCAGCAGTTTTTTTTCGCAACACTGCCGACAAACAAACAGCATTACGTCCTTCGTCAGCAATCACCATCATCATCAACAACTTGCACGAGGTCGCTCCGTGTCCCCGTGAAACCTCTCATCTCTTCGTCGTGTCGTGCAACGGAGTCATTTCTGAAATAGGCGTCATTTCTGGAATCGAGCAAAATGTGTTTTTGTCTTTCTCGATTTACCATTAGAGATGTGCCGTCCGGGGGGAAAAAAATTGGTCGAGGTGCAGAGGTTGTTACCATGGCAACAGCACAGCATGTCACTTCCTCCTGAGATGGGAAGAGATTAGCACGAGTCCTGCCGCCTGCGGCGCCGCCAGCCTCCGTTTCGACAACAGCCGGCAGGAAGACGGGAACGTCTTCATTGTCATGCACATCGCCGGCCCGGCTGTGAGCCTCGCTCGCCGCGATAACCGCCCCAGTCAGCGCTGAGGTTCTGAAGAAGCTGATGTAATCACGAGAAAGGTGCGAGGCGTGGGTGAGACACGTCGGGCGGATGCGCTCACACAGAATTGATCTTATTAAAGTTCTGACCTTTTTAGTGCTTTAGGTTGGATTAAGAGACTTTGTTCCTCTGACCTGAGCGGGTTCTGGGGTAATGAGTTTGTTTGACCGCAGATCTCCAACACACCGACGTGACCTCGAGGTAACGATGAACGCTATTCTGGGGTTGCTTAAAAAGTGCAGCTCTAGATTTTTCAGATATTCTGAGCGAGCTTTCCAAACACTTCTATGTGCATTTTGAACCAAGCTCCACTTTTTGTGTATTCAATTGACCCAATTTAAAGCTACAATGACTTTAACCCTCCTGTTACCTTCAAATGGATTAACATTGTTTACCCTTGGGGCCAATTTGACCCCAGCAAATTAAACCTTTAGAAAATGATTAGAATTAATATCGTTTCCCAAGTTTAAGTGTGAGGTACTTTAAGTTTTTTTGTTTGTTGACTCCCTAAATAGCCCTTTAAATAAATAAAAAAGTTGATATTTCTTATCTGTTTTACACAGCCCGGGGTCAAATTGACCCCAAAGAACACTAATGCGTAGAACTTGTGTTCAGGACATTGAAAACATATCAATGTTAATTTTATGTTTACCCAGTTGTCCCCAATAAATTAGGAAAAGTCATGAAATATGAAGCAAAAAAATTATGTAAAGAATTTTTTTGAGATGTTAAACATTGAATGGGGTCAAATTGACCCCAAAGATAATAGGAGGGTTAAAAGTAGGTTGTTCCATCTCTTCTTAGTGCACCTGTTTTTTTCTGCATTAGCAAGATTCCAACGCACGAAGAAATAGATGAACGCAGCTGTAAATCGCTGCTCATGAAACTCTTGAACTCTGATCAACCGGATGTAAAATGTGAAATGAGAGATTGTTTTGGCTGTTGGGCAGTGCTTGGTTTTGGCTAAACTGTTTATTAAATAGTAGCTGGATCGCAAACTTTTTACAGCTGAAAAGTACACTGAAACATCTTTCTGGAAAGTTGAGAAAAAGGAAATAATCCTATCTTTATGCATATTTATTCAGCGCTGCCTAGTTTGACAGTTGGATCAGAGTTCACAAGTTTCGTGAGCAGTGATTGACAGACGTTGGTGTGATGGAATCTTGCAAATGACATTCGGAGTCCTGATTTATTTATTTTACATTATGCCTCATGTAGTACTGTCGGGATGTAGTGACAGCTTGAGCACATTTGTCAATAATTGATTTTTATTAATGTTACCAACGGAAGCTTTGAAGTCACACAGAATATTTAAGAAATCACATTCACACATTTTTAGAATCAATGACACCCTTTTTCTAATGTTGTTCATACAACCAAATACACATTGGTGCCAAAGATGCAGACACATACAGGACTGTCTCAGAAAATTAGAATATTGTGATGAAGTTCTTTATTTTCTGTAATGCAATTAAAAAAACAAAAATGTCATGCATTCTGGATTCATTACAAATCAACTGAAATATTGCAAGCCTTTTATTCTTTTAATATTGCTGATTATAAACTCTAAAATCCTATCTCATAAAATTAGAATATTTCCTCAGACCAAGTAAAAAAAAAAGATTTTTAACAGCAAAACAAAATCAAACATTTGAAAATGTCCATTAATGCACTCAGTACATGGTGGGAATCCTTTTTGCGATTACTGCACCAATGCGGCGTGGCATGGAGGCAATCAGCCTGTGGCATTGCTGAGGGTTTATGGATGCCCAGGATGCTTTTAGCTCATTTGCATTGTTGGGTCTGGTGTCTTTCAGCTTCTTCTTCATAATACCCCACAAATTCTCTATGGGGTTCAGGTCAGCCAATCGAGGACAGTAATGCCATGGTCAGTACACCAGTTACTGGTGGTTTTGGCACTGTGGGCAGGTGCCAGATCATGCTGGAAAATGAAATCCTCATCTCCATAGAGCTTTTCAGCAGACGGAAGCATGTAGTGCTCTAAAATCTCTTAGTACACAGCTGCATTTACTCTGGACTTGATGAAACAGTGGACCAACACCAGCAGCTGACATGGCTCCCCAAACCATCACTGACTGAAGAAGAAGCTGAAAGACACCAGACCCAACAATGCAATGAGCTAAAAGGTTATTGAAGCATCCCCTGGCATCCATACCTCAGCAATGCCACAGGCTGATTGCCTCCATGCCACGCCATTGATGTGCAGTAAATCAAAAAGGATTCAACACCAAGTACTGAGAGTGCATTAATGGACATTTTCAAATTGTTTTTTTTTTGTTGCTGTTTTTTTTTTTTTTCTTGGGTCTGAAATATTTTTTATTTATTTAGGATTTATTTTTTTTTTTCTTTTTGCTATAAATCATAAATAAAATATTAAAAAAAGGCTTGCAATATTTCAGTTGATTTGTAATGAATCCAGAATGCATGACATTTTTGTTTTTTTAATTGCATTACAGAAAATAAAGAACTTTATCACAATATTCTAATTTTCTGAGACAGTCCTGTATATGTATATATATATTTAATACATATATATATATATGTATATATGTATATATATATTTATACACATATATATATACATGTGTATATGTGTGTGTATTTATATATATGTGTGTGTGTATTTTTATATATATATATATGTGTATATTTATATATATATACATATTTATACATATATATACAGGACTGTCTCAGAAAATTAGAATATTGTGATGAAGTTCTTTATTTTCTGTAATGCAATTTAAAAAAAAAAATCATGTATTCGATTATTCACAAAGCAAACTGAAAAATTTTTATTCTGATTTATTGCTGATTATGGCTAAGAAAACTCAAATATCCTATCTCTAAATATTAGAATATCATGAAAAAGTATACTAGTAGGGTATTAAACAAATCACTTGAATTGTCTAATTAACTCGAAACACCTGCAAGGGTTTCCTGAGCCTTGACAAACACTCAGCTGTTATAAATCTTTTTTTTACTTGGTCTGAGGAAATATTAAAATTTTATGAGATAGGATTTTAGAGTTTTCTTAAGCTGTAAGCCATAATCAGCTATATTAAAAGAATAAAAGGCTTGCAATATTTCAGTTGATTTGTAATGAATCCAGAATGCATGACATTTTTGTTTTTTTAATTGCATTACAGAAAATAAAGAACTTTATCACAATATTCTAATTTTCTGAGACAGTCCTGTATATTTATACATTTATATATATATGTATATATATATTTATACACATATATATATATATGTGTGTGTATTTTTATATATATATATGTGTATATTTATATATATATATATATATACACATATATATATATGTGTATATATACACATATATACACATATATATGTGTATATATACATGTGTGTATATATGTGTGTGTGTATTTATATATATATATACATGTGTATATATATACATGTGTGTGTGTATATATATATACACATATATATACATGTGTGTGTGTATTTATATATATATATATGTGTATATATATACATGTGTGTGTATATATATATACATGTATACATATATATACATGTATATATATGTGTGTGTGTGTGCGTGTATATATGCCACTATTTGTATTTATTTCCCAGGAGCCATCTCACGTGCAGCTGTGACAGCACACAGTACTGTGCTTCCATGTAATATAGATCTGTCATATTTCTATTATAAACTTGAGTTAAGATCTTGATGGCCAACTGGAGATATTGGTAATCATTCTTTTTTAGAACCGTCTCACTGATGCTGATCTAGAGTTCCTGGCAGCACTGGCGCTTCTCAAGGCCGCTCACCTTGTCGTCATCATAAAATAAAGCCGACAGGGCGATTACATAAGGGGGCAGCACACACAGACATGTCAGGACCTGCTGACTGCACACCAGTGACGAAACAATTGACAAGTGCATCTGATAAACAGATGAAGACGTCAGACCCCGGAGGCCATCGTGTGATACCCCTAATGTACAAACACTACGTGTCGTTGGCTTTATTCTAGCTGCTCTGAAGCACTGCAGCAACGTAGAAATGTTCCTGCATTTCCCTTCTTAGAATGAATAAAAAAAATTGAAAAAAATTATTTAATTGTGCGATATTTGTGTATTATTCTGCATTTTCACCCTTTTCAAAAAGGAACTTGTCCTTGCAAAACGAACACAAGTGGAACTAATAATGTGAATGATGGCTTCCTTCCATTTGGATGTCGTAGTCGACGCCAGCGAGCCAACGGGCACAACACCAGGACCCTGGAACCGGCACACTGAAATTGAATACAGCTTAATGATATTACACTTGCGCTTTTGATTTTATGTAATGTCAAAATATCTGCTGTGGAAAAAAAAGAAGTGCATTATTCTAAACACCAAGCTGTTATTCCTTATAAATTATAAGACGAGTGTACTTTCTTTGTTCAAAGACCCCAGTGCTACTTGCTAGTCTGGTCTTTTGAAGTTCATTTGAAAACATTCCAGAAAACAAGAGCTGCAACATCCTGATAACATGCAAAGACGAAGAGGAGCACAACAATGAAATGTTCTCTTTGTTTCTGTTTTAGAGAAATTAGGACATTTAAACCAAGAAGCATCGGGGTCCTGGCATTATTTCCGTACCTTGTAGTAACCTACCCACACTTTTAGCATCTGGGAATGTAGAAGCACATAGATAGATGAGCATGAGAAACATAACATGATGTGAAGTGCAATTATGAAAGAATTATATTTATTATTCTTGTTGAAAATGCCGAATATGATATATTTGTATCGGTCTTATTAAGAATAGAGTATTATTTCTTGGTTACAGTGATCAGTCTCACCAGGGCCCGGAGGACCGAGAACTTCCTCCCGGAAAAACGAACACAAAAAAGTGACTGGCTTAACGAGAAATAACAGTGAAAACTGGAGTACCACACAGTAAAAGAAAATGAAACTCAAAATAAAATGAGTATAGAATGTATATATATACACATACATACACTACCGTTCAAAAGTTTGGGGTCATCCAGACAATTTCGTGCCTTCCATGAAAACTAACACTTTAATTTATCAAATGAATT
The DNA here is from genome assembly GCF_029220125.1 of Pseudoliparis swirei. Lineage (NCBI taxonomy): Eukaryota > Metazoa > Chordata > Actinopteri > Perciformes > Liparidae > Pseudoliparis > Pseudoliparis swirei. Next base: position 19,438,190 of record NC_079389.1, read on the forward strand.
GAACATTTCATAGAACATATAGTCAAGACATTGACAAGGTTAGAAATAATGATTAATATTTGAAGTATTAATTTTGTTCTTCAAACTTCAAGCTCAAAGGAAGGCCAGTTGTATAGCTTATATCACCAGCATAACTGTTTTCAGCTGTGCTAACATAATTGCACAATGGTTTTCTAATCAGATATTAGTCTTCTAAGGCGATTAGCAAACACAATGTACCATTAGAACACTGGAGTGATAGTTGATGGAAATGGGCCTCTATACACCTATGGAGATATTTCATTAGAAACCAGACGTTTCCACCTAGAATAGTCATTTACCACATTAAGAATGTATAGAGTGTATTTTTGATTAATGTTATCTTTATTGAAAAAACTGTGCTTTTTTTTGAAAAATAAAGACATTTCTAAGTGACCCCAAACTTTTGAACGGTAGTGTATATACATCCCTTTCCATGCACAATAAGCATTTTCTTCAGGATCGGAGAAAAGTATTTTAAAATATAGGGCGTTTTTAATTTCCATTCGATTCATGCTCTCACATGTTGCATCATCTCCTAATTCTCCACATATTCCATTTGTTCCTTTCTCCAGGTAGCTGTGACCACGCAGCGGCAGGCTTGTGTCACTGCACTTCAAACAGGGAGCAAGGGTGTACAATTTTCTTTTTTAATAATAAGCTGCCATTCTGGAAAAATTCTGACATAAATTACAAAAAATAGTGAAATTGGATCATTCACAAGCTGGTTGTACTTCATCTGACCATGCAGGGAGCCAGCACTGCCCGTGCTCAGCCACCGGGAGTTCAATTCATTTACGAATCCGTTTCATTTGAAGAAGCTCTACAATTGTTTTTCCTGGACACGCATCGCCCCAAAGCCAACGGTTAACGCTGAAGACCCCTCACACTTCATCCGCTTCATTCACTTCCACTGCCTCCATGTTGTCTGGACACCCGCCGGCAAACAAAGCTGGAGTGAAACGAAAACTAACACACACCTTAGACTTTTTCATTTCCCTCCGCTAAGGAAGGGAGTTCCAACTAAACTAAGTGCAGGGGAATTGCATTTCCTTCTTGCTTTCAAGTCTTCATTAAGCACTGTAATGCCCCAGCAAGCGATTTCTTACACCTCACCAGCTTTTGGGGAGAAACTTTCTAGACGATCGGTTCATTTACCAATTAATTAAAAAACCTTTTAGCGTATTAAAGTAGTTAACGCAATGTGTTGACATACAGAACATGTGAAATACATTCACAATAGACTTTTTCTTTTTATGGAAGATTAATGCTTCATTTTCTTCAGTCATATTTTACCATATCATGCATCGTCACCAACACCTTACTGTTTCAAAACATGTCCTCCGCGAGCATCTCAGGCACAGACTAGAAGCATAGAAGAAAAAAACCGCTAGTAATTCAATTTATCACAGTTTCTCCAAGGTTTTATACAACTTGTCCTGCCTTTGCTGATGTTGAAGGTTTGCTACTTCAAGCGAGAGTAACCTTCAATTAGGTTTCCCGACATCAATTTAGTACGGTGTCCAAAAAAGCAACCTCAAGTTGTAAGCTACTAGAAGTCTCCGGAACGCCTTTAATGCACCTTGGAATGCAGAGCCGCTGGAGGAATGAGCACATGCGTAGGTGTTGGTACTATAAAGCCGCCAAAGTAATAATTATTATAACTATGAGGATTTTTTTAGTTGCCTATTTTGTGGAGCCCCCTCAGGACTCGGTGCCCTACACGCAGCGCGTAGTGCGAGTTATGGGAGCGGCGGCGCTGATCACAACTCTGATCAAAACATAAACTAGGTGTAACAGTTTAGCTCCCCACCTTCCTTTTTGTATTAGTTGTTTTCATCCTGTCTCACTAACTATCACGTCGTTCCAGATCCTGCTTCCCATCTCGTCAGTCCAACTCCCCTCACCTGCCTCTGATCACCTCGTTAGTCCCTCATTCCCTTCACCTGGTCCTCACGCCCTTCTCACCTGCAGCCCATCCCCTCATTAGTCCCTCACTATTTAGCTCCCTCACTTCCACTTGTCCTCTGCCAGATTGTTTTGTGTTCTCAGACCAAGCCCTTTAGAGGTCCACTGTTTGTTTGTTTATTCAGTCTGTGCCGTTCTTGACAAATACTTTAAGTAAAAGATCTTTAAGAGTATTATCTGTCTCCTGAGTCGTGCATTTGGGCCCACCCTAAATCCCGCCGTGACACTAGGGATGATTAAATGACCTTCAGAATTTAACCGACTAAAAATGTATTAACCGACAATGTATGTTTTGTATACCATTTTCTCCGGAGCTCATATATATTTACTTTAATACTACAAGAGGGCGCCCCATTGGACATTGTTTTGTTTGGCGGCGCCTTTTGTTGAATAACGACAGGCGGACAAGAGCGGCCGTTTCGAGCGAGAGCCTTATTGTTTTATTAATCTGTTCGTTTAAATTGTTTGTGCTTCATCAATTAATGTTTCACATAACTAATGTGCCGCTAGAATTGTTCAAATAATACTTAAACTAAGAAAAAGATGTACGTTTTGTATCTTATCAATTATCAATCGTTTTAAGTAAAATACAGAAATGTGCAACCCTATTGTTACGACCAGGTCTTAGACGCAACAGGAAAGAGCGAGACCACTATCCAACTTTGCGGGGTTTTTAAAAAATATTTATTTGGGGCTGGGAGAACAGCTTCAGGAGCCGACAAGGCCAAAATACAAAAAACAAAACACCTCTTACTTTTAAAAGGAAACTAACTAACCTAAGCAAACAAAAAATAAAATCAATATACACCGTTCTTCCCTAACTCCCTATCTAACAAAAACAGATGACAAAAAGAAAAAAATGTCATCAAACTCCCTACTTCCCTGCACAATATATACAAGTGTTACAAATAGGTTTGTGGAGAGTGACACACCTACACACACACACACACACACAGCAGATATGAAACAAACACAGAACACACAATTACGTTCAGGGTCATAACACCGACTATAAATTGAACAATTCAATGTGAACGTGGGCCGACAAATTAAGTGCCAATAGTGAATTGTGTCACCTCCAACCTCATGAGAAGGGTGATGTTGCTGCATAGCAGCTGTCAAAGCCTTGATGTCTGGCTGAATGGACGTCAGCTTTAGGCGGAGATCAGGCTCAACATCGAGTTTATTCCTGTACTTTGTCTTCAAAGCCACAAGTGCTGAAAATCCATTTTCACACAGATAAGTGGTAGCAAAAGGCATCAGAAACATCAATGCCTTGTTAGACAGATCAGTATATTCCGAGTAAACATGCATCCAGAAATGTGCCAAGTGCTTCTGTGTGAAGATCAGTTTCAAAGCAGTATCACACGATAACTCCACAAGGCTGTCCTGCTCCCTGGAACTGAGACCTGCGATGTCATCCTCATTATGGGGGACAAATGGATTCTGTATCCAGATGTGTTGCTCGCTGAGCACAGGGAAGTATTCCCGGAGCTGCCTCTTCAGAGTTTGCAGGTGCTCTCTGATGGCACCTGCCACGGAGGTCGGGATCTGCCTCTCCTCTTTATTGAGGAATTCACAAAGATTGTCAAAGGACTCGTAGTTGTTCTGAACTACTCTTCTGTCCCACACCTCGAGCTTCCTTATTGTGGCTTCTATGGACATGAAACACGGTCACTGCTTTTCCTTGGAGGGATAGATTCAGTCCATTTAAGTACCCGAAAATGTCGGCCAAATACGCCAACTTACAAAGCCACTTGAAGTCACAGAATTGGTCTGACAGTTCAAACCGGGAGTTCACAAAAAATGTCCTGACTTCGTCACGCAGTTCAAAAAGTCGGGTGAGCACCTTACCACGTGAAAGCCACCGGACTTCAGTGTGCAGGAGAAGCTGCTGGTGGTCGCTTCCCATCTCCGCGCATAATATGGAAAACAGGCGTGATTGCAGTGGACGACTTTTGATGAAATTTACTGTTTTCACTGCTTCATCCAAAACCGCCTTTAATTCCGCAGGCATCGTCTTTGTTGCCAGTGCCTCTCTGTGGATACTGCAGTGGACAGCTGTAACTAGTGGAGCCACGTCTTTGACCCTTTTCACAACTCCAGTGAGTCTCCCCACCATGGCCCGAGCTCCGTCAGTGCTTAGCCCAACGCACTTTGTCCAGTCTATTTCATTGGAAACCATGAATCCATTCAGAGTTTCAAAAATGATTTCCGCTGTAGTATGTGAGGGTAAATGTTTGCAAAACAGAACATCTTCATGTATTTCTCCATCATGTTCATATCTGACAAACGCAAGCAAATTAGCCAAGCTTGAAATGTCTGTCGATTCATCGATCTGGAGAGCATAGAAACGGCTTGCTCGTATTCTGCTAACTAGCTGCTTCAACACATCTTCAGCCATATCATCAATACGGCGCTTTACTGTGTTATCAGACAAAGAAATCAAATTTAGTTGTTTAGCTGCTTTCTCACCAATCATGACTCCAACAATCTCTTTGGCAGCAGGTAAAATCAAATCCTCCGCAATGGTGTGTGGCTTCCCGGTTTTTGCTATCAGCTTTGCTACTCGGTAGGACACCTCAACTGCCTTAGCGTTTTCACTGCCAGTGACACACGTGGATTCAATGGTTTTCTTTCGGCTCATATACTCTTTAAGCTTGTTTTAAAAAAAAAATCGCGGCTTGGATGAATATTGGCCATGTTTGGTTTCTAGATGGCGGCGCAGCTTGCATGGTTTCAGTGCCTCGTTTGCTAGCACCTCCGAGCATAGAACACAGACGGGCAAGGGATTGTCTTCTGGTCCTAAACTGGTAAATCCCAGTGATAGGTACTCCGTTGAGTACTTTCTACAAACCTTTTTGTTTTGTTTTCAGGGATTCATTATCTGAGGACTCGCTTTTTGCGTTTGATTCATCAGCTTTTCTTTTCCCACCTGCTAGCCACCATCGTACAATTTTCCTCACCAATATTGAGGTAGCTTGTTATTGTGTCAACTAAGATTTCCCGCTATTGACGAGATACAAGACACGTCACGGATCAAAAATAGGTCAGATAAAAGAATAACACGTAATTTAAATCATAAATATTTTTATATAAATTTCAAACTTTTCAAAATTGAAAATTAAAAACATTTTATTTATTTATTGTAAATGACCTCTCGCGGCCCACCTGCAGTACCTTCGCGGCCCACACTTTGGGAATGGCGGGTGTAGACCGACCGTGTCCTTTCGGAAACGTTGTTCCCATCTCTCTGTTCCCCCCTTTTAGGTAAAAACTGCAAGCTATGTCGCCATTGTTGGCACCGTTTGCCGTCGCCGCGTTGAGGAAATAGAAATGCTCTCAATTTCAAATTTACTAACAAGTACAATTAATTTGCGTAACGTGCAACTCTTTCTAATAACTCAAGTTATTCAACTCACCGTGACTGCGTTCTTCTCTTGCCATTCCTCCATGTAATATTCAAAAGCCTTTCTGCCGACAGAAAGGTGCTTTCATGTCAATATCTCGAAGTGTTTGAGACACTGAGGAGATAACATCGTGGTTCACAAGAGGAAGCTTGACCAGGATACAGCTTGAAGTGCTCATGGTTAGCCTACTGCTTGTTGCTAGCCAGATGTTCACTCGCGGCGTTTCTCAATTCAAAGTACACGAGTACAGACTTGTGTTCTTTTGGAGTCTGGACTTGGGAGTCTGGTCTTGGGAGTCCAGACTCCGGAGGACGGGACGACGGTCTTTCTGCGATTGGACCAGCAGCTGACTTGATGACGTCACCACATCAGCTGTTCTCGCTCCGGGGTTTACTCTAATTATTCACTGTAAATTATGTTTTACAGTCAAATAAACAAAACATCCTAAAATGACATTCCGTGACTCAACAACAGTAGTATTTATAAAAAGTCAACTGTCAGTAGTTTATTTTCTCCTCCGCTACTGTTTCCGGTTGCTGGTGAAATGCATTCTGGGATATCGGCTAGCCAGAGTATGCACAAGTCTCCTCTGATGCATCCTCCGGAAAGTGGGAGGATCAAGTCACATCCGGGCGTTTTGACCGTGCTTTGCGAGAAGCGGACTTTGAATTGGAACATGTACTCTGAGACTGATGACGTTTCACGAGTCACGAGGACACAAGGAGAGGAAAGTACGCACAAGAACGCTGATTGAGAAACGCCGTAGTTCTGCTTTCACCCCAAGCCATCTTCTTTATTTATTGGACCTGGTCATTGAATGTGAGAGGGTAGAAATCCGCCGCGTTCACGAAGACTGGCCTTCAAGAAATACTGTCGGTAAGTGTAGCGCAGAGTTTAAGGAGCTGCACAGCTAAATCACTCCTCATCCGGTTTAAGCTTCATGTACCAAAGGGGATTGGGCGTGGTGTGGCCTCTCCACATCCGACTCATTTCTCCAGCCACATAAATAATGTTCCCTCCAAGTTTGGTCGAAAGCTCTGCAGCCGGCGATATCCAGGGTCAACTCTATCCTAAAGTCACTCGTGCACTCAATCTGCTTTGAAGGTGCACACAGTTAATCTGCTAACGTTTCTCCAGAGGGGTTCTGGAACAAAGCATGATGGAGCAGGACCGTCTCACTTGTGTCGTCTGGAGAGGTCGTCCTCTGAATACCAAAGGGCAACCTCCCCACACACACAAATGGGATACTATCATTTCAATCACACACGTTTCTCGATGTTATCAGAGTAAATGGATCAAATTCAGATTTTTATATAATGATTTTGAGGCGTGCGTGACGCTCATTCACAGGCTATCGTGACCACCGTAGGTATAGGCTTCTTAAAATTGCATTTCTGTGACATTCAAGTTGTAATGTGTTTTCTTTTTTTGAAATAACATTTTATTGTTTCATATTTACAAGCATCTGCTTGAAACGCTTTCGGTAAGGTCATTTTGACCGATAAGCCCGTCATCTAAAGCAACAATTGTCTGAGTTGCTGGCAGGTGTGTAGACCTGCCGTTGAAGCCTGGGTCGCTTTAGAAGAAGCGGATGAGTGATGTGTGAATATGTGCTCGCAGCTGGAACGGTCATCTTCAAAATCAAGATTAGTATATATATATATATATTATTTATGTATATATAGTATATATGTATATACAGTATATGTATATATACATATATATATATACAAACACACATATATATATGTATATATATATATATACATACACACACATATATATATTTATATACACATATATATTTATATACACATATATATACATATATATATATATATACACATATATATAAATACACAAAACATATTTTCACTTTTATTCTAATGTAAATAATGTGCTGGCTTGCTGGAAGACATCTTAGTTTAATGCATGTTTATAATCCTGCGGGGTTTCGCTGAGCGTGGCCCTATGTGTTAACACTTTGTAATATAACAGCTCGTCACATATTGTCTTAAAATGGATAAATTACAGATCTAAATAAATTGCCTACAAAAAAGAAAATAATAATTCCAAATTGTACAAATACCTACCTAACAAATGAAAATCTGAATAGTCCCATGTTTTAATCCAGCCCTACAAGTGCCGTCCCTCTGAAGAAAGATGTCAGCTGATCTTGACTCTGCAGCGTGTCTCTCGGTCCGCGTTGAACGCAGAACATCAATGTGCCTCCGATCGCCTGCAGTCCGTCTGTGTGACTTCATGATGGGCCATTTCTCCACGTCCGTGCCAATAAATGAGTTTGGCATGGGTTTGAATCCCCCCATGGATATGCAGGCAGGCAGCCTGACAGTGGGACCATTGTGATGAATAGCCTTTTAAAACTGTGAGGTGTAGCTCCGCCATTGTTTTTTCCACCATCCCCTGACTCCCCCTTGTCCCTCCCTCTTCCCCCTCCCTCGCCATTGTTTCTGCGTGATGGATCGGTTTTCAGTCGCTGAGCATCAACGCCATTAGCTGCAGGAGCTGCGCGATGCCACCACAACGGCATTTGTGCGGAGACACAGATCAAGAGGAGGAATCCACGTTTCCGGGCAATTGGCCTCGGTTGCATGCAACACAAAACCAGTAATGGAGGTTTTGCCGCAGACGGCTATCGATGTTTCACGGGATCGTGTGTCACAGAACCATCAGACTAACAAACATGCTCATCAGTGCAGTGCGGTCATGATATGCAAACATGATGGAGGCCAGAATCACATCGAGCCACCTTCAAGTCGATGTACTATGAGATCATTTGTGTGTTGCATCGCGGGCTGACTTTCAAACTTTATATCGTAAAGCTTTATAGAGTCATGCTTTTTAACTGTTCTGCTTTTTTAATTGTGTCCATCCTTGAACTGTTTTTAATGTGTTGTACGGCGACCTTGAGTGCCTTGAAAGGCGCCTTATAAAATAAATGTATTATTATTATTATTATTAAAAATATGTCACACATATTTGACATCAGGAACACCGAGTCAAGTCAATGTAAATATCACTAAATGTTGACAGTCATCACATCTGCTAATTAACTCAAAGTAATTTCACTTTTAAATGTGTCAAACGTCCCTCTGACGGCTCAATAAAATGCAGTTTGAACATGACTATCTCACAAACAAAAGTACTTACTGCTTCTTACTTCGCCATACAGTAAACCGACTTGTCAACTAATTAAGATGTACAGCGTTGTACCAACAGGTGCCATAGTACATAAAAAAGAATACAGAAATGTAATTGTTTATGAAAATAATTACGGGGGATCATCCTCTAGCCACAACATATATGTTTTGTTTGCTTGTTTGCTGGTCCGACATCTTGTCAAGCGCCCCAGAAAATAAATAGCTGCGTTATATTTTCAAGAATGCAGTCCAAGTCGACTGCATTTCAACCGACCTGAAATAAGGATCAATGATTTTACTGTGCAAATGAGGGAAGATTTAGATTTGCTTCTTTTAGATAGGGGTGATGTTTTTCTAATTGAGTCATCAGCCTGATGAATACACTCCCGTGCACGGCCTGTTGTGTTTCCTTTCACGGGAATCAAATGCCTGCCCACTGGTTCTGTGGCTTACAGCAAATAAACTGATGCCAGATTTAATAATTTTCCTTCCACATACTAATATTTCACTTTGAGACACTTTCATCATTAAAGTGACCATTTATGTGAAAAAAATGTTCACATTAATGTCTTTTACCTTTCTTTAGTTATTTCCTTTTGTATTTAATGCTTATCATTTGGTTGTATTTAGTTTGATTGTTTGAGTCCTACTCTTGGAGGGTAGATGTATAAGTATAAACATGTGGGAGGGGATGGGTGGGAATGTCGGGCGGGTGTGTATGTGGATATGGATGGATTTGGATGTGTGTTGATTTTATTTTGTTGTAGATTTATATATATATATAATTTTTTTTCTTTTCTCGATGTCAAGGACTAATCTGTTTGTGGAAAATGATAAATAAAAAGTTATAAAAATAATTAAAATAAAATTAAAAAAAGACAATTTATTGTAAATTGTTTGCACAGTTAGACTTGGAAGAAATGTATGGGACCTCTTTTGATCCAAGTTGCTTCTGTATATCATCTTGATACAAGGAAAATACTCTTCACTGAGTGACACGTTGCTTTGGGGGTGTTTCACTTTCCTCTCAAGGCTTGGAGATCTGGTCTCATGTGAAATGTAACTCAGGACATGTAAACCACTTTTAAGTGGATCTTGACTGTGTAGAACAATTCATGTTCTTAATAGAAGTAAGAAAAAGCCCCTTAACCCTCCAGTAAGTTTGTAAAAGAAGCAATGAGTCCATCTCTAGGGGAGCAGCAGGCTAGTGCTCTCTAATGCTTTGCCGATAGTAATTATGCGTAGAGAAAAAGAAAAAGAGACGAACCCTTTCGGCGACAAGAAATGCATGTGTAGCATGAAGCCACATTTAAAAAAGGAAAATATTAAAGCAAAAACACAAGTAATTTATGCTGCTGAACCAAAACACTTTTACCCTCGACATATGAGGCGAGCCAGTGCCAAAGCCCCAAAACAATGGCAACAACACAAACAAATATATCAATAACACCTATAATTATGAACTGAATACTGATATTTACTGTGGGTCTCAGAAACATGAAATTATGTTGCACATTCCAGGCAACAATGAATTAAATCATCAGCTTAATAAAATAGTGTGTTACCCCTATTGTAAGGCTTATTGAGATGTGCTAAGCACAACCGTAGGTGGCACTAACCCGAGAACTATATTTACTGCGTATGAAAGCACAATATATAGATGCTAAGCATCTCTGTGGTAAATGAACCTCCTGAGAATAGTTGCTATAGTCCCAGACTGCCCAGGCGGCATGTGAGCCAACCGAAGGTATGGCGTACAACCGGCTACAAAGGACTATTTGTATTATTAGTGTACCTTTTTTTCCCCACATACTTGTCTTAAGCGGACATTTATATTCAGCAGCATGCAGTGTTGGAATGAAGGTATCCCCTGCAGTCATAGGTGGATAACTGATACTTGGCTCAGGTGGGCAAGGTGATAGGCCAGAGCCTCTGTCTGAAGTGACGTAATCGCCCAATGAAACGGCCAACAGAGTGCTCTTGAATTCACATATCCACGCGTTTCCTGTTCAAAACCGAAAGCTAGGGAGGGACTTGTCTTTGTCTTTTGTTATAGATTGCACCTTACTATCAAAAAAAAAGAAAACCATATTGGTTTTAGAGACAGGTTTTGGTTTGGAACCACTTCTAGTTGAACACAAGTTCTTCTTTAAACACAGGCATATTCACAAGGTGGAAATCTGGTTCTTTCACAAGGTCCAAAACATTGTTGGCGGGCCTGCTCTCTCTCTGGGCCGCCCTACCGCACAGGCCCCATGGTGCAACGACACACACTTGATATGCACACCCCTGTCAGTCACATTTCGTAGTATGAAAACCACAACAACCTCAAGACTTGTACATTCCGGGACAGTAAGTCGTGTCGTGTGGACAGCACCGCCATCTGATGACTTTGAAAGTAGTGTGGAGTGAACTTCTGGAGATATACGAAGAACTGTCAGGTTAGAAACGTTGCACTTTGCACCTGTACTGATAAGATTTGATGTCACGAGTAAAATGTCTGTTCAGGTATCTAAAAGAGTATGTCCAAAGGAGTCTGGATGGAGCGAGGTGTTTGTGGAAGACATCTCAACACTAGGGATGCATTTAAGAGTATTTATTTAAAATAACAGAAACACCAGCGGAAATGAATTATTTGGCCAAATTTGGACTTGATGGTCGTTTTTTAAAACTTTTGTTCACATTTTGCAGAATTCTTTAACATTTAGCTTCTTGTTCGATAGAAAATAAATAAAGTGATGATTTGTTTTTTTCTGGTTGCTTTAAAGCCCAGCTGTGGCCATCACTCAGACGTCTCCTCATATCTTCAGCCCACATTCTGCCTCCAACAGTTTGTCGACCTCCGATACTCAGACAGCCAATCTAACGTCTCACCAATAAGACGAGTACTTACAGTCTCCATTCAGTGAGCTTAAAGCTCCCAGTTCGTGTCTCGTTCTCACTCACCGCCCCGATGGCGTGCTCTCTCCTGCTCGGCATTTGAAAAGAGCCTGAGCTTCGCACCACGAGCGATAACGGCTGCATTTCCACTTCCCATTTCAGAGCTCACTTCTGGTTTTAGACTTCAGAATAAGAGCCCAAACAGGATACCAGCTAGGCGCTCAAGGGAAACGTACCTCTACCATAATAAAACCAATCTCATTCATACCATCCATATCCTATAGTTATGATAACAATAAACCATATAAAATCCACATTACAGTTCCAAATATAATACAGTGATAATACTTGTCTATGCTTCTTAACCCTCCTGTTGCCTTAGGGTCAGTTTGACCCCATTCAATGTTTAACCCTCCTGTTACCTTTATATTTACTGACATATTTTACCCTTGGGGTCAATTTGACCCCAGCAATTAAAACCTCTAGAAAATTCTTAGAATTAATATTGTTTTCCAAGTTTAAGTGTGAGGTACTTTATGTTTGTTTGTTGACTAAATAGCCCTTTAAATATAGAAAAAAGTTGATATTTCTTATGTTTGACACAGTGAAAAACAGCCTGGGGTCAAATTGACCTCAAAGAACACCGACATTAAACATTGAATGGGGTCAAATTGACAGGAGGGTTAAACATTAATCAGAATATTCCTCCCTAATATCCACTATGTAAATTATCTTTCTATATGCATAATTTAAGACTTCCATATTTACATGTGCAAGTGTACATAAAATTCACGACAACCTAACAGATCCGACACAATTAGTCAGTGCTTTAACTTTGGCGGCAACTTGTATGATCAAGGACATACGTTTAGCTATAGCTTCAGAGCTGTTTACACATCACCAGTGCATCTATGGATTTTCCTTTCAGTACCTCTAAAGGTGCGTTCACACCAAAAGCGAAACAATCTTTTCGCGCGACCGAATTCCATGAAAAGTCAACGTACAGACAGAGATAAGCCCCGCCCCTCGTGGAGCGTCTCAACGCTCATGGTGAGAACACGGCAAATGGTCGAGCGAGTAAACTCACGCGTTTTGGGCGATGCGAAAAATCGCGTCGCTTTTGGTGTGAACGCACATTGAGAATCACATGTACAAGGTAACGGCATCCAATGGGGGAGAGTATGAAAACAGGTTGTGTATCACTGGCCTTTCTATTGTGAATACTCTATTAAATACTGTTTTCCAATGAAATATAGAGAACATCATATTGTTCAGTTAAATAGAGGCAAGGGGTCCCCAGAATAGTTGCCACGGTCATGGACATTAGTGCACTGGAACAAATAGTCTTGCTCCATGTGTTCGTCTGATCGACTATCGCCACAGCTCACTTTCTTCGAACATCAAAATCTCTGTGTGCTCTGAACAATAATCAATACATGAGAAAGGAGAACTGGAAAGAAGGTTGCATCGATGTCCTTCTCTCTCCACACGATCTATTCTTGTTGGAGCACTTCTTGTTCTCCTTAAAGCAAAGTTGTGTTAATGACTCGGCGCTTGGCAGGCAGCCAGAAAGACACCAGATGATGGTGAAGGGATCTCTGTAATGGGCATGGCGGAGGAATTTATGGTATCTTAACATTTACCCCAAAGTAAATTGTCGGCATCAAACATACCTTCCCAAGGTTGCTGTAAAAATTACACTTTACGTTGGAGGTGAGTTGGGCATTTAATTGTGACGCTTCCTTCAAAGTCAAAGTACTCAAAAGTGACCGAACAAACGTTAAACGTTCGAGAGCCATAGAAATGCAATGGCCTCTTTTGAAAGAACTCAGCTGGATGAATTGCCTTTAAAAATAAGTATAGTACAATTATATTTATTTTGTAGACAATCCAAATGAACAGTAAACAAATTTAATGATGATTATATATCATCATGAAACTTCCCCAGTTGATTACTTTGATTAAGATAAGTACTTGTTGAAATGTTATCCTGAAATATACAAATGAGGCATTAATTAATGCTTAGTTTCTTTGACTTTAAGATAACGCTACAAAAGCAAATTGACAAAGTGATCAAATAAACACCATAATGTGTATGTTTGTGTTTTGTCCCACTAATCAGAAAGAAGACAAGTTAAGGGAGCAAAATAGCTCGACTTTTCAAAATTCACCAGTACATGAAAAACAATATATTTGCCTGTAGAGTCTCACCCCTTAACGCAGTACAAGTAGGATTTCCAAGAATAACATTGTGAAGATTAATCGTCACTTACGACCCACTAAAGGTGAGTGGTGGTGTCGGGATCCACAGAGAACCTGCCCTCTGCATGTCTTTTCTTAGTTACCTTCGCATTGAAAATGCGGAAGGTTATGTTTTTATCGCTGTGTATTTATTTATTTATTTATTTGTATGCGTGTTACTCGCATAACTAAAAAACTATTAAACCGAATCGCATGAAATTTGTTGGAATGATTGGTTATTATCCGGGGACCATTTGATTAAATTTTGGGATCGATCGGATCAAAGGTTAATGTCAAGGTCATGAAAAAGTCAAAATCTTCTTTTTACCATAGCACGGTCAATTTGTATCCAATTGGCATGCAACTAACATGTTCATAATTCAATGCCCGATCTTGTGATCTGCGAAGGTATGCGCTCTACCGAGTGCCCATTCTAGTTTCTTGTGTTCTGAGCATCAAAAACATGAAGCGGCCATGCGTCGGATCATAGAGGACGAGGAAGATCCCAAAAAAACATATCGGCAACTTTCTCAAACTATGAATACGTACAGCATGTGCTATAGTCACACTCTCAATGCTCAAAGCCTTCTCCCATCCAGCCCTCAGGGCAGGCACGTGCACAGACATTTTGGGGGGCAGGTGCTCAAACCAAAAAAAGGCGAAATTCTCACAAGAACTCAAATAAATGCCCCGTCGGATATTAAAACAGATTTGGGGGGACTTGATGACAGAAAGAGTAACGTTTATTCTTAAATACGGATGAATAATTTTTTTTGTCTCCAGCAAAAAGGGCACTTTACTCATCCAGGGCAAAGGGGCTGGTGCTTGAGCACCACTTGGGCTCTATCTGTGCACGTGCCTGCCTCAGGGTCACCGTCTCCCCACACCCACCTCTAAACTCCTCTCTCGTTAAACATTAATGGCCAATATGAAACTGGATTCCTCTCGGTCCGAATGGGAGATAACTGCACGTGCAGAGCAATAGGATAACATAATCAGAGGCAGACAGCTTCCAGGGCCTGACAGCTATAGCGACCTAGCTGGCTACGCCGCCGGAGCTGAAGAGTGATGCCTGGGACTAAAAATGAGGGACGGGGGTGGGAAGGCGAGGTGTGTGCATATGTACGTGGGAGATTGCGTCAGTGTGTGTGTGGTGGTGCTCGTGGCGTAGAGATAAGGCCGTAGGGAAAGGAAGATGGAGAAAAATCTGGGATAAAGAGTGCAACATCAGTGAGAAAGGAGAAGAAGAAAACCACAAGGTAAAAGAAGGTAAATATCAGAAGTCAAAGAAGCTGAGACGGAAGCGGGAGAGAGGTGAAGTAAAAGGGAAGCATGGCGGAAGTTCAGATATTCATCCACCTATTATAAGTATTTTTAGAAAGTAATTGAGAGTGACTTCACTCCTGAATGCTGATTAGAATAGACAACTCGGGATATTTCCTCCACACATTTCCCTGTCTCTTACTATTAATGGAAACTCAGTTCAACGGGCTGCATCAACTTATCGGATGTCATTTTTTTGAGAGTCTGTCTTAAAGTAACATGATGCAACAATTGTACCTTAAAATAACAGCTTGAAAAAAATGGTGCCGCTACAATGACTTTTAATATGGCGATTTGTGCCTCCGCCATTGCCATCGGGGGTCTGTGGGGAAATAACTCCGCTATGTAGGATTCTGGAGCCGCCCGATCCGGGGCGGATGTACTTCCACCTGCTTTCTGGCAGTGATTACGCAATGTCATATAGTGCCAGTCCACGCTCGCAGCTCCAGTATAAGGGCGAAGCAAGCGAAGTCTCTTGTAATGAATTACACGTTCCAATGTAAATTATGAATATGGAGCTTTTTGGTGTCGTCAACAATATTGTATTCGATCACACGTACTCCACATTCAAACATTTAGAAAACAACGTATATAGGCTGAAAACGCGATCGGTATTTCATCTAAACTAAATGTTGTCATTCTTTTGGTTATGTTAGCATTCATCTCCGATATCACAATGAATAAAACTATGCAGTCATATTTATGTAAAATCTTTGAATATTCTTACCTTATCGGTTGACATCATTTCTTGGTTTCTGACTTCGTCTGGTCATTAATACAAGTGTATGCGAGGCTGCATCTATCGTAACTGGGTATTTACGACACTGAAGTCAACGTTAAATACCTCCAAAACTGGGCTATACAAATAAACTGAATTGAATTGAATTGAAAAGGGAAAAACTCCATTATGGGGCTTTAAATCCCCTCATGTAGACCTCGCACTCTCTCTTCTACAAGGACGCTAATTGGAGGTTGATGTGCTCGTTAGCAAATAAGAATGGGCACCGGCAAGCTGTCAGTTGTAGCTGTTGTTCGGCGCTTCTGTTGTTGTCAACCGACGCAGAACACGGGCTCTTATTGAACGTGTCCCCGATGCCTGGGAGTGGAGCGCCGAGCACGTCAAGCACGTCTCGCTTTTCTTCGGCTTTCTTCCTCGATATTCTCCCCTCCCGCAAAGTACACGAACTGCTCTAAAACAGATGGTGCAAAGGAGTTTAGGGAGGGATAAGTTACAAGGACATTGTTTGTGAATTTCAGGGCTGAGGAAGAAGGAGAAGACAAATGCCAGGGGGACGTTCTATCACTGGAGGAGTGGAAGAAAGGAGAGGAGGGGAGATGGATGCTCCCACGCTCACAACATCTGTTAGCGAGGTGTCTTTGAGCCTTCAGTCTCAGGTGCCTCGGCAAAAAAGAAACTATATATCCCAACAAAACAGGCCGATCATTGGTTTTAATTCCACGGTTTGACACAACACGACGTACTTGCAGTCACGTTGGTTTTGAGAGCCTGGTAAATGAGGTGGAAAGTGTGTCTTTTAATTGGGACATTAGAGCTTTAATATGCCACATTTTAATAATTGATTGAAGGATTGTGTGGCTGAAAACAGATGTCTTTTCAAGTGTTTTAATTGGGTTGACACTGAGAAAATGACACGTGACTTCAACAGTAATATGGCATTCAATATGTTCTCTGGTCTAAATGGAAATCAAATCATCAAACTGGATTAACTCCCTCAAATCTGGCTCATTTACGCAGAATAAAAGTTGCTATTCTGTAAGCGTAGGTTCATAAAATAATTAAAAACTTCTAGAGTTCATATTTTAGAAAAACAAATGTAATGATTAAAAAAATTACACAGGTGAAAATAAATAGCTGTATTTATTCGTTGATACTTAACAATCAAACCTCAATTTTTGCATCAAGCGACGATAATATTCAGCATCCAAAAGGTTTTCACCAGACAAAGCCATACGCTTAATACTCTTACTTTTCAAGGTATATGATCATAAATCCAAACTATTGGTAAAATGAAAGCCCTGCGACTCAGACGTAACGATGATCCTGTTCACGAGAGGAACAAACTGCCGTCTGAGCAGTGTCTGTTTGGCTTTTATTTATTGATTTACAATCAAAATATGAAGAGCTATTCGTCCATCCCTTGTCTTTTCGTAGCAGCTGATGCCAGAAGTTGTTGTTTTTCTATCGCCCACTCGTCCAGTTTCCATTCTGATCGTCCCGTCAGGCAGACACTCTGCACGAGATAGCGAGAGTTCACTCGAGTCAGCTAATTAGCGAGAGTGGATATCTTTGTGTGGAGCGCCACCATCCACATACGGTAACATTGATAAAGCTCTACTTTTAATTGCCGCTGTCATGCAGTTATCACTACGGTAATTTGTACAGTATGTTTCATTAAGGTGCGCAGATTTGGTTGTCGCTGTTTATTGATCCAAGTGGGAAACTTTGGAGATGCGGCAGAGTCGGGTTTTGTTCTTGTTAAACTGCATTTTCACATGAACTATAAGAGTACAATCTGTTCCACTACTGTGTCCAACTTGTTCAAGCAAACGTGATTAATAGTCGTCAGTTCTGAATGATCCTTGCCGAATCTGATTCTTAGCACGCTCTACTCTGATTGCTATCTTCTGGATACCTATCTGACAAACTGAGCGTTAGCTTGGACATCATATCTGTTACATGAGGCTTCAAACATTTGCACCAACTGAAAATCTAATTTATAATGCATTAAAAGCCGTATGTTCAGAGATAAGGAACGGATATCGCCCCCATCACACGCTTGAGGAAGCGTCTTCGTGGCCGACGTGAAAGCATTACATAAGTTGGCGGAACAGAGATCGGGACTTTTTATGCACGTTCCAAAGCTTTCCTGTTGCTGGGGCCCAATTAGCACAAATGAAACACATAGTTTCCTGGGCACGCTCCACGTTTTATTCATAACAAAATGTGCATACAGCGCTGGACCCACTCTATGCATGTTCCCAATACACAATCCACATGCACTGTATCCTTTGTGTGATTTTTCAAAAGATTAATGTCCACTCGGGGCTGAAATGAGGGGTTGCAGTCAAACTTATTTTAATACAAAACCTTTACATAATGTGCATGAGGGTCATGAATGGTTTGTTACTTTACCCACGTAAAATAAGGCGACGCAAACACATTTAGCGACGCAACAACAAATGCATTTGCAACTAATGCCTGAATCTTGTCTCATAGGAAACAACTTTGCCCTTTAGTGCGCGTCTAAGTTTGTCTTAGTGCACGTCTAAGTTTGTCTTAGTGCACGTCTAAGTTTGTCTTTAGTGCACGTCTAAGTTTGTCTTAGTGCACATCTAAGTTTGTCTTAGTGCACGTCTAAGTTTGTCTTAGTGCACGTCTAAGTTTGTCTTTAGTGCACGTCTAAGTTTGTCTTAGTGCACGTCTAAGTTTGTCTTAGTGCACGTCTAAGTTTGTCTTTAGTGCACGTCTAAGTTTGTCTTTAGTGCACGTCTAAGTTTGTCTTAGTGCACGTCTAAGTTTGTCTTTAGTGCACGTCTAAGTTTGTCTTTAGTGCATGTCTAAGTTTGTCTTTAGTGCACGTGTCAGTTTGTCTTTAGTGCACGTCTAAGTTTGTCTTTAGTGCACGTCTAAGTTTGTCTTTAGTGCACGTCTAAGTTTGTCTTTAGTGCATGTCTAAGTTTGTCTTTAGTGCACGTCTAAGTTTGTCTTTAGTGCATGTCTAAGTTTGTCTTTAGTGCACGTGTCAGTTTGTCTTTAGTGCACGTCTCAGTTTGTCTTAGTCAGTGGTGTATAGTAACGAAGTAGAAGTACTTCGTTACTTTACTTAAGTAGTTTTTTTGGGTATCTGTACTTTATTTTACTACTTATATTTCTGTTTACTTTTACTTTTACTTCACTACATTTTGCAATGAAAACTTGTACTTTTACTCCGATACATTTCCCCTGAAACAGTATCGTTACTCGTTACTACGGAAAAAAATAATCATGAGAAACATCGGGGACTGTTGTGGAACACACCGCAGCGCACCTGAACGCAGCACGAGCACCAGGTTGGGGGTCAGTGGTGCTTGCCGCGTTCTTTCTATTCCCAGTGATGCCCAGGATGTTAGCGAGCGAGCGGCTACAGATACGACTCATTTCATGTGGAGCAGCAATGGAAGCTACTCGAACAATCACGGAGACCAAGATCAACGTCCGTGGCCATATTTGGGCGAACTCTTTTCTTTGGTCGGAGTGAAAGTTTCTTCCAACCGGATGAAGTGCCTCTTATGCCGACCGAAAGCTACGGAGATACTGGCCTTCAACAACTCACCAACCTCAGGAAACACATTGAGGTGAATTAAGATTAATCCCATGAGCCGCAACGTTAATGTTTAGTCATCATAAACCTGTTAAGATATCTAGCAGTGTTGTCCTCAGGATTGTAGTAAGTTATATCTTTGGCAGGAGAGGGGGGGGGGGGGGGTGAACAGTCTGATTGTCCTCCGCATGTTGTACGTTAGGCTAACGTTCGCTAGCTATCGTCAATTAAATGAGACAATTAGCGTGAGTGGAGCAGACAGATCGCTAGCGAGTTAATGAGCTGAAGAAGTGTTGATAGTTGTGAGAATTTGTTGATTTGAGTAGTCTTAGCTAAAATATAATGCTAATCATTACAGCATTATTATAATTATTTGTATTAATATTATAAGAGTGACGGTCCAGTAATGGCGACGATATTGATTTGGGACTGTTATTGTGTTTAACTACAGAGATACAAGTACATATTCACAAATCAACTCTGGATGCACGGACAGTGCATGAAACTAAATGTATAAACCTCAAATTAAAACAAACTATTTTGTACAAAACTTTAGGTTGGGGTCATGACATGTTAGGAAGTGTTATTAATTCTATCATGTCTGTAATACTCTCACTTTATTTCAGGAATGGACAACATCAAGCAGCACATGGAAGAACCCTCCCTGCAGCTATGTGATGCCACCAGGTCCAGTTCATCTGATGAAGAGGACTTCTTCTTCGTCATCTCAAGCGCATGACAGCAGCAAACAGCTGGATGGAGACGTGGATCACGTTGACTTGCTGAAATGCTTCCCAACTGTGTGCTGCTGTCTGTGAAGCTAGACACACTCTACCTGCACCAGGGCCTGTGAAGCTAGACACACTCTACCTGCATCAGGGCCTGTGAAGCTAGACACACTCTACCTGCATCAGGGCCTGTGAAGCTAGACACACTCTACCTGCATCAGGGCCTGTGAAGCTAGACACACTCTACCTGCACCATCAGGGCCTGTGAAGCTAGACACACTACCTGCATCAGGGCCTGTGAAGCTAGACACACTCTACCTGCATCAGGGTCTGTGAAGCTAGACACACTCTACCTGCACCAGGGCCTGTGAAGCTAGACACACTCTACCTGCACCAGGGCCTGTGAAGCTAGACACACTCTACCTGCACCATCAGGGCCTGTGAAGCTAGACACACTCTACCTGCATCAGGGTCTGTGAAGCTAGACACACTCTACCTGCACCAGGGCCTGTGAAGCTAGACACACTCTACCTGCACCAGGGCCTGTGAAGCTAGACACACTCTACCTGCATCAGGGTCTGTGAAGCTAGACACACTCTACCTGCACCTGGGCCTGTGAAGCTAGACACACTCTACCTGCACCAGGGCCTGTGAAGCTAGACACACTCTACCTGCATCAGGGCCTGTGAAGCTAGACACACTCTACCTGCACCATCAGGGCCTGTGAAGCTAGACACACTCTACCTGCACCAGGGCCTGTGAAGCTAGACACACTCTACCTGCACCAGGGCCTGTGAAGCTAGACACACTCTACCTGCACCATCAGGGCCTGTGAAGCTAGACACACTCTACCTACATCAGGGCCTGTGAAGCTAGACACACTCTACCTGCACCAGGGCCTGTGAAGCTAGACACACTCTACCTGCATCAGGGCCTGTGAAGCTAGACACACTCTACCTGCACCATCAGGGCCTGTGAAGCTAGACACACTACCTGCATCAGGGCCTGTGAAGCTAGACACACTCTACCTGCACCATGTGAACGGCTCTTCAGCATCGCAGGACTCGTCTTCAGCCCCAGAAGAGCAAGACTGACATCTGTCCATTTTGAAAATCAACTTCTTTTGAAGATGAACAATACATTTTTCACTTTAAAGTGATGAGTCTGGTTGTTACTGTTGGTTCTGCTTTTTTCTGTGTTAATCGTGTTTTTATATTTAAGTAATTTCATAGTATTCATATATTGCTAAGTTCATCCTAGCTCATACTCCTTGTTCATGGTATTACAGCACCCAAACAAATAAACTTCATAATTCTCAAAATTCTGACCCTTTGTTTTTTTTATTAACAGCATTTACTTTTACTTTCAATACTTAAGTACATTTAATATCAGAAAATTACTTTTGATACTTAAGTACAAAAAGAATCAGATACTTTAATACTTTTACTCAAGTAGTATTCTCATAGGTGACTTTTACTTTTACTTGAGTAATTTTCCAGTCAAGTATCTTTACTTTTACTCAAGTATGACTTTTGGGTACTTTATACACCACTGGTCTTAGTGCACGTGTCAGTTTGTCTTTAGTGCACGTCTCAGTTTGTCTTAGTGCACGTCTAAGTTTGTCTTTAGTGCACGTGTCAGTTTGTCTTTAGTGCACGTCTCAGTTTGTCTTAGTGCACATCTAAGTTTGTCTTTAGTGCACGTGTCAGTTTGTCTTTAGTGCACGTCTCAGTTTGTCTTAGTGCACGTCTAAGTTTGTCTTAGTGCACGTCTAAGTTTGTCTTTAGTGCACGTCTCAGTTTGTCTTAGTGCACGTCTAAGTTTGTCTTTAGTGCACGTCTAAGTTTGTCTTTAGTGCACGTCTAAGTTTGTCTTTAGTGCACGTCTAAGTTTGTCTTTAGTGCACGTCTAAGTTTGTCTAGTGCACGTCTCAGTTTGTCTTTAGTGCACGTCTAAGTTTGTCTTTAGTGCACATCTAAGTTTGTCTTTAGTGCACGTCTAAGTTTGTCTTTAGTGCTCGTCTAAGTTTGTCTTAGTGCACGTCTAAGTTTGTCTTTAGTGCACGTCTCAGTTTGTCTTAGTGCACGTCTCAGTTTGTCTTTAGTGCACGTCTCAGTTTGTGTTTAGTGCACGTCTCAGTTTGTCTTAGTGCACGTCTCAGTTTGTGTTTAGTGCACGTCTCAGTTTGTCTTTAGTGCACGTCTAAGTTTGTCTTAGTGCACGTCTAAGTTTGTCTTAGTGCACGTCTCAGTTTGTCTTTAGTGCACGTCTCAGTTTGTCTTAGTGCACGTCTCAGTTTGTCTTTAGTGCACGTCTCAGTTTGTCTTAGTGCACGTCTCAGTTTGTCTTAGTGCACGTCTAAGTTTGTCTTTAGTGCACGTCTAAGTTTGTCTTAGTGCACGTCTAAGTTTGTCTTAGTGCACGTCTAAGTTTGTCTTAGTGCACGTCTAAGTTTGTGCAGGAGCCTGAAGTCTGGCATTCTGCTCACAGATGAATGGATGCGTCACTCTCTTCTTTTCTGCGCTGCTCCCTCCGTGACAGCCGAGGGAGTGAGTAGGACGTAGAGGGAGTTAAAGAGGGTTTCTGTTTAATACAATGATCTCACCTGTCCAGGGGTCTCATACATCCTTACATCTGCTCGCTTTGGTGACAAAACTTTAGAGCAATCACTATTAAGCTTCAGTTTTCTGATAGTCCAACTTACGTTCAGTCAAGACTCTTAGGAGGTATGAAATATGACTGTCGAGGTGTGACTCGAGTCAGCTGGTCGCTACCTCAAGGTTAGCGAGAAGTGCTAAAACAAAGGTGAGTTTTTTTAATGGACATTATAACCCACCTAGAAGTTAGAATGTCTGCTAAATTCTTGTGAATGTGGGTTGAACAAGCAGCACAATGGGCAGCTAAAGTGAGACCACGACCCGTTGTCATTATTCATGATTTACACATTCAGACTCAAAACACTATAAGAAGCATAATTGCCATAACAAGTAATAAAACTGTATAGTTAACATTACAATTACAAAATGCATTCCACGAGCTAAGACACATCGCAAATGTTCTGTGAGGACTGGAAGAGGCTGTCGAGTCTGATCAAATCCAGATTCTGCAAGATTACCCCAATGGCCATGTGAGGCATGGGACTCATCATGCATGGTTGCAGCTGCAGAGGCTAGAGGAATGTCTTTGGGCAACAAGTCCCCTGAGTTAAATCCCAGAATAGGTCTTTTAAATAAAGGGATGTGAGCCGGTTTGAATCTGATGACCCTATTGGCTGAATGACATAACTTAACAGTGCCAGTGTTGTCGGATATTAACCCTTCAGATTAAGGGTTGAGTGCTTGTATTTCCACATCTCGATTCTACGGCACACTTTCCTCCAATCACAGTCATTATGGCAACGATCAGCAGCATAATGCTGCCAGTCAAAAGCTTTCATAAAGAAGAACATCCTCCCTTCGGTCTTGGGTATTTTCCATGTTGTGAATCATTGATTTATGTTCACGGTTCTCTTGCTGAGTAAACTTTACAACATTTGACAGATGCCGTCAGCTACGGTCTGTACTGTTAACTTTATTTTTAGGTGGATTTTTATAAAATACAGTAAGTACCATCTGCATACATTTTCTTCTCACAGAAAATGTGTTGTGAATAGAAAGTGGTGAGTGCCAAAAAAAAAAGCGACATTATTTCACATTTTTCAAATACACTTTTGCTGGATTCACAATCCAGCCTTTCTGTGTGAGGGGGAGATAAAACACTTAAACATACTTTTACATCATGGCAATCAATTCTGAGCTGGATTCTTGCGATATCTTGAGATCACACGGAAATTCATCTCACGATTCAGTCATGCGTTTGTCGTCCGACCTCCCGTGGTTTGGACCAATGGGCGTCCTGTGAGGAGCTACTGGAAGCTCCAGGCGTGGTTTTAATGTTTGACACCAACAACACGAAGACGTGATGAGTCATCCTTCAGATCTTCTTGGCATAACCCGCCGTGCGTAGCTGGTTGAGGCAGAGACGATGGGTTGACGTTAGTCATTGACCTTGAGTAGTTGGGGTAAAGGAAGTCCATTAGTCAGGGCCTAGGACCCAAAGGAATCAAGTTCCCAGTACCTCGCTCACACATGGAACATCCTAGTGCTTGAATGCTGGTCTTGCCTAAAAGAGCAGTGTGACTCTCAATAACGATGTTCAAAACAACAATGGCGGCTTATAAAGATGTAAGTGTAGATGCTGCGATACGATCAGTTGTATCGGAAACAGGAAGGTTTTTCTTTATTGACAGCCGAGCAAAGAACGGCACTGAGGGCTTTTCTCAAATGAAAATAGTTTGATTGACACATGGTTCATCCAATTGCCTGCCACCATATTTCTAGAAAGGGTCTGCCCTTCTCTGAATAGTTTTCAACGACTGCTTCTCAGATGGTTTTTGCGTGTAACAAACCCTTTGGCGTATCAAGTTAGATCTTCACAACTCATAACCTCACACTGCTGACACGCAAACCTTTAAATAGCAAATGAAGATTTTAAATGAAAAACAGCCTGTAGAACTTGACGTTTGTCTCTCAAATCTGCGGTCACTCTGCTGGCTGTCTTCTGACGAGTAATTGCGGAGATGGAAAGTCTTGAAACACTTTTGTTCTATAATGCTGGAAATGTACTCAAAAGTTGACATGAAGTACCAATGAAAGGCTCCAGTTATTTAGAAAACTACAATATGGAGTTTTCTTTCCATCCTGGCCTGAAATTATGTTGTTTAGCCTTTTTTTTCAAAATGATTTACTAAATTTTTTCGACAATTCACAATGTTATTAAACATAGATCATTATTGTGGTTTTGATTTTTAAAGCTGATGTCACACACAATCGCATCAAGCGGTATTTTAATATTTCCGAGGCTCTTATCAGTTTGTGAATTGTAAGGCAAGAAGCATCAGCTGTAGACACAGTGATCCAGCCAAGATGTGGTATGCCATGCTTCACTGGTACAGTATATGTGTAGCTATTTACTGGCAACAGCACTTGTTATCTTGACAAAATTGCATTAGGTGTTGACCAAACAGGGAGTTAATATCTGAAATATCAGCGTTCATATCCCGTATCTCCCGCCCTCCGGTTCCCCCTCAGGTTTACACTGTCGGTAGTATTGCGATATCGTAGAAATCACAGTCACATCATAAAAGCAAAAACAAAAGAAGAATGTTTCTACTCGTCCTAAAAGCCTCAAGGTTGCAGAGAGGAATATTACCATAATCTCCTGAAATAAAATGTTTAAATCATGCTAAAGGGATGTTTAAGACCTTCTAGGGACTTTATTTATATGTCAACAAAGAGGGGTTGTCGGCATGCAGGTTCATGCTCGGCACTGCCCCTGCCCCTAACAGGACCCAAACAAAGACGGATAGATAAGGAGACAGATGATTGATTTCAATGATTTATTTTGTAAAAATTGCTCCCAGGCTGAGTTCCAAATGCAGTCAGGTCACACTTTGCAGGTCAATCCAAGAAGCTCAAAACGCTGTCTGGAACACAAATCACAGGGCACAAAAAACAACAACAAAGTGACACAAGTGGACTAAATATGCAATGAAAAAAGGGTGATAACAGGAACAGGTGACACCAGGGATAATGAGGGAAGAGTTGAAAGAATCAGGGCGGAGCCTATGAATCACACAGAGGCAGAAACAGGAAGTGAGGTAGTCTGCGAAGACTATGGGAGACAACAATTTCTCTGGCGACATGTTGAAGGAACTCAAGCATGATATGTTATTATATGTTTGTAAAAAAGCAGTTAGATCATTAAATAAAGAAGCATTATGCTCAATCATTATTATTATGAGGGAATAACAATGAAAATATATTCATCTAGTTTGGCTATAATTACAATTCTGTCCGAATTTATTTTTCAAGAACACAACTAGAAAAGTGCACTTAGTAAAATGAATATCTCTGGCAGATGTTAATCACATTACATTACATATAATCTCGCTGACGCCTTTATCCAAAGCGACTCAAGGTGCGTTCACACCAAAAGAGAAACTATTTTTTCGCACGACCGAATCCCATGAAAAGTCAACGTACAGACGCGTGTGGCTGCGATAGACGCAATATTTTCCTGGGCGGCGCGTTTGGGGCGACGCGTTTTCAGCGACGCAATTTTCGCCCCGAGTTGAAATATTTTGAGGCGGTCATCTCGCAACTCGGGCCAATCGGCTCTTGAGTTCCGCTCTCGTAGCGCTGGAAGCGGAAGTCTTTCAGACGTAATAGTAACTTCATCGGTGAAAGTGACCGAGCTGAGTGAACCTACGGGTGATGTCATGAACCCAAACACGAGGGCGTTAGTGTGTGGGACGTCCACAACAAATATAAAGCAGAACTAGTGGTTAGTTATTCTGGTGGAGGAAGGAGATGATAACGGTCTTTACGGAGACGAGACACAGAGATAAGCCCCGCCCCTCGCGGAGCGTCTCGACGCTCATGGCGAGAACACGGCAAACGGTTGAGCGAGTAAACTCACGCGTTTTTTCGCTATTGGTGTGAACGCACCTTTACAATAAGTGCATTAGACCATGAGAATGAACTCAGAACAACAACAATCAAGAAAGTAACATTCATTCAAGAAAGCCGAACTACAAAAATACCACAAGTAATACCAAAAGTATGAATATAAGTTATACTGAAAGTGCCATTTAAGTGCCACTGAAGTGCTAATCGTTTTTATTCAAGGTATAGTGTGAAAATATGTTTTAAGTTTCCGGCGGGTGTGTCGACAATGACGAGTGCTGTCATGTTTGATTGAATGATTACAAATCACAATCCCCCCCGCCCCGCCCATCTTGACTGTAAGTGTTTCAATCAAACATGTTTTAACTAACGCATCTAATTTGAAGCTATCCAGATGTCTGCCCAGGAACGCTTCTCAGCATCTTCTCACGGGCGTAACTGTGACTCGAATCGCTTATTTAGGCCGCACCTCATTTTTAATAAGCATCGCAAAAGGGAGGCTGATGCGTCATTAAAAGCCACAACATATTTACAAATGTATTTTCATTTAGCAACCCTGGCAATGCAAGGTGTGCTGCTTCCTGGCTCAGTTCAAAGAGCCGATTGTAATCCCACAGACTTTTCTGTCACTTGTTACCAGCTGCTGGGAAGCAAGACCCGGGATTGTCTCGGAATTGAGGAGGAGTATTTTTGTGATAACACACTTTTACTTTACTGTCCTGCAACAGCATGGCTAAGAAAGGACATCTGTTTTCCAGATGCTGCTGTGGTTAAAGCAAAATGAGGATATATTGCACATTCTTTGACAACATTTTAATGGTTTTGCCTGATCCCAGAGTCAAAGACACCGAATTTCAACATACCTGAAGTGAAGTTTAGTTATTCTTAATCCCAGAAGAGAAACAAGGTTACTTTAATGGAAACTTTAAATCTTTTAGGATCTGCCAGACTTTTTCTTTTTTATGGCTGAACTGATCTGAGTCCCACCCTGTTGGAATGTACCATACTAAAGCCATCGGAATGTAGAGGAGAGTAAATCCCCTGTCTCCTTGGTAACCTACCCATCCACGGAGAGGTTCACCCACCTTATTAATGGCCACTACACCCCTGGATGTCGGCCGTACAAATAGTTACCCCGCGCATCCCATCCACATCACAAGAGCGGCGTCACTTTGTATAGATGGAGTCCCCGGGGACCACTGCCAAAAAGAGCGCATGGTGGGGGAAATTTACAACTCTGCCGACAAAAGAATCAATAAGTGATTATGTGGATACGGCGCAGCACGATGTTATCGCCCCTTGGGCGACCCACACTACCTATTCATAAATAGTCAACTCACTTTATTTGCAATACAACAGAACATGCTCTAAAAACAGGTGAGTTAGGAGGGTTCTCGCAATAAAAGCACAATGCAGATACAATTGATGCGGTGCAGCAATCAATGCAAGGTGATGTATTCCACTGGCTGGATAACTCCTTGGAGCCTGAGGACCACGCTAACCCAGCAGGCACAGCCATTAGCCTTTGCACAGAGTACTTTAAAAGGCTCGCCTCAGTCCTTGCCCAAAAAGCAACCAACAATGGCAGGCTTCTTCCCTTCCCTCCTGGGTGCAGATTTCACATTCGCGTCCATTATGCATGAATGTCAATGGATGCAATGAATCAATGCAAAACAGAAGAATGAATAATTTATTCCACAGGTTCTTCCTGCGTTCGAAGAGGCAGGAGAGAGCATTGAATGCCACAGCGTGCTTGGCAAACACGCTATGGTGAGAAGGCAGGTCTGACGGTTTGCACGGACAAAACGTGGACGTTCCCTCTTCAGATGCTCTTCAAGGAGTGCTTTTGTACACCTAATAATAATAATAAATAATACATGACATTTCTATAGCGCTTTTCAAAATACTCAGACGCTTTACAACAAATAGTTAAAATATCCTAAAATCTGTGCAATAAAAATAACTAAAATTACAATAAAAAGAAAGTTTGACTCACAAAAATGAATATAGCCTAATGACATCACCGTTCATTTACATGTTCTATTGATGCTGTTGGGGCACGCCCAACGTATGGAAAAAAGAAAAGAAAATACAATTATAAAAACTAGTGTGTCAATTAAGCCTCAGACCAAGTGTGGCTGTTAAAAGAAGTGTCTCGACAGCAGTTTGTAACACCCGGTTCTGTTTCTCCTGTGTTCTGTTTCTCCTCTGTTTCCTCTGTGTCTTCTCTGTCTTGATTGTTTAATTCCCTGCACCTGCCCTCAGCCACTCTTGTCTCGTTACTGTCTGATGTCGTACACCTGTGTTTCCCCCCTATATATCGTGTCAGTCTTTCCCTTGTCTGCTGTCGGATTGTCGTCTCTAGTTCCGTGTCTTTTTCCCGTCGTCCCGTCTGTCGTATCTGACCCTGCCTGCTTCGACCCTGCCTGCCTGCCCTGACCGACGATCCTCTGCCTGCCCCTTTTGGACCTTGTTTTTATGTAAACTGTTTTGCCTCATTAAAGAGTGCTTTTTTTTGTTATTTATATTGCGTCCAGCCTGTCTCTCTGCGCCTGAGCCTCACCCCGTCACAAAGACCTGACACAGTTGGTTGTCAAATATCTGATAACATGAACATTGGGTAGTTCAAAGTAGATCCAAAGAATCCGAAACACCTGCATTCAGATTTGTTGAACACATCCTAACTTTTATCCGCACTGCTGCATTTTGGTATTTTCAAATGCAGCAGTCCGCCAGAGATCTGAATCAATTTGGTGCCGTGATTTTCATCAGGACCATTTTCATCCCATCTCAGAGGTTGATTTAATGTAGATTGAGAAATAGCCGAAGCCTCACTTATCCCAAATTGTATTTCCCAAGATGTTCCTTACTCTCTTAAATAAGTAAAAAATCTTTTTAATTCAAATGTGAATGTGTTCGTTATATTTTGGTGAGCTAGTTTTTTTGTGTGTAATGTGATGACTGTTAATCACTGCACAGATGTGGTTAGGCCACACTGAAAACTGCTGTAAATACAAGTGTAACAAATACAGACAACACATTCCCAAAGTATGGTTTCAATTAACTATTATGACTATTGTTTGTCCCAAAAGATACATGGCAGCAGAGACAACAGCAATGAGGGTCCAATTGAGGTTTTAATGGTGCTTTTCAATGTTTAACTACACAACATCGCCAACAAAGACACACATAGTTGGCCACTAACAAAACTATTCTCTCTAGTCTACAGAAATCTGCATCATGGGTAAAATATGAAGCAAGCCTCCAGCAGCTGTATTCTCAGTGTCACCTAAAAGCTTACAGTCATATACATCACTACAGCCCGCTAGTTACTTATCATATAAGTGAATGTTAGCTCCTGTTAGCCTGACCAAAGCGTACGTTGAGATTGTTTTAGGTAAGTGACAATTCAAGTAGCTGTTTAGCTCAAAAATATTGGTTGCCCTATGCATAGTATTACATCTGGAATTAATTACTGGCCCCAGATGATGAGGGCGTTGGTGTCTGACTCGTTCTGAGCTCACATCTGTTTCACTGGCAGGCAGAAGACAGAGAAGAAATGGAGATGGAGGGGAGTGGGTGGAGGATGAAGCTGGAGGGGGGTGCAGGAGAGGAGATGCCCAGCGGCTGACTGCTGGTCTCATGGGAGTTCAACAAAGTGCAGCACGGCCCTCCAGCTGGAGTTCAGAAAGAAGCATCTGGGTGTTTGTGAACACACACTTGTGTGTCACACATTTGTCTTTGACTTTGAATCTCGATTGACCATTGACACCCGTGTGTGTGTGTGTGTGTGTGTAAGTGACAGACACATCATCAGGGGTGGCAGGTGTGGACCACAAATGAGGCCACTGACTGACGGCTGGTCTTTGTGGCCAAGCTTGCCCCAATTTATCCTCTCTCCGTCTCCCAGACTTCAAACTTTTCACTTTGATGGACAAAATGTCCTACTTCCCTGCAACACTCGACTGCAGTATAATTAAATGTCAAATAACGGTTCCCCATCACTCAGACCGAAAAAAGTATTATTTGTGGCAAATTGAGCACTAAATCGGAGATAGAAAATGTCTGATTTATTTGCAGCGTCTGCGCTTCTGCATTGATTGAAATATTGAGGACAACTGGATTGCTGCAACTCTGTGTTGCAAAGTTATTGTCTATTGTTTCTAAATCAAAGCTTAAACTTTGGTTGCTAACGGGCAATGTCAAGCAGCCGACTATACTTTACAGCTTTAGTGTTTCACATCTAAAGCAACATTTTGAAAGAGATGCTAGAGAAAAGTTTTAAAAGAAAGTCAAAAGGACGAAATCTTTTTTTATATCTGACCACAAACTAGAGGGATTATATAGATGTGTATGTTGTTTGCATTATTCACAACTGATTTATTCAAGTTTTATCCAGAATGTGTTACCGATGTATATATACACGTTCTTATTTGCTTTTATCGTTTGTTTTTATTGTAATTTTAGTTATTTTTACTGCATAGCTTTTAGGATATTTTAATGTGTTGTAAAGCGGCTGAGTATTTTGAAAAGCGCGATAGAAATGTAATGTATTATTATTATATCTTATAAAGTGCAGCTACCAGTAAAAAATACATGATCTGACTTTCTATTCTACTAAAGGCTGTTTTTAAAATGTTCTATTTGTACAGTATTCACCGTTTATCGATGTGACAAGTAACATCATTGCTCTCTCAGATGAGTTTACTTTATCACATTATTAAAACAGGCATTATTCAAGCCATTCATCCTTTTCAAGGGGGGATGTGTAAAAAGTTAGTGTCGACGAGGAGGAGCTGAAAGTGCAAAGTAGAATCTACCACTGAAGCACTTTGGTGAAGCCGTGTCCATTCTAAGTGCCTCTGGTGACAAAGCATTGACAGTGTACATATCAACAAATATGAAATATTGTTTGCAGCTTGAATCCTAGTCAAGTGGAGCAGAAGCACAGACGAGGAGCATCATAACACGACCGTTCAAAGACCATCAGGAACAGGCAGATCCCAACCAGCTTCATGAGAACATTAATAGTGCACGAGCTGACATAGAAATGTAATGAAATCACTCATCTTGTTTTCAAAGGATTAGCTTGCATCAAAGTAAAGTATTGATCTCTCAGACAGCACCTGTGGTGTTCTTGAAAAAATCCTTCTTTACTCTAATCTATCTCCATCATTCGATTCCCCGCAAACCTCTTACCTTTCTGAGGGCTAACTCCCGTTTTTTAAAACGCATTCCTATCGTCCAATCAGTGTGTCTCTTCAAAAAATAGCCTGGCACATGTTTCATCTCTTAACCCTCCTGTTACCTTAGGGTCAATTTGACCCCATTCAATGTTTAATGTCAGTGTTCTTTGGGGTCAATTTGACCCCAGGCTGTTTTTCACTGTGTCAAACATATAAGAACTAGAATGGGCACTCGGTAGAGCGCATACCTTTGCATATCACAAGATTGGGCATTGAATTATGAACATGTTGGCATTAGTTGCATGCCTATTGGATAGAAATTGACCGTGCTATGGTAAAAAGAAGATATTGACCTTGTCATGACCTTGACCTTTGACCCGGTCGATCCCAAAATCTAATCAAATGGTCCCCGGATAATAACCAATCATCCCACCAAATTTCATGCGATTCGGTTTAATACTTTTTTACTTATGCGAATGACACGCATACAAATAAATAAATAAATACACGGCGATCAAAACATAACCTTCCGCATTTTCAATGCGAAGGTAAATATCAACTTTTTTATATATTTAAAGGGCTATTTAGGTAGTCAACAAATACACATAAAGTACCTCACACTTAAACTTGGAAAACAATATTAATTCTAATAATTTTCTGGAGGTTTTAATTGCTGGGGTCAAATTGACCCCAAGGGTAAAATGTCAGTAAATATAAAGGTGACAGGAGGGTTAAACATTGAATGGGGTCATATTGACCCGAAGGTAACAGGAGGGTTAATGCGAAACATGTGCCGTCGTCCTTGTGAGCCGATGCGATCTCCCCCACAAAAGCTTTACATTTTTAATGCTGCGCATCCCGCTCTGCTGGTCGGCGTTTACACCGAGGGGGCCTCTGATTTGTGTTGCGCGATGCTGTGTGGAGAAGTGCTGTGGTTGAAGAGAGATGCTGTGCATAAGTGCCACATCCACATGCAACGGAGGAGCACCGCTGCCACGTACATGGGAGGTAAAGTAAGGTGCAAAGCAAAAACAGGTGTAAAGACCGTTGCCAGAGTGAATACTCATCCCGTTTTAACGACCGATTCGACATCTGGCCAAAGGGACAACAGTTTGGCATTTTGGCACATTTACTGGGAGGTTGATCAATGTGCATTGTCCCTGAAAACGAATAAAACGAGTGAATATGCAAAATGCGGCAGTGATTTGTTTGGGTGGAATGCAGAAACCGAAACAGGCAGCAGGAGGATGGTAGTCGCAGGAATTCCACATACAGCTCTTTTTGAGTCAAAGGATGTTCACACAGTGCGCAGCGTCCTCTCCACACACACACGAGCCGCAGCTCAACCGAGTGCAGGAGATGGCAGGCGTTCCGTGTCTAATTGAAAATAAGCAGATGGCTGCGGGGCTCTCATAAAAGGGGTACTCAACATCAGGTGCTGAGAGGTTTTGAAGACCACGTCAGGGCCCGGGAAGAGGAATGTGAACAAATCTCAGTTCCGTTAGATCAGACGCAGGCAGGCCCACACCCGAGAGGGAGCCTCCTAATCGGTACTAAAACAGTGAGAACTAGAATGGGCACTCGGTAGAGCGCATACCTTCGCATATCACAAGATTGGGCATTGAATTATGAACATTTTGGCATTAGTTGCATGCCAATTGGATACAAATTGACCGTGCTATGGTAAAAAGAAGATTTTGACCTTTTCTTGACCTTTGACCCGATCGATCCCAAAATCTAATCAAATGGTCCCCGGATAATAACCAATCGTCCCACCAAATGTTATGCAATTCAAGAAGATGTTGATCTTTTCATGAACTTGACCTTTGACCCGATCGATCCCAAAATGTAATCAAATGGTCCCCGGATAATAACCAATCATCACACCAAATGTCATGCGATTCAAGAGGATTTTGACCGTTTCATGATCTTGACTTTGACCCGATCAATCCCAAAATTGGTGGCGTGAGGAGGGAGCAGTGAGGGGAAAAGGAGTGATTCGAGTGGATGAAGAGGCAGCGTGTGGTCGTAGGATGTAGCCTTTGAACATTTCTTGTAAGTATAAATATATAAGTAGAAATTCCGATTCAGTGCCTCGCAGAAAATAAACGAGGGCAGGGATGACAAAATGATCCCGCATTCCCGTGTCGAAAAAAACCATCTGGATCCTGATGCCGATAAATGCCGGTTGAACTCCAGTGCTCTCTCTTTCCCCTGGAAGCCTGAGCATGTTTGGCCTTTTATTGTTATTTGGTCTTATATCTAAGCTGGCTTGCTGTGGTGAGGTCGTTTTTTGGAGCGGTACACCATTTGTTAGATTTTGTAGGAAGTAGCACTCTCCTCTTTATGAAAAATGAGGATTAAATTGTCCTTCAGGAAAGGCTATGTGTACTTGTAAAAAAAAAAAAAAATCTTTATTGCAAATCTTCCAACCAACAGATGGTGGTTGAAGGGTTGAGTTACCCATAACACCCTTCTCTTCATAGACGTTGGCGTGCATCTTTAGAGAACTGTAGTTCCAGCATCAGTCAGTCTGCTCACACATATAGTACACACACACACACACACACACACACACACACACTGCTCTTTTCGAGACATAATGGTCAACCTATGGTGAATTTAAATGTCATATTTATTTTGTTTACCCCGCCACGAAGCACATCCTCTCGCCTCATTTAGCCTCTGTGGAAGACGCATGGTTGGACGTTCACGGCGTGCCAACAGTGAGCTATTCATCCTTCTCGAGGATTTATGCCTGAAGCTGTTTGGCTACACTTTGGATTGGAGATAAAGAATTGGCTGTAAACATAAAACTAAACAAAAAAGCAGATTTGGGATTCAATGCGTAACACCGTGTTGGAAAACATCCCACTTTCTCAGTGTTTTAGCTCTACTTCAAACGGTCCGCGTGTGAATGTGCGCGTTGTAAATTAACATGTATGTGCTACAGGCCTGTGGGTGTGCATG
The DNA here is from genome assembly GCF_029220125.1 of Pseudoliparis swirei. Taxonomy (NCBI): domain Eukaryota; kingdom Metazoa; phylum Chordata; class Actinopteri; order Perciformes; family Liparidae; genus Pseudoliparis; species Pseudoliparis swirei. The sequence continues at coordinate 19,472,903 of NC_079389.1, forward strand.
CATTAATCCGGGCCACTTTTTTGTGTTTATTAATTTGTTACTAACATATGCTGGAGCATTATCATTCTGCAACACCTTTTCATCCCACTTGACGGCCCTCCATTAAACAGCCCAGCTGTACATTAGCCATGCCTCATATTTATTTTTTTAAAGATGTCACATAACTCTACTCATGAGCTACCCACTCAACGAGACGCCAAGAACCATGCATATGTGCACCAGTTGCTGTGATGCTGAGCCGTACATGCCAAATGCAGATTTCCACAAATATACTGCACAACACAGACAAAGACACCGCCTTAAAACTTTCTCTGCAAAGCCTCTCGCAGTCCAAGCTCAATATAATGACTCCCATCTCGGGATAATCTTCCACCAGGACAGCAGATGGCAATGATTTTCAAGAATAAAAAGTAAAACAGCGGCCGTATCTGCTGCTCACTGCTGGAGGAGAGACGGGTTCAGCTTGGCTCTCCCCTTCTCTTCAGCCATGTTATGGAGGGACAATACACAGCTGCTACTCACCTGCTAATGAGGAGGAGGTGCTGGACATGTTTCTCAAGGCTGGAGTGAGAAATGTGTGTGTGTGTGTGTGTGTGTGTTTGTGTGGTAGTGTTTTACCCATCTTGTGGGGACATACATCTGATCATACACTCACATCGTGGGGACTTGATTTTTCAGGGGACAAAACGGAGACACGTCCTGAAGAACATAAATCCTTACATTTTTAGGGCTAAGACTTTGTTTAAGCTTAGGGTAAGCTTACATTAGACTCGTAGCGGTTATGGTGAGGGTTAGTCTCCAGGAAATGAATGCAAGGCAATCTAATGTCTCGTAATGTTTATAGGTCATTAAACTAAACAATGTATGGTTGTATTATGCATGCGCCAATGCATGAAAGATGTTGTCCAGAGGAATTCTGAGTAAAAAAAGTTAACTGCGGTTTAATATCACACATTCAAATTGAGAGTCTTGAATTGTTTACACAGAGACCGGAAATTAGAAATCATGCACAGTATGTTAGAAAAGACACAGAGGTCTATATCAATCAATCGATTTTGTTTTAAAGCTGCATTCATCGATTTGTTGGTTTGTTTTGAGCAGACGCAAATAAATACCAGGATTCATTTGAAATTGTATTTTTGCCAACCCAACATGTTTATGTTAATGTTAATGTGTATTCTCTTTTACGCTCTATTTAGCTCTCCGCTAACTCCTGGACACGGGAGCAATTTTCCAAACCCACAAAACGTACCTTTTAATTAACCCTCCTGTTACCTTAGGGTCAATTTGACCCCATTCAATGTGTAACCCTCCTGTCACCTTTATATTTACTGACATATTTTACACTTGGGGTCAATTTGACCCCGGCAATTAAAACCTTCAGAAAATTATTAGAATTAATATTGTTTTCCAAGTTTAAGTGTGAGGTACTTTATGTTTGTTTGTTGACTACCTAAATAGCCCTTTAAATATATAAAAAAGTTGATATTTCTTATATGTTTGACAGTGAAAAACAGCCTGGGGTCAAATTGACCCGAAAGAAGACCGACATTAAACATTGAATGGGGTCAAATTGACCCTAAGGTAACAAGAGGGTTAATTGAACTTCCTCAGTCATTGTGTGTATAGCTTTGGAAGAACCAGAGGAATGCATTGTACATCCGTAATGTGGCTAACAAAGACACCAAACTGGGGCGACTGGCGGTGAGCGGGGTCGTTCTTCAATCAGAGGATTCCCGGCTCCACCGTAGTTCCAAACTTGTTCTGCTGTGCTCTTTGGTGCTGCGCTGTGTGGGCGATTAGTTTTTACCGCTGAAAAGAGCTGCATGCTGCCGCAATAAATGAGTGTGATGAGAAGAGAGCAGTCGGCTGGCTGGAAAACCCCAAAAATGAGGTAAAAACAGAGTAACTAGCTTTGTCAAGCTGAGAGGACTGAAGAGTTATATTTCCATCATGGGGTTATCCCTGCGAGCGGCCTCATGATCCGTTGTTCATATAAAGATATGCTATTGACAACAGTTTGAGCTAATTCCCTCTCCTCCTCTGCGGTAGCAGAAGTGGCAGGTAGATGTCATACAAGAGCACCAACTGCCAGCAAACACTGTTAGTTCATGTGCTCTCTGTCGGAATAATACCATGCACACACACACACACACGAATATGGCGGAATACGGAGTTCAGGAACAAGGTGGAGGGACGTGAGAGGTGTGTGGAAGGGCTACAGACAATCACGGACTTCAGAGGAAAACCACCTGCTGATCATCCAGAGCATGTGCAGACCAGTTGGCAGGACATCTTCAACCTCTCCTGTCCCAGGCTGTTGTTCCTGAGAGCTTCAAGATGTCCACCATTGTGCCTGTCCCCAAACACCCCAAGGTAACCTGCCTGAATGACTGGAGACCCGTAGCCCTCACCTCGATTGTCAGTAATATATATATATATATAAACTTGAAACCACGGCATAGCACCAAAAGGTCAGAGATTTTGTTTTCATCTTGAGTGATGTCAATCCTTGAGCACCCTGAGCAATTTCGAAAGTGTTGCGATACCGCGACTCTCTGTTTTAGTGACACTTTGGTCCCGGAAGAGCCCTCAGGCTCTCAGGCTGAAAATGTACCTCTCTGTATTCAACCTACAGCTTACCAGGACAGTTCTGTCTGGAGGCACTTATGGGGCAGGGTAGGGGACATTTCTCTCTCTATGCTTTCTTTCTTTTTTTCTTACCACAGATACATGCTGCACTTCTGATAAAACTATGAGTTATCTTTAAAATAGAATTTGAGATAAGGCCTTATGTCAATGTCAAGGGGCTAACTCCCGTTTTTTAAAACGCATTCCTATCGTCCAATCAGAGTGTGTCTCTTCAAAAAATAGCCTGGCACATGTTTCATCTCTTAACCCTCCTGTTACCTTAGGGTCAATTTGACCCCATTCAATGTTTAATGTCAGTGTTCTTTGGGGTCAATTTGACCCCAGGCTGTTTTTCACTGTGTCAAACATATAAGAACTAGAATGGGCACTCGGTAGAGCGCATACCTTTGCATATCACAAGATTGGGCATTGAATTATGAACATTTTGGCATTAGTTGCATGCCTATTGGATAGAAATTGACCGTGCTATGGTAAAAAGAAGATGTTGACCTTGTCATGACCTTGACCTTTGATCCGATCGATCCCAAAATCGAATCAAATGGTCCCCAGATAATAACCAATCATCCCACCAAATTTCATGTGATTCTGTTTAATACTTTATTAGTTATGCGAGTAACACGCATACAAATAAATAAATACACGGCGATCAAAACATAACCTTCCGCATTTTCAATGCGAAGGTAACAATGGTTTAGCTCGCGCCGCGTTTTTTTGAGAGTCGCGTCGGGTGTGATCGAGCCCTCAGGCGTCATATAACAGCTAGTAGAATATTTACCTTCGCATTGGAAATGCGGAAGGTAATGTTTTGATCACCGTGTATTTATTTATTTATTTAATTGTATGCGTGTTATTCGCATAACAAAATAAGTTTTAAACTGAATCGCATGGGATGATTGGTTATTATCCGGGGACCATTTGGTTAGATTTTGGGATCGATCGGGTCAAAGGTCAAGGTCATGAAAAGGTCAAAATCTTCTTGAATCGCATGAAATTTGGTGGGATGATTGGTTATTATCCGGGGACCATTTGATTAGATTTTGGGATCAATCGGGTCAAAGGTCAAGGTCATGGATAGGTCAAAATCTTCTTTTTACCATAGCACTGTCAATTTGTATGCAATTGGCATGCAAGTAATGCCAACATGTTCATAATTCAATGCCCAATCTTGTGATATGCGAAGGTATGCGCTCTACCGAGTGCCCATTCTAGTTTCAAAAAGTGTGAATCACCGCAAACCATGAGAGGTCCTTGAGCATACAGTCATAACACGGAAAGACATTAGGCTGATGGGTCCTGTAGTATGCTAGATTAGCTGTGGACAGACAGAAAGACACACACAAACACACGTTCTCCCCACAGGCTGACGTCCATCAGTCATAGAATTCTTTTTTCAGAGGAGCTTTGTCTTTCTGCATGATGGCTGTGCCGAGGCTTAAACAGCACAAGTTTTACTATGAGTCGAAAAGCATATTCAGGATTATAAGAACTGCTTATACTGCTGTAGGGGGATACAAGAAAAGGAGCAATCAAGCATTAAGCTCAATCTGACAAATATATATTTGTTAAATAGCTCGCACATATACCTAAAATGCAATGTACTTGTTTTACACTTGTTACTCTTATTTAAGTGTTTTATCAATAGGGGATGTTACTTAAGCCATTCCCCTTTTACTAAATCACTCAGTTAGACAACAGAATAATCATGTATTGATCTTGAAGAGGCATTGACTTGTACCAGAGCTCATCGGACTCTGATGCATGATTCCTGTTCATTAGTGAAGGTATATACAGTAAGAACTTTGCCCCCTACCTGTCAGATTCAGTCCATCAATGCAATGTGAACAAGAAAACAAAGTGGAATCCACAATCGATATGCATCGATTCCAAAGGCACGCCGACGTGACATGGCTGATGTTTTGTGGGAGGGAGATTCTTTTTAATTGGTTATTTATTCCAAACCCTGACCCTGTGTCGTCTCTGACGTGGGTGGCGTAGGGATCAGTTGGCAGCTGGGAGGTGCATGTTCCGCAACAATCAGCCTCAAACTCTAAATGGCATTGACATGTTCGAGAAAAGTCAGTCAATGTGCCTGCATATGTTAAAAAAAAACATCTTATTTTTCCAGCTGCACATGGTGAAAGCACAAAATGGACCAGCAGTCCTATTTAGTTTGGTGACACTCATGGTTACTGACAGGGCTCAGTTTGTGTCCGACCCTGCTGGAACAGGGAAGGGCTGTGAGTGTGTGTGAGTGTGTGTGAGTGTGCGTGCGGCGCTGTCTGTAGTGCTGAAATATAGAGGAGACTGATAGATGAAATAGAACACGTCAATGTCTCTAGTCTGTCAGCAGCGGCTCCTGGGCGGCTAACTTGCTTTCACCGGCCTCACTAACAGCAGAAATGTTAAAGAAAAAAGGATTTTTTTATGTCGGGTCCTTTGGAAGAAACCAACGGTGGTTGTATATCTGTGGACTCATTGATTTTATTTCCCTACCTGGCATAGCGAGTGAAGGTGCTCTGGAGTCAGAGTGGATTGATACTTTTAATAAAATGGGATTCAGTGTTAGCCTGTTTGCTTGTTGTGGGTTGTAAATAGAACAATTGTCCTTCTCATTGTAGTAATCCATGACCCGAGAGAGAGGACCAGCATAAGGAGCTGTTTATACACGCTTCCCCCTTCTGATTTGAGTGATTATTGTGAATGTTCGGATTAGTTAAAGGTAAATATTGAATGCTTTGTTTATGATGACAGAGCAGCAGAAGACATTAAAATATATATTTTTTATTTTAATGTCTTTTACTTTTCTTTAGTTATTTCATTTTGTACTCCATGCTTATCATTTGGCTGTATTTAGTTTGATTGTTTGGTCCTTCCCTCCCTCCTCATTGGCTCCTACTCTTGGAGGGTAGATGTAAGTATAAACATGTGGGAGGGGATGGGTGGGAATGTTGGGTGTGTGTGTATGTGAATATATATATATATATATGTATTATTTATTTTTTTCCTTCTCGATGTCAAAGACTAATCTGTTGGTGGAAAATGCAAAATAAAAAGTTTTTTTAAAAAAGAAATAAAAAATTTTATGTTTTCAGTTTCATTTTCATCCAAAGCAAATATGGACCTCAGTTAGAGAACTCTGAGTTGTAGGTCAAGGGGAGGGTGCTAATGGAGGGTCATACATGCCCAATTAGGTTGAGTATTGAACTGACCTGACCTGAAAAAGACACACACAACACGGTGAGTTCTGGAAGCAGACAACACATTTGCACCGCAACATGAGAAATACATTAATCAATATGTTATGGTTAGCTCACGTGTCGGATTATTAGGAAATGTATTTTAACAAGCTGACTTTAATCCAGGAACCCAATGAATTGATATTTATGAAAACCTCTTAATTTTTCAGAATAAAAGTTTAATGTAAAGAAATAAAACAAGGGACATTTATTTATGCTGTAGAGTAAATAATAAGTCTCATCTATCAGATAAAATTACAATAATGTTGACGTACATAATTGCTCCTGTGAATCCCTTGTTCGTGAATATGCTATTTGAATCCAGCACAGGAGCGACAGATTCTGCCTGTATGGAAGGCGAATTACAGAATGATAATAATACTGAATGACGACTGCTGAAAAAATGACGACCAATAATATTGTCAAAAATGTAGTTGGGAATAATGAAGAAGAATACATCTTTAAATCTAAAACATGCCAATGGTTTTTTGTTTTGTTTTATGGTCTTGGCGGTCAATTGGCACACAGTGCTGACTCCACCTACCCAGAGTCTGTCAGTAAATCAGTGGGCACCAATTCTGAGATACGAGGCCGAGCAGTCGATTCTGTTTTCACTCAGGGACTACGTGATGATGGTGATGATGATGATGATGATGATGATATGCTTAAAGATCAGACGGGAAGAATTGGCCGAGTCCGCTGCTCATTCAGCTGACTTTACGGTTTCAAATTTGACAGACTGGTTACTTGGCGTGACTGATTTAGATGCTGGAATATGCTGGCATACACTGGTGGGAAGTGTCCTTCTTACTTTCCTGAGAGGTAAATTACCTGCTCTTTTATTTTGATTCCTCCAAAAGACACAGTGAACACGTGATGGCTCAGTGACCTCAATTATCCTCACCGGCGATGTCCTGTTAAGACCACTTGTTTTTTTGTCCATATCTATTGATCGCGTGGCCATATTGGAAAAACAGAGCAGCTAATCGGACCAGAGAGTTTTAGGCCTTTATGATATTGTCGATGTCATTTACGCCATTTTCCTTTCCTAATTACCTTCGCATTGAAAATGCGGAAGGTTATGTTTTGATCGCCGTGTATTTATTTGTTTGTATGCGTGTTACTCGCATAACTCAAAAAGTATTAAACCGAATCTCATGAAATTTGGTGGGATGATTGGTTATTATCCGGGGACCATTTGATTCGATGTTGGGATCGATCGGGTCAAAGGTCAAGGTCATGGAAAAGTCCAAATCTTCTTTTTACGATAGCACGGTCAATTTGTATCCAATTGGCATGCAACTAATGCCAAAATGTTCATAACTCAATGCCCAATCTTGTGATATGCGAAGGTATGTGCTCTACCGAGTGCCCGTTGTAGTTTGCTTTGTTTTCATCATCACTGACATGCCTGTGTGGCTTGTTTCTTGAAGAACATGTTCATCAACCAGATAAATACATTAAAAGTAAACGGGCGACGTTCAGCAGGTGCTTTTTCAAACAAGTCAGGAACATTATCAGGCACCACCCGCCCTCCTCATAACTGACAGTGAGCTAATCAAATATCATGGAGGGGCAGATATAATCTGAGCACTTGTGTCTTTATGCACATCTATACCCATTGTGTCTAAGTAGGCCCTCTTCATTTCAGCTGTTCGGTGAAGCAACAACAAAAGAAAAACAATAAACCATCTTTCCCGACAAAATTAACGATGGAATTAAAAATCCAATCTTCGTGTAGCGCAGTACGTTCGGGCTGCTCTCCACTATGATGTGCAATTAGTGACTTGGCTTGTTCACTGTATTTTAAACACAATCCAGTGCTGATGAGGTTGCGAGAGCCAATAAACAGACATCAATTTCATGGATTGGAAAGTATTCAGCTCCTTCAAGGGGCCACTGGAAAATGTCCTTCATTCCACGCATGGTTTGTTTTAAAACCAAACCGCAACCCACATTTCTTTTGTTCAAAGGGCAATGCTAATCAGGACAAACAGCCCATTCTCTGATTCAGTCCATATGTCTGTGTAGTGTAAATGTTCCACATCCAAGATGTAATGTCTTTAATTAGTGTCACTAATATATTCACACTCGGTAAACTCAGCACTTTACTTTATTTTCCCCCTGTATATTTATTATTAGTTTTTAGTATTTAGTTTTGTGTTTATATTTATTTTCGTTGATGCTCTGCTGTGATTTTTTAAATTTCCCCACTGTGGGACAAATAAAGGAATATCATCATCATCATCATTCCCTGGAAAAGGCAAACACATCTCGGCCATGGGCTTCTATTATGTTTCTTGTTTGGTTAAAATAGTTAGTAGCTATCACATAATATTATGCTTATTTTACATGAAATATGAATCTGAGTAAAGTATATTAGGAGTATAGTGTAAAGTGTACAAAAGTTTATTTTCAATACATGAGTGTAAATATGATGAGAGATTTTTGTAAGTTCACGGTACAAAAGGCTAAAAAAGGGATTAAAAGAAGATGTATTTCTGTTGTAGGAGTCCAATTATGGAATAATGTTGAAATGGATGTAAGAATGGTGAACTCCTTTTTGGTTTTCAAGGGAATTATTTATAAAACAATTCTTGAGTTATAAATGTGATTAAAAACGTATTTATATGGAAGATGTATGTGGTAGTATATATATTTTGTTTTTTATTTTCTTTATTGTTGTTGTTTTTGTTTTTATTTTCTTCTTTATTTTATATTAATTTTCTGATTTATTTTTATTTCAATTTAGGATAGGAATTTATAAGCATTTTTTGCTTCTACCTATACCTTTTCAGACTTTCTCTTTTGTATATTATATAGGATAATATTGTATTGTATTTGATTTGATTGACTGAATAAAATACACAAACAAACAATATAAAGCTATTCATTTAAATGAATAATTTCTCATTTTCGTCATACAATGAGGATTTCTGTGCAATGAGTATGTCGATATTGTCCGAAGTCAAGTCTCTGTGATGATTTCACCAGATGATACAATGATGGGTTTGTGTGTACCTTGCTCTACAGGGGCCCCTCGTAATAAAGTGCATCGGGGGCCCCTTGTAACTAAGTTACGCCACTGAATCGACACAAGCGCCTTCTCTCTCTCTGTGTCACGGTGACTTCTACAAGTGAAGAGAGAGTGGGTGGAGTTATTACAGAGTCACGGTCCCTCTAGTGCTATCATAACAACCGTCTGCGAGATGCAATGTCAGCGACATGGTTTATTGAGGGTCTCACGCTCGACCACGCACAGTGGCCCCGTGGTCGGAGTTCAATCGCAAAATAAATGTATAGCCGGCACAAAGTGCCCGAGCTCGTCGAGGGAGAAGGACCCACTTAAAGAACGCCAGCGGATGCACGCCAAGTGTCGAAGCGGTCTAGAGCTCATCAAGTGTGAAGAGAAAGAGGCCAAGTTTGGTCCATTTTTTGCCGTATTATACTTAATATTTAACATCTATATAGCACTTCAGTGGGACTTGAATGGCTCTTACTTATGGTACTTTTGTAGTTCGACTATCTTGAAGAAATGTTACTTTCTGTATTCTTGTTGTTCTTAGTTTGTACTCTTGGTTGATTCACTTGTATAAAGTCGCTTTGGATAAAAGCGTCTGCTAAATGACATGTAATGTAATATAATCTAGATTCACATGTCACTTTAACACACAAACACACACTTACAGTACCCTGTCTACAGCACTGGTATCTGTTTGTGCACTTTATTTAATCTCATACTATTGTAAATGTAATGTTTAAATGGTTGCACTATGTTAGATAGATAGATAGATAGATATATACTTTATTAATCCCCCAGGGGAAATTTGTCGTCACAGTAGCAGCACCAATAAAAAACTAAACACACGAGAATAAAATATAAAAAACAGGGATGAAAGATATAGATGTATACAAGTAAAATATAAAATACAAAATGAAGTATATAAGTATGAAGTATGATGATTGTTGTTGTGTTTGTGTGTCTAATGGACACACCAGCCGCCATGTCAAATTATTTGTGTGTCCAACACACGGAGCAAATAAATGTTTCTGATTCTGATACCAGTACAGGTAGTACGGTCCAGATCCAGTCAACCCAGCACCAAAGAGATTGAAAGAGCATTAAACACTGATATCAATCAACATATAGAATCCCGCCACAGTGCCACTTCCACCATAAACTATGAATAGATGCATGACCTGAAAAGAAAAAAAACACAACATCCACTGTAGTTTCTTACGCTAGATAATTGCACTTCCAAACATAAATGACCTTACTGTCCTAATTTCTATAGTACTTTAATAGTGACAGTCCCTGTGGCTGAAACAGATTTATTTTAATTGGAAGTTTGAGAATTTATTCTGGTTCACCGGTTGTAGATGACCGTGAGTGTAGTGGGTTGTATATATATATATATATTAAACGTTATTAGGTATTGATATTCCTCTCACATGTGTGCACTCTGCTCCCCACTCCCACATGATTTGCATTCGAAGCATTTAAAAGTGAAGGAGAGGGAACTCAGAGGAGTAACTTGCACTTGACTGCATGATGACTGACTTAACCTGCATGTTTTCTCTTCTCGGGCGTGAAGGGCACAAGGATCTGAATGTATTGGCCCAGACGATGACTGGAATACAGGCAACCAATAAGACCCAGACAGTTTAAGCTTTCAGCTCTCCTACTCCCAGCGGGGCCCTTGGCCCTAACCTTTAGGCACCTTGAGAATGCAGTTCGTGAACACATTGTGCAAGGCTTTTATTCTCGAGATGAGAGCTAGTCTGACAACCGACAACCATCCATCCATGAGTGAAAATTAACGCCAACTTATTTTGCAGTGCCCCCATCCAGGTAGCCTTTAAAACAGCAGCATTTCTATATTGATGGCCTTGCTATTCTGACTGTTGTCTACCAGAGGAAAAGGTGGAAGAAGCATCACACCAAATGCCAATCTGAAACAAATTAAGCAAAAGTAGAAGCAAAAGCTGTCCACTTCTGGTCACATGACATCTATTACACCTGTCTATCCTGGAGAGGGATCCTCCGCTGTTGCTCTCCTGAAGGTCTCGTCCCTATTTTTTCCCAGTGAAGGGTTGTTTGGGAGTTTTTCCTGATCCGATGTGAGGTTCTGGGACAGGGATGTCTATGTGTACAGATTGTAAAGCACTCAAATTTGTAATTTGTGAAAATGGGCAATACAAATAAACTGAACGTGAGTCCACCTCTAAACTCACATACGTACTTTTCTCACTGCAAAAGAGATCCAGAGCAGCCTTTTGGTCCAGTCACTGTACTCATGCTGTACTTAAGTCATTTCTTCTGCTCCCTTTTCTGATTCATTCCATTGTCATGCAACATTATCTTTGATAAAAAGATTTATTTTTTCCTCACTTAATTCAATAAAAGGCTCATTTTTAATGTCAACGGATGAGTCAACTCAATAGGACAAAAAGGTATTTGAACCGACGGAGGAAGAGGTGAACCTTTTAATTAGTTTGAAGCCTCGAAATTACACTTTACATGTGAATGTAAAGCACATTGAGTTAACGTGTAATGGAACGTGCTCTGTAAATAACACGTTTTACCTTCGCATTGAAAATGCGGAAGGTTATGTTTTGATCGCCGTGTATTTATTTATTTATTTATTTGTATGCGTGTTACTCGCATAACTAAAAAAGTATTAAACCGAATCGCATGAAATTTGGTGGGATGATTGGTTATTATCCGGGGACCATTTAATTAGATTTTGGGATCGATCAGGTCAAAGGTCATGGTCAAGGTCATGAAAAGGTCAAAATCTTCTTTTTACCATGGCGCGGTCAATTTGTATTCAATTGGCATGCAACTAATGCCAACATGTTCATAATTCAATGCCCAATCTTGTGATATGCGAAGGTATGCGCTCTACCGAGTGCCCGTTCTAGTTACAGTATTGTTTTGTTCTAAAATCAGAGGAATGTTTTTGAATCCATCCATTTGTGCAGGACATTAAACATTCTTATGATTACGACTAAGTGGGTCAAAAAGAAGAGACATTACATCCTATGCTTGACGAGGCACATCCTTTTTAGGAGGACTGTTCAGTCATGGCATGAATTTGATGGTAAGTAATTATTAGCTACACATCTGTCATCCCCAATTTGCATAAGCCTCGATAGAAACACAGTAATTACTCAGAAATAACTGGATCCGAGCCTTTTCTGTCCACCCAAAAGGATTCTCACTCGTCTGCACCTGCTTGTGAAATGTAAAATTTAAAAGCAAAAACAAGAAAAGATGTCAGGATTCCCACCATCTTGACTACAATAAGATCTCCCGTGTGAAAATAATCAATCGTAGAATGTGACAGGGTAATGAGGTAGAAAGCAATTCATGTCTGGAATATTGGGCCGATCTCATCTGCATTTCATTTATTCAACAAGTTGTCATTCGCAGATGGCGTCGGAGAATGAAGGGAGAACACACCTTACTGGCATGTGAAATGCTAATACACTGACATGGAAAATGTCATATCCAATTTTGTTCTCATCTCATGAAGCTTGAGGAACCACTTACAGTTTAGATTGTGTGTGACAGTTTCGAGAATATTGGAGTTTCATCAATATTGTTCACCGAGCATGTTTCCCCAGCTGCTTCCTGTCCAAACCACGTTTCAAGCCGGGAAATTAACAATCAGTCCGTCTTGGATTATTTATAGAATCTGCTTTAACGGGTTTCTATGCATGCTTGCAGGTAGAAGCGGAGTGACTTTAAAATATTAGTTTCAGCTTTTTAAATTCGACACGTAACTAATTTATTTTGCATTACACTACAGAAAGAGGAATGTTTCAGAAAATAAAACATGAATGAAAAATAAATTAAAGTATTTCCCTTCTATCTGGACATACATTTGCCAATGGCGAATATTTTAGTGGTATTTTAGACGAATAGTTTGTGTGTATCGTATGCATGAAAACACGACCAGATGATGACGGTAAAAATTCATGACTAGGGATGGAGAAACGTACTTAAATATTATACTCAAGTATTAAAATTGAAAGTAGTCTATGGTTTGGGGAACAAGCATTGGTGAGACACATAAATTAAATAGACATGTCTCATAGAGCCGACAGCTGAATAAAACATCACCAAGCAGACAACACAGAGATTTATAGACAATAAAACCTCCACAGCAGCTGCCGCTCATAAACACACATTACTGCAACGGAGAGCCTGCACAGGTTTTACACACACACACCGTGCTGCATACACAACGAATTGAGTGAGAGAGAGAGAGAGATATTGATTTGATTGATCAAAACACTGAGTGTGTTGTTGCATTGTATTCTCCTTGGAAACTCCTCCTCCCTGATCTATCTTCAACTTCTCTGCTCAAATATCTTAATGCTTCCTAACCAGTCCACTGAGCCTCCCACTGTAATCATTTAGGTGTACAAAAAATGTAGATGGAGTCAGGAATTTATCTCTGGAGGATCCATCATTAGCAGTATTTACCCGGTCCTAGTGTGCACCTATAAATTACGCCATGTTATTATTTTATTACTATGTTATTTGTTTTTTTATGTGGCAACATGTGCCTACAAACTGCATTTTGCTGCAGAACCCCATTTTAAAGTGACTGAATAAATAACCTTGTAACCTTGTTTGTGCCCTCGCTGGGTGGTGTAATAAACATGTGACAGATGAATGTGGATCATATGTCAATTATTGTGTTTCTGCTACCCCCAGATGTAAAAAGTATAGCTGAGGGATTAAGGCTGTTGTTTACTGACATCAGCTGTTGGTCCGTATTAGGCCGCCCTGCATTCCTCATACATTTTAAATATAAAAACTATACATTTTGGCAATTCCCTCCCAAAGAAATGTCCTTTACAGTGTGCACTGACGGCTAATTTCTTCAATTTGTTTGTAATATCTCGCAAATATGTATGCAGCTTATAACAACCAAGACTGCAAAGCCTACAGCACTGATGCAGGGCACTTCACGTGTTTTTAAAGAGGTGATGATCCCGCTCTGCTTTAATAAAAAAGATTAAAATAAAGACCCGTTGACAAATTTAATCCAAATCTCTAAACTCCGATCAAAACACACGCACAGAATCCCCAAAGACAAAACTGCAGAGAAAAAAAAACAGTATTTCGAACGCCTGTTTGTGTCAGGTCTTTGTGACGGGGTGAGGCTCAGGCGCAGAGAGACAGGCTGGACGCAATATAAATAACAAAAAAAGCACTCTTTAATGAGGCAAAACAGTTTACATAAAAACAAGGTCCAAAAGGGGCAGGCAGAGGATCGTCGGTCAGGGCAGGCAGGCAGGGTCGAAGCAGGCAGGGTCAGATACGACAGACAGGACGACGGGAAAAAGACACGGAACTAGAGACGACAAACCGACAGCAGACAAGGGAAAGACTGACACAATATATAGGGGGGGAAACACAGGTGTCTGACATCAGACAGTAACGAGACAAGAGTGGCTGAGGGCAGGTGCAGGGAATTAAACAATCAAGACAGAGAAGACACAGAGGAGACATAGGAAACACGGAACAGAGGAGACATAGGAGACACGGAACACAGAAGACACGGAACACAGGAGAAACAGAACCGGGTGTTACAGTTTGACCATGACCTGAGGCTGCTCCGACAAATCCAGTGGCCCATATCACGCGCCATGCCACATGTTACAGGAAGAGGCTCCTTTTGGTCTACACGTGCCATGCAGGCAAGGGCAGTGAGGGCACGACCTTTGGCATGACGCACCACATTACAGGGTCACAGCCAGTCACGCTCCGTCTCCTCTGGGCCTGTTAGAGCGAGACGCGGTCTGTCGGGTGTTCCCGCGAGTGCTCGTCTCCGAATGCGCCCCAGCGAATGTGCGCAGTGTGCGCCGTCTAACGAAGCAGTTCATCACGTCATTTGTGTCATTCTACGTGACACGCCGGTGCCCTCTGCCGCTCCAGCGACTTCCTGGTGGGCTTACCTGAGGGGAATGCGTAACGTTGTGGACACGTCGGTTCTAATCAGTTCAGTTTAACTACACCGACTGGATTTCCTCAAATATAATTAATAAAACTCAGCGGTAACACCGTTATGTCAGGCTGAATGCCAGTTATTCATTTAATGACAGCGAGTGTGACTCACACAGTGGAATTACATTATTACATTGGTGTTCAAATTAATGTGTGGATGAGTAGTGTCTCAAGTCCAGTGAAAGCCTATTAAAGCCCTCCTGTTGGGTGCTGCACACAGCATTTAGCACCCACCCCTAACTGTCGGCAAAAAAAAAATCGCGCTCGTATTTTGTAACAGCCATCAAAAAGAAAGACTTACGGTGGGTTGGCAGATGACTTCTCTTGGGAATGAACTTGAATTCCTCCCGTTGTAGATGTACACTACCGTTCAAAAGTTTGGGGTCATCCAGACAATTTCGTGTCTTCCATGAAAACTCACTTTTATTTATCAAATGAATTGAAAATTGAATAGAAAATATAGTCAAGACATTGACAAGGTTAGAAATAATGATTAATATTTGAAGTATTAATTTTGTTCTTCAAACTTCAAGCTCAAAGGAAGGCCAGTTGTATAGCTTATATCACCAGCATAACTGTTTTCAGCTGTGCTAACATAATTGCACAAGGGTTTTCTAATCAGATATTAGTCTTCTAAGGCGATTAGCAAACACAATGTACCATTAGAACACTGGAGTGATCGTTGATGGAAATGGGCCTCTATACACCTCTGGAGATATTTCATTAGAAACCAGACGTTTCCACCTAGAATAGTCATTTACCACATTGACAATGTATAGTGTGTATTTTTGATTCATGTTATCTTTATTGAAAAAACAGTGCTTTTCTTTGAAAAATAA
This sequence comes from Pseudoliparis swirei, assembly GCF_029220125.1. Lineage (NCBI taxonomy): Eukaryota > Metazoa > Chordata > Actinopteri > Perciformes > Liparidae > Pseudoliparis > Pseudoliparis swirei. The sequence goes on from NC_079389.1 coordinate 19,488,655, forward strand.
AGACATTTCTAAGTGACTCCAAACTTTTGAACGGTAGTGTATGTGAATTACTTTTGAGTCATCCAAATGATCAGAGGGGGGGAGGCGTCACAAAAGTACATGCAGTAATCCTCATACTCCATTCTCCAAAGACTCTCTACCTGCTTGGAGTCAGCCATATTAACATTTCATGAGAATGTGGTGTCTAGATTCAATCCAGTTAAGAGATGCTGTAGTCCAGGGGTGCTCACACTTTTTCAGCACGCGAGCTACTTATAATATGACCAAGTCAAAAATGATCTACCTACGGGGGGGTGCAAGACGGAGAGCCGAGAAGTGTTTACGCGACACATAGAGACAGAAATGACATGCTGTTGTGTAGATACGATCAACAATAGACGGCTGTTTAGTTTAATAAAAGAACAAAGACGTGCTATAGAGAAAATTTCAGGGGGGCGGGCCAATTTTTTTTAATGTCATGCGATCTACCAATACTACGCCGCGATCGACTGGTAGATCGCGATCGACGTATTGAGCACCCCTGGTGTCGTCGTTCTCTAGGTTCAGCCTTCTTCTTCCCGCTTCTATTGCTTGAAATATGTCACTGTCACAAAGCAGCACATACTCTGGGGAATTCAGTCATCTCTACAGGGCTGATAAGACAGCGGTGACCACTCCTGCACTCCAGATGAAGCCTGGCCCCGTATGAAGCCATAACTCACGCAGCCTCTTCATTTCCTGGGATCCTGTGTGCCTGGACCAGCTTTGTTCTGCAGTGGAGGGCGTCCATTAATCCCACACTACAATAATCTCCACTATCTTAATGACACCACCAAGAAAGACAGAGACAAAGGAGCAGGTGAAGACAATAGTTTTTGTTCTCTTAAAACATGATGAACCTTTGGAAACACTTAATCTTCCTATCTCACTTACTGCTTCCAATCAAAGTGTTGGTAATGGAAACCCTGGGTCATCTCAGTGGAACAGCATGAAACCGATTGGCCAAGCTACAGTATAAGGCTTTATCTTTAATGTTTTTGTTAAAAAGCCCAAACAATGACTCCCACTACCAGCAGGATTTCAAAAGGCTTTCTGATTATTTGCGGACAGAAGTTCGAACCTGAATGCAGATAGAAAGGCACAGCAAAGTTGCAAAACTTGTTTTAGACTTTTAACACAGGAGAACCATTACAGTAAGTAATCATAATTGCCAGCAGTTTTACTATCGGAGGTCACCTTACTTGGAATGGCATTTAGCAGCATATGTTGCATATAGAAGTCTGAAAATTAGCCCTGATGGGGTTTTAAAGCACATGCCACTGCTGCTGCATCTGTTGAGAACCAGTCTGTTCGCTAATTCTAAACTCTGTGTAAAAGCAAAAAGGAACAATTGTCACAAGGTGAAACGGAATAAAATGTCAAATCGTATCAGCGTTTACTGTGGTCGCTTATTTACGTCAAAAGGCTATTTCACATTAGTCATGTGACTCATTACCAACGGTCCCGTAATTGTCCTGCTAGTCTTGAGAGTTGCCGGTCACTCGTTGGTTATTTACTGACTTCAATCGTTTCCTCAGCCTAACCAAGTGGTTGTGTTGCCTCACACTTACATACTATAACACTTTTTCCTGAGAAATGTTTTTAAAGGATGCGTAATACACATCGAAAAACAAATGCTAGATGGGGACCGTTTATCTCCGATGCTGAAGGACATTGACCAGGCGGGGTTGCTTGAGGAGTTGGGAGTGAGAATGTGCTTTTTATTATTACTCTCTCTGTCTTTTGTACATCAATTCTCTCCACTGAGGCTTCAGGCCCCACGGATATGATACTACACTGAGAAAAACATTGAATTATTGAGATTTTGATCTGACCTTGAATGCAGTTTAATTTTCACACTTTATTAAATGAGCACAGATGGGCAAACATCGTGCTTTTATTGAGACATAGTACATAACCCTTCAAGAAAAGAGTGATAATATGACTTGATATGAAACATATTCTCTCCTCCTGATTGTTTCGATGGATAGACAGGTTGTCAGTATGACCTCACCTGGACAAGTTTCCTGTCTATCTCTTTGTTCTTGAATAAAGTTATTCTGACTGACAGGGGCCTGTTGCCAAGCCAACAGCGATAAAGCGAGAGACAGAATAAGGAGACCTACTTCAACCTTTAAAGGATGAAAGATAAGCTTTTACTCAGTTCAGCCATGCCATTTTATATTTAATATCTGCAGAATGAAAATAGGTGAAAGAAGTCAATCATTTTGATTTCAGATACATGTAATTAGATTCTCTGGAAATGGATTACCTGTTAAAACTCTGCTAGTTTCCTTTTTAATTTGTTCTAATGTGAAAATGACAACTGAATGCACCCGGTGTAAATCAGAGAAAACATATTGTATTGATGGGTAAAACATACGTCTATTTGGTGGACATTATTATGCCAACTTACTCTGGCTCCGTCCAGATCATTCTAAAATACGGATGTACTAATTTACCGTCCTTCATTAGACTATTGGAGACTTAGGACTGAGAGTGACTATTTCAGGACAAGCGTCACATGTCTCCAGTGCAAACCTCCCCACCTCCCCTCTTGTGTGCCGTCCATTCTGCAGTCCCACCAAGCATGATGTCCCACAAAGTTAAACACAGAGAAAGGTCAGGGCGATATCGACAGAGCTCTGCTTAGAACTGTGACATTAGAGCCCAAGAGTGTGTGTTTTATTAAGTGTTCGATATCTCCCGGAGAGGGGGGGGCACATGCAGATGAGTGTTACATATCAAAGGTAGGCGTGTCAGCTAATTTGCCAGAGGAGATCAACCTGTGACAGGCCACACATTGGCTGGCTTCAGGATTACTAGACAGTTGTGAGGTTTGGATGCTGAATCTGCTGTTAGCAGATTGTTTCCCTACACAGCACCGTGTCACGAAGACGATCCTGTCATAAAGTGCGAGCCAATACTGTGACCTGAGAACACTTGTAACAATTGCATTGTGTGTGTAACGTGAGACGGAGGTTGTGTTACACTTACATTCCAGACACATCTAATTCAGTCTCCTCTCTAAAAGTCGATCATTCTTCCTTTTCTTCCAGACACGCAGGAATTTCATTGGGTTTTGTCATTTGTCATCTAAAATACTGTTGTATTCATCAAATTGCACACACAGAAAACAGATTCATACTGTAGAAGCTGTGTAAAATGAAAATGTCAATCAATCAGCAGAATTGGCAATAGGTGGTGCTTAATCTTCTCATTGATTAAGCTGATTGTATTATGCAGATAATACAGTATAACCTCCTACATTGTTGTGCATTTGTTTATTACTGAAAGGCCAACAGCAGAGAGCTTGAACACATTGAGTAATGCCATTAGGAAGACGCATGATGGATGACAGGAAGAAAATATAACAAACAGAAACTAATGCAATTAAAGAAAGCAGTTGGTCATTGATTGTCATTTGAATATGCGTATTGTTATGTTTTATGTGATGACTTGTTTAATGCATGCAGAAAGATAATAGTAGACAGCCACAAAATCGGTGTTCTTTGTTCAGTATACTCCCTCTCTGTGGCTATATGAGCTATACCTTTGTAGCACATTTCTGTGATAGAAGCCACATTATGATGAGATCCGTACCGGCTCTTCTGTAAAAAAAAAAAAGAGGCCCTTTAGGGCGTGCCTGCCCAATTACATGTGGACCCCACAGTATATAAGGCAGCACACACAGCTGTCTGTCAACCTACACTGTCTTCAGCAAGCAGTAGCGCTAGAGCACTTGGTCGATGACTCCGCTAGTGCTATAATAACTGGATTTACAACATCTAAATCTTTGGTCGAACTCACTCTACTGGACTCTACGGTCCAATAGTTGGAGCTCAGTGAATGCATGTACTGCATTGAGAAAACCACACTGATCCTGGCTCGAGGTTAGTCCCCGTGGGCCACCTGTTTCTTCATAACCTAGATAAACCAAAAAGGTCTCTCCATGCTAATTTCCTGGTAGATGCATTCACAAATCCAACCTGCCAGGCATTTCTTGGATAGGTTTTTACTAAAGTACCCAAACAATTGTTCAGAGCATCTGATGGGGGGCCGAATTGAAGCAACTCACAAGGTAGTTGTTCACACATTGCCTATACGGATGTCAGCATAAGCAGCAAAGCAGTCTTGAATGACCCTTTACCAAGGCCTTGAGTACTATTGGCAGTTCCCACTGCAGGACGGAGGCACGCATCACAAGGGTGCAGCCCTGCCAGAACCAATTCATGCGGTTTGGATGGTCTGCACAATCTGCAGAGACATTCCAGCCATCCTCAGCCCTCCAAATTTAGAGAGGATGGCCCAGAGTGAGAATAACACCTTCCTGACCCACCAACTGAGACAGTGACCCCCAGAACCGGGGGACGAGAACACCAGAAAAGCGTAAAGCAACTTCATCTTGTTGGCACTTGTAAATGCTTCCACGATGTGGGATGACTTGTCCTGCTGTGCCAGGAATAACTGTGTGTGGGTATTGTATTGGTTGAACCACTTCTGCTTCCCTATACAAGCTCCAAATCTGCTTCACCACCTTGGGGTGAAGCCTTGGATTCCACGGGAAGGGTTTTGCCTCTCAACATGGGGTAGGCACATCTGTTCACCAGAACCCAGATTGTGGAGAGGTTTCAGAGACAACAGCTGCTCAAAACCACAGGCTCTCTTCTGGACAAGGGACCGAACTTTGCCCTGCCTCTTCATATAGGCCACTGGTGTGCAGTTGTTGGTTTTCACCTTCAAATGCTTCCCCTGCATCGGGGGCCTGAAGTGCTGGATGGACATAATCACTGCCTGAAGCTAAAATAGGTTGATATGTCACCATTAACCCGAGCGCCTGCATCACGAAAATCACTGTCACTATCACACCCCCCGGCAATTTTCCAACTGCCTGCTCTAGGGCCGTTCCACTGTGTTCCGACCGGGTGCCCAACAGCCTGCATACAAAGAGTACAACCCCCAGATACCACACAATGGTCAGTTAATCGCAAACCCAAATTTGGTTAGGTGTAAGAACTTGGTTGTCTGTAAAAAGGAATCTACTACCAAGGGCTGCCACGAAAAATATTGATTACTGTCAAGGGGAGGGTCCAATCCATAATGGCATTGTACTGTTGTGGAGCAAAGTTGCTTCCCAACAGTTACACGGTTCTGTTTTGTCACAGGTATTTATTTGGCTCAGAAGTTGGACTAATTACCTTCGTATTGAAAATGCGGAAGGTTATGTTTTGATCGCAGTGTATTTATTTATTTGTATGCGTGTTACTCGCATAACTCAAAGTATTAAATCGAATCGCATGAAATTTGGTGGGATGATTGCTTATTATCCGGGGACCATTTGATTAGATTTTGGTATCGATCGGGTCAAATGTCAAGGTCATGAAAAGGTCAACATCTTCTTTTTACCATAGTGCGGTAAATTTCTATCCAATTTGGCATGCAACTAATGCCAAAATGTTCATAATTCAATGCCCAATCTTGTGATATGCGAAGGTATGCGCTCTACCGAGTGCCCGTTCTAGTTCTAAATGTATCTACATGTACAATTCTTTCCCCTGAGCACAGTTAATACCAACAAACAGTGGGAAACAGTAACTCGCCATGAAAGATCTACTCTCACACAGCCTATACACACTTTTCAGTCATTATCAAAAGGCATTTTACGAATGGAGAGTGTTTTTTATACCGGAGAACATTTTGCTTTGCAGTTAGTACACCTTAAAAATGTAACCCGATAGCAAAAGGGGAAAAGAGAGGGATGAAAAATGGATGGCGACGGTGTGCGTGTTTTCCATCAGTCAACCTTGCTAGGCAATTTGGGCCCCCATTTGAGAAGCCTAATGGGAGATGGACAGTGATGGACAGCACGTGTGGGTTACTTATTAATCTAAGAGAGGCAATTTGAGACCCTCTATCGACCTGCAGTAAATTAAATAAGGCCTATCCTGAAATGGCATTATTCTCTCTCAACTCTCCCTCTGCTCCTCTCTCCTCTCTTGACCCGCTGCAAGGGATTAGAGCAAATAAAATTGGAACTGATGTTGACACTGTGAAATGATGATGGATATTGACCACACATACAGTAAAATGTATAAACAGTATTTGAGAATTAATCCACAGAGATTCATAATTTGAGGTTTATTGAAGATTTGTAAAAAAATGTTTTATATTTTATGTTTTGTATTAAGTAAGAAGGTTTACTGTTTACCTTCGCATTGAAAATGCCGGAAGGTTATGTTTTGATCGCCGTGTATTTATTTATTTATTTATTTATTTATTTGTATGCGTGTTATTCGCAAAACTCAAAAAGTATTGAACCGAATCGCATGAAATTTGGTGGGATGATTGTTTATTATCCGGGGACCAGTTGATTAGATTTTGGGATCGATCGGGTCAAAGGTCAAAGGTCATGAACAGGTCAAAATCTTTCGCAGAACTCAAAAAGTATTGAACCGAATCGCATGAAATTTGGTGGGATGATTGTTTATTATCCGGGACCAGTTGATTAGATTTTGGGATCGATCGGGTCAAAGGTCAAAGGTCATGAACAGGTCAAAATCTTTCGCAGAACTCAAAAGTATTGAACCGAATCGCATGAAATTTGGTGGGATCATTGTTTATTATCCGGGACCAGTTGATTAGATTTTGGGATCGATCGGGTCAAAGGTCAAAGGTCATGAACAGGTCAAAATCTTCGCAGAACTCAAAAGTATTGAACCGAATCGCATGAAATTTGGTGGGATGATTGTTTATTATCCGCGGACCAGTTGACTAGATTTTGGGATCGATCGGGTCAAAGGTCAAGGTCAAAGGTCATGAACAGGTCAAAATGTTCTTGAATCGCCTGAAATTTGGTGGGATGATTGGTTATTATCCGGGGACCATTTGATTAGATTTTGCGATCAATCGGGTCAAAGGTCAAGGTCAAGGTCATGGAAAGGTCAAACTCTTTTTTTACCATAGCACGATACATTTTTGTCCAATTGGCATGCAAGTAATGCCAAAATGTTCATAATTCAATGCCCAATCTTGTGATATGCGAAGGTATGCGCTCTACCGAGTGCCCATTCTAGTTTATTTATTTATTTATTTATTTGTATGCGTGTTATTCGCAAAACTCAAAGTATTGAACCGAATCGCATGAAATTTGGTGGGATGATTGGTTATTATCCGGGGACCATTTGATTAGATTTTGGGATCAATCGGGTCAAAGGTCAAGGTCAAGGTCATGGAAAGGTCAAACTCTTTTTTTACCATAGCACGATACATTTTTGTCCAATTGGCATGCAACTAATGCCAAAATGTTCATAATTCAATGCCCAATCTTGTGATATGCGAAGGTATGCACTCTACCGAGTGCCCATTCTAGTTTTTACCTACAGTAACTTTTGTTTCTTATTGCACTTTAACGGTCATGAACAGTGGTCCCCAAACTAAGGCCCGCGGGCCGGATACGGCCCACCTCCACATTTGGCCCGGCCCCCTGAACAATACTAGACGCATTATGATTTTTTTTTTATTATTATTATTTCATAAATAGTGTTATTTATTTCCTGCCTTTTTTTCTGTGAAGATCCTAGAAAGGGTTATTCATATTTGGTTATGTGTGGCTTTCTGGGAAAAAAATAAATGTTTACATTTAGGCACCCCTGCGATCGTCACACTGACCCCGGCCCCCATCAGAGAAGGGAAAAGTTATGTGGCCCTCACAGAATGTTAACATAATCTTTTAATTTAAAAAGATAATTTTTTATCAGTAAGGAAATCATTTAGTTGTTGACTGTTGTTTTGTGACAACAACAAAGCTGATGAGATTGTATGATTCAGTTGGGATAAAAACCTGTCGTGCTTAAGCTTTTTGTTGTTAGGCATGCAAAATGGATAATCATCTCAGAGGTTTCATCTTTTCACTCCCCCAGATGAACCAGTATGTGAGAATACACCTGTTTAGAGGACAGATAAAATAGCACTTGTGTCCAATAATAGCCTAAACTCTGTTCTACATCTCTCATCTTAAATTGTAAGACTATTTACAAAGCCTTGATTGGTGATGCCCCATCATATCTTAAGGAGCTTGTAGTACCATATTGCCCCACAATAAATGCGGGGCTTCTTGTAAAAACTTGAGCAATCATCCAACACCATCATCAAGTGTTGGACAAACACACAAAATGTAATTATGTGACATGCTGAACGTCAACATGCCAGCATTGTGAGCTTATTAATTGAAATATTTAGTCATAGTGCTTAAGTATAGCCTTAGGGGGCTGCTAGCATTGCTGTAGAATAGTCTTTTAAAATATAAAAGTTATGCATCGTGCTTTTTTTTTCTTCATACAAGCTTTATATGAGCTAAGGCAGCACCCTTCAACAGGCTCTTTATCACCCAACCTGGCAGAACAGCTTGTTGAAATGTACATGCAATGGTTTGGGAATAGGGTGATGAGATCATATCTGTCTGCACTCACTAGCACTTATAGTGTCACCATTACTCTACAATATCTCACATGCCCTTTGCCGTCTAATATTCTCAGATTACAGGGGGGAACTCCAGACGTTTATACTACCATTACAACTAAATAATGCAAACCTAAGGTCTTAAGTCACACTAAAAATGCAAGTAATTTTCTATAGTGGACGCTTGGTCAGAGTGGATGGGTCTATAACCATGGGTCATGCATACAAATGGAGCAGTGGTCAGACCTATGGAACCCATTAGAAGGTGATGCCTGCAGTAGATTATAACGGAAAGCAGGGTTGCATTCAAAGCACCTTTAATGTTTTGAATTTGGAAATAGACTTTCATTAAGAGGAGTTGATCATCTATGCATAAGCACCGTTCCGCCTAGCTTTCAGGACCAGTTGTGATTCCAGCTTATGAATGGACAATATCCAGATGACAGGGCCCCATCTTGTTCAGGCTTCACAAAAAAAGGAAAGCAAAATCACAAACATTTGGCCACGTGGTTCAAAAGAGCCTCTCGTCAATAAGGGAGCAGTTATGGAAAGACAAAAGTTCCGTCGTACAAAAGGTGCGAATCAGTTCAGTGGTCACATGGAGAGATGAGTGAATGACGGTTGTATTTTGTAAAGAGGGATTTACGAGGAGAGATGAGCAGATATTGAAGGTAACAGCCCCCATCCGCACTGTCAATACCACCACTAACTAACTCCTCTGGGTGTGAGAGGCCTACTCAACCGGTCGCTCAATAGATCCATTACTTGGGCATTAGGCATGCAAGATGAGAACAGTAAAAGCCATGTGGTGTGTGCATGTTTTTGTGTATCTGTTTCTATGAATTGGTTGGTGTATATTAGACTATGCCTTGGCAAAAGCAGTATTTCAGTTCATGTACACATGTTGGAAACCAAACATTGTGACATATTTGTATACATACCTGTTCGGGTCATCTGCAAACCTGCATCTTTTTGGGGAAATCGCCATTCACGTACATGATATGCATACACACACACAAAAAAACACACGCTGGGACCCATCTGGGTGAATGCATTTACAGACACACACACACCCCCACACACAAGCCAAGGTCCTTTGGAGACCAAAGTGTCTGCCTAATGTACTTTGTTGCACCATCTGCATTATTTGCACAGTAATTGCTTCCGTTGTCTGCAGGTTAAAATGTGTAACCTCTAGAGAAGTGTAAATAATGGAGGAATAATAATCTTTTATCTCTGAAAAAATATAAATCTGTATTATATTCAGGATTAATGTTTCATATATGTTGTCCTCCGTTACATTCTTTTCTCTTCCTTGGCCACTATTAGTCATTTTTGACATTCTGAAAACCATAAATGCAATTTTATGGACAGTTAGATCGAAAGTGATTTATAGTGCATGCTTTTATATATTTGTCACGTCATGCCGCCGTCCAAAGAGCGTCATGTAAATCTTCAGACCATAAATCGGTCAAAGTTACAAAAGAATGAGTGCATTTTAAAATCAGTCCCAACTGAGATCCATAGTATCCGTTAACAAATAAAACTAAAAAAAACATTTCGTAATCGGAGATGAGTATGATCTTCAGGAAATATTCTTAATTGGAGACATCTTGAGCCTGGCTGATATCAATCCCACCCATGCCATCTCCACTCCATCAAATGTCAGAGAATGCTGTAGTTGTGACGCACTGCAATAGGAGATGTTGGAGTAATCCAATAAAGACATTAGTGTACCATTAGGAGGGCGCTTCCTGGATTTGGAGGGACACACAGAGCCTTGTTTAGCCTAATAGGGCGTCCCTGTTAACGTTTATTTATGGCAGCAAGATGTCAAACCACTTAGAGGTGGAATGTTGCCTGTCCATTAAGGCTGTTGTCCAATGGGAAGCTTCAGAAAGAAGAAATTAGGGCTTGACCGTAGACTAATCTACCCGGACCCTTTGTTTTCAAAATAAATAGCCTTTGGTATTTTTAACCGTCAATAAAGGTCTCGCATCAAATTTTATATTTGCGGCATTCCTACTTTTCATGTAAACAACTGGTCCCAAAAACTCTTATTTGGTGATCTCACAGTTTCTGTTCCAAATTCCTGAATTAATACTGAAAGATTAATTATTAAGAATGTAGGTCAGTGTAAGGCCCTGCCTATACATCAAATACACTTGAGATAGCTTTCACTGGTTAATCTCTGGTTGTCACCATTAGAGAAAACTCCAGTCTATCTTGTACTTCCATACACTTAATAAACAATAAATTACACAGAAGTGTATTTGAGGGTCGTCTGTAGCTCAGGTGGAGAGTGGTCATCCCGTAGATGCATGTCGAAGTGTCCTTGAGCAAGACACTGAGCCCCCAGGGTTGCTCCCTGGGCCGCTTCACTGCAGCCCACTGCTCCTTGATGACTAAGGACGGGTCAAATCCAGAGAAGAATTTTCCCCACGGGGATAAATAAGTCTAAATTTTTCTTTTTTCTTTATTAAATCCCTACCAATGTTTTCTCTCAGTACACTCCCTTGTCATCTTGCTTTTCTGCTCACACACATTTTTTTTGTCTCACATTGTTGAGACTGGATACTATTGGGCAAAAGGAGTTTGCTAAATATATAAACAAAATGATTTTTGACAAATAATCGCGTTGATATTAGAAATAATCAAGTGGATATTATCAGGAAGTGGGTAAAGGCAACCCTTAACCTTCATTATGATATCCAAACTCTAAGACAATCTTGTCTCTTATTGCAGTCTTGATAAAATAGCAATATATTGGCCCCTACTTGTTTCTCTAATTTTGTTTCTTAGCCCAGCTCGGTCAAAACGTCCACATCTACTGTATCATCATATTTGTCACATATTCTGTGTTTAACAATTATAAATAGAAAATATGTATCTGTTGATTCTCAGATAATCTTTTGCTGTATTTACTTGACATATCAAGCAGATTGAAAACATGGAGGCCACTGGCTCTACTCAGCATCCCCTTCGAACTGATAACCCTCGTAAGCTCTTGTAAGCTCTCGTCAGCCTACTTCCTTCTTTGCTTCACTGATTTCCTGGCTTGTTTGATCTTGACATCGTGCTCTTTACTTTGATGTAATCATGCACGGAGGAATGAGTCGGAATGAGAGCTGAGAGGAGCTCGTGTCATGCCAATCTCTGGTACACATTTGGTATTTGCAGGATGGGCTTGTCCGACACAATCAATACAGAGCATCTACATTTTGGAGATTTCAAAGTAAAGTCACAGAAACTGTGGATTTCAAATGACTTGAATTCCAAAATTGTAATTTAGAGGCAGGCAAAATATAAGTTTATTTTGTGCACAAAACCCAAAGTCTACTCTTCCAAACATCAAACTCAAGGGGATGTTTTACTGTTCTATTTTGTAAAGGCTTCGCCGTGTGCAAAGCTCAGAGTGGCACAGCCTGCTATCCTTAAATACATGAATGTTGAGGCTAATTTATAAGGGCCACAAGCTCTAGTCAGAGCAGTGCACACTAGGGTTACAGTACCGAGCTGCATATTTACTGTCTAGAGTCAATTCAACACACATTCGGAACTGCCTATCTGCTGCTTTACCAGTCCTGCTGTGTCCCTTCCGAGTTTGGCATTAAAAATCAATTCCAACTGTTTTTGATCTCCTGTGTGCTGCAATTGGGTCATAAAAGTATCTGTTACAGTGCGGTTTGTTAGGGAAGACGAAGCTGGATCTGTTCACCCGACGACAGAATACAGAATGCGGACACCTTGAACACAATAGACCACCCTCCACTAGGAGTAGATGTTGTGTGGAGAGAGGTTCGGCCCACGACATGTCCCTTGCCTCGTGTGTCAACATACCTTAAAAAGTTGGTGGAAAACAATTTGTATATAAGAGTATGCTGTAACCATTTACTCCTGCCATGAAGGCTATGGAGAGTGATCCTTTTTTGTGCATCCTTTGGTGACGCACTTTTTGAAGGTAGATAGACGACGCCTTCTTTATCATCATGAAGTTACTGCTTGTGATGCACACTTACTGTATTAGGAACATCCTAATGAGCCCATAACCCAAATCCCTCTCAAAATGCTTTTTATCAAGACAAAAGTCCTCCTAGTCTTGACCAAAGCTTGGCGTGGTGCCGCTCCAGCAACGATTTAGGAAAACATTGCAGAGCGTACGGGTAGCTGGCCAAACCTGCAGACCTCTCTTCGAATCGCTGCTCATATCTAGTCTTAAACTATGTGCATTGACAGCTATGTCTGACAATTGGAGAAAAAACAAATGTTAATCAGGTGTTTGGAGGCCAAATCAAGAATGTGGATGTCATCCCTCATGTACCTTGCTATTTATTTAGCTAAATCCATAATATCACGACAAGTAAATGGCCAGAAATTGGAAGCAATGGTGGAACTTGTGATGTGAAACAAATTGGCCTTTGGATTTTAAGGCTAAAACATTGTCATCAAATTTCTTTATTTCCTATCAGCTAATTGCCAGTATTGGAATGCTCAAAGTTGTTCCCATTAATCAACATTTTTGGCTGCATTTGGGGGCAAATTACATATTTCAACAGAAACTGAACAGTGTTGGGAGCCACCCTTGATGTACGGTTTGGTCCAGACTGAACAAATATTAGTCAAACAAAAATATAATTGGTATTTCTCTTTCTCTCTCTTCTTTTTTGTCAATAGAAGAGTCACTTCCTGAATCCTGTATGGTAATTATGTGCGTTTTGAATTATGACCACATCGAGTGAGCGAGCATATGGATAAGGGTATTGGCCCCAGCGAGGCTTAAAGGGGCTGCAGTACGACGCAGTGCTCCATCAATATCAGATTTTAAATTGGAAAAACGTTTCTGTGTCACAGGAGGGCCTGACCAATGGGGCTGCTTGATGAATGGGCCATCTGAGTGATTGATGGTCAAGGGGAAGCGGTCAGAGGGAAAGTTATGCCACACTGTCAATTGCAGGTTGTTTGCTTCTCATGAATAGTGATACCTGAAACAGTGTGCAGTAAGTACCCTTGACATGACCAATATACTTTTAGCAAGTGAGACTTGCAGTCAACATCCATTACCCAAATACAGAAGGACGACTAAACACAGGGCGAGCCCATCATTGCTTTATTCAGGCCATGTTTCATGGGAGATGTCTTTGTGGATTCACACATGTAATATGTTTATTCTTTCATAAAAACAGAGTCAATAAATCAAAAGCATATTTTACCTAGTTTGCATGCTCCCACATTCATTTTCAGCAAAATCACGACCCACATGCATTTGCAATAAATTGCCTTGCTAATTAGCTTTAGTTATGGGCATTTGCAATGCCATTTCAGATTTTTAACACTTGATACAATCCCAGGAGTCTATGGACTTCTAAATATGAGATCTCTGTCATCTAAAGCGGTATTAAATTATGTTGTCTAACTGAAACCTGGTTGAGTCATGAAGAATATGTCTGTCAAAATGAATCGACTCCTCCAAGTCATATTAATACTCACATTCCTCGAGGCACCGGCCGAGGAGGTGGAGTAGCAGCCACCTTTGACTCGAGCCTATTAATAAATCCTTTACCTAAATTAAACTACAACTCGTTTAAAAAGCCTCGTTCTTAGTCTTTCACATCCAACCAGGAAAACATTAAAGCCAATTATATTTGTTTAACTGTCCCGGCCACCAGGTCTATATTCAGAGTTTCTATCAAGTTTATTCCTTAAAACTGATAAGGGTATTATTGTAGGTAATTTTAATATTCATGTGGATGTTTATAATGATTGCCTTAGTGCTGCATTCATCTCATTGCTGGTGAGGCAGAGGAAGTTTGCTCCCTGGTATAACCCTCAGTCCCGCAAACTAAAGCAAACATCCCAAAAGCTTGAAAGCATACGGCGTTGTACCAATTTGTAAGAATTAGTTTGGCGAGATAGTCTTAAAACATATAAGAAGGCCCTCCGTAATGCCAGAGCAGCCTATTACTCATCAGTAATAGAGAACAATAAAAACAACCCCAGGTTTCTCTTTATCACTGTAGCCAGGCTGACAGAGAGTCACAGCTCTGTGGAGCTGAGTATTCCTACAGACCTCATTAATGACTTCATGAAAGTGCTTATAGTTAGGGCTGCCTCAGGTTCACCTGGTCCCGCCCCTTGAGATGCTGCTATTGGTTTATAGGCTGCTGGGGGAAGTTTTAGGATACACTGAGCACACCTCTCCTCTTCTCTCTCTCCTTATGGACGCATTTACGGCTCTTCATTGCCTATTACTAACTCTACTTCTTCCCCGGAGTCTTGGTGTCTTCTCGCCTCATGGGGTCCATTGGACCTGGCTGTGTCTGAAGATGGTCCTGACTCCTGTGTCCTGACTCCTTGCCACTGCTTCCTGCATCCAGTCCGTGGCCTGGACCTGGACTTGCCTCCTTCTTTGTCCCTCCTGCCTCAAGGGCCTCATTGGTTCGGCCTCTTTCGCGACGCCTCCTGCCTCCGTGGTCCTTCCCCCTGCCATGACCCTGCTGTTGCATCACCTCGCTTCCTTCTTATGTCTGGATTGTGGAGGTCTGGATCGTGGTCAGCCTACTAATTATTCATAAATGTCTGTTATATTCATTGCATGTGTTGTAACTCTGTAATGCTGTTTATTCTGTACGCTTTAGCATCTATTACTTCTGTCCATCCGGGGGAAGGGATCCTCCTCTGTTGCTCTGCTGAAGGTTTCTTCCTTTTTTTCCCTGTGAAAGGGCTTTCTCATAGAGAAGGAAGGCTATATTCCAGGCGCCTGAAACTTGCTTTAATTGCCTAGCTGGCCAGTGGAGCATGCTCACATGCACTAAAAGTCAACAAGCAAGGAGAAGCTTGAAATATAACACAGCATGAGAGCGGATTCATTCTCTGGAGTACTCCACTATGTCTTCAGATAGCAAATAGTTGTTTGCTGCTATATCAATGCGATAATGAGTTTAATGTTTGAATACTGTGGGTGTATGTTTGTCCTTTAATTAGTTCTGTGTTCATTTTGTATCACAAAGTGACCCTACATTGTAGCTTCAATCTTTATAATGTGAACCTGTTTTCACTGCTGAAACAGTTTGACATTATGGATATAAGCATTAAATGCAGAATATTGACTCTTCTTTATTGCCTGCCTCTGAACTCACCTTTCAATAACAAAAAAATGTGTGGATAATAATACCATAAGTGCAGTTAGTAACAGTGTCAGCGCTGTGGTAGCTCTGGCAGCTTGACGGAGTAGCAGCGGGCGGAGTTGAGCAAAGGGTCAGTTTTGTGTCAGGTCAAACGCTATGTCAAACGTGAAAAAACATTCAGGTACTAACAGGTAAGATATGAAGGAGTAGAAAGAGAAGCTTTTTATCTGTGAATTGAGCATCATGCGATCGGTTGTATGTGAATGCGTTTGTCAAAAACTAAAATGTTTTATTCATTGTCAATTAAATCCAGATCTCAGTGAATGCAAGAAGTAACACAAGCAGATAAAACCACATACGTTTATATTCATTTATATCAGTTGTGTCTGCTTTGTTAAATTTGAGCTGCTCTGTAATCATATTTCCTGTGGGAAGAATCCATGAGCAACATATTCAACCAATATATAGTTAATTTCTTTATGAAACATTAACTTATTTCAGTTGTTGCCATAACATGATTTCTTAAAGTTGATAGTTATCAACTTTGTCTTTTAGGGAAGGAACAGACAAGAAGTCTACAGCCGCATGCGAGCTTTGAGCTGAATGCTAAAGTTGTGACAATAAATAAAGTGCACGCTTACCATGTTCACCATCTGCAGCACGTCTGCTAACGTTAAACGTTTGGCAATATACACAAGGCAATGTAATTAGTTTCAAGTATTATTTTATTTTTAATCACAATCAATTTCCTGGTACTAGGTGGTGTTGGTGGTAATAGTTTACAGTGGTACTAGTGAGCTCTGTAAGTTCTCCAGAGGCTACATTGAAGCCCCAGACATATCGCCTCTTGCCCCCGAAGGTTTAACTGTTGTCAGATCGATAGCTGATGGGTTCAGATTATCCTTCAGGAGGCTTGAAGGCATGAAGCAAATTCAATGGCAATCCTTTGAATAGTTGATGAGACATTTTACTCAAAAACTGACACCGCTGTCCCTCGAGCCAAAGCATGAGAGTAGATAAAACTGAAGAGACAAAACATTCCTGTCCAAAAAGAGAACAAACTGTTCAACCAAGGTTGAAGCCTTTCATCCCTCTGGCGTACAGACAACCGAGCCCAATTAAATATTATGAATGTATTGCAAAACTACTTTATAATGTTCCTCAAACAAATATTCCCAACTAAATAACTAAACTAAAACAACTATTTTCTTTCATAAATAAACACAAAAGAAAACCATTTAATTTAAATATGGCTATAGGTGGACGATTGAACCTTGCAACATGAACGCTGTTCCCATATTCTGAGTGGAGCAGCTCTCGTTTTTGCTTTAATTTATATCCGGTATTCCAACCTTTAGAGGAAAATGATTGTTCTGTGTTCAAGTAGGAGTGTCTACTCCTACTTGAACACAATGAGAGAGTGAAAGTAATTCTTGTCTTGTTATATTTTTATATACATTTGTATCAGCATACATGAAGCGCGACAGCTTTACTATCTCTTTGCTGTCAGCCCAGTGACTGAGGAAATTGCCAATGGTGGTCACTGTCATTGTGGATGATTAAAAGTGAAAGAATAAGCATACACAGAGTGTTGTGCTTTACTGCTTTGCCTTTCTCCCAGTGGAGTAGAGGACGGGAGGCTGCCACCAGGTACGCGTCACACAGAACGGTAATGAATGGCAGGGGAGAGAAGAAAGGGTAAGAGGATGAGAGAAAATGGGAGGACAGGTGGAATAATGGGGAAATTAATAGATGTCGGGAAAAAAGAAAGAAACACACAGGTGTAGATGAGAAAACAGGAAAGGTCAGGTTCTTTTCAAATTACAGTTCTAAGACGTTGAATGTGGGCTCACAAAAACGCTAGAAAAGAGAGCATTTCCAAATATGTCACATCTAATACAGGCTTCATAAAAAATCTGCTTTAAATTCCAGAAAGGGTATCTGTAGACAAAAAGAGAGTGTCAGTGTGTGAGACACACGGCTAAATAGAACAAAAATAAAATTGGTATGGATAGCATGGGCATGTCAGCCCAACTCACGTCAACCAAGGAACGTGGATCATAATAGTATGTGAGAAAAGGCTTAAAGCAAAACCTTCATATTCATAAGCTATTGTCCATTGATTAATCACAGTTTAGCTGTGACATAATAATAAATAATTAATACACTGATCACAAAAGGAGCCCCTTTACAAGCCTTTCATCAACTTCAATTCTTATCTTATTGTCTCTGTGTCGTGTCTCGTCAATTGTGTTAAGTTTTAGGTTTAAGTCCTGTTTTCCATGTCTGCTTTTATTTTGTAGTAACTGTCCTCTCTCATTTCAGAAACTTTATTTCCTGCACTGGTGTTTCCTCGTTTGTGTGATTGTCTGCTCCACCCCTGATTGTGTCCACCTGTTCCCCGTTTCCTCATGTATTTAAGCCTGTGTCTACCTGTGTCTTGTGTCAGATTGTCTTGTCTCTTGTCTCGTCATGATCGTTCTTTATAGTGTAGTTTTGGTCCTAGTTTGCTTTTCCAACATAGTTGTGATTTTGTTTTGTACTTTGTTCAAAGTCATTTTCCAGCATAGCTGTGATTTTCTGTTTTTCTTATAAACCCTTTTTTGATACCCCTGAACTTTGGAGTCGTGCTCTTGGGTCCTGCTTCTTGAGTCGTGACACTCTGCACAATATAAAGGCCATGGCATTGTTCAGCCAATCATGATCTGTTTACTCAATCTTATGAAACTACTTTCATTAAAAAAAAAAATACTCCCTCTCACCAGTCCATGAATCTGCCATCATGGAACCGGAATAATCATGTATATAGATCTTGGGCAGCAATGTGATGCTATATTTGAAGAGACGGTTTCATAAATAGATGTAAACAAATTCAGTCCCTGATGTGTATGTCCTTTTGTCCACTAGGGTCCTCTTCAGGAACCACATGGATTTGTGAATTAACAGTGGCTATCCAATCACAGCTCTTCAAACACAACAATCCAGAGATGTACCAAGCCGGGGGCCAAGTATAAGTGAAAATTACAGTATAGGAACGTTGAAAAATAATTTAGGCTCACCAGGGAGTGACGTTGAATTCTGACAGTGAGTTTATCTGTTATCTCTCCTCTGCTTTTTCTCATTAGCACAGAGCTGTGACCAAACATCCAGGGTAGAAACTTCTCATTTATTAGATTCAGCACTGACAGTTAACATGACATTCGCAAGTTGAAATGACAGACGTTCCTATCGGCTGTCGCCAATTAACGTTTATTCTGTTTCTCTTGAAAATATGATGGATATCCAAACAATAGCCAACAGTCAACTTAACTACCAGGATAAACAATGGAGCATAAAGCATAATAGAGCATACATCTACAGTATGTGCGTACCATCATAATAAAATGAATGAGGAAAATTGAACAGGCATGGCAACTATAATCAGGGGGATGGGGCTCAGCGAAGGGTCAATTGATTTTTTAAATCCGTTGTAAACACCAGGCGAGGGAGCGTCAACATCAGTTAAGCAGGGTCAGGGTTTGCAGGCGTCTGTGAATACTCTTAAGATCTGCACAAAATAAAACTAGAATGGGCACTCGGTAGAGCGCATACCTTCGCATATCACAAGATTGGGCATTGAATTATGAACATTTTGGCATTAGTTGCATGCCAATTGGATAGAAATTGACCGCGCTATGGTAAAAAGAAGAGTTTGACCTTTTCATGACCTTGACCTTGACCTTTGACCCGATTGATCCCAAAATATAATCAAATGGTCCCCGGATAATAACCAATCATCCCACCGAATTTCATGCCATTCGGTTCAATACTTTTTGTGTTATTCGAATAACACACATACAAATAAATAATAAATAAATAAATAAATACACGGCGATCAAAACATAACCTTCCGCATTTTCAATGCGAAGGTAAAAAGGAATGACTGCAGCAGAGAAAAAAACTGGGTTCCACCAGATATTCGTTCACTGTTGTTCTAAGCAAACACAACTTGATAACCGGCTCACTGTCAATAACCTTTAACGTGTCCGATATTTGCAATGCATTAGGTCGCGTGTTTGCCACAGGCCAAGTAGACCTGATTGAACTGGAAAGGTTTGTCATTTGTCTGATGGGATGAAGACAGACGGTGAGACCCAGATCCATTTCTGGATAAAAACCGTGCTAAGGAGCATACAGGGTGGCATTCGTCCCCTCGGTCTAACTGCCTTGTCTCTTTGCTGTACTTATGAAGTGTTTAATGAAATGCATAAGCCAGGATCTGTACTTAAAAATATAAAGTACTCCTCAAGTTTAGATTGTGTCCTATACTCCATAATCTATCAACCGTCAGTCCTTACAACATTGTCCTGAATACTTTGAGTGCTTGTCTTTGAAAATAAAGTTACATTTACAAGATTTTAATGGCCAATGATTGCAGGATGCTCACACCTACACGACCGTTCAAAAGTTTGGGGTCACCCAGACAATTTCGTGTCTTCCATGAAAAATCACACTTATTTATCAAATAAATATAAAATGTAGTCAAGACATTGACAAGGTTAGAAATAATGATTAATATTTGAAGTATTAATTTTGTTTCCAAACTTCAAGCTCAAAGGAAGGCCAGTTGTAGAGCTTATATCACCAGCATAACTGTTTTCAGCTGTGCTAGCATAATTGCACGGGTTTTCTAATCAGACATTAGTCTTCTAAGGCGATTAGCAAACACAATGTACCATTAGAACACTGGAGTGATAGTTGATGGAAATGGGCCTCTATACACCTCTGGAGATATTTCATTAGAATATCTAGGTGGAAACCAGACGTTTCCACCTAGAATAATCATTTACCACATTAACAATGTATAGAGTGTATTTTTGATTAATTAGTTATCTTGATTGAAAAAACAGTGCTTTTCTTTGAAAAATAAAGACATTTCTAAGTGACCCCAAACTTTTGAACGGTAGTGTATGAATGCAATAGAAAAGGGAGTTAATGGTTGTCGATACATTGATTCTAAGGGCAATTGTGTAGCCATATACCTTCTCAAACAAAGATACCTTCATAGCACCAGGTAAAAACAACCGTAAATAAAAGGTGGAAAAAAGGACTGATGGATGAGGAGAAAAGATGAGAATGATGAAAGGGAAATGTCAGTGAAACTTAAAGCCACGCAGGACAAACGTAATATCAGATACAGGAGGTACAACAGAAAGACAATGGAAATGAGGGAAAGGCACTTCCCAGATGAAAAACACACTCCAGATGGGAGAATTTATTCAGATTCCTCTTCTCTCGCCACAACCTCCTATAGGGAGAGCCCTGTATCTGTGCCCCCTCGTAACAATGTGTGGAATATAAATCTCTTTTCTCCTCCAGTGGCTCCCTCTCTCCCATCTGCTTATGGTATGATAAAGCAGCTCTCTCGATGGCAGAGTGCTTGTGTGCCACGGCTTGCTCTTGGCCCCGAGGCTGTCAAGCATTAGCCACGCTAACATTGATACTGACAGGAAGAGGAATGTATGGCTTCACTTCAGTGCCTTTTGCCAACTCTTTATTCCCCACTGGTCATGTAATGGGAACGGTGATGAAAATGGTGAATGACATAAGTAAATACTCTACCAGGTAGTTGACTTATTTATATTGGAGGTCTCCCACTGTGTTGGCTCTACTGGAGTTGAGGCTTTATCCATCCTGAGGAGAGAGAAGGCACTTTACAGACTATATTTGACCTGAATCGACCTCGAACAATCCTACTCATTTGTCAGATGCAAAAAAAAAACACAGGGTTTTCATTGCAGACCTGTCATACATGGCGTTAATATGTAGATGAATAACTTATTTGTGGCACTAAGATGCAGCATTGACTCCATGTGTGATCACAATGTCATTTTATTTTGTGCTTCTGCTTTAAATCCAGAACCTCTGAACCCCCCCCCCCCCCCCCCCCCCCCCCACACACACACACACACAACCCTCTTCGGTGGCTAGCAGGGAAGATAATGAGCGTAATTGTTATTACTCAAGAAGCGAATGGAGTTTCAGTGAGGAGAAAATCTGTGGTGCTGTGTCAGTGGGAAAGTTCAATTCCCCGCAGAGACAGGGCCACGGTCATCGTTTGGCTATTTTGCTGACCCACACCACAGGCAAGGCACTAAGCACCGACAGGGGCCTGCGACTATCATAACACCAGACTTTAGTTTATTAGGATGGGGGAAATGGAATGCCCGACTGAATATAACTTGTCCTCACAGGTGCTTTGTCCACCACTCCGCCACAGTAACTGCAGCATGCACTTGAAAGCATCTTTCAATTTGGATGCCTGGTGGAGCCTTTGGAAGAATTCAGCAAACAACTTCTCTCGTTCTGGGAGATTTATTCTCTGATCACAAGCAAAGTACAAGCGCTCGCTGTGATTGCAATCACAGGAGTCCTTCTGACAACACAGAGGTTGGCAGGAGAAGCACTCTTACTCCCAAGCGAAGCTTGGCCTTTTAATACACAGGTTCACATCGCGTCATCCTGACCTCGGATTGGCCCTGAACGGTCTAAGACAGTGATGTCAAAGTCAAATACACAGGGGGCCAAAATAAAAAAAATGGTACAAGTGGAGGGCCGGGCTGGTTCAATGTTTATTAAAACTCGCAATTATTGCACATATTGAACCAAAACCAATAACACAGCCTATATTGCACTTAACATTAATCATTAAATTAAGTAAAACATAAATAAAATCAGTTGCAATATTTTCTCAAGGCTCTTTCAGTAATAAATTGAAAACGGTTTTTTTTCTTTTTTTTAACAGGTAAACAGCAAAATGTAATTTTCCTTCAAAGCTCAATGGCAAGATAAATGCAAAAATGAAACAGCATGCATTAACAAAAACAAAATCAGTGTGCTGCTCTGATCCTCACCAATGACTGTCTTTTATAATAAAATTAGAAATGTTAGTGCAAACTTGCAAAAGTGCAAAACAGTTGCATTAATTTCTTAGGCAACATTTCCCTGGGTCCATTCAACTGGAGAAAAAAAAAAAAATTCCCTTCAAAGAAATATCAAGTCCAAGTCCTTTCTGCTCACTTGTCTGAGGCTGAGCCCGATACTTGGTGTCTCATCTTGAGTACAAGTTCATTAATATTTGGGGTCAGGCTCTGAGCTGAGGAAATCCTCAGGATTGACTTCAGGTGTTCATCAGTAAGACGACTCCAATGTGATGTTTTGTTTAGTTTCATCAACGAAAACAGTTGTTCACACAGGTATGTGCTGCCAAACATAGACAGCATGCGAGCAACTTGGGTGCGCAGCTCAGGCATTGTGTCGGGGATGAAACGGGCAAACTCAGCAGCGCCCACGGACTCATATTTTGCCTTCGGTGTGTCATTACACTGGAGCTCAATCAGCTCCATTTGGAGATTTGCTGGTGCACTTTCCACGTCAACTGCAAATGGATTGCTGAGTAGTTGAAACCTGCTTTTTTGGGCTTCAAAGTCGGAAAATCTCCGCCTGAAGTCGGCAGCAAGTATGCCGAGTTTGTCAGCAAACTCTGTACTCGGGAACACGACAGTAGGCTCACTGGGCTCAGTAGGCTGTTTAGAGACCAGCTCGTGCATGGTCTTGCAACACGAAAAATGGTCAAAGTTATTTTTTCGCATCTGCGTTTCCCACAGGCTCAGCTTGGTTTTAAACGCCCTCACAGTAGAATACATGTCAGAGATGACATGGCCCCGCCCCTGCAGCAGCAGGTTCAGTTCATTCAGATGGCCAGCGATGTCACACAGAAATGCGACTTCACACAGGAACTTTTTATCACGGAGCTCTGTAGTGTCCACCGCCATCTGCCTGATGGATCGTGGAGGTCTCCATCGTGGAATATGCCTACTATGAACTATTCATACACTCTGTCACATTCATTGAATGTATTTAAACTCTAAATCTGTCCTTCTGGTCACATGACATCTATTGTTCTGTCCATCCTGGAGAGGGATCCTCCTCTGTTGCTCTCCTGAAGGGTTCTTCCCTTTTTTTCCCCCTGAAGGGTTATTTGGGAGTTTTTCCTGGTCCGATGTGAGGTTTTGGGGCAGGGATGTCTATGTGTACAGATTGTAAAGCACTCCGAGACAAATTTGTAATTTGTGAAATTGGGCTATACAAATAAACTGAATTGAATTGAATTGATTAGAAAACCCTTATGCAATTATGCTAGCACAGCTGAAAACAGTTATGCTGGTGATATAAGCTATACAACTGGCCTTCCTTTGAGCTTGAAGTTTGTAGAACAAAATTAATACTTCAAATATTAATCATTATTTCTAACCTTGTCAATGTCTTGACTATATTTTCTATTCAATTGATGAATAAAAGTGAGTTTTCATGGAAGACACACAATTGTCTGTGACCCCAAACTTTTGAACGGTAGTGTATGTGTAAAATTGCAGCTCGTTGATGTATTGTTTTAGTTTTTGTAGACAATGGGGCTTAAAGACAAAACATATGAGTAATCTATTAATTGTTGGTTTTAGTCTTTTCACTGGATTTGTTGGCAACAAGACAGCAGGCGTATGCTTGAAGGTTCTTTATGCTACTGAGGGAAATATATTTGAAACCTGATATATAAACGATAATTTTATGAATCTTCCTACTTCAGTAAGACCACACTTTCTCGATATGGAAGCAGAGGCTGTACAAATGATGTTATTGTGCGCTTACAATTGTCACGGCAATGTGATAAAAAATAAACACCAGGGTATGATATTATCAGAGTGATTATGTTCTCTACTAAAATCAAAGGAAAGTCAAATAATGGGCAGCAAACATACCTCATATCACATTTAGAAACACTTCATGCCAATAGCTGAAAGGCAACTTTGAAATGCGATACTCTCATATCTGAGTTAATAAGGCCACACGAGACATCTGTAATATTGTATTGTTTAGAAGCACAATAGATAGACGAATGAAACTGAAAAACAATGTTAGTTTATAGAGGGTTGAAAAAAGCTTATAATTGTCGTGCAAATGACGGTGGCAAATGCAGCGATTCCAGACCTGGAATTAGGGAAACCATAAACCAATCATCTGCCTACATACAAGTTAGTTGCACTCAATTTGTAAAACTAAGAAGAATTTAATGATTTAAAAGAACAACTCAAAAGACTTGAAAAGAGTAAAAGGGTTACTTTGGTTTGACATGTTAACCTGGAATTCAGCCAAATTCACAGTAGTCATTGAACACTGTCACAATGGCAAAAGCGAAATCAGTCAATCGATTTTTTAATTATACTCATAATAAAGTGACACAAGCAATATTGATCATCCCTCAAGCTTTGTTTTTTATCAAATGTACGGATGTAGAGCCGTGGGCCGAGAAGCAAGCTCGACGAGCCTCATGACGAACCAAATATTGCACAACCTTGATAATATGATTTGCAAAGTGTGGAGCATTCTTAAAGATTCTCAGAAAGAAAGGGCACAGAACCAAAGCTCCACACCTAATCATCAGGGTGTTCTCCTGTCGGTATTTCTTTTTTATACACACAATGATCAATAGTTGCAACAAGCGTAAACACTTGACTACAATCTTGTTTCTATAGTTGTTGTCCAAAAGGAAGTCCTGGATATACAAAAGGCAACATCCAGGCTTCTGCTGCACAAAGTACTTCATCATCCACCACTTTGGAAACCACATGAACGAGACCCATTGGTCACAGGGGGTGGTTTGTACTGTGTACCATTTGGTAGGTGAGATTATACCGGAGAGTGTTCGAGGCACACCGCATTACTGTCTGTCTCCAGGCCAAAAAGACACGGTAGGAGCCTCAATGCAGGCACAGCTGGCCGGCTTTCATGTGCCTCTGGGCTTATGTAAATACCCTCTATGGGCTGAACATTGGTAAACAGCCTTATCACCTCCCGCACCAGGTTTGCACGTCGCATGTCCCTTTTCCTTTTTCACTTTTACTCAATGTGGAACACCCTGTTCTGTTTCTCCTGTGTTCCGTGTCTCCTGTGTCTTCTCTGTCTTGATTGTTTAATTCCCTGCACCTGCCCTCAGCCACTCTTGTCTCGTTAGTCTGATGTCGTACACCTGTGTTTCCCCCCCTATATATTGTGTCAGTCTTTCCCTTGTCTGCTGTCGGATTGCCATCTCTAGTTCCGTGTCCTTTTCCTGTCGTCCTGTCCGTGTTCCTGGTTCTGCCTGTTGACCCTGCCTGCCCCGAACCTGGATTCTCTGCCTGCCCCTTTTGGACCTTGTTTTTGTGTAAACTGTTTTGTCTCATTAAAGAGTGTTTTTGTTGTTATTTATATTGCGTCCAGCCTGTCACTCTGCGCCTGAGCCTCACCCCGTCACAAGAACCTGACACAATGGATGTTAGACAAGTGATCGTGTTGGCCTTGGTCCACACAAATCCAAGGGGAAATTATTCACATAGTGGAAATGTGTTTTCTTTCTCCTTTTGATTACTTGTAAAAGTGAAGCAGACTTGAAGCACTGAAGTATTTTAGATATACTGACTCACATACGGCACTGCGGGCATATATACGGCACTCTATTTGTCGAAGGTTGCTCGAGTCGTGTATAAAGTCAGTCACGAGGAGAACTCCCATTCAGCATGCTCTTCTTAAGTAGACTTGAGCACATTAGTTTGTATAAACTGTGTGTAAAGTCCTGCATAGTAAGTTTCACCGTAGTTTATCCAAATTATGCTAGCATACATAAGCTTTTCAAAGAGAGTTCACAGTTTACGACAACTTGGCCTTTATTTGTGTAGCTCAGGCCAGTGAAGATGTGTTCATAAGTAGGCGGATGGTTTTGATACTGTACTTACGGATGTTTATTACCTTCGATTTGAAATGCGGAAGGTTATGTTTTGATCGCCGTGTATTTGTATGCGTGCGTGCGTGCGTGTTATTCGCACAAGTCAAGTATTAAACCGAATCGCATGAAATTCGGTGGGATGATTGGTTATTATCTGGGGACCATTTGATTAGATTTTGGGATCGATCGGGTCAAAGGTCAAAGTCATGAAAAGGTCAAAATCTTCTTTTTACCATAGCGCGGTCAATTTCTATCCAATTGGCATGCAACTAATGACAAAATGTTCATAATTCAATGCCCAATCTTGTGATATGCGAAGGTATGCGCTCTACCGAGTGCCCATTCTAGTTTAATATTGCTTACCTTCAGTTTGACATGTTTAGACTTGGTGACAGTTGATAGGGATGCAAACACATGACTTTGGATAGAAAATGCATCAGAATGTGACATTTTCAATTTTCTTTTAGCAGTTTGGATCTTTCCATGATCCTCTGGGGTTTACGACATTGTGTCTGGTTTGATTTGAATGTAAAAATCCAGATTTTCAGACATGCTAATGTTATGCTTAAAATATCCCAAAGAAGGGAGGTTCTGTGTTCTTAATCCGTGTAATCACCTCCTCAATGGTTTGGGAAAAGTTGGAGCAGGACCGGACTGGGAACATAACTCGAGCTGGGAATTTGCAACAGTCAATACATACTGGTGTAGGGGAGTACGAATTCACGAGGGCCCTTTAAGGAAAGGGGCGTAGCCCTGGTGACGGGAGGTGTTAAAGGACACCAGGAAGTAGAGGTAAACACAGGTGTGTGGATGAGAAATAAACGGCCACACCCAAAGAGAAATACTCGACTCTTCGTTCTTTCCGCACACCTACACTGATATTGTTTTTTTGTTTTTTTAAATGCACACAAACTGTTCAGAAAAAAAAAGGTTCCAGGGTTATTTACAGCGCTACAATTAAAGCTACCTAAATACAGAGTCATACAACCCATATCATGTGTTATGATATATCCTCAGAGCTCTAACTGGCCTTGAGTTGTCTATTATGACGCTCCGGTAGCTCCGAGTTACTGGAGGTGCTGTGATGCCGTCTGTTTATTCTGTCAGCAGGGGCATGGAGAAACGACAGGCCGGATTTTCATGAAACTTGGAGGAAGGGTGTCGCATCCGCTGAGGAAGAACCCATTCATGTTTAATTAACATGACACTGCAGAGAGTGGAGAGCACTCAGCTCTTCCTCGAGTTAATGGGCACTGAAGTAGAATATTCTTCACACCACCGTTTTTTCCCCCACTATTATCCAGACTTCCTGCTTTGGTTGTATCGATGTGCTCGTCTATTCTTCAGGTGATTTTGACATTGGTTTCGATGCCTCGCGTTCTAGCAATATTTTTTTTAAATTGTATGATCAATTGCAAGTAATACTATTTAAGTTTTATGTTATATTTCCGCACTAAAGTTGACTCCACCAATAAAAGAAATGTACATGAAACGTTTGTAATCTAAGTAATTACTATGTCCTGAAGTAGGATTGTGACTCGGTTTAACGAAGCGATTGCTTTGAATGTAAAGCGGTTGCTCATGAAATGTATACCACCTCAACTTTACACTACTCATATTATTATTAAGTAAATAAATCACTTTTAGAACGCATTACAAAAGTCATTACCGGAAGCCAATCAATACAAGTTCATGAATGACCATTGGCTTTATGAGGAGATTTAACTTTGAGAATTAATCATCTGCCCAGAATTGTATCATTGTAATCATTAGGCAAGGCAGTTATTTATTCCATTATACACTGAAATGTCATTACACTGTAATGACTAAGAGGAAAATTAGCATTCTCTGAGCTTAAACACAGGCCTCGCTCTACTCAGTCATGCTATGTCTCAATTATTAACCGTGTAAACTACGTCTCAGTGGAACCAAAACCCATAAATACAGCTCACAGTTTAAATGTCTTCAATGCAAACCGTGAGAAATCTTAATTTTTTATTGGATAGCCAGAATAGATGATCATGATTTACCGTGCGGAAAAACTATACATACAGACCTTTGATTCAGGTACGGGCCAAATTATTTTTGCATGATTTCATCAGGCAAATTGTTTAACATCAAAAGCTAACATTGTTGGGCATAATAATAATGAGCTGGTAGGTCATGTGAAATTTAAAACCACTCGGACCTTCCCAAAGTCTACTTTTCGATTACCTGTTAGGGTCACTGTTCACAACAATTGCTGTAGACCGTTTAACCACGTAGCCAACCGACACTGTGTAATCAAAAAAATCTGCACGTCGAAGAAATGTGATAATAGAGAGATGTAAATTTATCCATAAGGAGAGTGAGAAGAGGAGATAGGAGCTCAGTGTATCCTACATTTCAGTAATCTAGTCTAGAAGTTACACATCTTTTCATCTACTGCTCAGTAAAGCTCTACAGTGCTCATCATCTCCCCTGTAGGTTCATGAAAACAGACACTTGACCCTAAATCAAGTATTGACCAGGGGCGGCTTGTCCATAAGGGCGATTGGGGCGACGCACTGCCTCGGGGGGAAAAGAAAAAAGAAAAGAAAAAAGTTGCATTCTACCACTAGACGTCTGCTCTGCCTCTGTATGTCATTGTCCAATCAGGTAACAGTCATTCAGTCAGCCTAAAGTCGTGCTTCAAATGGCCCCGCCCCTTCTGGGGCGACTTTGGGCGAAATGAAAATCGCCCCAGACCTCTCCCATTGACTCCAATGTTAAACCCATTTTTTTCACAAAACAGAGCTCTCAATGCATTCTCTATGGCTTCCGGGAGGAGTCGCCCCTCCAGGTCTTGTCATCAGTAATCGACGTAAAAGCGTCTCAGTACGTCATACAGCTTCGACAGAGGCGTATTCAGTCGAGATGGCCGGTGCTCAGGGCAACAGCAGCGATTCAATTCTTTCTTTGAAAGAGACTCCTTTCGGTCGGCGTAACAATGAAGACACATTGGCAACAATATAAATCGGACCTCCTAGAGCAGCGGTCGCCAACACGTCGATCGCGATCGACCGGTAGATCTCGGAGACGTTCGCTGTCACTCTCCAAAATAAAATGAAAATAAAATCAGAAACACATTGTTCCTCATTCTCGAATATTTTCTAAAGTGTCTTCTGAAACGTTTTCTTCCTGTCGATCGACGTCAGAAAAGATCTCCGCCTGATTTTAATGAACGCCTGTAAACGGGTTCTCTGACAGCCGTGTTGTCAGCTGTGCTCCTGAAAGAGGAACATACCACTACAGGTGGGGCGCAGGGGAAATGCAGAAATACCTTTATTGATAACTTCACATGTTACACAAGGTCAAAGTACAAAGACATAAAACTAAGTCATCAATAAATATATGTTGAGATGCCTGTACCTTAGTGTAAATGTTTACGTTACGGCTTTAACAAGTTGCGTCTGCGCATGCGCGACAGCCGAGATTATTGGCGACTTGCCAGGTTTTACCTCCGTGAGTTCGGCTTTTCTGGTGTTGCCCTTCAAAACAAAAGCTCAACATTGAGCTTTGTTCTTGTCTGGTGGAGCAATCTGGTTTACTTGAAAGTGATTACAATTGCATTTATTCTATTATTTGAAAAAGCTCAGATGCAGGAGTCACAAATGGGGATCTGATATTTATTATTATTATAATTATTTAAATCTTGTTGAAAAAAAATCACCAAATCAAAGACCAGGAGCTGGATTACTGACAGCAGCTAACAGACGGCCTCAGACTGTCTGTGCTTATGAACTAACTACAAGCTCACAGACAGAGTTCAGTCAGCCGTCACACTGACTGGAGTCACATGACTTGATGGCATTGTGATGATGCTACACATAGACAGCTGTCTGAAGGTCTGTGGTTTGGGTTAATCATTATCAAAAAAATTGCCCCCCCTGAGATTTTTTTCAGGAGCCGCCACTGGTATTGACCTGTTTATATATTAACTGGTTGGGCTTTGTTCTTGCTCCAGATCAGATGGAGCAGTGCAATTTTGGTCATTTTGCTTTTTTTGCTGCTAACATTATTTCTCCATTATGTTAAATATCAGAAAATTATCTGTCCCATAAAGGGTACCTGTAGTGCAAAACAACAACGTGCTACATCCATTCGGCGCATCAAATAAATCATATTTACCCCGCCGCTATTGTCAACAAGTCACGCATAGCCCGAGGATTTACATTTCTTTGTCAACATTCCGAATCCGTGGGCGCAGCCATTTTGCTAGTTATTTACTCCAGCTCAAAGCTAACTATGACGTAGAGTCGTTGAAAGGAATTCAGCCAATCCGGAGCCACTTCTACACGCGTTGCTTCTTGGGATAGATCGGTGGCCTCAAGAATTACACAATCTATATCAGGGGTGCTCAATACGTCGATCGCGGCGACCTGCCAGTCGATCGCGGCGTAGTATTGGTAGATCGCATGACATAAAAAAAAATTGGCCGGCCCCCCTGTCACTTTCTCTATAGCGCCACATTACAGCAGAAGCACGTCATTTCTGTCTCTACGTGTTGCGCTGACAGTCCTCTGCCCGCCATCTCGTGCGCCGCGGAGCTCCCGACACCGGTTTGCGCGCATCGGGACGGACGGAGCAAAGAAAAAGTCACTAGCACCCCGAACATGTCGGCCGAACATTGCATCAATGAAAGACATCTCCAGCGCTGGCTTATGCGCGATGTAGCTATCAAGCTCACTCTTTTGTGTGAAGCAGATGAGGTCTAATGTCACTATATCAGGGCTCTCAAGTCTCACGCATTGAGCGTGAGACTCACGCATTTCGGTCTTATCTCACGCACTCCCGCCACACATCTAATTCCTCACGCTGAATAAACCTCTCGCCTAATTAATGCTTGAATGCAGGGTGCTCAATACGCCGATCGATTGTTGAGTAGAAATAGTCACTAGCACCCCGTCGACAACTCTTTTCGGCTCGATGCCGGCGCGCGCAACAGTCAGCTGTATCGGGTGCTGATGGAAATCTCACGCTTGCCTGTCTTCAAAACTTGAGAGCCCTGCTATATCATCGGACATAAGTTCGTGCTCTTTACAACAAATGCACTCGATGTCTGTTTTCTGTGGCACACATTTCCCACAACTGCACCAAACGTCCGCCGACTTGCGTGCACGGTCCGCACGGTGAAGCATCTGGACCGGCGGTCCTTCGGCATCAACTTCATCAGAATCATCGCTATCATCGCTGTCACAATTCACTAAATGGGGATAGTCTGCTTTTAAAGGTTCAAACAAGTATCCAGTTGCTGAATCAGACAATCTTTCATCGTCCATATTATCAATCTCTCAGCATTTGCTTGCGAGCGCTCGACGTTGTTTACATTGGTTTCTGAACACATCCGCTGTGGCTGGCTGTCGATCTCTCAACGATCTGACGTCACACCACCCGCGACATATTCAAGCTCCAGTGCAATGTCGCATGTCGGAGTTGAGGACTTTGAACAGCCTAAACTACGTATTGTTATTGTATACTGGACCGTCAGTGCATGAATAACCTTTAGAAACACATTATCCTTTGATCTGGCTACATATTGTTTTGCACTACAGGTACCCTTTAAGGTGCGTTCACACCAAAAGCGAAACTATTTTTTAATCCCATAAAAAGCCAACGTACAGACGCGTGTGGCTGCGATAGACGCGTTATTTTTCCGGGCGGCGTGTTTGGGCGTTAGGGCGACGCGATGTGGGCGACGCGTTTTCAGCGGAGCGTTTTCAGCGGCGCAATTTTCGCCCCGAGTTGAAATATTTCAACTTTGAGGCGGTCATCTCGCAACTCGGGCCAATCGGCTCGCGTGTTCCGCCTCGTAGCTGGAAGCGGAAGTCTTTCAGACGTAACAGTAACTTCATCGGTGAAAGTGACCGAGCTGAGTGAGCCTACGGGTGATGTCATCAACCCAAACACGAGGCGTTAGTGTGGGACGTCCACAACAAATACAAAGCAGAACTACTGGTTAGTTATTCTGGTGGATGAAGGAGATGATAACGGTCTTTACGGAGACGAGACACCGAGATAAGCCCGCCCTCGCGGGCTCTCGACGCTCATGGCGTGAACACGGTGAACGGTCGAGCGAGTAAACTCACGCGTTTTGGGTGACGCGAAAAATAGTTTAGCTTTTGGTGTGAACGCACCTTAAGTGTTAAAATCCTTTTGCTTGCGTATCAAGAAAAGCTACTATCTCAGGTTCTAGTGACTATATAGTTTCGGCATTGAGCCAACCTATTCTCTAACTTCCTCTATTCAGCTTTTCAGATTATTTAAAGTATTTTAAAAGTCCCTCTTTTCATTGCAGCTTCGGAGCATTTCATCAGCTCTTTCCAGATGATATGCAGCAGATGAGGCCAGATGTTCATATTTCTCTTCTGTCAATCATAATACATGATGATTAAATTACCTGAAGGACATGGTTATATATTTTGGTCCGACACAATAAGGTGAAATTGGCTATTACGACCATGTTATGTTAAAAATGTTTACATCTGTCTGTTTTGTCAGGTCACATTTGGTCATAACTGTCAATTTATTTCGGTCCTGTTCTTCGTTTGAAAATAATGTCCTTGACAATTTCTGTGTTCCTTCAGTCCGGGCTCATTTTAACCGTTTACTTGACAGCTGACTTCTCTGACTTGTGTTAGATGTACAAAAATAATAACAACGCTAAATTAGACAGAAAGAAAACTCTCAAGCAACAATCCATGATCAAGAAGTTCATGCTTCTACCCTTTTCTCCCTCTTTGACGGTTGCCACAAGCACAGAAAAGAAGAGAATAACTGCAAGTCACATTCGGAGCTCAGCGGACTGTATTTGAAATTGAACTCCTGCTATTCTGGCACACACTCATATAGAACTTATCAAAATGCATACAGTGCGAGCTGCCAAAGCCAGCTGTGATTGTTCTAACAAGGCCAATATGTCTCAAAATGAAGTCGATATTTGACTTTTTTGAAGTTTTATTACACTTTGTGAACTGTGTAATAACTTGTTTAAAATATCTTATTTTTATATGGTGCTAGTTGTATACTTTACAAAGACCTGCTGTGTCCTATGGACACACATCGATTGTGTTTGTTAGCACATACTCAATAAATAATCATCTCTTTGTCTCTCGTTGTATAAATGTTACCTTACGGGATGCAAGGGGGCGGTGCCTTATGCCTGTATTTCGTCAATAGGTCCAGAAGTGAAGACGGTTTTCTGAAATCGTTTCCCCTCTACCAGAGTTGACAGCATGTCAGTCAATATGCAAGGTCTCCCTGACATGTGAAAACTAGGAAGGTCAAGAACGAGATTGATGGAAATCAATTTTCATTCCTCCGTCCCCACTCTCCACAAATACAGTGTATCCGTGCAGGCCTTGTGCGTTTAATGAAAACCCCCTAAAAGAAGAGGTTAATCACAGACTGAACTCATTAAAGGAGGTGTTTGAC
The DNA here is from genome assembly GCF_029220125.1 of Pseudoliparis swirei. Lineage (NCBI taxonomy): Eukaryota > Metazoa > Chordata > Actinopteri > Perciformes > Liparidae > Pseudoliparis > Pseudoliparis swirei. The sequence goes on from NC_079389.1 coordinate 19,522,501, forward strand.
CCACTCACCAAATCTTTAGCAACAAATAATTCTTGCCTTTTTCAGCGGTTTAGCAGCATATAGTCAGTGCGTTTACATGATGGTATAATTCGAATCTTGCTTTAGTCGGACTATGCTATCTTTTGGGGGATCAGCTGTTATCCCAATATACATGGCAGTGAGTAATTCGAATCATTGGCCGAAAGCATGTCATATCCGATACGATAGGTGGCGCTGTTTTCATTACAACTCGTGGTGATACAGCCATTTCCGCTTGACCTCTTCACCACCACCAACAACAACATTTCGAGAAAGATGGCGAACAGAGAGCAAGGCGAAGCTACATCCCTCTACTATTTTTCCATGGTGTTAATAGGAGTACAGCGAATGCAAATGGCGCTATTGGCTGAGTTGATAACGGAGAAGATGCCGTAGTCAAGGTACACGGAGAATTTAATTTATCGCCTCTTTCGACTTCCGGGTCACGACATGGGAGGCGGAGGATCTCGAGCATCGCAAAGACGCAAAGTCCAGTTGCGAATCGAATTCAGAGTTACATGCCGCGAGAGTCGAATTATCAACTGGATCGGACCGAGCTATCCAGGGGTGTTAATCGGACCGAAGTCGGACCGCACATAGTCCGACTAAGGTGTTTACATGAAACGGATAATTCGATTTCAGTCCGACTAAGCCAATAATTCGATTGCATGTAACCGCACTGAGTGTCTCATGTCATGCCTTTGTCATTCATGACTTACTAAGAGTTTAATGCAGAAAGTCAGTGGCTTTTTGTCACACTATTGCTTGTCAAGAAGTAGTACCAACAATGTGTAACTTATTCAGAAATCTGCAGCCACGTGTAAAACTATTTACAAGGTATTTCAGGTGTAGCATTGCATTTATTATGTCCACTATTACATCACCCACACCGCCACAAAGAGGTAGTTGAATGTCTAGTTCTAATTTTAGAACTCATGTGCAGCTGCGCTCACTAGCCCCTCCCCCTCGCATTGCTGTAATGAAGCAGCTTAGATTGTAATTATGCACATGGTAAAGGTTCTTGGACCGGCTTCTGCGAATATTAGGCATCTTGATCGGACTACCAATGTAGATCTCACATCGCCAAACATGTCGAATTAAAATCTGATATTGGTTTGGGGATTTTTGCAGCATGGCGCCCTTGTAATCTAAATCAGCCTGAAGGTTTCCTCTCAATCTGTGTTGAATTAATGTATGGCGAGACGAGGATAGGAATGACTTTTTTGCGTCATCTGGGATATTGCCTCTGAGCAAGTCACATGTGATACTCAACAGCATTTCCGTTGTTCTTGTTGGATTTGACGATGTGGTGTGTATGCAATGATCTTGAGGGGGATAAAACATTTTCGTGAAAGTCTGATGCAAGATTCTTGTCGTTCTCTCGTGTTAAAATGCACAAATTGAGAGTGATGGTGAAGTAAGATAACGGTGCAATGAATAAAAAATACATAAAGTACATCTGAACTTGGGTTGGGGAGCATAATTCCAATGGCACGTGGAGTGTGGGGGATATGCATAAAAAAGACGAGCCAAAAATACTGCTGTATTATTATTGAGGGATGTTACAGAACACTGAGTCTAATACCCAGGATACATGCCAGGATGAAGTGACTGTATTCAAACGAAAAACATTTTAAACGGCATCAATTCATTAATTAAAACAAATAATGTTTTAACTCATGAATAGCTTAAAACAGGCTAAAAACATAACAGACATTAAACCTAAACATAAAAACAGCTGTTAGCTCTCTCTCTCTTTCCTGGAGGAGGTATTGGAGAGCGTAGTGAGGCTAGATGTTTAGTGATGTTTTTTTCTTTCATAGTTCACTAAGTGATTGAGTTGATGTGCTTTTGTCGGTTTTTCGGTGTATTTTTGTGCGTTTATTGGGGTTTTTGTAGAGGAAAACCGTGTTTCTTGTCAGGTTGGCGTTCTCTGAGACGGAGGATTGTGCAGGGCCATAGCTACAAACTCGATCCTGCTAGAACATTGGAAGAGCGCCAGATGTCGGCGCTGAGGCGAAGCTTCAGCGAAAGAGAAAAGGGGTCGAGGGGAAGGGATGTGGGGGTGAGGGATGTAGGGATGGGGTCGAGGGGAACGGGATGACGGTCGAGGGTAAGAAGTAAGGAGGTAGAGGGGTTAGACGGCAGAAGGTCGGCGCGGCGAGACGGCGGGTTGCCGGTGTCCCGCCGGTGTCCCAGTCGCTGGTGGGAATGTCGGCGCTGAGACGAAGCCTCTTCTAGCGAAAGAGATAAAAGGAAAAGGGGTCGAGGGGAAGGGATGTGGGGATGTAGGGATGGGGTCGAGGGGGACGGGATGACGGTAGAGGGGTTAGATGGGTGAGAGAGAGGGAGAAGGTCGGCGGGTTACCAGTGTCCTGGTAGCTGGTTGGAATGTCGCCGCTGAGACGAAGAGGGCGTGAATAGGTGTGACGTGTTTAAGTACCGTCGGCTCGAATGATTGGCTGAATGAGGGGCGTGGTCTCCCCTCCCGAACTATGTTCTGTAAAACCTCCTTTCTCCATTATGTTAAATATCAGAAAATTATCTGTCCCTTAAAGGGTACCTGTAGTGCAAAACAACAACGTGCTACATCCATTCGGCGCATCAAATAAATCATATTTACCCCGCCGCTATTGTCAACAAGTCACGCATAGCCCGAGGATTTACATTTCTTTGTCAACATTCCGAATCCGTGGGCGCAGCCATTTTGCTAGTTATTTACTCCAGCTCAAAGCTAACTATGACGTAGAGTCGTTGAAAGGAATTCAGCCAATCCGAGCCACTTCTACGCGTTGCTTCTTGGGATAGATCGGTGGCCTCAAGAATTACACAATCTATATCAGGGGTGCTCAATACGTCGATCGCGGCGACCTGCCAGTCGATCGCGGCGTAGTATTGGTAGATCGCATGACATAAAAAATTGGCGGCCCCTGTCACTTTCTCTATAGCGCCACATTACAGCAGAAGCACGTCATTTCTGTCTCTACGTGTTGCGCTGACAGTCCTCTGCCCGCCATCTCGTGCGCCGCGGAGCTCCCGACACCGGTTTGCGCGCATCGGGACGGACGGAGCAAAGAAAAAGTCACTAGCACCCCCGAACATGTCGGCCGAACATTGCATCAATGAAAGACATCTCCAGCGCTGGCTTATGCGCGATGTAGCTATCAAGCTCACTCTTTTGTGTGAAGCAGATGAGGTCTAATGTCACTATATCAGGGCTCTCAAGTCTCACGCATTGAGCGTGAGACTCACGCATTTCGGTCTTATCTCACGCACTCCGCCACACATCTAATTCCTCACGCTGAAAAAACCTCTCGGCTATTTAATGCTTGAATGCAAGGGTGCTCAATACGCCGATCGATTGTTGAGTAGAAATAGTCACTAGCACCCCGTCGACAACTCTTTTCGGCTCGATGCGTAGCGCAACAGTCAGCTGTATCGGTGCTGATGGAAATCTCACGCTTGCCTGTCTTCAAAACTTGAGAGCCCTGCTATATCATCGGACATAAGTTCGTGCTCTTTACAACAAATGCACTCGATGTCTGTTTTCTGTGGCACACATTTCCCACAACTGCACCAAACGTCCGCCGACTTGCGTGCACGGTCCGCACGGTGAAGCATCTGGACCGCGGTCCTTCGCATCAACTTCATCAGAATCATCGCTATCATCGCTGTCACAATTCACTAAATGGGGATAGTCTGCTTTTAAAGGTTCAAACAAGTATCCAGTTGCTGAATCAGACAATCTTTCATCGTCCATATTATCAATCTCTCAGCATTTGCTTGCGAGCGCTCGACGTTGTTTATATTGGTATCTGAACACATCCGCTGTGGCTGGCTGTCGATCTATCAACGATCTGACGTCACACCACCCGCGACATATTCAAGCTCCAGTGCAATGTCGCATGTCGGAGTTGAGGACTTTGAACAGCCTAAACTACGTATTGTTGTTGTATACTGGACCGTCAGTGCATGAATAACCTTTAGAAACACATTATCCTTTGATCTGGCTACATATTGTTTTGCACTACAGGTACCCTTTAAGGTGCGTTCACACCAAAAGCGAAACTATTTTTTCGCGCGGCCGAATCCCATGAAAAGTCAACGTACAGACGCGTGTGGCTGCGATAGACGCGTTATTTTTCCGGGCGGCGTGTTTGGGGCGTTAGGGGCGACGCGATGTGGGCGACGCGTTTTCAGCGGAGCGTTTTCAGCGGCGCAATTTTCGCCCCGAGTTGAAATATTTCAACTTTGAGGCGGTCATCTCGCAACTCGGGCCAATCGGCTCGCGTGTTCCGCTCTCGTAGCTGGAAGCGGAAGTCTTTCAGACGTAACAGTAACTTCATCGGTGAAAGTGACCGAGCTGAGTGAGCCTACGGGTGATGTCATGAACCCAAACACGAGGGCGTTAGTGTGTGGGACGTCCACAACAAATACAAAGCAGAACTACTGGTTAGTTATTCTGGTGGATGAAGGAGATGATAACGGTCTTTACGGAGACGAGACACCGAGATAAGCCCCGCCCCTCGCGGAGCGTCTCGACGCTCATGGCGTGAACACGGTGAACGGTCGAGCGAGTAAACTCACGCGTTTTGGGTGACGCGAAAAATAGTTTAGCTTTTGGTGTGAACGCACCTTAAGTGTTAAAATCCTTTTGCTTGCGTATCAAGAAAAGCTACTATCTCAGGTTCTAGTGACTATATAGTTTCGGCATTGAGCCAACCTATTCTCTAACTTCCTCTATTCAGCTTTTCAGATTATTTAAAGTATTTTAAAAGTCCCTCTTTTCATTGCAGCTTCGGAGCATTTCATCAGCTCTTTCCAGATGATATGCAGCAGATGAGGCCAGATGTTCATATTTCTCTTCTGTCAATCATAATACATGATGATTAAATTACCTGAAGGACATGGTTATATATTTTGGTCCGACACAATAAGGTGAAATTGGCTATTACGACCATGTTATGTTAAAAATGTTTACATCTGTCTCTGTTTTGTCAGGTCACATTTGGTCATAACTGTCAATTTATTTCGGTCCTGTTCTTCGTTTGAAAATAATGTCCTTGACAATTTCTGTGTTCCTTCAGTCCGGGCTCATTTTAACCGTTTACTTGACAGCTGACTTCTCTGACTTGTGTTAGATGTACAAAAATAATAACAACGCTAAATTAGACAGAAAGAAAACTCTCAAGCAACAATCCATGATCAAGAAGTTCATGCTTCTACCCTTTTCTCCCTCTTTGACGGTTGCCACAAGCACAGAAAAGAGAAGAGAATAACTGCAAGTCACATTCGGAGCTCAGCGGACTGTATTTGAAATTGAACTCCTGCTATTCTGGCACACACTCATATAGAACTTATCAAAATGCATACAGTGCGAGCTGCCAAAGCCAGCTGTGATTGTTCTAACAAGGCCAATATGTCTCAAAATGAAGTCGATATTTGACTTTTTTGAAGTTTTATTACACTTTGTGAACTGTGTAATAACTTGTTTAAAATATCTTATTTTTATATGGTGCTAGTTGTATACTTTACAAAGACCTGCTGTGTCCTATGGACACACATCGATTGTGTTTGTTAGCACATACTCAATAAATAATCATCTCTTTGTCTCTCGTTGTATAAATGTTACCTTACGGGATGCAAGGGGGCGGTGCCTTATGCCTGTATTTCGTCAATAGGTCCAGAAGTGAAGACGGTTTTCTGAAATCGTTTCCCCTCTACCAGAGTTGACAGCATGTCAGTCAATATGCAAGGTCTCCCTGACATGTGAAAACTAGGAAGGTCAAGAACGAGATTGATGGAAATCAATTTTCATTCCTCCGTCCCCACTCTCCACAAATACAGTGTATCCGTGCAGGCCTTGTGCGTTTAATGAAAACCCCCTAAAAGAAGAGGTTAATCACAGACTGAACTCATTAAAGGAGGTGTTTGACCCACTCACCAAATCTTTAGCAACAAATAATTATTGCCTTTTTCAGCGGTTTAGCAGCATATAGTCAGTGCGTTTACATGATGGTATAATTCGAATCTTGCTTTAGTCGGACTATGCTATCTTTTGGGGGATCAGCTGTTATCCCAATATACATGGCAGTGAGTAATTCGAATCATTGGCGAAAGCATGTCATATCCGATACGATAGGTGGCGCTGTTTTCATTACAACTCGTGGTGATACAGCCATTTCCGCTTGACCTCTTCACCACCACCAACAACAACATTTCGAGAAAGATGGCAAACAGAGAGCAAGGCGAAGCTACATCCCTCTACTATTTTTCCATGGTGTTAATAGGAGTACAGCGAATGCAAATGGCGCTATTGGCTGAGTTGATAACGGAGAGAAGATGCCGTAGCCGAAGGTACACGGAGAATTTAATTTATCGCCTCTTTCGACTTCCGGGTCACGACATGGGAGGGCGGAGGGATCTCGAGCATGCGCAAAGACGCAAAGTCCAGTTGCGAATCGAATTCAGAGTTACATGCCGCGAGAGTCGAATTATCAACTGGATCGGACCGAGCTATCCAGGGTGTTAATCGGACAAGTCGGACCGCACATAGTCCGACTAAGGTGTTTACATGAAACGGATAATTCGATTTCAGTCCGACTAAGCCAATAATTCGATTGCATGTAACCGCACTGAGTGTCTCATGTCATGCCTTTGTCATTCATGACTTACTAAGAGTTTAATTCAGAAAGTCAGTGGCTTTTTGTCACACTATTGCTTGTCAAGAAGTAGTACCAACAATGTGTAACTTATTCAGAAATCTGCAGCCACGTGTAAAACTATTTACAAGGTATTTCAGGTGTAGCATTGCATTTATTATGTCCACTATTACATCACCCACACCGCCACAAAGAGGTAGTTGAATGTCTAGTTCTAATTTTAGAACTCATGTGCAGCTGCGCTCACTAGCCCCTCCCCCTCGCATTGCTGTAATGAAGCAGCTTAGATTGTAATTATGCACATGGTAAAGGTTCTTGGACCGGCTTCTGCGAATATTAGGCATCTTGATCGGACTACCAATGTAGATCTCACATCGCCAAACATGTCGAATTAAAATCTGATATTGGTTTGGGGATTTTTGCAGCATGGCGCCCTTGTAATCTAAATCAGCCTGAAGGTTTCCTCTCAATCTGTGTTGAATTAATGTATGGCGAGACGAGGATAGGAATGACTTTTTTGCGTCATCTGGGATATTGCCTCTGAGCAAGTCACATGTGATACTCAACAGCATTTCCGTTGTTCTTGTTGGATTTGACGATGTGGTGTGCATGCAATGATCTTGAGGGGGATAAAACATTTTCGTGAAAGTCTGATGCAAGATTCTTGTCGTTCTCTCATGTTAAAATGCACAAATTGAGAGTGATGGTGAAGTAAGATAACGGTGCAATGAATAAAAAATACATAAAGTACATCTGAACTTGGGTTGGGGAGCATAATTCCAATGGCACGTGGAGTGTGGGGGGATATGCATAAAAAAAGACGCAGGCCAAAAATACTGCTGTATTATTATTGAGGGATGTTACAGAACACTGAGTCCAATCCCCAGGATACATGCCAGGATGAAGTGACTGTATTCAAACGAAAAACATTTTAAACTGCATCAATTCATTAATTAAAACAAATAATGTTTTAACTCATGAATAGCTTAAAACAGGCTAAATACATAACAGACATTAAACCTAAACATAAAAACAGCTGTTAGCTCTCTCTCTCTTTCCTGGAGGAGGTATTGGAGAGCGTAGTGAGGCTAGATGTTTAGTGATGTTTTTTTCTTTCATAGTTCACTAAGTGATTGAGTTGATGTGCTTTTGTCGGTTTTTCGGTGTATTTTTGTGCGTTTATTGGGGTTTTTGTAGAGGGAAAACCGTGTTTCTTGTCAGGGTTGGCGTTCTCTGAGACGGAGGATTGTGCACGGGGCCATAGCTACAAACTCGATCCTGCGTTAGAACACTATCCTTTCCTTCTTTTTATTTATGGTCCAAATTACTCTGCTAAAAGAAAACATGTCCACACACACAAATGAATTTCCTTTCAGGACTGGCCAAACTAGCAATTTGGAAAACAAGTAAAAACTGTGTGAGGGTTAAAGGGTCGGAAGGCGTGAGTTTGATTTTGAGGAGGCTCCTGAGTGCTCGGCTGAGGATGGAGTTTAGTTTTTACAGACTCACAAAAAACGAGGAACTCTTTGTGAACTTTTGGGCTCTGAAGGACGTCCTTTTCAGGCGATGCTTTGGTTCTGAACCTATGAGTTGTGTTTTTTCTTAACTCATGATTTCTTGGTTTAGTTGTTGTATTGCATGATTTAGTTTTGTTGTACGTTTTTGATAAACAGTAAAACTGTGAACTGATTTGTGTGAGGAAATAAAGACCCTAGAAAATCTCTCTTTTTCTCTTTCTCTCTTTCTCTCTCTTTCCAGACGACGGTTCACATGAACGTCTCCTCAAGATGCTCGCGTAAATGTCAAATTGCATCATCAGTGGGCATGGGTGACAAAGATCATTTGGATCATGAACGGTTCCATCATCTCTGAATACATATTTTATTCATAGAAATGTGAACACCCTTGTGTTGTCGTGCTCTAGGGTAAGCATATTTACCTGTGTGGCAGACACATTCACATGCATATTCAGGAGTTGCGGGGAAGATTGGATGAGTGAACACAAAAAGAGGAAAAAAGCAGAAAAAGAGAAAAGTAACGGCTGCTGTCAGCATAATATTAGCATGGATGCAGTATGATTGTGAGCTTTACTCAAAGCACAGGCAGTATTATTAAAGAATGTCTTCTATTATTATGGGAGGCCTAAGAATAATGCTTCACTGTGAGTTTTCTTTTACTGCAAGCACTTTTTAAACCTCTTTCTCAACTACAAAGCACCAAACTGCATACATTATGCATTTAAGAGATTCCCCGCGCAGCTGATGTAACCATTCAAGTTAGTTTGTACACCCTCTGGCAGCTTGCCAACACATTATTAAATAAATAAATACCTGTTGAGGCTCTGGAAAACATATAACTCAGCTTTACAAAAAAAGAAAAAGTAGTAATTTTGTAGCTTCATTTGCTGTTTGATTGAGCACCGATAAGCTTCTCAGAGTGGATGTCCAACCTGCCATAGCCTCCGGTTTGTTTCTGTCTTCATGGCATTGAATTTGTGAGTTCAAAAGCAATGAAAAACGTTCTTAAATGGGAGCTGTGCAGAAGCACGAGACCTTTCTAATGCAGCAACTGTTTGAGATACATTAAATGCTTGGCATGGAACTGCTGGCAGCGCCGATGAAATGTGTATTGGATGTTGGCCGTAACTCCCTGTTTATTCAAAAATATTCAACGTGTCAAGCTACCGGCTGTTGTTTAAAAGATCCTAAAAGTATCGCCTCTCTTGTAGGAACCACGAAGTTGCAGATCTCATCTACTTGCATGACATTTTCTCAAACTTTTCTTAATTTTGTTCATTCATAGTTCACCGAGTGATAGAGTTATTGTGTTCTTCTCTCAGGGTCGGCGTTCTCGGAGACGACGTCCCCGTCATTGAGGCATGGAGTTCGGGTTCAGCTGTGAGTGAAACAATGGCTTCCAAGCAGCTTATTGGCTAAAGCCATTTTTATGAAAGCTGATAAAATCATAAAACCGACGGATCATTTGCTCCTGCAAGATCTGGCTTATCGCGACTCGTCACTTCAATGCGAAGAGAGAGAGCCTTGCATAGGTGGGAGATAGAGGGCCCGTCTCAAGATACCCCCACAGCAACTCTCATTATGCACTTATGAGCTTCCAGCCCATCGGGAGACGTGTATGTTGCTCTTTGAAGCCGTCAGCGACACCTTCAAAGCAAAGGCTCCTCTTTGAAGATTTCCCCGCCGTTTTCCTCCTCCAAATGACATCTCTTTATTCAGCTGAGGAATTAAAACTACGCCATTGCACACTCGTGTCACAGGATTGTCGTGGCCTTGTGATAGCCGGTCTTGATACGTCGCACTTGTTAGTTTGTAATAGTTTATTTTGATAACATCTGCAGAGGTCTTATGTTTTAAATTAATACATATAGAAAGATATTATAATAGAAAATATTAGGGAGAATATTGATATTGTTATTAATGTATTATGACGCATAGGGGTAATGTTTACTCTATGCAAATGTAAATGGCAAGAATTAATGTATGTTGCATGAGAGTGACTGTATGTTAGTATTATAGATTGACGAGGCCGGTTGAATTCCGTGAAGTGACTTACAATAACAAGGGACTTTTATTGTGAAGGTGACTTTAATGCGGATAATAACAAGACGGGTATTCTGTCCTAGCAATTGTGTGCATCCTTACAAGGCACAGACAGATAGCTAACCAAAGAGTGCAGAAGGAATGACGCTCCAGAATGTTTTGTTGATGAACTTTACTTTCAGATGTTCATTCTTTAGTTAACTCTGTTGCTCTTCTTTTCTCTCTTTTCAGTGTGGTAAAACTATAAAATAAACAGAAAGACAACATATCACATATGTCTCATTACTATATCGTTAAACATGTGTCTTGTAAACAAGCAAAATACAAAACATATCCGACAATAACCACAAGCTACATAGTTAGCAAACACGGGCTAGTTAGCAAGCTAGTCATGCCAGCATAGGTTCATAACCAAACGTAAAATTATGCTAATTCGTTTTCTTTAGAATTATCACAGAGGTATTTTGTAACTGTTACCATCTTATGTCTCAAGCAATTATAACATAGAACACTTACGGATGTATTTACTCCAAGGATCTGACCGCTAGAAACTGCTTCGATCCATACAGCTCTTTGAACAGGTTAGAACTGGATTTTGGCGGAGCAAAACAAAAAATACACCAGCAGGTGTCTTTCTTGGACAAGCTTAAACAATAAAGAGAGCAAACTCAGTAAATTAAGTCAGAACACTCCCCGTCTGGTATGATTAATATTATACCACTACATTACTACATTATCCCGGGAAAGCAGCAAAACAACATCGTTAATGGGTCTCAGATATTCTTTTACAGTCCCTTGATTTACAGTCTTGACCATGACCTTACGAACTCTGTTGTCACTGCTTTGTGATAAGTCCTACTGGCCACTCTTTGCGTTTCACCTGACAGTCTTTGAGCAGGACGACATCACCTTCCTGAAGGTTCTGTTCTCTGTCCATTTCCTTCGAGGCTGTAGAGTTGTTAGATATTTCTGTCTCCATCTTTTCCAGAAAGAGTCCGCCATGTTCTGGACTTGTCGCCACTGACTTTTGTGCAGATGATCCATTTTGAAGTCGCCCGGAGGCAGGGGGAGCGCTTGCTTTCTGGGTCAGTAGCAGAACCTCTGTGTCGGACAATATGGGGGTCAAAGGTCGAGAGTTCATGATGGCTATGACCTCAGCCATAAGTGTGGTCAACACTTCGTGTGTGAGTCGTGTGGCGCTGTTTGTCAACAAAAGTCCATCGAGGACAGCCGTCGCAGCTCAATCATTCTTTCCCATGCTCCTCCCATGTGGGAGGAATTGAATGACCAGGTGCAGCCTCGGTCTTGCAAGAGCAGTTTGATCTCTGGATCTTCTGTGTTGATTTGTAGCTCTGCAGGCCCCTACAAAGTTTGTGCCTCTGTCTGACCGCAGATGTTGAACTGGGACATGGACTCGATCACCTCCAGGTGAACAGCCCTTGTGCTAGCAGCTAAAACATGACGCCCACCTTTTGTTTTCTGCGCTGCCGCCTCTTGTGCGGTGGCGTCAACTCCATGGGCCAAAGACGTCCAGCCCTGTGTGTGTGAATGGAGGATGATCTGCCATTTTCTGATTTTCAAGCCTTCCTCTCATCTTCCTACACGCCTGCATTGGTGGATTAGACCAGAGATGATCCACAGTCCCGCTGGAAGTATCGTGCCATGGTAAAAAGACGGCTTGATGTGCCACTTGACTGTGGTAGTGCTGAATGAGCAGATTGGTGGTTTGGTGGTATGATCAGAGGATGCTTTTCTTGGTCAGAAAGATCAGCTGCTTTATGTGACCCGCCACTCATCAGTCCTCGCTGTCGATGAAGGGATCTAGTCTCTTGGTGAGCTGTCTTGTGACACACTTCTGTGTTGTGTTAGGCTTTTGAATTCATCTTTGTACGCTTCTCTGTACAGCTTTGATGATGGTAGACTTGGCCTGTGAGCGTTCTGTCGTGCAGGTTTCATGCACGTATGCCATTTCTTGAGAGAATGACTTTGCTACATGGGTGAGTGTGGCAAGCTGGCTCACAAGAGATTTCCAGCTAGAAAAGCGTTGGAATCTGTTTGTGACCTTGGTGGCCAATGTGGTTGCCAGGGTGAATCTCCATGTCCAGATCTGGGCCTTTGAGCTGGAATGCTCCACCACACTGTTTTCTGCTGCATCTAGAACCAGTTTGTGAGCTGCAAGTGAGCTTGATCTGTCCGGACATATTGCCTCCGCGAGGTGCTGTGGATGAGTGACAAGCTTCACGTGGTGAGTCAGGGCGGCACAAGAGGGCCCCAGGCCCCTCGCCTTTGACTTGAATGCTTTTTAGTGCGGTGTGAAGAATGAGGTTCTGCTGGCTGATGGACCCTGTCGAGGCAGATCTCGCCCTCTGATGACCAACCCAAATAAAAACGCTGCATACGGTGTGTTGTGAGGTCCATTGTACTGCTCACGTACCTTGTGCACACTCAGGACTCCTCCCAGGAGAAGAAGTATCTGCGCATCCGGATCTAGAGGTGGTATCTTGTCTCGCACCCGGAGAGGTGAGCAAAGTGTCGTGTGATGTCTGCCGTTGGAATTTCTGACTTGTCATCTGGTATTGTGTTGCATTCGATGAGGGAGGAAGTGCTACTGTAGATTTCCCATCGAGTGACTCTACTGTGAAGCTACATGCCTTTCTCCCGCCCGCTCAACTGTGCCTGAGCACATCCTCAGCGTGTAGGGAGAGGAGTCTCCAATGCGGAACAGAACTGTGTCTTGGCCAGTGACCTGTTGCTCTGTTCATCCAATATTGCATAAACATGTTGAGCTCTTTCGCGATGTTTTGAAGGATAAACTTTGACCAGGCATACTTTGGAGCACGACCTGGGCTGGGGAGAAGTGCCACATATTTCTGTGCATTTCGTAGTGACATCAAGTTGCTGTTCGCTTTGCTCTGGTTCACTCTTGGTCTCTTCAGATGACCAGGGGGCGGGACCAGGATGACAGACAGTTTGCAGTCTTTTGCAACATGTTTAGTGGAGGCACAGCAATGATAACAAATATAATTTTCTCTAAGATAGGCCTTACGGTCATCCAGGTGCTTAATCCTAAAGCCCGACACTTGAAGAGATGGCACAATGTTTGTCTGGTTCATTGTTTTGCTTGTCTGCTTGGCTGCTTTCTTAACAAAGACGGATGGTTTGTTACTCACGTTGACTCTCTCTGTTTTCATGCTGTTTGAGTAAAGAGAAGACGAAACTCGGGTCATTTCGAGTCTTTGCTTGATTGCAGATAAACTTCACGAAAAACTGAAAGGTGGAAATGATACCTTGAACTCTTCTTTGTATCTGGTTTTCTTGAAGGCCGTATGGGTTTTTCAACTATGGGTTTCACACCTCTAGCCCGTCGTCGAGATGCCCGCCCGGCCCGGTGTTTTCACCACTCTAGCCGTCGACGATATGCAAGCCCGTTAGGCCCACTTTGCAGACTCTAGCTCTTGTAGCAGGTCTCCCAGCTCTCTCAGTCGGAGGGGTCGTTATTTGAGACGCGAGGAAATCTTCAAGCCGTTTCAGTAGGGCATGTTCGATCACCTCTGGGCAGCCGTAGCAGTCCTCTAGACGCTGCCCCATGGTCTCCACTCCTTTATCTGGACTTGTGACATGGACTGACCTGATTCGCGTGGCATGAGTGGCTGACTCGGACAAGCCATTTGACTAGTAAAGTTCTTCTCTGTGTGTCAGGTTGAGGTCCTGTGTGATGCTTTGTTCTCTGGGCGATCGTCGAATTGGTCAATCCTGAGCTCACCATCTCTTTCCTTATCAAGTATGTGGAGAAGTTGTTGCATGAGAAGGGGCGCTGGGGTACCTGCTTGGCGTTGGAATGTTGTTTGGGCCCACGTAGTCGGCCTCGAGGCAGTGGGAGGTTGGCGGTGCCTGCTTGACATTGAATCGTCATGGAGGCCCGCTCCGCTGTGGGTGGTTGGTTGCCTGAGGAACAATTGAGCAGGGTGTTGCGGCTGAAGCATATGCAGCTGAGCAGTTGGTTCTCTGTCGTCTGCTGGGACGTAAGGAGAGCTGTGGAGCGTGTTGCACTGGAGTGTTCTGCACGTCCTCTGTGCGCTGAGCTCGGTTTTCATCACCTGTATCCAGTAGCTGGTTGTCTTCCCACTCGGCTGCAGCCTGATAGGCTTCTGCCTCCTTCTCTAACTGTGGCGTGAAAGATCAGCCTCCAGCTCTGCTTCGTGTTGCTTCAGCTAATACTTTCTGCTTTTGTTCTTCAATATTTCACTTTGATGCTTCAGCCCTAGCCCTTGCTTTTGTCGTGAGACCTCGTTTCTAAAGTCACTTGTGCTTTGTCTTCTTGCGAGGTCGTCATTTTTGTAGCTGCGTTTCTGACAGTTGAGTGATTCAAGTTGCTTCTTTGTCTTCATTTACTATTCTGTCCTAGCAATTGTGTGCATCCTTACAAGGCACAGACAGATAGCTAACCAAAGAGTGCAGAAGGAATGGCGCTCCAGAATGTTTTGTTGATGAACAGATGTTCATTCTTTAGTTAACTCTGTTGCTCTTCTTTTCTCTCTTTTCAGTGTGGTAAAACTATAAAATAAACAGAAAGACAACATATCACATATGTCTCATTACTATATCGTTAAACATGTGTCTTGTAAACAAGCAAAATACAAAACATATCCGACAATAACCACAAGCTACATAGTTAGCAAACACGGGCTAGTTAGCAAGCTAGTCATGCCAGCATAGGTTCATAAAAATTATGCTAATTCGTTTCTTTAGAATTATCACAGAGGTATTTTGTAACTGTTACCATCTTATGTCTCAAGCAATTATAACATAGAACACTTACTTACTCCAAGGATCTGACCGCTAGAAACTGCTTCGATCCATACAGCTCTTTGAACAGGTTAGAACTGGATTTTGGTGTCTTTCAGAGCAAACTCAGTAAATTAAGTCAGAACAACGGGACTCTTATTGTGAAAATACTTGTTTAGCGACTTGACCGGAAGTGAAGTTTTGACCGGGGCCAGGGACATTGAGTATAAAACTCCGTGGATTAGAGAAATCGGGTCTCTTCCACAGGTATTCTCGACGCCGGAAGGAGGGCGGAGGAGCCGATGAAGAGCACGATTGTGAGCCTTGAATGTTTGTTTTACCCTTCCTGCCATTAAATATTGATAACTTAATTCACACGCGTCCGGAAGCCTGTTTTCCATCATTTGCGAAGTGCCCAGTTTCAGAATTACTTAACACACTTGACGTCATACATCGGGTAACACGAAATATGTATCTGATGGATGGAGAATTTACAATCTGACTTAATGTCATATCCAAATAAACATGTTCTGCCTGCTGGAATAGCCAGGTCTAAAACTATTTCTGAATGGCATCTACTGTTCCAATTCTGCGTCATATGCTCACCCGCTCCAATGGTAAGCCAACATATTCTTGGGGGTGTGGGGGGTTGACAGCTCGTGTTGTTGACAAGACATTCCCATCAGCCTGAACTGCACTTCATGTTTACGGCTAATTAGCAAACGATAGCATGGCAACACGCTAATCTACAGTTTATTCTCACGTTCCGCATGGACGACTTGTTCTTGGTTTTGAAAACAACAAAAGGGAATCCAAATAAGTTAATCTGTTTTTGTTCTCCATGCCCTCGTCCTTCGAAAAAGGGGCTCACACTTTGCCCCGGATAATTTCCTCCAGTATAAAAGGACAGAGTTAAATGGTCACACTGTATTCCCAATCATGCAGCAGAGACACCACCCTTCACCTTGTTGACCCTTGGAAGAACGGAAATAACCAGAATGAGATTTTAATTACATTAATTGAGAAATAGCCATTTGGTCCTTAAATCTGTTACCAGGCCATGACTCCATTATCCGAGGAGTGGGGGTACCTAATTGTTATTGCTTTGGTGCTTTGCATTTCCATTATGTCTGGTTTCTTTGCTACTTATCTCTTAACTGTGTCTTTGATGTTAATCAGATGGGAAATTGTCATTTGCTGCAGCACCGGGATGGACCTCCATTGATTGGTGTTCTCACAGTTGTCACCCAGCCGGCACTTGTGACACTTCAATATTGTATCTTTTATGCAATCTTGCACAGGGTGATATGGTTATGCATTTAAATGGCAAACTTAGCAAACAAGAATTTACAGGCAAAGCTGTGAGGGCAATTTGTAGCTTTCAAGCTTTACTGTTCTGCATATGCAAATCAACAACAGGTTATTTGAATTGTAGCTGTTTTGTAATCTCAACATAAACTGTGAAGAAGATCTAAGATACTCATCAGTTAAATAAGTACATCACGTAAAGTGAAGGGTTCGTCTTGTCTGAACTAAAATAGCATAAATATGCTGTAGTTTTTGTCGAATGATCTTTCTAATCATGTTGCGTTCATGAAGGCGAAGCTTACATTTTTCAGCTCCCACCATCTGCTGTTTGTAATGCTGCTCAATACATAACAATTATGGGATTTTTAACTCCATTAAGTTAATTGTTTTGTTGTTAAATAGGCACCATTACGTTAATAGTGTTATTGAATGAATTTATGCTCAAGAGCTCTCATTACAAACCAGTCTTCTAAATTAGTTTACCCTGTTTTCTTGTTTTCATCCTCAATATTTTGAGTGCAACAGGCTGTCATCAAAGAGCTGGGTGGACAACACGTTTCCTTTCTCTGTTGATCATTTCAGGTCCGTTATGAATATGATCACACCTTTTACATTGAACTGAAGACATTACAATATGACAAAATATATTGTAGACGTTGTCCAATGTTTATGTTAAAAATCTGTTTAATACCAGAGTCCAATGCTGATGCTTGGCATTGTGTCACTTGGCCTAAGCTATGAAAGATAACAGATGGTGCCTTTGTTCATCAGCAAAGGATATCAATAATTTAGTCAATCAATCAGTAAATCAATAATTAGCAACATGCCTGCCATTTTAATGTTACAGTACAACACGTTGGTGGCCAGAAGCATAACGCCATGCATGACGGTTGCTAATAGAGCGTTTAGTGGCGCACTAGTTGTAAGGACTCTTCAGTCTTCTGCATCAAGAGGGGTTGGAATAGCATGTGGGTTCATCTTCTGAACAGATGGGACTTGTTATTGATCAGCTGTTCTAGATACTAAGTAACCACTTATGTGTCCAGCTCGTCCTCAAACACTGTTTACAAGATACATCTGTTAATCTCTTCATTTGGTCATAAACACATGAGAAACATACTCTTTCTGAATAACCCTAGACTTAAAAAAATGACATGTAAAGGTTTCCCATTTTAAATATATTGTATTGTAAAGCAAGCTTTTTTTAAATTACAGTGATAACATCCAAATATTCTGTGCTTATGAGCTTTTGTCTGCTTATGCGCTCTTGTAACTTTTATTTTAATGTCGGGGACTGCAGATGAAAATGAGCCTGTATGGCTACATCTGGCACCATAGCATGACAGAATAAAGAGCTCATCTAAATAATGTGTATTGTCCTTTCTTAAATAAAATAAACAAACATTAACAGCATTGGCATGATAGTGTGAAGCGATTAGAGAAGAATGCTACGTTGAAGATCGCCTGTTCAGCATTAATTATTCATCCCAGTCATTGCGTTGAGTACTTCAATAAAATGTTGTGTTTTGAATGGTATTTGAAGTTGAAAGGATATTTACCTCTGCTGAAGTTTAGCTGAAATGCTGTCTGAGGTAAAGAAAATCAAAGCGAGGGAGAACAGACTATCTTCCACATGCCTCCCTGGGGTAGATGATTCATATTCAAAAATAGAAGATTTCTGACTCTACCTGGTACAGATTTTTTAGCAGTGGAAAATAACTTCAAAACACTCCTGCATTAGCTGAAAGGGTGAAGTGGAAAGATATGCGTAAGCTTTCTTTCTAAGGAAATCAACGCTGTTATGTTTTGTATGAATATATATATATTCACCTTTCAAAGAGTATTTCTCCAGTTGTAATTATTTTAATTATCAGCCAACATTGCACACAATTTACCGCGTGTGAAATGAAGCATTCGGAAATACATTACAATCTCCACTTCTGGAGCTGATTACCTTCGCATTCAAAATGCGGAAGGTTATGTTTTGATCGCCGTGTATTTATTTATTTATTTATTTGTATGCGTGTTATTCGCATAACAAAAAAAGTTTTAAACCGAATCGCCTGAAATTTGGTGGGATGATTGGTTATTATCCGGGGACCATTTGATTGGATTTTGGGATCAATCGGGTCAAAGGTCAAGGTCATGGATAGGTCAAAATCTTCTTTTTACCATAGCACGGTCAATTTTTATCCAATTGGCATGCAACTAATGCCAACATGTTCATAATTCAATGCCCAATCTCGTGATATGCGAAGGTATGCGCTCTACCGAGTGCCCATTCTAGTTATTTTTGTGAACATGTACAGTTCAATTTCAGACTTAGTCTGCAATCACGCGGGTGGGTTGCAGTTCATTTTCTATGCATTTCAGACAGCTGGACCATTGCCAAGTTTTAAAACCATGTAATAATAGAATAATAATAATAGACAGTGGCATACACAAACTAAAGAATGGGACCAAACTATCGCACACTAATGGTGCAAGCAGTGCATTCCAGCACCTGCCCATGAGCCATGAAAACAAATGAGTGGAGGAGACCTACAGGCTAGAAGCCTCTTGACTTATGCATGTCTTCTTACAAGGCATGGTGGTGTGCTCACAGCTTGGAATAATTGTCAAATGAGCAATTCTTGTTATGGCAGCCATCCGATGCGTATTGCTGTTGACATTTCTCGTCGGTGTGTCATTTATGCGTTTCAAAATTTGAGCTCATCCAGTTACAGATGTGAACTCTCCTGTCTAGGGATGCATATCATTTGAAGCAAGCACTGGGCTCTTCAATATTTTAGGCATTTAAAAATGTTTGACCTTAAATGTCTACGGTCAACATGAGACCTGCAAGTCTCACACACTCACTGTAAATAACAACAACTAATTGTTGACAGTGAACATTGGAGGGTGGATTGCACATGTCAACCCTAATCTGCAAGAAAAAGAACTCTACAGAAAATGTGGCCAGGTAATATAATCCATGCAGCAGTCTTATGTCCTGATGCACATTGGGTAAAACCAAATCGACGATTACAATAGTGTAACCCTAGTTATATAAGCACAGATAGAGCCCTCCACTGAACTCTAGGGGTAGTACTCTTAATTTGCATAAACCCAGCTGGCCAATCAGGAGTGGCCTACCCAAATGAATTGCTCAAGTGAGCCCCCTTACTATAGGGCTCCACCTGTGCTCACACAATAGGGTTAAAGTACCATACCCTTGATTCCAACTCACACAGGCTCCACCCTCTACTGGGATCTTTGGGAACCAACGACCCTGATCCGAACCGGCTATAGGTTAGTCACCACCACCTTGGAGCGAAGCCTCCTCTCATCTGGTAGGGGGTTGCTTCCCGATTTGAGGTCGTCAACAGCTGGAATGTGTAGATCCTTTATCACAAAACAGGTGCTCTGAGGCCCAAAACATCAGCCTCAACGGGTCAGTGTTACAACTGAGCCCTCAGGCCATCATGGTGCAGTATTCGGTCCTAGTGATCGCATGCCTCCCCCGAATCAGGGCCAGGCTCTGAAGTGCTGCAGGACCAGGAACACTGCCTGAATGCTAAGGTGGTTGATGCATCTGTCCTCTGAAAAAGGCCACAGACCACCAACCAGCTCTTTACTCCTACTCGTCTCCCAGAGATGTCTGCCTTTTTTCCATTTCCGCATCTCAATTAAGGGTCTAAGGATAGAGTTTTGTATGCTCAAATGTCACATATAAAACTTCTCCTTGCTATCAACAATGTCATCATATTATTCAGGATTTGCCACCTTCTCTGCAGTCACCGTTCTACATGACAAAAAAAAAAAGACAAATTGCATCGGAAATATTTGGCTCATGTTGCTGGGCCCCTTTCCAAATCAAAAATGATATTCTGATCATTCCCTTGCAACCAACAACAGATTTTCCACAATGATGGTAGTATTTCATCATATTCCATCTGTGTTGCATTCAACAGTGGAAATGAGCTGTCAAGGCTCCTGCCCGTTAAGAAGCGAATGGCCCACACCTCCTTCAGATCCCATTTGACATCCTCCGGAAAGGCTCCGTCTGCAGGAAAGAGCTTCTCCATCCCATCCTTATTTGCTGCCGCTAATGATGGGGATGAGAAGTGTTGGGGCGATCCACTCCTCTCCCCCGGCAGAATTATCATTAGCATAATGGGCTTTTTAATACTGCACCTTACCTGCCATAAGGCCCTCCGAAAGCTAGCTGTCTAGGGCCATTAGTGGCTAACTGGCGGTGGGCCAGTGCTCCCCTTTCAATCGAAAACAGAGGGCAGCAGAGGGGGTGGTACACAAAGGACCAAGTCATAAATGTTTCATGTCGAGTGTGAGTTTATCATTTCTAAAAAAATTCAAATTGGATTATGAAAGAGCATTACAGCTAAGCCCTGAAAATTGTCATCAACCTATTAGGTGTTATATTTCTTTAACCTCTGGCTTTTTAATGATGAAGATTTTCAGGGTTTTATCTAGGCAATGAAATATCTTCAAAGTCACAGGAAAGACGGAACAAGTCAAAAAACAAACAAGCATCTTAACATGCTTCGTGAAGGAAGCCAATATAATCCTGAACCAAAAAAAAGTATAGTATTCAGCACTCAATTTAAAAACACAAATATTTGTGTTGGTCTTCGTTCGTCTGCCTTTGCTTTTCTTTGAATAATGTGAGTAATCAAAATCTGCACCTTTGCACTACAAACATTTTCACGGAAAAAGCTTCCAAGAAAAAGCCCTTTTGGCCTAATTTGACAGTCAATACTGTCGAGAGAGACAGAGAACATCATACTTGCCAACATTGAGATTTCAATATGGAGGATTTGAAAACCAAAGTGGTGGTTTTGGCAACAATTTTATTTTCTAAGAATGTTCTTTTAAGCATTCTAGTGATTTGGAAATAAAATAGGTGCACATTACAGAGGGACAGAATACAGAATAATTTCCCACTCTGGCATGAACTAACATTCATCAGTTTCCATTTATTCATATATTTTCACTCTCAATTTCTCTCTCTCCGTCTCTCACTGAAGGTCCTTTCAGACACAATGGGACAATGGCATCACTGCGCTCTGAAACCTCTTATAAACAATGGCTTCTATGTTACTGCGTAAAGCAAAGGTACATTTTGGGCGATGTTGCCGTGCTGAACAGCTCCAACCGTGTTGCGAGCGCCTCTCTTCACCAGGAAACAACATTTGGTGAAGCAGTATTGGTATCCCGGGCAAAACCCATGTCTCCCGGGAGGTTTGGTAATTCACCCTTACTTAGTTCGGTGTAAAAAAATGTCACACTACATACACTACCGTTCAAAAGTGTGGGGTCACTTAGAAATGTCTTTATTTTTCAAAGAAAAGCACTGTGTTTTCAATAAAGATAACATTAATCAAAAATACACACTATACATTGTTAATGTGGTAAATGATTATTCTAGGTGGAAACGTCTGGTTTCTAATGAAATATCTCCATAGGTGTAAAGAGGCCCATTTACAGCAACTATCACTCCAGTGTTCTAATGGTACATTGTGTTTGCTAATCGCCTTAGAAGACTAATGTCTGATTAGAAAACCCGTGCAATTATGCTAGCACAGCTGAAAACAGTTATGCTGGTGATATAAGCTATACAACTGGCCTTCCTTTGAGCTTGAAGTTTGAAGAACAAAATTAATACTTCAAATATTAATCATTATTTCTAACCTTGTCAATGTCTTGACTACATTTTATATTCATTTGATAAATAAAAGTGTGATTTTTCATGGAAGACACGAAATTGTCTCGGTGACCCCAAACTTTTGAACGGTAGTGTATCTAACTAGGATACGTCAAGCAAACTTTCCATTTTCGAACAGGTTATTGAAAGATACAAATTGCCTCAATGAGAATGTTTAACACCTGAAAAGCATTGAAGAGATAAAGAAAACCTACCAGCTGGAGTACCATTCTGAGGTAAGCAAGGTTAGTCCACTGACGGATGACAACACACCTTTTGTCAGGTCAACACCCCAAATAATGTTCTCTTCCCCTTTGAGCAATGTTGCTGACTGTAGTTGAGGACGAGGCAATGAAGCTTGATTCTCTAGAAATATGTAAAGTGACAGGGGGAAAAAAATGCCCCAAGCGCTTCACCTTGTCAAGAAACAGCGTTGTGTTGTTGTCCCATCCAGCGGTTGGAGTGTATATGTGGGAGCGTATATGAATATTGTCGATACAAATATAACCTTCTTCCTATTTGGTGGAAGTTGGAAGCTGGGTATCATTAAATCCATCCCGACAGTCACCGCTTCACCTTCCCTTGACCTGTCCTTTTTGGTATTTCCACACTGTTTTCTAAAGACAACATTTCTACAAGGCATTCTCTCAACTCGGCTCAGCTCATGACACCAAGTCGACTGTATTTTTGTGCCCGTCTTTCTCTCGTCTTGTGTGGACAGTGAAAGGTAACATTTATTTTTAGAGGTGCCATCCCCAACAGATAACGAGCGCCTGGTGCTCATTACCTCCACTGGTAGATGGCGAACTGTCACATATGGGCGGGACAAATGTAGAGCAGCCCCCCACTGTCTTCCAAATGAAAATAATTACACTCCAGAGCCCCCTCACCTTGTCCTCATTACTCACCGAGTGCAAGGCTTCAGCAAGACACAGGCAGAAGGCTTATGAAATAGATTACACCACAATATAGACAGGATTTGAGCCTTTTTATTGCCATTTGGTTTGTGCATTCAAAGAATGTGGGGATTTGTCTCATCCAATGTGAGGAGAACTGGAATGGAAATGAGATGATGTGTGTTAGAGAGAAAGGGAGAGCAGGAGACAGCCAAAGTGTAAAAGCAGTTTCGTTTAGAGTGCATAAGGTGCTAAAAGCATTCTTTCACACTAGCTTTCAGAGGCAATTAGGATCTTTGCAGGATCTTCTACATTGCATTTTAAACCAGTTTGTTCCCGCAACTGATTTCTTTCTAATTGTTGCTTGTGGAAGTATTCTCTGGACTTGTTTTAATCATACTATATCCAGGCTTTGGTTATTCTCCATTTTGAAAAATAACAGAAATTGTATGTGCTCGAAGACAAAATAAGGTATGGTACAAAAATAAAAAAGTTGTATTTCAGAACAAAGAGCACAACCAACTACTTGAGTATCGTTGGATTTGTAGCAAGTTGAATATCAAACATATGCAGCTTTAAAAAAAAGTAACATAGAAAACTTTTGGTTGTATTTGAATTTCAATGTTGTATTTGTCATTTGAAAAAAAGGCCTGACTGACTATTGGTCAAAGTGTGATTTGTATGTGATCAAAACATTTTAAGGTTATACTGTTGTACACTTGCACAAAGAATGCTCATACCAGATTTCAAAATGTTGGACTTATTTAAACATATTTTTCCTGATCAAATAAAAAAGTCGTATGGCCATGCAGAGTAACGGAATGCTGACCCGGACGGGGGGCATCGTCGGGCGGTGGAAAGAGCATTTTGAGCAACTTCTAAACCCGGCAAACATGTCCCCAAGAGAGGGGGAAGCGCCTGAAGACATGGAGGGGGTAGCAGTTCCTGTTTTAGGAAAAAGGTGTTTGCAATGGGGATTCTAAGAGATGTATTCCAAAAAGGTGGTTACATTCAAAAAAATCTGTCCTGTCTTCATTGCTAATAAATACTTGGGAATTGATTCGATATACCAAATATTTAATAGTGTACACATCAATCTCTCTATTTTCTAAACAGATTATCCTGGTCATTGGGTAAAAAAAGGCATGGGAAATTCTGCAAAACACTTTCACTTCATTGAATAAAGGCCACAAAATACAACCATAAATAAATGCTATGCAACTAAGCTTCTGATAATAATTCAAACCTTAGACATGTACAGTATTGATATTCTGCAATGGTCTTTGTGAGTTAACATCACATTCTAATTAGTAATATTTGTTTCCTCCAACATTGTTCCCGTACAAAATGTGCAAAGTAAAACATGATACTACTGAAAGGGAAGAGGAAAAGAAAGGAAAGAGAAGAGACTCCACTATGTGAAAATAGCAAAGTAAAGTGGACTCTAACATTAAATATTGAACACTTTTCTGAAGATGTCCTGGCAGGTATCTTTCTTGCCACCATTAGAACTACCTCAGGTGCAAAGGTCAAAGCACATTACGAACCATGCCTGTCATTTGCTGTCACTGCAGCATGCGCAGTGAAATCTCTCTTTTGTGAAAATGGACCTGTCCGTGTCCCTTGAATGTAAAAAGGATTCCAATCCCTTGGTGACTGAAACCTTTGTCGCTTACTCTGCTATCTAGCTGTCAAAAGTTGAGGGAGTCATTAATTCCGAGTGAGAAATGGGCCCTCAGCAGAGTGTTGGAGACTCATGAGTTATTAAGCAAAGAATCCATTGATTATTGATTGCAGATCATTTAGCACTTATCTGTCTTTGATGTATAAACCACTTCCGTGTCATTGTAGCTCTTCAGAGATTCACATTGCTATTTAGGGTGCCAGTTTCCTATTATCATTAAACACTGCATCAGGAATTACTTCTGCAATATTGTTTAATTATGATTTATAAACAAAAATTGGAGCAGAAGGATTTGGACCTCCTTGTCAAGATGGGTGGTATTTCCCTGAATCTCCAAATAACAATAGCAAATAAAATCTGGCACATCAAATTATCCCTGAATTTCAAATTTGGATTAATAGACCAGAATAATATGCCTATGTTTAGTTGAACGAATGTGTCACGTGAAATGCATCGGAGTCTGGTCTGGGATCAGAAGATGGTTTCAACATCCAACCAGTATAAACTTGCCTCTTGGATGTTCTGCAACAGCAGACGGTATATCAACCTATCAATGGTTCGTATGGTCAACAGTTATTCCTAATTTCTGCATTCTCTGACAAATATCCAGCAACATGTACATTTCTGCTGATTGCATGCATACCGTTTATTTAAAAATAAATATCCATCTTCACAGGAAACCGTTGTTGTTGTTTTTTAGGGTTCAGGCAACAACACATTTACCTTCGCATTGAAAATGCGGAAGGTTATGTTTTGATCGCCGTGTATTTATTTATTTATTTGAATGCGTGTTATTCGCATCACAAAAAAAGTTTTAAACCGAATCGCATGAAATTTGGTGGGATGATTGGTTATTATCCGGGGACCATTTGATTCGATTTTGGGATCGATCGGGTCAAAGGTCAAGGTCATGAAAAGGTCAACATCTTGAATCGCATGAAATTTGGTGGTATGATTGGTTATTATCCGGGGACCATTTGATTCGATTTTGGGATCAATCGGGTCAAAGGTCAAGGTCATTGATAGGTCAAAATATTCTTTTTACCATAGCACAGTCAATTTTTATCTAATTGGCATGCAACTAATGCCAAAATGTTCATAATTCAATGCCCAATCTTGTGATATGCGAAGGTATGCGCTCTACCGAGTGCCCATTCTAGTTGTTACAATTTTTGTGGTTTTCGATGACATGACTAAGGGAGTTACGGTACTAAAGTCGCCTTTTGGGATAAGGAAGAATGTCCTTACCTTGATGTTGTTACAACTGCCGTTTACATTTGCATTAGTGTACTTAACTGAGAATTGCAATAACCTTATTATTTAACATTTTATCCTTAGCTACTTGACCTAGATATGAAGCTTCATGCTAATGATGTATTTTGCATCGTGCATGAAAGGGTTTCATGGTTTAGGATGCTGCCAAGTTTCTGTCAATCTGATCAGGCAACACTGCCCCTAACCTCGTCCCTACGCAGTATGGGTCGCTCTCTATACTTCTTGGTTAACAATGACCTCATCCACAGACAAATTGATGTGCAAATTACATAGGCAACATATCTTGTGCTGTGTTTGGTGTTCCTTTGACAAAGAAACCAAAAAACAGGATGCAATCTTTTGACATATAGCTTTGAGTAGGCTTATTTTCCATTGAAATATTTGGCTATGCTAGTCAAAGTGTCCTGTTCCTTAGCATGTTGAATGAGTGACGAAACACACATAAATCATTGGAAAACTGAAGTCAGTTAGCAAGCCTGATAGCAAATTGACTTATGTAAGAACTCTAGTTTACAGCCATGCTCGTGGCTTCGTGAGGCTGCGCTCAGGGACAGCAGTGTTTTGAGTTGCTCACATATTGACAATTGCCAATTTGTTTAACAGATTCATTGTTTCTCATATTTATTATCTTTGTGTGGTTTGTAAACGGATGAAGAAGGCCAGCAGCTGGGGCAGGTATTACTGTTGAGGATACATTTTCTAGGAACTGTGAACAACATTTACAACGGATTTCACGTCACATCTTCACAGGTTCACCCGCTGATAAAGGCAGGGATAGCTGTTGCGATATTTTAGTCTGCTCCAAAGTGGGGAACCAACAAACTGGCCTACATTGTCATTCATGGAGCCATACCTAGAAACGCTTTCATCTCATCTTTCGTGCAACGCAAAAAAAGGTTTTCTTACCATTTTGCAAAGAAAGGGCCACTGCTTGGAGGCAGGTTGACTGGCTCGGACAACAGGAGAACATACATTTTAAGGCATCGGGGGGGGGGGTCCCTGAAGTTTCCAGCTGGAGGCAAAGAGGAAAGTAGTTCCCGCCTGCCATGCCGGATCAGGCACCTGTTCCGAGCCAGATTAATTGGCTCAGGACAGGTTAAAGTCCACACTCTCTGTGACAGAGGAGAGAGAGAGAGATTGCTGGCCAGGGCATCTAGGGGCAGTTACACAATCACTCTGCTTTTTCCCTTCCATCTGTATTGTATTGCCTATGCTGAATGTGTGGGGAAATGAGGCTGATATATGATGTATGTACATAGATATAAAGTATGAATTTGAATTCTATACTGTATGAAACATATGTGTGGCAATAAACATGTGATAATACCGTTTTCATACTATGCCTAGGCTATCAAGCCCTTTTAATAGCTCTGTGGCTTATTTATTGACTGTAACGTTTTCTTTCGTTACCACGAGAGTTTCGGACCGTACACAGGCAGCAACAATAACCACCAAGACTAACCACACCCCGCTGCCATAAGGCATGATAGACTTGCTTCAAGGGATTTAAACCTTGGTTATTGTCAAAAGGGGGGCAACAAATGCAACAAGGGATTGACCCAAATGCAGGTAGACATGGGTGCATAAGAATATTTAAAAGTGATTGAAAAAAAGAATTGTCCAAAACGTACAAAAGGTAAGTCTAAACATGAGTAACAACAAATCCAAGATTAACTAAAATGGGCAAAAGCAGGGACCATCGCGGGAAGCATATAGCAGACAAACTGACAGAGACAGGGGAACACAGGGTTTAAATACACTGGGGAGCTGTACGTGATTAGCCAGAGAGGAATTTAATCAGGGGTGGGGCAGACAATTACAAAGGCGGGGAAGTAAAGTGAACACAAGAGGCTGGGAAATTCTAAATATAACAGGAAACTAATTAAATCAAAACCAATATTGTGACAGAAGCATGTGTGATCCATTGTCCAGGGATTTCTGCTGATCAGGGTCTCTTTCAATTTATTTTTGGTAGGGCCATCCAATTAATTTCAGCAAACATCCCAGTATGATTTAATGCAGAAAAAGTATCAAACACACATTTCTACTTCATAGTTAAATATTTACCACTTATGAGGACATCTTAATTATACAATTCAGTATATATATATATATATATATATATATATATATATATATATAAATATTGTATAATATGAATCACAAATATATAAATATATATAAAATATAATAAAACATGTTTATAAATGTAAAATATATTTCTGTTTGGACTATAATTAAGGCCATCTTCAAATCCTAAACCATGATCTCATTAATATTAATCAAACTAATTTGGACATACTATTCTGATAAATTACATTAATTTACCATGTATTACACCTTTCGTATTTGTATTGTCATAATTACATAATTTCAGCGAATGAACCCAAAGGAATACAACAGTGGCTTGTCATTATGCGGCATCATTGAAGGTTTTAAAGAAAGCAAGAGGCCTTAGTGATTTTAGAGACGTCTCACATTCTGTGTGTTGCCCCTTGGAAACCCCTCATAAGCGTGATCTGAAGAGACTCTGAGAAAGACAGGGGAGGAGCTCAGTCGGGAAAGCCCGTAATTGGAGTCCAAGTGGAGTTACTCGGCCCGATCAGATGTAGTCCTTCAGCTTAAGCGTCAACTAAGAGAAGTCCAAACGAATTTCACCAAGAAATTCTAGCAAAAGAGAAAATAAAACAGCCTGTCGAAATGACACCCTGCTCGAGTCCTTCGGTCTTTCATGTTTAAGTTGTGATCTCCACAAATAATGCATTAGTTAATTTCATAGCATTTTTTTTGACATGTATATTGATATTAATTATAATAAGTCATCAAAAGTTTATTCA
The DNA here is from genome assembly GCF_029220125.1 of Pseudoliparis swirei. NCBI lineage: Eukaryota > Metazoa > Chordata > Actinopteri > Perciformes > Liparidae > Pseudoliparis > Pseudoliparis swirei. Next base: position 19,551,230 of record NC_079389.1, read on the forward strand.
TAATGCATCTTTTATACAGGGTGGGTAATTCAAAGGGCTTTACAACAAGCAGAAAAGGCCATTAACCATGTAATCAAATGAATAATACCCATGAAGATCAATAACGTCCTGAACAAATATCACAATTGGCAGAGGGATTTATTATTAGATTTGCTTTTGAAATCCTGCTAAAACTCCATATTTGATATCATAAAAGCAGTTTAGTTGTTTGGTGGACTACCACCAGGTCTGGACTCCACGGGGGGATTTATCTTCGTGCTGATCAGGGCAGACGCCCCTCGATTACAGTCCAAGCACCAAAGACTCCGTCAAGACTTTATCATCACATATCATCTGTTAATAATAAACACGTATCCTTTCTTTATCTGACATGTCTCTCCTGATTGAAATAAATTAAAAGGTTACTTGATCAGCGATTGTGTCTAAATTCCAAATGCAGAATTGAGCGTGCATAAAGATGATTTTATCAAAATGCAGCACTTATATCAAACAGAACAGAGCTTGTTAGTTTACTTAAAAGAATGTTTGGCTGGAAATCTCAAAAACCTTTGATATCTCCGTTTTGCCTGAAATTTGCACTTGTAAGTACAATAATTATTAAGAGACTGACTGACAAATATCTGATCGACAATATATCATAATTATTGCTTGAAGAGATACAGTATTGTCTTATGAAAGAGGAAGACTGTGTGAGGAAATACTTGTTTTGCCAAAGTATTCATTATCGTCCGGTCGTACTGACTGGAAGTAAAGAGTAGAATGAAGTGTCCATTGGTGATTTATATGTACAATATAACGAGTAGAACCTGTACAAATTTAGAAAATGTGACATTAGTGACTCAAATTTTTCCTCGAGTGCCTTTTCGGGAAATGTCTTGACAACCTCTGGATGGACTGAAATCACTTATTTGGGAGATATATTTATGACTTTGGGGATGCCCAGGTCAACAATTGACCTAATTCAGAGCATTGATTTGTGTGCAGTGGTAACACACTCAACTAAGATGTTGAAGATGTTAGGAATGACCAGCCTGTTAGCATTGTCATTGCGTGAGCATGTTAGCATGTAGACATACGCATTGAGACTATCTCGAAGCTCCACTGTGATTAAACTGCCTCACAGAGTCCGTTTCTCGACTCTTGCGTCTCGTTGGGCCTTTGAGCCCACAGAAGCATATGAAGCTGCATGCATTGCATTTTGGTGAGCTACACCCAGTAGCTCACACGGGAGCTATGTGGAAACATTGATGACCATCTTGGTTTAGAAGAAATAGAAGTAGGTTTCATTTTTTAATGACCTGTCCAATTAAGTCAGTTAAGCCCTAGATCACCCTTGGAGCAGCTGTTTGGCACCCTGCATGTGATTCGTCAGTCTGAAAAAAACATACTGCGTTGGCATATCACCCAAAACATTTGATTTGCATTTCAATACTGAATAAATAGTGCACTTTAATGCCATCTTTTTGCAACTTGGATGTATTGAATGAATACATGAATAGAGTATGCAGAATTCCCCCCAACTTGAGAGTTAATAAATATATTTGTTTCAGTTCACGTCATTGTAATTGTTTGCCTTTGGTTTGATAAGCCTTCAATGACTCATTACAATCATGCCACAACATGTACACATATTCAAATGTTAAAGGACCAGACCTGAATGATTACACTGAGACAAGAGTGTCGTTGAATTTTATTTATCTTTTTAAGTGGGGAATTCTGGCAACATTTTAGCACCTCTACTTCAACCATTATTTTATCATAGCAATATGTTCAAACTTATCCAAATAAAAAGATATGAAAACACACAGATTAAACAAAAATAACACCCGTTGGCCACGACAAATTGTCATGTATAATCCTCTACCAACAGATGGCACGTACAACTGGTGTGTCTATTCCTGTTTGTGGATGTTAACCAATCTTATTGGATTGGTTAACATCCACAAACAAGCTGCAAAAGCAGACAATGTTCTCTGGTTTTCTAAAGCAACAATAGATAGTACTACTACTGTACTTTACTAAATGAGCACAATGTCAGAGAAATCTTTTAAAAAACGAAATACATAATGCAACTTTTATTCAATTCAGTATATTTGTATAGCCTATTTTCACAAATTAGAAATTTGTCTCGGAGTGCTTTACAATCTGTACACATAGACATCCCAGTCCCAAAACCTCACATCGGATCAGGAAAAACTTCTAAGCAACCTTCACGGGGAGAAAAAGGGAAGAACCCTTCAGGAGAGCAACAGAGGAGGATCCCTCTCCAGGATGGACAGATGCAATAGATGTCATGTGACCAGAAGGAATCATAACACACAAATTAAAACACAGTAACAACACATTCAATGAATATGACAGAATGTATGATTAGTTGGTAGTCGGCATATTCCACGATGGAGACCTCCACGATCCATCAGGCAGATGGAGGTAGAGAGAAGGAGTGGGCGGAGTCTCAACAGGGCCATGGCGTAGTTGGTATTTGGCATATTCCACGATCCAGACCTCGATGATCCATCAGGCAGATGGAGGTAGAAAGGAGGAGTGGGCGGAGTCTCAGCAGGGCCATTATGATAACAAATGTTTTACTCAGTGTCTGAACCATGACAAAAAAATACCAAGAAAAAAATATATACCTTTATCTCTTGATTGTTCCTCTGGCTACATTCTTTGACACTATTCCTTTCAGAATCCCTTTATCTTGCACTAATAGATCTTTTAGAGAAAGGACTCCCTCGAAATGTGAGTGCAGAGTCTGGCAGGCACAATTTACTTCGTGAGATCTTTTCCTCGTGAGACTTGACAAGATCCTGACAGAATTACTGCTGTACATTCTTCCCCCTTCTTCCACAAATCTAATTTGTGTGACAGCACAGAACACGCTGTGAGTTGTAATTAAACTATGCACTGGAATATAATTGCTATTTCCTTGTATGACAAGCATGCCAGCGTGAGCCATCCCAAGTTAGCAGGCCGATGTGAATCCTGGGCCGAACTGCTTTTTTTTATACGAAAGAAAGCATCTAATACAGGGGGAAAAAGAGGACGTGTTGTTTTTTAATTTTGTCCGTCTGTCTCTACTGTATCAATCTATCCATCTGCCTTTCTACCCTTATCCCTGCAGTATTTTGTGGCTTGGTTGAGGTGCTAACACACCAAGTCACGGAGTGTTAGGACATGAAAATGCCATTTATGTTGACATGTGCTGTCATTGAATAGTAAATTAACTCCAGAGAATTTTCCCTTTATCCATCTTCAGTGTTTTGATTTCTCAAGTGTGCTACTGTATCCCAGGACACCCCCCTACCTATTTGGTGTGGTTACAGGTGCAACAAAACACACCTTTGACCCCATCCAGCAAGGTGAGACAGAAACACCGCTTTTAGCTTAATCACATAGTACTCAAGTATTTATTGTCATGCTCTTGGTGTCATCGAGGCACATGAATTGGAATACAAGAAGCAGTAGTGTGCGACATGTTCGGCTGTCATTCACCAGGATATTTGATTTACCCATATGGGTCCTGATGATGTGCCGATGATGAAAGACGATAGTCATTTACAGTCTCCAATTAGTTAGTAACACGTCAAAATACATTACTTAATGTACTGCTTGTAGATCATTTGTAAAAAGTCAGTAAGAACAGACGTGGAATCGTCTTTGGGGAACGTACACTACCGTTAAAAAGTTTGGGGTCACTTAGAAATGTCTTTATTTTTCAAAGAAAAGCACTGTTTTTTCAATAAAAATAACATGAAATTAATCAAAAATACACTCTATACATTGTTAATGTGGTAAATTAATATTCAAGGTGGAAGTGTCTGGTTTCTAATGAAATATCTCCATATGTGTATAGAGGCCCATTTCCATCAACTATCACTCCAGTGTTCTAATGGTACATTGTGTTTGCTAATCGCCTTAGAAGACTAATGTCTGATTAGAAAACCCTTGTGCAATTATGTTAGCACAGCTGAAAACAGTTATGCTGGTGATATAAGCTATACAACTGGCCTTCCTTTGAGCTTGAAGTTTGTAGAACAAAATTAATACTTCAAATATGAATCATTATTTCTAACCTTGTCAATGTCTTGACTATATGTTCTATGAAATGTTCAATTCATTTGATAAATAAAAGTGTGAGTTTTCATGGAAGACACGAAATTGACTGGATGACCCCAAACTTTTGAACGGTAGTGTACGTCTCAGCTATGATTAATAAATGATGTTCATGAAGATATTTGATTTGACTTTGTATGCATTATTCTGATTAGTGTGACCTTTTTACCTTTTTCTATGACCTTCACGTTTGTCTCCATAAAGTAATGGTGTGTGAAAATGTGACAGAAATACCAGTATGCTCTAAATCCACAAAACATGGATCTATTCCCGATTTTGCATAACTATGTACATTAACTATTAAATGTCCAGTACAGTCACCTGCAACTCCAGAACCCTGACAGTGTGACACGATGCTTTATCCAATTTAGATTATGCATTCACTTAATTGGACACATGGTCTGCTTGTTTAGCTCTGTCATTTGTTCCTTACATCCTCGTGTTACGTTAGCTTCCTGTATATCTGTTGAGTTTAATGCTGCCTTTCAGACTGGTACACAACACAAATTTGAACAAAAACCTTGGCTGTCCAGGGCAAACTGATGTTTCTTTGTACACTCGTTTGTATCCTCAGCAGTGCCGCTTACACACTTCTTTTTGGAATTCTTAACATTTTACAGTGATTGTTTACCATAACAACCAGGTAGCTAATAACACAGCCACATACTTAACTAGAATGGGCACTTGGTAGAGCGCATACCTTCGCATATCACAAGATTTGGCATTGAATTATGAACATTTTGGCATTATTTGCATGCCAATTGGATATAAATTGGCCGCGCTATGGTAAAAATATGTTGACCTTTTCATGACCTTGACCATGACCTTTGAGCCGATCGTTCCCAAAATCGAATCAAATGGTCCCTGGATAATAACCGATCATCCCACCAAATTTCATGCGATTCAAGACGATTTTGACCTTGACCTTTGACCCGATCAATCCCAAAATCTAATCAAATGGTCCCCGGATAATAACCAATCATCCCACCAAATTTCATGCGATTCGGTTTAATACTTTTTTACTTATACGAATAACACACATACAAATAAATGAATAAATAAATACACGGCGATCAAAACATTACCTTCCGCATTTTCAATGCGAAGGTAAATATCAATATGTAGGCAGAACAGGTTATGATGGTATGTATTATTTGTATTGAATATTGACAATCATACTTTGCGTTGCCTTTTAGTTAAAGGTAACATATCCAATGTGTGCATTGTTTTGTGACATCAAACAACCACTAAAAAGATATCTTTGAGAGGACCTGACTGGTAGACATCATGTGGCATTATGAGGGACAATTTATTTTCCTTTTCATGTTTAGACATCTCTCAAGGGACCAAATTCTTGCCACAGGGGATTTATTTACAAGCATGCGAGCTTAATGAATGCGTCCATCATTTGGTTATTTGCAGGCATTGCATTGCACACGACACCAATTATCAGTCTTGCGGGACGTGTCTGAAAATGTATGTGACATGTAAATGACACTACCATCATGCCTGCGTTCATATGTTTTTGATTTGAAAATGTAGTCGACGCATGTTATCGGTGCCAATGCCGATGATGGCCAACGAGGACTCTTCCCCCTCGCCCTGTACACAATGACTCACGACCACTATCTTTGCCTTCCGAGGTGGCGAGACCACAGTGTACTGTTTGCATGGTGCTTTTCCAGGCTGTGCCCTGCAAAGCTAAAAAGGAGATATAAGGCCTCGGTACTCACTCAAATACTAACCCCAGTGGGTGGCAGGCATTGTCAGGCGGAAACAAGGTCTTCCCAAATTGGTTGTCATAGGGTTGAAAGTACACTTGATTAAAAAAAAAAAGGTATTGCATGCATTGGATGTGTACTTACTGTATGTTGTAGCATTACAATTTATCTGAATCGAAACCAACTATGAAGATGAAATCAGGTAGTTTTGGGTGTTCATATCCTTTTGACCATATAGTGCTCATACAAGTTATTTGGATGCATTTGAGTGTGTGTTGGTGCAGGCCAGTCTGTTGTGTAAAGTTCCTGAGTGTGCATTTGTGTAGTGTAGAGGAGCAATGGGGAAAGCGTACTCCCCTCCCCTCCCCTCGTCTTTTGTGTTCTTCTCAATTTAAGATTGTGAGTTAATGACTTCAGGTTGTATACTGCTCTCCCTCAAACGCCTGTCCTCCTAGTCAAATAGACCCTGCCTGCATACATTTCCCTCACACGTACTCTTTGATCTGGTTCTCCGAAGGCTTTATTGTGTACATCCGCACACAGAAGCCGAGTGTTGAAAATGTGTGCAAGCAACAAATCTATCTGTGTGCAAAGTATACAGTTTGAGCAGAAGCGGAGGAAATCCAAACGCAAGCAGGGGTTTTGCGGGTAAGCATTCCAAAGTCTGGCCTTGAAATTAATAAGTCATGCTGTCAAATTGAAAGACTCTTGAATAAAGATAGGAAAAGATGCTCCTTATTTTTACCCTTTTAAAGAGGCGAACGGAAAGGACATTAGATAAGAAGAAAAAAAGAAAAGGGAGACAGCGAGGAGGATTGCATATTTAAATTGTGGGAGGGGGGGGGCTGTGGCTAACTGTTCCATTCCAACCATTTTAGGATTATTTCTTATTTATCAGTATTTTATTTGTTTCCCCCTTGCTGCGTGAAGCAGTAATTGCCCTCCTTTAGATGTTCCCAAACCCCGGGGAGGAAGCTGACAGTTGGAGGTCTTATTCTTTTGCCCCTTTGTCCTTTCTTACCAGCCCCCAGACACAGACCCATTTGGAGAAAGACGGTTAAGATCGAGAGAGATGTTGTTGGACATCAGGCCACGCCAGCCTGGCAATATAGGGAGAGAAGAAGATGGATAAATAAGTGACGGGAAGAGAGAGATAAGGAGAATAATAGGGGTGTGGGAGGGTACGTGATGGAATTGGAGGTGAGCTGGGGGAAGAGTGTTCTATCAGAGTCAGATAATGGGGTGTTGTTACACTGTATTTTAAGTACAACAAGGTTATTAGGGCCTGATAATCATAGGTGTGAGTTCTGTGTTATGTGTGATGTTATTAGAGTAATGTGTGCTACCAAACCTATTGGAACTCATCTACTTGATTGGTAATCATAATTAGTTTCACCATTGTAATGTGTTCTATAAAGATTTTAATCCATATCAAGACATGTAGTTTCCTGCTTGTTCAGGTTTGAAGGATAGTCTTGTCTGCACCAGTTCGGATTGAGTGCATCTTGTTTAATGTTTCACAAACAGTGATGGGTGGAGTGGGATTCTGTTATTCAGTATGAAGAACTTTGATTTCTTTGCATAAATGTTGGACGTGTGGGCAGTGCCAGATTGCGATGGTGTAATCCTCAAGGGTGTTACGAGGGCAGAGTGGGCAGTTATTTTAATCAGAGGCCAATTTTTTTTAAATGTGTTCTATGGTTGGCCTTGTACTGTTTGAGAGTTGATCCTGCATAGATAATTTGTTTATGCAGATTACAATGTTCAATGTGGTGATGTTCTGTCCTGAAGGAAGTCCATGTTGATGTGTATTTACAGGGAAGCGTGTGGTGTTTTCCAACATGCTGTCAGAGGTAAAGCTATGCGAGTGTTCTTAAAGTGGTTATGGTGCTTTGTGGAGGTGCTGATATATGTCAAGGTCAAGGTCTAGTCTCATGCATTGTTGTTGTTTTATATCTAGCAAGGGATTTGATGGGATGGATCCATTTTGTTTTAAGATTTGATATTAATTGTCCATGAAGTAATTGTAAAACTAAGGCGCAATCGATTTTTTTCGTAATGTAATGGGTTTAATTCTTGTTTTTTATGTTTCCAGTTGAATCGCAACAACCACAAAAACAACAAAGATGTAGATATAAACAAGCACGGCAAGCAAATACAAGAGCTGGTGTACAAATAAAGGTCTGTGTGGAATCGATCGTAGTATGACCATGGGATGAAGGAAAGAGAATGATAGGAATGACAGCATTCCCTCTCCCTGTTATATAAATGCTCAGTCAGTTAATGAACCAATGGTAAATGAGCCTAACTGGATCAGAGCTCATAGGATTGCTTTCTATTTTTACTTCAGTTAAGTGTGAAGGGTATATTTGTTCTCTCTCATATGAACATAACACTCCCCCCTTTTGGGGGGAAAAAATATGAATATGCAGATGGAGTCTGCACATGAAAGATGGAATGTGTTTAAATAATACTGTATTATTCTTGCTATGGGCATATCAATAAAATGCTCATTGGCTATACTATTATACATACAATGAGACAAAGGGAAACATTATTTTAGGTACCTTGCATACATGGAAACATGCATTTTCTGAAAGCATAATTAAACATGAAAATGAAACTATACGGCTACATCCAATTCTTGTATACTATTAAAATTATAGATACAAGCATACAACCATTGTAGGCATAACACAGTTTTCAACTGCAACAAAAAGTTAAATTAAAAACCCATAATTAGATCATAGAATCTCAAGGTGCATGTTTGGAGAGTGTCTGTTACCCTTCTGGATTGTATCCCTACGTTTTGGAGATGACATTGTTCTGCTGTGGCCCGGGATCATGGTCAGCACCTCCAAGACTGAGATACTCTGATGGATAATAGTGGTAAGCAGTGAGTTACTTCTCCAAATGCTTAAGTTTAAGTATTTTATGGCTGTGTGTAAGAGTCAGTATTGAACTGGAGGATGGAGCCAAACTTGGTAGCAAAACGCTCGATCTAGGGACCAAGTGTTGCCTATGGTCCTGATGACAAGTTGTCGACGTTGATCCTTCACAGGGTAGCTGGGCTCACCATTAGAGACCATTAGAGACAGTGTGAGAAGATCAGGGATCCAGAAGGAGGTTGAAGTAGAACTACTGTACTGCCTTGAAAGGAGTCCGCTCTGGTGGTTTGGGTAACTTCGAGACACGCCCAACTGGGAGGAACCCCCAAGTCCTCGGCTTCCTTTAGCTTCTGTTGGTGATGTAATCTCCAATGGACGCTCAAAGCAGTTCACGAAGTATAAGAGAGACTAGAGTGTCTGGATTTGTTACTAATTATGGATGGAATCAATTGAAAAAAAGAAAATCAATCTGTAAAGAAACCGGGAACAGTTCAGGCAATGCAGATCACTTTTGTTAGTATCGGCTAAAGTAGGAGAGATGAGAAGTCTTGTCAACATCTTTTCACCACATTCCCAGATTATTTTAAAACTTCTCATCTTCAAAAATTACATCACTTTGGACATTTAGCATTTTATTTAGATAGATATCTTAAACTTTTAAATTGATGGTCATCTTTTTTTATAGAGTGCAGAGCATGTCATATCTCTCAGTCAGTGGTATGCCCATGCAATTTCATCATCCCCAAAAAACTATCTGTCAGGTATAAAAATGACCCAGTCCTTGATGTTTTTGGTTCAAAAGCTAAACAATGAGCACAGACTGCATGATATTGTTGCATTGTGCATTACTCGTAGCCCAGCCTCCACAATGCTGTTATACCCGGGTCCTGTAAACAGACTTCATTTTTAACCCCCACAATTGCAAACCCATACAGTTTTATTTGCAGTTGTTTGGGGTTTTCTTTCCTAATTTATTTATTTTTCCATACAGAAGCTATCCTGCTGTCCTTCGGAGTGTTTTTTTTTAATACACCAGTGACAGCTAAAAATGACTTTCAATGACTCCGCAGTGAGTGAAGTGACTTAATTTCTGACAGAAGTAGCTCCGTGCTGTTCGGACATGTCTGTGTCAGGTATTAGATTAGCCTCCACGCCTCGCCCTTTAGACAAGAGTGTGTTTGCTCCCGCTGTAATGCTGTTATCTCCCTTTCTCTCCCCCTTCTAATCTGGACACCACAAGTAAGCGGTTCTGACAAGAGCTGTCCACAAATTGAATTTTTCTTCCCCTATCCCTTTCGATTTATAATTCCCTCTCTCGCCCTACAAGCAAACTCAATTTCTGACCCTTTAGACAAAAGGCTCAGATAAAGCAATTAGTTTGTGATTCTGTGTGAGCTCCTGGCTCGGCCGACCTGCAAGTCAGCGTGAAGCACGAAAAGCAGTACAAACAGGGGTGAGGACGGTCCCTGGCAGACAATTTCAGCTCCTCGGAGGTGAACTCAGAGTTGCCGGCAACAAAAAGTAAACATAACCAGCAAAGCCGTCCGGAGTCCAGACAGCCCTTCCAATATGTCTCAAATGCATGTCTCTGATCTCTGCTATTTCGTCTTCAAGCTTTCTTAGAAATTCACAGAGTGCCCAGGGTGTTCCATTATTTCACTGCACCTTCAGACTCTCAAGTGACAATCTATATTGTAGTGCTAAAAGGAAGGCTAATATAAGGGCAGTACTTTTGAGATGAAATGCACATGTGTTTGAAATGTCTTTCAAGTGAGAAACTAGAGTCCAATGAAGCGTGCAGATAAAATCTTACAACAGAGTATTGAAAATATATTCTTCTTCACATTGAGTTATTGTGCTCTTGATAAATACTTTCATATGCACATCCTAATTGTTATCATTGTCAAAGTTTGAATAATTTTAAACTGCAATGAGGAGTTTTTAGTTTTCCATCCAGCACCGTCGTTTTAATTTGCTTTGTTATATCCAGTCTCCCCTCCTTTCATAATAACACTGGTGGAGCGACATCTCTTGTAAAGACCTGGTGAAAAGCAAAAAGGTAGAGGCTATTTGAGCTTTAGACACTTTTTAAAGTCACCCTGGCCATATCTCCAGCGTGAGAATTCAATTTGGCCATTGCAGGAGGAAACTGAAAACCGTTAAGGAGGATTTAGAGTGAAATACATGGCTTGGGAGATTCTTCTAGAAATATAGTTATCTTGCAGTCTGGCTGGGGAGATATAGAAGCGGCAGAACTGATGAGGTTCTCAGTCATTATCTTCGAGGTGATTGCGTGGTATATTGTATGCAACCTCTTATCACTATAATTGCCTCAAGGAAAGTATTTATTTTCCAATCAACCATGGAGTTTAACAAAGGTACTGAGGCTATGAGATGGTATCACATTTGTAGGTTAGGATGTAACAGTGCTTGTAAGAGCCATGTTAAATTGTTTAGATTTTTTGTCTTTTATTGCAAAAGTAATGTGTGTTATGCCCTTTGAGGTAATGGCTCATGTTAAAGATGAGCTTTGATGTTTGTTTGCTGCCCTATTAAAATGAAAGCTCCTCTAGTCTGTCCTGCTATTGGATACTTGTGGGTTGACTCCTTTAATAGGTTTTAGTGCAAGTTGGGCTTTCATGGAGCAGAATGTGGAGGAACAATATTTTGCTGACTGCAGATTATAGAATGTATTGCAGTTATTGTCAGCAGAAGGTCAGTTCTTTGATCATCCATTATTGCGTATGGACGATTGTTTTTTGTTTTCATGTAATAAACAATTTTCGACGCAGTACGAGCCTCCTCGTTGGATAGCTGACCGTACATAGTAAGTGTGTTATAGTTGGACATGGTAGTCTACATAAGTCGGAACTCTTTACATCCTGAGGATGTGGACAAGAAGGACGATAAAACAAGCTGCCACTATAGTGGTATAGAATAATGTGCCAACAGATTAATTGCTTTGGTTTTCATGATTGAGAATGTTCTCACTAGCAGCATCGTCCTCTCTTCAGCTGCTCGCTCTGGTCTGGAGGTAGCATCGGTGTCAGTGTGAAGTCCATTCAATAGGAAACATCCATGCGGACCTTGACAATTGAACCGCAGTGCAAATCCTGCTGGTTGTGTGCGATCTGGAACCAATGAGTCAAAAGGATGGGCAGAGGGCCATGTTGTTTCCCCCCTGCCAGAGATCCAGGCCTTGAACAGAGATATCATTAGCGGACCGAGGTATTGCGCAATCACCCATTTGCACAAGTCCTAGAGCAGCACCGACCTGACGGAGTGTCTTCTGTGGACTTCATGATGTGGTTGTAATGAGGTCATTATTTTTCACAATCCTAAGCACCACAGAAAGGCTACTACCCACGCTGCAGACATTGTGCTGCTCTATGGACCAGCAGACTGTAAACTGGGATTCTCCCGAGATGCGAGCTACTGAACCATGATGTCGACTCAGCGGGGGCCTGGGAAGAGTACAATAGCCAAATCCCTGGAGTTGGAATATCAGGACAGCAGTCAAGCAGCACACAGTATCCGCTTAGTGTTCGTCTACTGGGTTGACTTTTTCCCTCAGCCACCATGCAGGTCATGCTGGGAGACTGGAAAAATATATTAACAACTACTAAATACTTGACTGTTTAACCCTCCTGTTATGTTCGTTTCTTACATACAGCCGTGATGTTCCCGGGTCAATTTGACCCGGTTAATGTTGAATCATCCAAAAGTGATCAGAAACCAAAACATTCTAAAAACTATAGTTTGTACCTCATCACCAACAACATTACTAACAATTAAATCAGTTTTTAGTGGAATTGAGTTATTTGCCCTTCCATAGATCAGAGTTCAATCAGGATCACTCACTCGTTTTAATGAAAAATACATGTTCAAACTATTTTTTAGGTACATTGAAAAAATCTAAATCTAAATTGCATTAGTCTACCATAACATGTATTTTCTCCTAAATTTTATTTGCATTTTGTAAGTTTTTTTTTTCATGGGGTGATGTAGATAAATAGAGATGAGACACCTGTGCTGTTCAGGGTCATAATGACCCGCCCACTAAAAATCAAGCCAAATGAGTCATAAAGGATTTGTATTGAAAGTAAACGTTAGTTATGTTTATTTTTAGTGTTAAGATGCATAAATTATATGATAAAAGATGACCAAAGGCCAGCACACAGTCATCCTCTTGGTGCAGTCGTATGTATCTGCAGAGTGTAATGTTGTAGGACTTCTCAGCAACCATTTTGTATGTTTGGCCCTCCTGATACGTGTGGTGGAGTTTTCACGCAGGGAAAATAAAGGTTCCGTCAAAATAGTTTCTGTATTTCTCGCACAGGTGCGGTCGTTAGAAAGAGAATGTGTGTGGGTCTGAGATTGGGATGAGACAGGTGTGTGTCTCTCCCAGTCAGACAGAAAGTATATTAAGTACTATACTACATATTTATTAGTTGAGACATGAAAGAAACCCTCACATTAGTGTCCCATGTCCAATAAAGGTGTATTTAGGGAAAGTTAGGAGATGATAAACATGGTCTGTAAAGTGTGTGTGTGTGTGTTGGTGTCTGTGCGCGCGTGTGTTAGTGTGTGTGTTGGTGTGTGTGTTGGTGTGAGTGTGTGTGTTGAAACTTGGTGGGAGGGAGTAAGAAAGACTGCCCTACATTTACAAAGAAAGAAATAGTCTAAACGTGACTCTTTTGGTGACTTTTAGCCTTCACTTTCACAGCCGGGTCAAATTGACCCGGGAACATCATCTCTGTTATATAAACCTGCAGGGGGGGGTTGCAAATACATGATATTTTTTTAGTATTTTTTTTTACGTTGATTACACTAAATAAGGTAAGCAGAATAAGTTTTATACAGAAAAAGTACTTAGAAGTATTTTTCCTAGATTTTCAAACTTTGAAACGGGTCAATTTGACCCGCAACATAACAGGAGGGTTAACTCATCTTTTTTTGGCAACCTTTCGACATTCTTTGAAACTATTATTAATAGTGCGAGTACAACATATTAAATATTCTTTCTAAATCTTTTTCCAATTTGGTTAACTGACAATGGGATCTTCTTGGATGCCGAACGGGACCTTCCTCACGATCAATTAATTTAGACCATAAACATATCAACAACATATATATATTAAGTATGTGTGTCAAGATGGTGGAACAACCGGAGTGATAAGAAACATGCAGTTGGCTGGCTTGGTTCAGTAATGAACACATAGCTTATTGGATGTCATTTGGCTCCACTCAAGCCTGACAAAGGTCTAATTAACTCGACTGAATAGGAGGAAAAAACTCTGCAGGTGTGCAGGGCATTTAAAATACAATTATGTATATGTTTGATTGCAGATAAAAGCTGAAGAGAAATTAGACCCGATCCTCTTTTCTAGCTAGACGCAAAGCGATGCTTTTATTAAATGTATTCGGTACAGCACAAAAGAATGTTTCAGTGGAAAAGGGGCTGCACCTTGACTTCAGCTGAACGGGGAACAATGAAACCCAGGTGATAGCACAATGTGGCTAATTTTAGAAAGACAGCTTAAACGACAGAACACCAACATTGTTGGTTGGCCGACAACTGGGGAAGGCAACTTCCACATTTTAATTTATTTACTGATTTTCAAAACGGAAACCCAAACACAAATTGGTGCTGGGAAAAAAAAATCTCATCACCACAGCAAAGTATGCTGTTGCTTTCTAACACTGTCATAGAAAAACGACTTTCATTGAACCCCTTAAAGTGACCGACTGTATTCAAACTGAATTTCTCAATCGTCAAACTGATGGCAAAAAAAATAACAAAAGTGTGCGTCCTGTTTCTGTCAGCCGCTCTTGTTTTGGACCAAGAGCGACTAAATGAAAGGTTTTTAGGATTCCACAGTCGACGAATGAGCCCGAGCAGTGAGGGTGCCCAGGGGTTTGAGTGCTGCAATACTTTTGCCCAAAGTCTGGGTCCCAAATAAAAAAATAAAGAGATAAACTTCATGCAAGTAAGTCAACTGTATTTACATGACATCTTTCTGGAGCAATAAACTCCAGTTATTTCTTGTTTTCGCTCGGTACATGTTGAAATTGTCTGAGCTATCCTCAGTCATCTGACAGAATAAATAACCCTCTCACCCACTTGAGTAAACCATCTCTAAAACTCCATGATGCATGCCAAGCCGATGTCCCTTTGCATTGAGGGCTGGCACCGTAGAGTTCACAGCTGCCAAGCTCTTCACTGGGGGCCTCACAAGTTCTTGCTTTGACCTGTACCTTTTTAGCCCAGGTTTCATGTCCGCCCGGAGACCCCCCCACCCTCATGTCATTGTTTTTGTCCCACTCGGCTTCCTTCAAAGCAGAGGTAAACAGCATTGGCATTCACATGGATGCAGCCCTTTTCCTGGTGATATTTCATCAATACGCTCAATGGCAAATCAAACATAAAAGGATGATGCTGACATAATTATAGTGAGCGGATTTTTTTATGAAACCTTTTTCCACATATACGTCTTCATAAGAAACATTTGGATATTCTGCCAGCTGGTAACATTCAAAAGGATTTCTGTCATCCCCATGGTTTATAGTCAAACTTTCTGTGTGTTTGTCTATGTGTGTGTGGGGGCGTGTGTGTGTGTGTGTGTCAATCCTTTTTTTGGAAATAAGGTTTGGGGCCCATTAATTAAACAAGAGCACTGGGACTAAAACCCAGTTGAAAAAAAACCACATCTTGAGTTCTGAAAACTTGCTGACTCTATAGAAACTGTTCAAGCCAAAATTCCAAAGCATAACTGCTCTAGTTCCTCTTGAAATTAATAAAGAACAATCTAATTTTGGAAGCACTTGATAGTCAGATTCTCAACAACACAGATATGTACAAGGAACAGCGATCCTGAACCCAGATGCTAAATACCTGGAATGGAACAGATTGTAAAAGCAAATGGACAAAGATAGTGAATTGAGATATGTCAAGCAGAGCTGTCATCCAATCAACAATCAAACTACAATGGGAACATTTGGAGAAGGAATTTCAATTTGTATGAATTAATAGCCATAAGAGAGAATTTCTAAAAAGAATGAAGACAAGTTGTATTTCAAAACATGACATTTAACTATATGTAAATTGTCCATAATACAAACAAAAACCAATAATGCCCATCCCAAATAACAGAATATTTGCTTTAACAACATTTGATCCATAAGGTCATTGCAAATATACATCATGACATTATTGAAAGAGAGAGAGATTTTAGTCTGAACTTTTAATACAATCTAAATGAGTTTTCTTTTACATTTATTTTTCCGATGAGACATTGAAATGCCATTTCTACATGTCATTGCAGAGTAACCATGCATGGCAGGGCCCCGGTATTGTGTCTGTGGGCTCGCTGTAATACACCAAATAGAATGGGACCACGTGTTATGTCATCAATAGCACTTATCTTGTTATGACATGTCAATATGTCTGCTGGGTAAATGGCCTATAGATTCCTAATTTGAAAATAGCAGTGGGAGCTGGGGATTCACAATGTTGATGCAGAGGTTTGGGTAAAATGCAACAGGAATCCTACAATTGTTATGCGAGAAGGCATTGACCTGTATCCAGCATCCTTCAAGAGCACACATTGTGATGTTCTGCAAATAGAAATTAAAAAATCCCACTTTCTTACCACCTCTCAGACAAAAAAGACACATGCAATCTGGGGAGACCGATTTTTTTTTTTACTCCATCAACCACATCGAGAAAAAGCTCTGTCGTGCAGTCTGGCAGCGTTTAAGAGCCGTTACTTCCTCATTCAACACATGTGCCAAGGTCATCAGACAGGATAATGAGGTTTTAGAAACCGATGACTCCCCTCAACACTGCTCTATTTGTTATGTGAAATAGGCCTGTTATTGTCTTTACAGATAGATAGATAGATAGATATATACTTTATTAATCCCCAAGGGGAAATTTGTCGAGCCAGTAGCAGCAACACACAAGAATAAAAATAAAAATAAAAAACACAAATATAAGAAGGGTTAGGGTGATCTGGCAAGAGGTGAACTGTTGTAGAGCCTCATAGCCGTCGGCAGGAATGTTCTCCTGTATCTCTCCTTGTGGCAGCGGAGCGTGAGGAGACGTCTGGAGAAAGTACTCCTCTGTCCCTGTAGAAGGTGGTGGAGAGGGTGGTCCGGGTTGTCCAATATGGACACCAGTTTCTTCAACGTCCTCCTCTCCACCACCTGTTCCAGGTGCTCCAGCTGGCAGCCGATGATGGAGCCAGCCTTCCTAACCAGTTTGTTAAGACGGCTGGTGTCACCGGCCCGATGCTGCTCCCCAGCAGACAATGGCAAAGTGCAGCACGCTGGCCACAACCGACTGGTAGAATAACTCCAGCATCTTGCTGCACACGTTGAAGGATCAAGCTTTCTCAGGAAAAGAGTCGACTCATCCCCTTCTTGTACACAGCGTTGATGTTGGCCTTCCAGTTCAGTCGGCTGTCGATGGAGACGCCCAGGTACTTGTACTCCTCCACCATGTCCACGTCCACTCCCAGGACACTCAGAGGTGTAGGAGCTGTCGCCTTCCTCCTGAAGTCCACCACCATCTCTCTGGTCTTGGCCACGTTCAGCCGCAGGTGGTTCTCATCGGCCCACTTTACAAAGTCACTCACCACTGCCCTGTACTCCTCCTCCCGTCCATCCCTAATACAACCGACCACTGCAGAATCATCAGAGTACTTCTGCAGATGGCATGACTCCGTGTTGTACTGGAAGTCACTGGTGTACAGGGTGAAGAGGAAGGGAGACAGAACAGTTCCTGTGGGGCTCAACATCACTGACCACCGTTCCAGACAGCACACGGCCCATTCTGACAAACTGTGGTCTGCCTGTGAGGTAGTCAGTGATCCAGGAGATGGTGGACGCGTCCACACGGCCACCGCAGCTTCTCACTCAGCAGCAGTGGCTGGATGGTGTTAAATGCACTGGAGAAGTCAAAGAAAGTGACTCTCACAGAGACACCGGTTCCATCCAGGTGCGACTGAGCTCGTTGCAGCAGGTAGATGATGGCGTCGCCCACTCCCACATGAGGCTGGTAAGCAAATTGCAGAGGGTCCAGTGACGATTTCACCTGCGGTCTGAGGTGGGCCAAGACCAGCCTCTCCAGCACCTTCATCACATGGGAGGTGAGGGCGACCGGTCGGTAGTCGTTGAGGCCAGATGGTGTTGACTTCTTGGGGACAGGGACCAGGCACGACGTCTTCCACAGCACGGGACTTCCCCAGCCTCAGGCTGAGGTTGAAGAGGCGCTGCAGGACACCAGACAGCTGGGTGGCGCAGGTCTTTAGGACCCTGGGGCTGATGCCATCAGGACCTTCAGCTCTGCGCTGGTGTAGTTTCTGCAGCTGTCTTCTCACCTGGTCAGTCGTCACAGAGAGAGGGGAGGGTGGAGGAGCCCACTGTTATTGAGGGCTCGGTGGATGTGAAGCTCAGCAGGGGGACAGAGGGGAGGAGGTGTTTGGGAGGTGTGATGTGTGGAGGAGACGGGAGGGCTGTGAACTGAACCTATTGAAAAACAGTTCAGCTCGTTGGCCCTCTCCAGGAGCCCCTGGCTGTCTCCTCCCACCTTGAAGCCAGTTATCTGCTTCATTCCTGTCCACACCTCCTTTGTGTTGTTCAGCTGGAGTTTGGCCTCCAGCTTCCTCCTGTAGGAGTCCTTGCCCTCCCTGAGCTTCACCTTCAGGTTGCGCTGGGCTCTCCTCAGCTCATCCCTGTCTCCAGACCTGAAAGCAGCTTTCTTCATGTTAAGAAGCGCCTTCAGGTCCCTGGTGATCCAGGGCTTGTTGTTGGGGAAGCAGCGCACAGTCCGTGATGGGATGGTGGTGTGTTCACAGAACTTGATGTATTCCGTGATGCAGTCGGTTTACAGAGCGGCTTGTGTTAGCTTTTTGAAATTAACATTTTTCTTGCATGCTCGAGTAAAACAATTTGAAATGCAACAGAAGTCCTCCCTTCTTTTTCTTTTGATTTTGAGTTGAACTCACATGGTTATGTGAGAGAAGAATATGTTATTATAGTTGGCATCCACACTCTGACCTTGTCACTCGGCATAAAGATGCACCAGGTTCTGCATAGCAGGGATTAATTGACAGAAATAACTTCACCCTATGGTAATTTGGAGCCTGCAGGTCGGTAGTATAAGGATATTCTGAAACTGGGCACTTCGCAAATAATGGAAAACAGGCTTCCTTCCGGACGCGCGTGAATTAAGTTATCAACATTTAATGGCAGGAAGTGTAAACAAACATTCAAGGCCTCACGATCGTGGTCTTCAAAGGTCCCGGCTCCTCAGGTCCAGCCTGAAGCCCTCGGGGTCCCGTCGAAAGAGAAAGCTATCTCTCCATCTACAGAGTATTAGTCTCAAAATCAGCCAATCAATCATTCTCAAAGGTGAGTCCAGCCTTTAACACCTAGTGGTTGGTTCAAAGTCCCGCTAGAAAAATGAGAGGTTGAATGTCACTGAACCCCGGGTCAAAACGTCACTTCCGGTCAAGTCACTAAACAAGTATTTTCACAATAAAAGTCCCGTCTATTATTTAGTCACTTCACCGATTTCAACCGGCCTCGTCAATCTATAATACTAACATACAGTCACTCTCATGCAACATACATTAATTCTTGCTATTTACATTTGCATAGAATAAACATTTCCCCTATGCTTCATAATACATTAATAACAATATCAATATTCTCCCTAATATTTCCTATGACAATATCTTTCTATATGTATTAATTTAAAGCATAAGACCTCTGCTCATGTTATCAAAATAAACTATTACAACCCAACAAATGCAATTCCATTGGCTGAGGAGACCGAGGTGTTTCCAGTTCATAAACACACAGTAAGCAGCAAGGAAGGACAATTTACATGAACGATGAAGATTAGGAAAGCATTCTGCCCAAACAAGCAATATGGAGAAAAACAAAGATGTATTATTTATATAAAGTAGTACGATATGAGATCTGAGATTATAAATGTAAAAAAACAGGCATTTCAGTGTGACAGATGTTTCTGGATTATGCTCGAGGCTCTGCGTTAAAGAGGTTGAATTATATTTGAAGTTCAGTGCATCATAAACTAATTGTTTTTAAAGGGCAATGTAGTCCATCCCATGAATATGTATTTTACTGCAAGCTCCTTGAACTGCCGCTGGAAGTCGCACCTACAGCTTGACAATTCTGTCTGTCAATTAAGTGATTGATTTTGAGTGCATAACTCGCCTTTGCTTCTGTAATCTAAGAAGACCAGCGTCCTCATCTGCAGTTCACCTCGCCTTGGTTCGAATGGCTTTGCCATAGCGATGATGTAATGCCTTTATTAATCTCACAGCCATTGGGAGCGTTGTCGGTACGAGATAAGACTGAAGCGTCTTCTCTGTGCTCCATCACCAGATGATGTTTGTTAATTCCCGTTTGTTGCGTCTTGAAAGGGCGATTGTTTGAGCAGCGTTTCTGAGCCGACCCATTCACACTGCCGGAGTAGCGGATGACGATGCAATGCGAAGCTGCTGGCGTGAGCAGTGTAGAGAAATGTTATGCGCACCATCTACTGTACGACAGCGCAGCCGGAGACTGACATTAATACATTAAAGTAACATTATGCAACAATTGTACCTTAAAATAACAGCTTGAAAAAAAATTGTGCCGCTACAATGACTTTTAATATGGCGATTTGCGGCTCCGCCATTTCCATCGGGGGTCTGTGGGGAAATAACTGCTATGTAGGATTCTGGAGCCGCCCGATCCGGGGCGGATGTACTTCGACCTGCTTTCTGGCAGTGATTACGCAATGTCATCTAGTGCCAGTCCACGCTCGCAGCTCCAGTATAAGGGCAAAGCAAGCGGAGTCTCTTGTAATGAATTACACGTTCCAATGTAAATTATGAATATGTAGCTTTTTGGTGTCAACAATATTGTATTCGATCACACGAACTCCACATTCAAACATTTAGAAAACAACGTATATAGGCTGAAAACGCGATCGGTATTTCATCTAAACTAAATGTTGTCATTCTTTTGGTTATGTTAGCATTCATCTCCGATATCACAATGAATAAAACTATGCAGTCATATTTATGTAAAATCTTTGAATATTCTTACCTTATCGGTTGACATCATTTCTTAGTTTCTGACTTCGTCTGGTCATCAATACAAGTTTATGCGAGGCTGCATCTATCGTAACTGGGTATTTACGACACTGAAGTAAACGTTAAATACCTCCAAAACTGAAGGGGGCGCTAAAAGGGAAAAACTCCATTATGGGGCTTTAATGAACCGATTGCCTGCAAGCTGCTTTAGGGCAACCAACGCAATCCTGCTGCGACACTGCTCACCTGGAAGCTATTCTTCATTTCTCCTCCGCTACAGTTCGTATCCGAACCGTAGCATCCTCACTCGACTCATCGTAATCTTGTACCTTCTTACTTTCAGTTCAAGTGGCATCTGCAAGTGGACCGTTCTTTGACTGAGTGTCAGGGAGTGGCCGTTCGCATCCGGGGCCACGGCTCGAGTGAGCAGTACACAAAATGTACAACACAATCAAATCAAGCGTCACGTCCTCATGGTTGTCAATGTCGTACATCAGCGCCACCTGGCGAGCCAAATCAAAGTCACCTGTGAGGCGCATGCCGGGTTTGGCTTACATGCCAGACATGTTCGTGGTGGGAACTCCAGCGGTGACTTCGGCTTCGACTGAAGGAACTTTTGAGTGACAGTACTTCCTGGTGTGACTGCAGAGCTCAACGTGTTTGATGAGCGCAGTGGGACAGATGGCTGGTACGACTGGTTGTGTTGTGCTTCTAATGCAGAGCGAGGAGGAGTGCAACACACACATACACTTTTTTTGAATTCACTCTCTGAGAATGTCAACAACCACGAGTGTTGCGTTTAGACAGTTTCAAACCTTTCTTTAATATTTGTTTTTGTGGCTGCTGTTTGTTTCCAGCTATTTGACTTATGTAGCTTGTTGCACACGCCGTAGTGTCCACGGACATTTTTTTTCGTTATTATTTTTAATAAGAAGAGGCAATTGGTTTTGCAAAATGACTAACTTTTGGAAGATAATGATATCTATGTTTTCAGAATTCCTTTTCCGATAAGTTAATCAAAGTAATTTGGAAGTGTGATGAGGTAATAATATTTACAAAGTGGCAAAATAATCCCCGTGCAGGATATACTCCACGCAGTGCTGTTGGTGTGGTATACAAGTAAAGTATATACAGTAGTTGAAAATTGTATTTCAAAGGTGCTTAGAAGCATATTTCTGCAACACACTATCTAGGTCAAGAGAATTTAAATGAATTCAGCTGGAAAGTTTTAAGGAGATTGCAACCATTCCCCGCTGATCCAAATCACTACATCTGAACAAAATAATAATATACGTTTATGGAGGCACAACTTTCCAAACATTACCTCTTTATTTATCTAAATCTAATAATATTCATCATTACCCAAATTATAGACTGAGGCTACTTTTGATTTGTGCCAGCTGGAGTACAGCAAAGACCAATGTAGCTTGTCAACACTGAACAGGTGATGGCCATTAGAAGAGAAAAAGACTTGTGTTGATGGTGCTACTGACGCCTGTAGGGAGAGCTTTCCAGAGTAGCAGATACAGATACGGACAGCTACGACAAGTTTCTCCGGATTTCACCTTGTTACTCACTAAGGCCTTTCCTTGAATTGGAGTTACTGACACCACCTGTTCCAGTGACCCGAGTCACATGCTTCCTCGATGTTTCTGGATGCCTGCAAAGCCATGCAGCTCCACCAATCACCAGCATAATCAAAATGTCTGGCACAAAACCGGTCAGTTTGATTTTTTATGTGCAGCTAGATGTCACTTTGTATGAGTGTAAATTATGAGAAGCAGAAATAAATGCAATAATTATCACATTTTATAAAGGCATTAAAATGTCATAAGGCTCATTATAGACACAAATGTTGATTTGATTGATTGCCCGTCATGTCATGTTTGTCCCTAGAGCCATCTGGTAGAGTTTAAATCAAACGACATACAAATCAACCTAATATTATTAATCTCCACAATCTAGCATTGCACTGTTAAGTTTAACCCTTGTGTTGCCTTCGGGTCAATTTGACCCGATTCAATGTTTCACCCTCCTGTCGCCTTCGGGTCAATATGACCCGATTCAATGTTTAACCCTCCTGTTACCTTTATATTTACTAACATATTTTACGCTTGAGGTCAATATGACCCCAGCTATTAAAATCTCCAGAAAATTATTAAAATTAATATTGTTTTCCAAGTTTAAGTGTGAGGTACTTTATGTTTGTTTGTTGACTCCCGAAAGAACGGCGACATTAAACATTGAATCGGGTCAAATTGACCCAAAGGCGACAGGAGGGTTAAATATTGAATCGGGTCAAAATGACCCGAAGGCAACACAAGGGTTAATTAGGTAACCTAGCAACACAAACAACACACAGATTATGTTTATATATACACCAATTTTCTAAAACCCGGATTAGGTGCACTATATGCATTGCTAAATGCACTAACAGCAATGTGTTTAAGTATCCTGGCTCTCTATATCTATCCATCAATAATTCAGAATTACAAGGATGAGGACGGATTCTTGATAAAGTAATAAAGTAGGCCTATAATAAAGATGGGAATAATTGGCCAAAACTAGAATAAAATGTTCAGGGTGCAAGCTTGTTCAGTTTGTGCGTCTGGCCCGTCGGCATTGCAATGTGGAGTTTTTGAAGAAATGAGCTGAACGTACGACACTTGCGTGGTCGCTTGAGCATTTAAATAAAAGGCCCATTCAGCAGTTTTGATAGACCGCGTTTGTCGATAACCTTCAAGGATAATAGCGTTGTCATAATGGAATCTACCCGCAGGATTGTGAGGACCCAAATGGCCCATTGGTGTTAGACACGTTGTGGCGAGGGAGCGTGATCATTCACGGAGAACACGCGCCTCTGGAACATGCTTGTCGTGGCTTGTGGATGTCATCCGTCTCCTACAAGCAATTTAATTGGTGTATTGTTTGCATCTTTGCCGACTACAGTGCATACAACTCAAGTCAGTGTGAAATTCCAGAGGCATTTCCTATATGCCGTTAACAAGTTTCCACTAAAGTTATCCTGCTGCAGTTCTAATAGTGCCAGTTGTTGAGCGAACATGCCCCGTCTAGCTTTGTGTGATTTTGCGATGAAACCGAGACCCTCATGTGGCAATTATCTAAGACGGAAAGCAATCTTTCTTACGCAGTCGTATAATTTAATATTCAAGCAGGGCACTGTTGCTCAGAGAAAATATTGTGGTGAGTCTGTTTCGGGCAACTTAACAGCAACAATATACTATATGTAGAAAGTGTTTATCACATTCGATGATACAGTTGTTCAGATGACGCTGCTGCGATTGTTACCTGCTGATGTCCAGAGTAAGCAGCTGCTTCTAGATGGTTTCATCCAAACGTTGAACTTCATTTTAAGATAATAATCAGAAGAACAAAGTTGAAGTGTAGCTCTAGCTGACAATGCAAGTGTGTCGAATCTAAGCAAGTGGGTCTTTGGTGTAAAATCCTATCTTACATACACTTGAAGAAACATGTAGGTCCATTGCAGCGGACGACACCTTTCATATAAGACACACGGTGACTTATGAAACCAATCACACCGACATACAGTAGAAATACCACCAGGGGGGATGAGAATATTATTGCAACTTGAAAAGTTACAAATAGAAGGCAGAGAAGTGGTGGTGCCTTTTGAATAAAGGTCACAAGATGCTGGGTGTCATGTAACGCTAAGCAAGGTGATATTATTCTCATCATGTACATGGAGACGGGGGGAAAAGTTATATGTTAATCTATATATTATATTGTAGACAGTCAGGGCCAAAAGTATTTGGTCTGTGACAACTCTTCTTATTTTCCTCCTTACACAACTTTATACGGATGAAAATGTGGATGAATTGTAGACTTCCAGCTTTAATTATTATTAAAATATAATGAAACTAAACGATTGCATCCATTATTACAAAGTACCACACATTTTCAGATGCTCAAAGGTAATTGAACAATTGTCCTACAAATGGTTTGATGGCCAGGTTCCTCGTTATTTCATGAGAAATTAAGCAGATACAAATAATTAGCATTTGGTAGCTGGTCCAGAGAACTCTCAGCCAACCAAAGAGGTCTCAGTGAAAGGGAAGGAGGCCATTTAAAAAGCTGACAAACACACACCTGTCGGGCAGATAGCGGAAACAGTTTGGTACATTCCTCAAAAAAAAGAATGTCATGGCAAAGGGACTGGAAGATATGAAAAATAGACTTTGCAGAATTCTTTACTTGAAGAAGAAAACCCCATTCATAACATGAATAGTGAGGTCAAAAATACTCTGGAAGTTTCATTGTAAAAGTCTCAAATCAAGAGGCATTCATGAATCTGAATCCAGAAGGTAAACGACAAGGTTCCAATCACTTGGAACGCTGAAGAACAGGAAGGTCAGGTTAGACTTAGCCAGAAAACATCTGAGGCCCTTTTATCCGTCTTTACATTTCATTTAGCCGACGCTTTTATCCAAAGATACTTACTACCAGAGAGACGGAGAGAGAGATATTTAGAAATTATTACGGTCATATCTGAAAAAGGACTAGTTTGATTATTTGAAAAAATTACAGAAAATAATCTTGTAACACTATTTTTCAAAATGCTTACACAATTACTTCACAGGAGCTTTGCGTTCACCACAACAATTCACAATTTTACCTGGTTTTCCCTGACTGTTGCAGTAGAACCGCAAAAGCTATTATTAGCTTTTATCAATGCAAAGGAGAAAACAGTCCAACCACTGACACTGAATAGTTCAGGAAGACTTTAATTGCTGCATCCACTTAGAGGAATTAGGTTTTATAATGAAGACGGACCTGTACTCATTTGGTAAAGTTGATCGAATTTACCAAGTTAATTGAACAAACTAATGCAGCGGTAAATAAAGTGCTATCTTTAGTGCCTAGTTGCTTTGACTCATAATAATTTTGCACCGGATTCAAACATGTCAGTTGATATTAATCCAAAACAATAATCAGTATTTTGATCAACAGCAGTTGAGGCTTGTAGTTGATGTGTTCAACGCATGGCATTTGGAGCCGGAGGTGTCGTCACTGTGCCGTATTCTTTGCGCTTAAAGCCAAGAAGCAGTCAATTGTTTTCAGGGATCAATGAAATTCAACAGATGCCTAATAGTTTCCCAAGAAGTGCGATCAAGTTTGATGGACAGAATGTAATGAGTTTCCTGGCACTTGGCAGCCTTAATCACAATGAAATGAATTCAAGTATTATTTTTTGAAAGCGGCGGCCCTTGAAACAGATTACTGCTCAATTGAGTGACTCAGTGCCGTTAGACCCTCAAGGTAAAATACTACTACGGCAAAAAATGTTTCAGCTTCCATGGTGAAACATTTGGTTCTGTTTAATTATATTCAGGCTCAAGATTAGGCATAATTGACCGCGTGGTAGCTTTAAGCGACAGATTAGTAGCATACCGGGTTTGCTGTTACTTTTCTGCGTCACTCGGTCCCACCCACTCTGAGCTTCACAATAATAATAATGCTTTTTATTTGTAAACCACTTTTCCTTCAAAGGTATTTTCATATTTTAAATAGTCTTTGATTTTACATTAAAAAATCTCCAATAAAAAATGTCAAGGACTAGTTCCTGTAGTGTTACACTTCTGGTATCAATCAATTTTAGAAGACATTATTTATATGGTACAGATGATAACAATGTCTGTCAAATAGTTTTAAAGATTTATTTTCATCACTATCTCAATGGTCTGGTATGAACAATACTACAGGTTTGTGTTAAAGATATTATTATTACTATTATAAATATTTTAACTGTGAAATAAGGTGGTGTTCTTGGTTATCTGTCAGTAGCCAAAAACTGTAAATCATTCTCACATACCCCCTCAGCTCCAGTAGCCGTTGCTATGTTAGACGATTATCGGACTTCACACAGCTTCTTCTGGAGCTAAAAAAGACTGAATACAACTGTATTCAAAAATGCATCGTACTCCTGAACAAAAGTGAGCAGACTTTGATGTGTCAAATCTATGGAGTTCCCCTTTAAAGCTCTTGATTGGTGGCGCACAAAACCGAATGTTAAGCGATTGGACAAGTCTTAGTTGTAGAAGTCTTGACTTCCATTTTTATCGACAGTCATGTAGCTTTATCACATATTTTCTGACATACACTACCGTTCAAACGTTTGGGATCACTTAGAAATGACTTTATTTATTTTTCAAAAACTGTTTTTTTTTTTTTTTAAGATTAAATTATTAAAATACTCTACACTCTACATTGTTAATGTGTTAATGTGGTATATGACTATGGTCTGGTTTCTAATGAAATATCTCCACAGGGTGTATAGGGCCCTTTACAACAACAATCACTCCAGTGTTCTAATGGTACATTTGTGTTTGCTATCGCCTTGAAAGACTAAATCTGATTAGAAAAACCCTTGAATCAATTATGTTGCTGAAAACAAAACAGTTTATGCTGGTGCTATACTATATACTGGCCTTCTTTTTTGAAGAACAAATGAAAACAAAATATTTATTTTCAAAATTAATATTTTTCAATAACTTCATCATAGTCTTTGATATATTTATATTTCATTTTGATAAAAAAAATGTGATTTTTCAAGACAGACAGAGTGTCTGGATGATCCCAAACTTTTGAACGGTAGTGTATTTGCTCCTCTTATGTATGCATAATCAAATCAAGAGTTGTATGCCCATTCAAGCCGTGGCAGTTGATCTATCAGAAACCTCATTGAACTCTAAACCTCCAAAACGTACTTCTCAAACCTCACTATTGTACTTCTGCTTCCCTAATTGGCCCATTTGGCAGAACTTGGCTCAGATACTCGGCTTGCCTTTATGACTACGAAATCCCCAAATCACCTTATGAACTGACATCATTTCAAAGAAGAAGAAAAACATCACGAGTGGACTATTGACACTGCAAAGATTAAGGAATGTACGTTTTATGTTAATGAGCAAAAAGGACAACAGGCATTCTCATGAGGTCATGCACATTGTATTAGCTCAGTGCCGTGTAGAACACGTTACAGACAACATAACATCCTCCTATCCATTATCTATACATGCTTATCCTTTTTAAAGGGTTGCGGGGAGGTGGGATGGGGAACCGATCCAAGATCACGTTACGGTAGAGGTGGGGCATACCCTGGACAGATCTGCAGTCAATCACCGGGCTGACACATGGAGACAACCTCTCCCTTCACTCTTAATTAGCTACGGGCCATTTGGAGTTAATTAACCTAACCTGCATGGGTAAAGACCGTGGAAAGAAACCAGAGAAAGCCCACGCAGATAAAGAGAGAGCAGCGGACGGCAGAGCTAACCAGTGCACCAATAGTAGATCTGACTCATCTAAAAGATATTGTCATAACTAAAGTAACCAAAACAGAAGAGTAATAACAGCTGATAAATGATCTGTTTCCCGAGCATAACTGCGGAGAAATCCTGTAATATGTGATTTCCCGTGTCCTCCATAATACAGTCTACTGGGGATTGAATGTCACCGCTGTGCCCTCGGCTTCAGTGTCTTCATTTGCATTCTTGGGCCTCGCCTTCTGCATTACTGATTAGGCGGAGCAGAAAATCCTCCTTTAAAAAGGACAACATCTGGTGACTTGGCTTCCGTCAGGAGAATAATCGTCAAAGTTAGTATTATCTCTTCCAGGAGGATCAAGCTATCAGGATGTTTGTGTGTGAGTTTCCACCGCATCAAATAGTTGCCGGCCAGTTATGGCTGCATGCTAAAGGACGTCTCACAGTTGCTGTGACTCACATTAGTGAAAAACATCTTCTCATTGCCTATTTTCTACCACAATTGGATGCCTGCTGACTCCTCATTCACTTCTCTTAAAGCCGTCTCCCGGCCGGTAGGGGCCCCTAGTGATAACACAGCAGAGTCCATCACTGACCCCTACGATCTACTACGTTGTGCCCGGAAACACAGTGGAGGGAAATCACTTGGCGGGTATGTTAGGCTTCCAGCTAATGGAACTACCGGTACACGCACTGCTCGGCCGCTAAGCAGCCAGACATCTTGGTGAGTTTAATTTGTGTTTTTGGCAAGGTTGTGTGCGTCTTGAACAACGACTTTAAGCCGATTGCCTGCCTACATCACACCGCTTGTTTGGGAGTTTGTGGGAAGTGTGCCATTAGTATTCATTCAATGACACAAAACACCTTTCTAGTTCATGAATGGAATGTTAAAGGAGCAGTATGACGTTTTGACCATGGACTTTTTTGGGTCACAGTCAAATGTTTGTTTTTCCCACTGCAAGTGGTTCAGGGGGTATAACTAAATGGTAACTAGTCCCCGTCGGCATCAGCTGTCACTTTTAAGCTGACGGGTAACGTTGGCCGTTTTCACTCTTATACTGTGTAGTCCTCCCACTTTGTGCCCTCTTCCACTGACGGAGAGACATCAGTTTGCAGGGTTGCAGAACTGGTCCCTGATGTCTTTATCTTAACACTAATTCAATGCGCCCTTCACGTTCTACATCTTTTTTTTCTCTGCGAGCCGTTTGTTATTCCGCTCATGTCTCTCTTCATCCCTTTCTGCCTCGCTTTTCTTTAGGCCTGGTCTGACCCACAATCTGCCCCTCTTGTCGCTGCCTTCCTTGTCTCAAGGTCTCATTTCCGAACCAAGGTGGAAGTCATAATGAAGCCATCACCATTCAAATGAGCAATGTCTTCATCATATCTCATTTGACATTTGCAAAACAAGTCTTGTAATTGCACTTTGGTCCTTGAAGATAAGTGATGTAGGAGAGCAAAGAAAGACTATAATTTAAAATATATGGACAATTAAAAGTCCGATTGTCTATTACAAAATTATATAACCTGGAAAGGAACAATTAAGCCTTAAGAACAGTCACACTTCACGCCAATGTCTATGGTTACATTACTGAATGGGCCTCCTCTCATGGCCCCCCAAGAATGAATTATATCTGATCCCCTCACTATCCAACTAGCGCCACCCTCTGGTCAAAATGTATAATTGTGCAATAGAGGATTATGACAAAATATTTTCAAAACCAATGACAACTGTCATATTATATGTCTAGTGTAAATGTTGCCATGTGTGAAAAACCTAAGTTGGTGAAAAAGCATGCGACCTGACAAACATTGGCATGTTCAACAGCTCAAAGCGCCAACTGTGCATTCAAGTAATGCTTCACAGAGCTGCTAGCACAGGTGTAAACTTCTATTCTCAGTTTCCTTATTTTTAAAAGATCAATATAACTGCTTACCTGGATCTATCAGGTGCCGTCTTTAAGAAAACCGTTATAATTAGTGGGAAGCTCATAACGCTGATGCAAAAACAATTAAAAGACTGCTCATCCTTCTAAAGAATGTTGAATATTCTTTGTGAATGCTCCGAACAGAATTCTCTCAATCTCGTGAAAGTGCTGTGAAATGATACGTACCCGACATGATCGTGTTCTCCCGAGGACCGGCTGGCAAAGAGAATCAGGAATGAATCCATCTACAATGACCTTGTAGCCTGCAGCCAGGAACTGATGTTTTAAACATATAGACCCAAACTGACACGGCCCCGCTCTGTTTGAAGTCCCCTCACCTGCTGTTAAAACAACCATCTGTGCTGCTCATCGCTGTAGGACGCTCTCCTGGCTGGCTGGTTTCAGGATGTCGACCAGAAATGTAGAATCACCTCTATGTTCACTGCTTTTGATTTCACATCCACACTGGGAAGAATACCATGTTAGAAGTAGTACTCTTATTATTACAGATTTTCGATCAAATTGCAAGTGTTTGGACAGTTTTAGCAGCTGGACTGATGGCAAACTTAATGATGGTAAATCACGTTTCCTTTCCTAGCCTAAGCAGCAGCAGGCACTTTCAAAATCGCCCACTCTTACACAATACCTCTTTTTTTCTTCTTTTGTGAGCGTACCATGCAGGAAGCAATAAAGGAATTAATTTCATCTCCTTTTAGCTCGTATCCAAGATTTGTTCATATCAAATTAGTACCCGTAGATGTATGGGATTCAACCAATGTTTTCTTATTTTTCTCTTCTTGCTCCTTCTTATTTTTGGTTGCATCTCTCTAATTATTGCACATGTGCCAGACTATTTGCACAGAGCACAACATATGTGCATATATAGTGCTTTTCTTGATACGGCAACAATTACCCAGAGCCAAATATGTTTATCCAGGGGAACAGCATAGGTGTAAAGAGGGATATCCATCGTTTGCCGTCTTTGCTTTCACTTAGTCATTATTTGGATTCAACAGGCACTGAGGATACGGAAAACAACAAAGTAAACAAGCACAGTCTCAAGATATGCGGCTATATTGATGAGAGCAATAAAAAAACACCGACAATGAAGATTGAATAGAAATAAGAAAACACAACTTATTTTCATTCAGACTTTTAAAACTTTAAGGCAATGTCCAGTAACTACAGAGGTGTTTCGATGGGTTGTCAAAACTCTCCCAAAAGGAGCATCTATTAAAAGTCTACTGGCTAGCATTCATCTCACATCTGAAACCAGTGCCTCTTCTTCACGGTCCACAGCCTCAACAATAACAGACTCAGGGGGGGTTGAAATGCCATCCATGTGAGAACTCGTATGCAATTCTCAAAGCAAGCACTGGCCAGTAAAAGTTTTTTTCCCCCGCCTTTTGGAATATCAGGGAAAAAAAATGTATGTGTATGAATGACAACGATGTGCAAATTGTTGGCATTAATAATATATAAGTACAACAACTTCAAAGCACATTTGACAACAATGACTAGTAAAAGGTATGATTGATAACGCTCCAAGATATAGAAGCACCTTCAAATGATTCTCACAAACCTGGCATGAATTTATATGTATATATTCACTTTATTAGCAATGAGGCAAATGCGTTTCCAATGAGGACTATTTCGGTTGATCCAGTTTTTTCTTTGATTCCAAAGAATTCAATATGGTCCTCTTCTCACTAGTGTCTGATTATATGGGTAACTGTGTGCTACCTGGACTATCTTTCTAATTTATTTCTCCTCGCATGAATTGTGTGCCTGTCATTCCAGCCTGGTGCCTGATTGACGTTTCCTCAAGAACCATCCACTGCCTGGCTGTGTGTCAGAGTGAGTCAGATTCAGGTCCTATTTTTGTTGGGTTGGGGACACGCATAGTTATGACACGAGGAAGAGCTCGACTGACTTGGTACCCTACAGATTTAAAGACGCTTCCTGGGAAGACGACCTTTCTATTCCCTGCAGCTGTTTTGTGGAATCAACTCTGCCTCACTCCCAACTCGACAAATACTGACTGCCCTTTCAACTAACTCCATTGTTCACCCAACCTTGTCATTAATAGACAGTCAGAGAAACTCGTGTAGTAGAAACTAAAGCAGGACTTTCGTTCAGGAGACTAATGGAGCTATAGTGCAAGTTCAGACCGGAAGACCATAGCCCTCAAGTCCGCCATTTATTCCAATTATTTCTCACACATTTCTCAATCATGACACCAGCTGCGCAGATCAGCTGGTCCCCTCTATCCAATAAGCACAGGGACACAAAGACATAGCTAGCGTATCATCTTGCTTCTGCCTCATTTAAATAAAACTGTTTCTCTACCTTCAGTTAATTCACATTGCTGTTATGCACCCCTCAACCTCCCCATCTCCACCCAGTCTTCGCGGATCAATCAGCTTCATCCACTCATCAATCCATCAGCTCATCAGCCACCACCAGGTCTGGACTCCAGGAGGGGATCTACCTCAATTTCAAATCACCCCGTAGAGTCCAAGCGCCAAAGACTCTGAGACTTCATCTAACTCATCTCTCTCTGATTTAACTGTTCGCAACGAGACGTTGATATTTTGTCTCGTGAGTCACGTTAGTCGTGCAAGTCATTTTGTGGTTATTCACATGAGTTGTTAGTGTCATTAGCATGTGAGTCACACGTGTGGTTTGCTACTCGCAAGTCATGACTCCCTCACAAGCCTGTGAAGTTTCCCATCTGCCTTTTGAAGAAGGAAGTTCATGTTGAAAAAGCAGCAATGCATGTGAAGAGTGGAAATTGACACAATGACCCCGACGGGTGCAAAACTAACACTAAAGTGATCCGGGCATTACGGCATGAAGTTTAAGAGTCACTGACCAAGCGTTGGTATTTATTGAGATGTGAGTGAGAATGTGTCGATGGAAAAGGCTCCCAAAAGTCATGAAGGAAGTTGGTGGAGTGGGCAGGTGTTAAGAAGTGTTTATAGGGACTGCTTATAAAATCATTATCTCACATACTGCTGCGATGTGTTGTGGCAGCATCCATGGGAATAAATGAAGGATACAGGCACCATGTACAATTTCTGAGGTGAACATTAAAAGACAGTCTTTGTATTTTTGGTCCAAAGCCATCGAGATATTTATAGACAAGCAGCAGTTCTTTAAACCAATGGGTCTCATTGTCACTTGTCACATACGATAAGATAAGATTTTCCTTTATTAGTCCCTCAGTGGGGAAATTGCAGGATCACAGCAGTGGGTGCACAGAGCAGTAATACAAATATAATACAGTAACAATATCAAATAGACAGGAATACAAATATATATACAAGGTATTAATAAAAGTGTATTGAACGGTCAACAGATTAAAGTGTGAAGTGATAAAGTGTTTAAGTGTTTGAGTGGTTTTAGTGGTCCACTAGTGGTCTAATGCAAGTTTATTGTGCATGCCAAGCAGCAGGAAGGAAGGACTTGTGCTACCTCTCCCTCAGATACCGGGGATGAATCAGCCGGTGGCTGAAGGAGCTGTGCAGAGCTGCTAGAGCGTCCTGCATGGGGTGGGAGGTGTGGTTCATCAGGGACGAGAGCTTTGCCATCATCCTCCCGTCCCCCACCACCTCCACAGTATCCAGAGGACACCCCAGCACGCTGCTGGCCTTCTTTAGTAGCTTGTTCAGCCTCTTCCTGTCACCCGCTGCCATGCTGCTGCTCCAGAAGACCACTCCATAAAAGATGGCTGATGCCACCACAGAGTCAAAGAAGGTCTTCAGTAGTCCTCCCTGCACTCCAAAGGACCTCTGTCTCCTCAGCAGAAAGAGTCTGCTCTGTCCCTTTTGATAAAGAGTAGTGTTGTTACGAGATGTGCCGACGCTTCGACGCGTGTGTCGAGTCATGGAGGTGGCGTTTCCTCGAAGCGCGTATCGAGGCTTGCTTCATTTAGGGGAGGAGCCAAAAATGATGACTTCCGAAGCCTCGCTGCCCGGCTGTACCACGTGACTGCTTCGGGAAGTGGTTCAGATTTTGCCGGGAGGTTTGACAGCAATATAAACCCCTCAGGCTCCATTCAACATGTGGGTTGTTGGTTGAGAGTTTGGAGAGTTAGGAGAGAAGGATAGGTGATAAGATGGAACTGTTGAGAAACTGGTATTTCTGAATAAAAATGAATAAAATGTCCCTTGTCCTGTACATCACTGTCCAAGTTACACAAGCATATTCAGTCCCCTCTTCCTAGTTACACACACACGTTCACTGTCCTCTGCCTGCTTAAGCCCATGCCATTTTCCTAAAGGGACATAATAACATTACACAACCTGCCATATCATATGATACTACCATTTTGGGAACATTTACACACACAGAATACATTAAAACAATATTTTATAATGCACATATGATAATTTATGTACAGGAATTATTTGGTCATACATTTTTGTAATTCATAGTCATTCCCAACAGCCATAACAGACACACATTCAATGCATCACATGATGTGGTTCAGATACAGCTGCCTGTCATTATACACTTGGCCAGTAGGTGGTTTCGTGAGCACATGAAGCTTCGAGAAATGAACCCTTTCTCGAACCAATTGGCTGAAGTGGTTCGATGCCTCATGAGGCTTCATCTCACCATCACTAATAAAGAGCTTATGCATGATCAGTGTCACGGAGCGATTAGAGTGGACCCAAAAGCACGACTCCAGAGACAGCACTGCAAATAATTATCTTTACTTAGAACGTGATTCAGAACAGAACACTACAAAATATCAAGTAACGCGTGAGGGCTTGGGCTGGAAACACAAGACAATCTGGCAGAGGGCAAGTGAGGGAACCTAAGTAGACGGACTAATGAGGGAATGGGCAACAGGTGAAACGGACATGAAGACCAGGTGAAGGTAATGAGGGACTAACGAGGTGATCAGAGGCAGGTGAAGGGAGTTGGACTGACGAGATGGGAAGCAGGATCTGGAATGACGTGATAGTTAGTGAGACAGGATGAAAACAACTAATACAAAAAGGAAGGTGTGGAGCTAAACTGTTAGAATGAGCCAAGTCCAGTTTATTGTTAAGGTGAACACCCAGGTATGAGATTTTACAATCTCAATGTCCAGTCCCTGGATGCTCACTGGTAATAGAGGAGAGCATTTACCACCAGCTCACATGCCATCAGGACAATCTTGGCGTCACTTTCTAACTCACAGGGTAGCCCAAACATACAAATATGATGCTCCACTGCGGTCGCGTTAATGTGGGTTGGGTTAAAAACACTACATTTGAAAAGTGAAACCTAATTGTGTGAACACAAAGACAAACACATTTTTGGTTTCTCACAGAACACAATGATGTAATGTGTGGACGCTTCGTTTGGATTCAGAAGTATTTCAAGTTATTTAAAGGGAGACTTGAGAAAATACCATTACAGTAAAACAAGCCTGACACAAATTATTTGATTGATTCTCACTAACTTTTTATTCAAGATGGTCGAAAAAGTTGAGACAGTGAAGAAGAGCACTAACGCTTGCAGAGAAAATATCAATGGAGATGAGCATAGAGGCGGGTGTTGTCCATGGTACTCTTTAAAAGTCCTTTAAGATGCTGTTTGGGACCTGTAGGCAGTTGCGAGTCAATGATCACAACCCAGTGTGTCATGGTATTCATTATCCTTCCAATCAATGTACAAATCCTCCTAATGATTAAGTTATGACAGAGTTAAAAAATATATATTTGAAAACCATATGTTGACACGAATGTTGCAAAAGTAAGAGGATCACCAAGGCCATTAGAACCCATTCCCCGGGTACCATAAAGCTGTGCACTGAATTTTGGGGGAAACCAACCAATAGTTGCTGAGACATGTAGAATTAGATAAATTACTATTAGATATGTGCAAATTGGGATTTAATGATCAGCTATAACTTCACACTGGTTATTAAAGAATATGTGTAGATTATTGTTGAATAATTTAGTATATTATTGAAGGATATTTCTGTGTAGATCATGTAATGATAAACTGTATTATTAAAAAATGTCTTGAGGTGGGTTGCAGGAATATGTGTAGATTATTGTTAAATAATTTTTTATGATTGAAGATATATATTTCTGTGTAGATCATGTAATGATAAACTGTATTATTAAGAAATGTCTTGGGGTGGGTTGCAGGAATATGTGTAGATTATTGTTAAATAATTTAGTATATTATTGAAGGATATTTCTGTGTAGATTATTTAATGATAAACTGTATTATTAAATGTCTTGGGGTGGGTTGCAAAGCTTAGGAGCAAGGGAACCCTATGTGTGAACTTTGGGAATGTGTATTCTGAGCAGACATGCAGATGGCCAGGAATGTCCATGTGGGAACGCCCACAGGCAGATGGCTCAGCCCATGAGCAGATTAGCGCCAATGTGTTTCCTTGAAAGCTTGACCAATAAGAAGCGAATATGTCAGACACGCGAAAGGCATAAAGGGAGATGTTAGTCAGAGAAACAAGGCTTTTTTTCTTTTTGGGTAACGGCATGATAGCTGCGTGTAGGCCGTGATCCTTAAAAAGCCCTCAGCTAAGGATTTTATTTAGTTTGCATGATTTACTGTTTGTCCGTGGATGCAGTCAGTGCGGTTACATGCAATCGAATTATTGGCTTAGTCGGACTGAAATCGAATTATCCGTTTCATGTAAACACCTTAGTCGGACTATGTGCGGTCCGACTTCGGTCCGATTAACACCCCTGGATAGCTCGGTCCGATCCAGTTGATAATTCGACTCTCGCGGCATGTAACTCTGAATTCGATTCGGAACTGGACTTTGCGTCTTTGCGCATGCTCGAGATCCCGCCGCCCTCCTCCCTCCCTCCCTCCCATGTCGTGACCCGGAAGTCGAAAGAGACGATAAATTAAATTCTCCGTGTACCTTCGGCGACGGCGTCTTCTCTCCGTTATCAACTCAGCCAATAGCGCCATTTGCATTCGCTGTACTCCTATTAACACCATGGAAGAATAGTAGAGAGATGTAGCTTCGCCTCGCTCTCTGTTCGCCATCTTTCTCGAAATGTTGTTGTTGGTGGTGGTGAAGAGGTCAAGCGGAAATGGCTGTATCACCACGAGTTGTAATGAAAACAGCGCCACCTATCGTATCGGATGTGACATGCTTTCGGCCAATGATTCGAATTACTCACTGCCATGTATATTGGGATAACAGCTGATCCCCCAAAAGATAGCATAGTCCGACTAAAGCAAGATTCGAATTATACCATCATGTAAACGCACTGATTGATTCATTCCCCCCCCACCAGCTAAGAGTTATACTCTGTATCAGAACCGTTATTAATTATTGGTAATATTTCTGATTCAACACTTTTTATTAGAATTGTTCGTCTCCGGACATTTCTCCTTGAAGACGTCAACCAAGCAATCAACAAACTAACGTGGCCATTCTTTAACCAAGAGCCCTCCGTGGTTCCAATCTCACTACATGCAACAGCTGCTTTCTAATTTAACACTATAATATACATTATATATAAATATAATATAATTTTAAGCTTGCAATAATAATTATTTTATGAAAAGTTTGCAACATTTGATTGGTCAACCCCGAGCATTCAATCAGTGGTTTATAACATAATGTCTGAATTAAGTAAATAATATAAAAACTATTCAAAGAGTTCTGTAGAGTGTGTTGCTTCTCGTTTTTTGCTGTACAAGCGTGGGATCCACATCCAATGTTTTTATTCTACTGTGGTCTGAGAGGAATGCAATTAATCCTGCATTGATCAGACCTTCATTTAGCCAAGGCGAGGTAGTTTGTAATATTTGTGCTTTGCCGTGTTCGCAGTCATGCACTCGATTCATGTTTAATCAATATGCCATTACAGGTCCCATTCCTGAGGCAGAACCAGTTTTGTGGACGTTGGGCAGCTCTGTGTGGTATAAATGTTTAGTAAAGGCCCTCTGGTGTCAGGATGACTGACACGAGGGTTAAAAGACAATTAGTTTGCATCCAGGTAAGCAAGCGAGATGTAAAGCATCGAGTGACAGTTGAAATCATTGATTTCTGTTTTGCCTGTCGCTTGGTGGCCTTTGGCTGGTGGTTGGTAAAAAAATGAATCTCCTCGACGTGAAGGTGGTTCTGTTTCTGGGTAGAGCGATGGACTGAGATCACTGCTGTGAATTTGAAACAAATTACACTCTTTCTTGTTATTTCTTTCTTTCTTCACAAAGGTCTAATATTGATCTCTAAATGAAGTGCACACATATTGGTGGAATGAATGGAAGACCCTTGCAAATTAATCTGAGTACACTTCCTCATTTCCTATAAACCCTCTTCAGCCGGATGTTTCAGACTAGTCTGAACCTCCTTTCCAAATTACACACATCTACTCAATTTCAGCTCTAATATTACAATAATAATAAATTAATAAATGTATCATTTATCAACCATTTGCATTAGTGTTGATGAATTATTCAGATCTTGTGAATAGGTTTAAAAAAAGAACATGTAATACCAGTTGAAGATTATTCATTTTTATTCAGAGGGCACTACGATTGTATCGGGGGGGGGGGCCAATGAAGCCGTAGGATTGTCATTAAGATAATTCAATATTTAATTTATCTCTTTAGGGAAAGGCTTCTCGTGTTAATCCAAATGAAGGCAAAAAGACGGGTCACCTAATTCCTAAACAAGGATACTTATGTCCCAAGGGCGTCTTCTGCAGGGAGTACAGGGAAAGATTGTAGAGTAAAAAGCAGAAGTTACTTTTTCATAAAGGAAATGTACATTAACTTTGTCATAACACCTGAGCACAACTTGTTTGAATGAAGACGTTGAGACAAACAGGAAGCTATTAGTAACAGTTTGCTTAGATCAATGGATTAATTGTTAAACAGTTATTTAAAATAGATGGATAGACCGTTGAAATGAGCTATAAGCAATGAATAAACCATTTAAATGAGATAAAATGAATGGATAAACAATTTAAATTAACTACAATTATTGGTGAAAAAGTTGAACTGTCGAGCTTCTGCTACCCCAATTGGAACTAGTACAACAACATTACCAAAAGAAACTAAACATTGACTGTTCAACTGTATAATAAACAAATTAAACAATTAACTGCTCCACAAAAATAGTTTAAATCGGATCAAATAAACATATTTGGAATATGAAGTAGTGAAGGGTTATTCGACTTGCTGTGTGTCTAACAGTCAAGCCTAGTAACCACTGACCTACAGCGCTGCTCAGTCGTCCCTGGATTTATCAGTGTCTGATTGCATCCACAGATGCAATACCTGGGAAATGCCTGTTTCTTGTGTGTCTGCCTCGCCACAAGCAATGACTCATAAAACCATGTTGAAATATGTAATTTGGCCATAAAGAGTCATTGGCATACATGTCTAGCACCGTTTCACAACTATCGGTTAGCACAGTTGGGGTTTTATTGTATCCATAATTTCAGAGACTGCTTGTTTTCGACTATCCTGAATAGAATAATACAGCACATATCCCCAGTTATATCTCCCACCCTGTACCAATCAAGAAGGCATCACTCACTTGAGGACTGAATCCTCTGATAACATGTTCACTCTGTCAGCCCAGTCAGACCATTTCTCTTTCCAGTCCTCTACATTTGCCCTCCCATCAAATGGAGCAAATCACTTTTGGGGAAATTCAGGTTTCTGAAGCACTCCTGTGGTCGGCGGGTACACTTTCCAAGGGAGACGGTGAATGTGATTGAGGTGT
Organism: Pseudoliparis swirei; assembly: GCF_029220125.1. NCBI lineage: Eukaryota > Metazoa > Chordata > Actinopteri > Perciformes > Liparidae > Pseudoliparis > Pseudoliparis swirei. The sequence goes on from NC_079389.1 coordinate 19,591,021, forward strand.
CAGCAGCTGGCATCTTTGGATTATAGAGATTGTGGGAGCAGCACTTGGTGGCACGGTCGGTAGTGGAATTCTCATTTTTCTTGATGTAGAAAGGCGAAACCCACTGCCTGGTAGCCCTTCGATGGAAAAGACCAGCTCTGCAAGAGGGGGATTCTGCAAGAAATACAAATATTGTCACTAAAAAAAGGACAATTTGATTTGAAAGCAGAGTTGTAAATTTAAAATTTTAAATTGCCTTACAGTAAAGGAATAACATAGCGTATCATTGTAATTATATGGTAGAGTGTTGGACATTCCCTGTCAATGGCAAATACTTCTTTAGAAAGGCTTTGTTTGGTTTAATATACCTGTCGAATGAATTAAAAAGCCAAATTAAAGAAGCAATATACAAAATTCAGAGCATGATTTCAGCAGCAAGCAAATGTTTTCTATGTAAGGGGAGTAATGTCCAGAGAATGAAGACGCTCGCTCCCTCTGTGTCTGTTGTTATTCAAGCTTCTCCTTGCTTTGTTGACAAGTGGGCCAGCCACGAATGCTTTTAGTCTATGCTTGTGCATGCAAGCGTGCCCCACTGGCTAGCTTGCGGCCGCCACTCAGCACAGCTCTCTAAGACGGAGACAGCTGAAACCGCCGCCCCAACCAACACTGCGGAAGCGTAGCTCCGACCCTGTTCCCCCTCAGGTAAACACTGTTTGCTGCATTTTGTGCTGTTACCACTGTAAACTACAAGCCAGCGGTGGAACACCCTGTTCTGTTTCTCCTGTGTTCCGTGTCTCCATATGTCTCCTCTGTGTCTTCTCTGTCCTTGATTGTTTAATTCCCTGCACCTGCCCTCAGCCACTCTCATCTCGTTAGTGTCTGATGTCGTACACCTGTGTTTCCCCCCCTATATATTGTGTCAGTCTTTCCCTTGTCTCCTGTTGGATTGTTGTCTTTGGTTCCGTCGTCCCTGTGCCCTGAATATTCCTGACCTGCCTGTTTGACCCTGCCTGCCTGCCCGTCCTCACCCCCGATTCTCTGCCTGCCCCTTTTTGGACCTTGTTGTTTTTTTGTAAACTTTTTGGCCTCAGTAAAGAGTAGTGATGGTGAGATGAAGCCTCATGAGGCATCGAACCACTTCAGCCAATTGATTCGAGAAAGGGTTCATTTCTCGAAGCTTCATGTGCTCACGAAACCACCTTCTGGCCAAGTGTATAATCACAGGCAGCTGTATCTGAACCACATAATGTGATGCATTGAATGTGTGTCTGTTATGGCTGTTGGGAATGACTATGAATTACAAAAATGTATGACCAAATAATTTCTGTACATAAATGATCACATATGTGCATAATAAAATATTGTTTTAATGTATTCTGTGTGTGTTAATGTTCCCAAAATGGTAGTATCATATGATATGGCAGGTTGTGTAATAATGTTATTATGTCCCTTTAGGAAAATGGCATGGGATTAAGCAGGCAGAGGACAGTGAAAGTGCTCGTGGAACTAGGAAGAGGGGACTGAATATGCTTGTGTAACTTGGACAGTGATGTACAGGACAAGGGACATTTTATTCATTTTTATTCAGAAATAACAGTTTCTCAACAGTTCCATCTTATCACCTATCCTTCTCTCCTCACTCTCCAAACTATCTCTCTCTCTAAACTCTCCAAAACTCTCAACCAACAACCCACATGTTGAATGGAGCCTGAGGGGTTTATATTGCTGTCAATCCTCCCGGCAATATCTGAACCACTTCCCGAAGCAGTCACGTGGTACAGCCGGGCAGCGAGGCTTCGGATGTCAAAATGTTAGGCTCCTCCCCTAAATGAAGCAAGCCTCGATACGCGCTTCGAGGAAACGCCCCCTCCATTACTCGACACACGCTTCGAAGCGTCGGCACATCTCGTTACAACACTAGTAAAGAATGTTTTTTTGTTATTTACATTGAGTTCTGCCTGTTTCTCTGCGCCTTAGCCTCACCCCGTGACAAGAACCTGACAAGCGGAGCCGTTGAGAGGCAATTGAAATGCTCCCAATATCATACTATGCTATACTTTTACAAAATAGTTGATTAATTATAGACAGTTTCTCTCAAATGATTTGATACAATAAATTGATAATCATGAAAATCTGTAAATCTCATTTCCAGATGCAGCATCACTATCCTATACACACAGCTATAGAATGTTACATCGAGGTAGAGTATGGATTATAGTGCATCACTGGGCACTGAATAAAGTTATTTAGGGTTTTCATTTTCACGGATCAACCAGTTGCATTCATGTCTTTTCAACCAAGGACTTCTTACATTAGCCAATTTTGCTAGACAGATCAATAGGTTTGGACTACTCCATAACTTCAGGTAAAAAAACAACAACTTGAATACACTTTGGGAGGTGTTATGGCAGATTCTCAGTCATGGAACATTACATTCTAAGAATAGATAAATCTTGTTTACTTTGCTGCCAGGCATCACTTAAAATAGTTCAATATTTTGCAAATTATGCCAAGTACTTCCGAGAGGGAGGCGAGACAATTGACATCAGTCTCCTAACTGCTTATCTTAGTAGAAGCAAACAGCTAGCTATGCTCTATTTAATGCACAACATCTAGGCTTACTGATATTGTGAGTTTCTTTGTTTCAGCCATATGATATGGTCCAGCATAACTGAGCTGCACTGAGTTGGAATGAGCCAGGGAGTTAATATACTTTCATTACACACAGTGACCCTGGATAGAGGTCATGCTCGACTCAGCACCCACACATACATCTTCACCATGTTAAGATGACAATGTATTGGAGGTGGGTAGTATGCGTGCATCCTTGCAACATTGACAGCTTTTCCATAACGTCTTGACTGTGACCTCGAAAACCGTTTTCTTTTTCCCATCTGGCTCTAAATTCAAGTTCACTGAGGCAGGAGGACGAGACGCTTATTCGTCCCACCTGTACTCAAGCTGTTGAATGGACAACAAAAGCACACAATGACCATTTTTTGCTGTGTTTAAGTGTTATTGTTGTTCACCGTGATAAAGTTAATGCGACATTTGTTTCTGAATTGTTTTCTAATTTAATGTCTCTGATATTGGTCTTAAAACTCAAATCATGTTTCAAGATATATATTTTTGACTTTTGGGGTCATACCATTGACACACACAATACGTAATACCACCTATTCTTATTCCTATATCCAACCGTAGCAACAACGAAGCTGTCTCTGCCTAGGGAAGCCCTTCCTTGTCAAATTGACCAAGCCAAGCGTTAAACTAGTCAAACTACCTTTTGATTTCCGCTATTATTGAAGTGCAATACTTACTTTTTGAGGTGTCCAGATAACTACGACAATGCTTCAGTAAAATGGAGGACAGACACCGTCATTGCGCCAATAATGCCATTCTTTCAATTATCTTCTTAAAGTTATTTGAAAGAGCTTTTGCCCATGAGCTGCTCAGGCTATTTTAATTTTTTTTACACCTTGTAAGTTTGAGTGTGTGTTTGTGTGTGTGTGTGTGTGTTTGTGTGCAGTATGACTGTGACAATGAGTACACAGGCTTGACTTTTCACACTGGAGGTGCCAATTAGCTCTCGGAGAGGCAAGAGAGCATGAGATGGCTCGGCAGTAACGAGCGGCTCTGGCAGAACATCTCGGCCTCCTTCTCACTTTGTGTCGTGCTCTTTTCTCTCAGTGTCTTCTCTTAGAATCTGTCCATTTTGCTATCATCCTATTACTTGCTCATTTCCAGCCAGCCCAATGTTTATTTCCTGTCATTTTTCTGTGCTACTGCCCACCTCTTCTACTCTTTCCTTTTGCCTCCGCTCTTGTTTTGTCCTCTTGTGTGGGCCCCAGCTGTCTTATTATTAGCACTGTGCTTCTTGCAGACTTGTCGGCTATCTTTCTTCCTCTGTCCATAACTCCCCCCCCCACCCCACCCCATCCCTCTCTCCCCTCTGTCTCACCCCTCTCCTTTTTCAGCCTCTGTCCCTTTCATGTTCTCTTCTCATCCTTCTTCATGCTCCATCCCCGTTTATTTCATTCCAATTGTCGCCAGCGACTCAAAAAGTCGCTCTTAATTTTGACAGAATCATCATGGTAACTAAAGATCAATTAGCTTGTGTTGATGCTGTTGTTGGCAACCTCGGAGAAACCAGCAAGAGTAAGCTCGCTTGTGAAAGTATCCAAGTGAAAAACCCAGGCCAGTGTTGCCAACTCCTTTTCAGATGAAAGTAACTCGCTCTAAAAGTCGCTAATTCCACGGAGAAAGTTGCCAAGTCGGCAACACTGGCAGCTCGTCCCTCCGGTGCTCGCTCCAAAGCCTTTTACACAAAATGATCATTATGCACGTGAACAACGAAGATGGCTATTGGTTGTCTGCCAACAACCAAATACTTTTTTGTCAGAGCATTTTATTTACCGATTTCAATAACTATGACCAAAAAGAAATTGTATTATCCATTCACCACCTCAGGGTTAGGCGAATGACCGCTGCCTGCTTTCAACAATGTCTTTTCAAGAAATCGTGTATTCATTTAAAAATGGGACATATTATTAGTTGGGGTAAACTGACTTTTGGGCAATGACTTACCTTCCCAACTTATTTTATGACATACTGAATATCCCCTGTCACTTCAAGGCTGGCTGAGTGTCCTGGTATGAGACCCATCTGGGTGGCCATCCAGTAAATCAATCAGACTTATCCAAATCTGGCATGTCTTGACTTCCAGAAGCACTTCAATTAAATTGACATCCTTGGGAGATGTTTGGTCGACAGCACTGACATGTGGAGACGGGAGGGGTCTGCCGGTAAAGAGCTCCTGCCGATCCTACGTAAGTAAGGTACTCTTTGATGAGCTGAGTCTTTGATCTTTAATCACGCTGTGATTTAGAGTAGCCCAGAGGTTGCAGTCAATGTCAAGCTGAAATGACACGATGAGAAAAAATAAAACACTTAAGTCAATGCTTTCACAATAAGCAAATTACTTGCTAGAAAGCATGTGTTCCTCTTTCATCTCGGGTTCAAAGTTCCAAGCTTGTTTCATCTCCGTCATCAGTGATGCTGTGTTGGGTTGGGTGTGATCATGCTTAAAACGCTCGATTGAAAAGTCCTTTCTCAACATGCGCACTTGAACTTTCCAATGTTTGTAGTTTGAGTCTAATGCACTATGGGACCCACACGGGGACATTTCAGTGTCTAGTCAAATGTATTTTCAGCAGAGAAAGAAGGATCGTGGTGCTGTATGTTTCAATTTGTACAGATATATATTTTGACTCCTCCAGTTCCTCCTTCCGGAGATCAGCCGAGACACCTCACATATAAAAAAAGGTCCCTTGTGTTTAAAGTAGAACAGAGGTCGGCCATTTCATAAAATCAATAAGCCACATATGCTTGCTTATTTTTGTTAATGATGATGATTTTAACATGTTTTGGGCAGGAGAGTTGAGATGATTTCTCACATCTTGCCTGCAGTCGGCAGGATTGTGGGATGCATGTCATTTATTGGCTGGTGAATACATTTCCTAAAAAGTAAATGGATCTTCATTCCCAGTTATCCATTCATATTAGATTTAAGCACCTTTCTGCAATTCATTGAAATCATCCAAGTGAGGAATGGAGCTGCAAGTGAGTCCCAAAAAAAAGAACAGTGGCTACATCTGTGGAATCGGAGATTTGGGTTATAATGCTTAAATTCAGAATCCTATTATTTGAGAAGTAGGGACCTTCGTGCAGAAAAAAGCTAGAGCTTTAACTTGGTGAACATTAGAATTTACTAATCTTAATTCTGCCAGATCTGCAGTCCATATAAGTAGACAATGTATAGTTCTAAATACAATTATTTTGTTTATGCATCATAGAACATTGTAGTTACTGGTCAAGGTATTGCAACAATGGCCTGTACATGACACAGATAATTATGTATTTGTATTATACTTTATTTTTGTCTTTTTACCTGACATGTATACATGAATTAAACATAAGTAAGAATAACACAAAAGGCTCTGATTTGTTTTGTCCTCTCAAAAGTGTTCTTATTTTGTGTTATCGTTAACATCGTCCATTTCTCCTACTTTCTCCCCCACATCGCTTCTCTTGAGCTCTTATTCTGTGAGTTAACACTTCCATATCATACATATCAGTCACAATTGCCAACCATCCATCTCGTGATGGTGGTTCTATCGTGTGCCATCGTAATAGCCTTTTTATTCATGCTCGGAGAATTTTCAGCAAATACCTGTCTCTTGTATCTGTCATATTACCAAAGTAATAACAATATGCTAATTATGTATTGTTGTATTAAAGTAAGTATATGTCAGATGTGTTTGATTTAGCTGTTCGGCTTCTAGATGGTAATACACCTACCTGCCACACAATCAGAAGCAAGACTTCTCTGTAGTCGGGGTATAACTTAAAAACATAAGTTAAGTTGAATTACATTCCAGAAGTAGTACATCAAATTAATCGGAAAATAATTAGAAAAGTGAACTCTGTAGAGTGCAGATCTCAGCCAGATGTGATGAAAGATTGTGCTGGTTGAACTCTGCGTTCACCCAGCGTGAGCAGGGATAGACTTGAGCCCCGACAGCCCAGAAGAGGTTGAGTGGTTTTGAAAATGGATAGATGGATGGACTTTGTTTGGAATGGAGGGGGGGGGGGGGAGGGGAGGTTGGAGGTTGGAACGAGGTTGAGATACATTCAGACGTTTACTAAGTGCTAAGTCTTTGAACAGTTGAATATGTGAGTATTCCAGACAGGGGCAGACGGGAAGGGAATATTCGGTTCCAAAAACAGTCCGGGCCAGATTATCTCGGCCGTGCTCTCGTTTTTGAGAGCATGAAATTCCAGTAATTGGCAAAAAGCAATCGTTGAGTTGGTACTTTGCTGGCTTCTGCGTTCTTGTATTGAAAGTCTACGAAGTCACCGTCTACTGCACTGCTGTCCTATTAGAAGTGAAAGCTTTACAGAAGATAATGCAGGCAACCAAATGTCAATTTAAACTTTTTTGTGTAGAGACTCCCCTCCACCGCCGGTACGTGTCAACCGTAGAGAGCATGTTCGGATAAGACCACAATAGTATGTGCACAGTGACTCTTTATAACGCAACATATATGCATTTTACTGTCGATTTTAGATTAGTTATTTATTGAGAGTATTGTTGTTTTGTACCTCTGCCTGATCTTTGGACTCCGGGTTCACTTGTTTTTGCCCCTCATGAGTTTTCAATGTGTAGGCGTGCTCTTACAAATTTGAAAAGGTCTCTTGTTCAGAGATTTAGCCATAGCGAAGACCTCAAAGGGATCTGGAGGTCAGATAAAAGGAACGTGAAATCCAATAACTTACCTTGTTACCCCCTAAATTCAATCTGCAGCGTGTCAACTGCAGGTTCATGTCAAAATGTAATTGCATTTGTTTGTATGGGTCTTTGGGCTGTGTTTGTGGTTTTGAATGTACTGTAAAGTCGCTACACATTGATATCCTTCTCATGTTTTTATCTTGAGTATCGCAATCTACTTTTCCTCTGATATGCGATACAGAAATTCAAATGTTACAGCATCTTTTCACAGCCCTTATCGCAGGCCTTAGTGTTGTCTAATTGCCGTGAAAATGTGATTAAACTTTGAAGTCCAATCTATTCCTCATTGTCAGCTTTGATCTCGAAACTAGACTGTTTATCGCTCTGATCTGAAAGCTATTTGTGCACTTCATCTTTGAACATAACTCAAAGCCAACAGGACCACATGAGTCAATGTTAAGTTAAAAATGGAATATGAATGTTTTTCTTTGCTCCTTGTGTTAAATTAACCAAGATAAAAGGAAAACTAAACTGGCGCCATCAAGCTGTGCTGCCAGGTTGGTCCCTTTTTACAGATTAGACTTGTTCAAATGATGCTATACTGTATAGTGACGTGGGACAAGAACAATGGACACAAAAACATGTAAACCAGATGGGACTGAAGTCTTTCTCAGCTTAAAGGAAACTTGGAAGTTGGAACTCGCTAGTTGGTTATAGTAAATTGAGTTTATTATGTTTTTTTCTAAAGAACGAAGGACAATTATCACTGTCCAGCAAATATGAGATGGAAAAGAATGCCGTACCCCGCGGAGATGCCTTCTGGATGTATTTGTTTTTTTTTGCTGCATGGCTGAAACATGAACAAGTAACAAATAACTGCAAACAAAGTTAGTTCGGGAGCTTCTTATTCGTAGGAAAATTAGCCCGTGTACCTTTTGTCATTTGCTTCTTCACCTGGCGGCTTGTCATGCTGGGCTTGATTCCATTTTCATGCACACAGCTCATCATTTCTTAAATACCGTTTCAGGCCTCGGGCACAAAAGCTGCGCACCGCTTTAAGCGAGAGGCAGTATCTTGTGTCCGAGTGCCACATGGCAGTGGGAGGAATCGGCCCAATCTTATTTTAGCGATGCTCTGTGACTGATTCCCATGTGGTACACAGATTACATAATGAAGCTGGACCGTGAAAAACCCACAGATGTTATAGCGAGCCACACTGCCAGAGGTTGGCAGAAAGGCCCGCTGCTCAAATGCTGCCACAATGTGTTTTTGTGTGTGTGTGTGTGTGTGTGTGTGTATAAAAGGAAGAGAGCACAGCAGAGGGAGAGACGACTGGTTTCATGTGCTGGTACGATGGCGGGCGGGATGTGTTGTGTGCAGGCAGGTGTATCCAGGTGCCCTTCAGGGGGCAGACTGTTGGCCGTGTGTACCTCTCTCTCACATCTGCGCTGCTTGGATCAGTGTTGTTTCAAAAAGGGGAGGAGCCACACAACATTGACAACAAATTCCATATGCTCCATATGTTACATTCAATACTCAATATTCAATTCAATATTTATGCTAAAAAAAGTACTTTTCTTCTTCCATTAAGACAAATAGTAAGTGGTAGAACCCATGGTCTAAACACATGTTTATATTATAATCTCACTAGTAAATATATACCGACAGTGTAAAGGGGTATCCTATCCTATACAAGTATCAGAATAAGGGGGATATAACCTGCTCTTCATAACTGATATATATAGATGTGAATCATTCTCGCTATCACACTTGAAAGGTTATGTTAATGTCAAAAGCTTCAGTGTAAATATATATATAAAGGGCAATAGGGTCGTCGGACCCTATGAGACGGCATAGATCCTATCTGCCTGATGGATCATCGAGGTCTGGGTCGTGGAGTTCCTGCTAACGACTACGCCACTGCCCTGTTGAGACTCCGCCCACTGTTGAGACTCCGCCCACTCCTCCTCTCTACCTCCATCTGCCTGATGGATCGTGGAGGTCTCCATCGTGGAATATGCCTACGATGAACTATTCATCCACTCTGTCACATTCATTGAATGTATTTTAACTCTAAATCTGTCCTTCTGGTCACATGACATCTATTGTTCTGTCCATCCTGGAGAGGGATCCTCCTCTGTTCTCTCCTGAAGGGTTCTTACCTTTTTTCCCCCTGAAGGGTTATTTGGGAGTTTTTCCTGATCCGATGTGAGGTCAAAGGTCAGGGATGTCTGTGTACAGATTGTAAAGCACTCCGAGACAAATTTGGAATTTGTGAAATTGGGCTATACAAATAAATTGAATTGAAAAAATTGTTTTACAGCTTCTTGGTTTTTGCCAACTGCTGTGGCTGGAAAAGAGGGGGATGAAAGTGGTGAGAGAAAACCAAAGGTCGAGGGTTGTCAAACCAGAAAATATATGATTTAATATTTTTTTATATTTCATGTATTGAATATGGCAACTTCAAAATGCGATGTTTGTGTGTAAGATCACATCCAACATTGTTTTTGTTTAAAGTTAACCTACTTCAAAGGGGAGATAATTAATAAAGACACAATAGCATTTACACACACACACACTAGTTAATGCAGAGCTGCTCGTAAAAGATGCTGCAGGACTGTTGTAGGAATGTCCAAAGAATATCAATAATAACTTGATAATATCAACATATCCCATATCCAAAATAAGTTATAATTTGCAATATCTACAGGGACTCTTCTGTTCTCATATCCCTATCAAACTCTGAATGTCACATACACAATAATAGTAGAATATTAGTGTGTGCATGTGGTGTAGTTATTCTCCAGCATCTTTCTTTGAAGTTGACGAGAACAATGCCTCTGTTTAAACAATTAAAACGATTCCCACATGTATTTCTATCATATTTCATTGTATATTTCATCCATGTGAATTGTTATGCAGTAGCTATTGTTCTCTTTGCATTCTTCTATTTAAAACAGATGCCAGCGATTTAAATGATGTTGACTCTCATTGTGTGTGTGGGCCAGGATGTGTGAAGGTGACTGAAGTCGACTGTGGGTCAGTGGGCAGCAGGTCCGTCTTCCAATCAGGGGGTTCGAGGTTCAATCCCCGCCCTAGTCGGTGTGTCCTTGAGCAAGACTCTTAACCCTGAATTGCTCCCTATAGCTGCGTCTACAGTGTATGATTGTAAGTCGCTTTGGATAATAGCATCAGCTAAATGACATGTAGTAGTCTAGTCGTGAAGGAGAGGGAGCTATGGATAATTCGGCCCATCTGCATCCACACATAATTGGGAAATTCTGAGCATTTTTTTTCACGAGGTGTTTACAGTGCAGCTTTTGTGAGCTGAAACGTTGGATCTGCTCGGCCGTCCGTGGTCAGTTAGGCGGCAATATGTTTCATCCAGCGCTGACAGCTTGTTATCCCTTCAGTTCCCGTCCAATCTCACAGCTCGCTTCTTATCGGTGTGAAATCTTGCTAGATTTAATCCTTCATACCCGACTTACTTTTTTCAGCGAGAGACGTAGCACGGGGCACATCATTCTACAATTTTAAAACATATTCATGTTGGCTCAAACCCGGGATTGCTTTTCTAATGATCAAATAGCTAAAAATCCTAAATATCTGAATTTTTTTTTAAAGGCATCTTTTACAACTGTATTTGAAGGCCTTGAAACCTTCAATATGATATCATGGATTAAGTGTTAACTACTGGTCTAAACGATAGTCACAAGAAAAAGGAGACCCAAGCTAGAGCTTGCTAGCTCACCCTTAAATCCCTCTTTCTCTGTCATTGTGTCGCTGACTCCACGGCGCTGCTGGCCACTCGCTCCCATGTAGTTTGTTTCCCCGCCTTATTTTTTTTACACATTGTCCCTAATGTGTCATGTGTACTTTCCCCACCTGTTTTCACTCTCACTTGCTCAGTGTGCATGATTTCCTGCTTTCAGTCCTTTGTGTCCCTCGTTTCCCCTTACCCTGCCTGTGTTCGTCATGCCGTACCCATTTCAATTCAATTCAATTCAGTTTATTTGTATGGCCCATTTTCACAAATTAGAAATTTGTCTCAGAGTGCTTTACAATCTGTACACATAGACATCCCTGACCTTTGACCTCACACCGGATCAGGAACAACTCCCAAACAACCCTTCAGGGGAAAAAAGGGAAGAACCCTTCAGGAGATAACAGAGGAGGATCCCTCTCCATGCAGGATGGACAGATGCATTAGATGTCATGTGTACAGAATGGCTTTTAGTTTATCCTTTTTGCTATTTTTACTTTGTATCTTGCTTTGCGTCAAGCTGCTCCCTCAGTTTTTGTAGCCTGTCAGTTTTGTTCACATTTCAATTCAACCTGCCTGCCTGGTGTTTTGGGTCGTCCTTGAACAAGAAACGTAACGGGTTTGGCTGTGTGTGAGTCTGTAAACAGATGGTTTTTTTAAAACAGATCAGCGGTTGTTAAACGCAGCCCCCGTGTTTGGCGCGGAGGCATGTGAGAAAAAGAAAAGTTTTCTTTAAGAACTCAAGGTCACGCCGGGTTAGTAATTGATTATTTATTGGACGTGAAGCATTTCTTCTACACGCCTTTTACAAGTGTTACAGCTACTCCGTATCTAAAGCATGTGTATACCTATACGGGAAATGTGGCATACTTGAATCAGAATCAGGCACCGCCGTTGCATCGATTCTGTTTTATTCAGAAATGTTGACCTTCTGTTCAAAGACTTAACAAATGGCTCAGCGGAGTTCACAGACCGACGGCATGCGAGTGTCCAACGGAGCGTGATGCATATTTAACAGGATCCACCAGACAGCGACGTCTCTGCTATAAACTACACTCTCATTGATCTGCTCACTCACTCTCAGCTGCAGGTCTGAGTGTGCAGACAGCCTCGATTATGCGCTCCATTGGACAATCCATCAGCGTATCAGACACCGCTACTAATGATAATGAAGGACGGAGCACTCCCGTCTCCGAGCCCCTCGCCCGATACTCTTTTTAACTTGCAAACGCTGTTGTCACAACACATTCTTCCGGGTCAACCCACGAGTTGCTGAGAATATCTGATCATTCACTCGCAAGCCCCATCCAAAAAAGTTCTTAAGTGATTTGAGAAAGGACTGAACTGAGCTCACCTCAACTTTAATCTCCTCAATCAGTACCACTCGACAAATTATAAGATCGAGGAGCCTGGGTTTGTGGAGTGAAAGTGAAATGAATATCTCACGGAAAGTTAAACTGTTTCGCTACATTGGTCACAATGACGACAATAAGATTCCTACCACGCCTTTTACATTTTATATGAATCAATAAACTGTTAAGGACTGGGGACTATAAGAGTAACTGAAACGGGGCACTTGGCAGATGATGGAAATCAGGCTCCGGATGCGCGTGAATTAAGTTTAACAATATTTAATGGCAAGAAGTGTAAACAAACAATAAAGGCTCAGGATCGTGGTCTTCGTGATGATCCGGGCTCCTCGGGATCCAGCCTGAAGCACCCGGTCCGCGACGAAAGAGAACGATATTTCTCCAGTACAGAGTATTAGTCCCAAAATCAGCCAATCACGTACTTTTCAAAGGTTAGTTCATCCTTTGACACCTTCTCGTTGGTTCAAAGTCCGCTATCAAAATGGAGAGGTCAAATATCATGAACCCCGTGTCAAAACGTCACTTCCGGTCAAGTCGCTAGACAAGTATTTTCACAATAAAAGTCCCGTCTGTTATTGTCTGCATTAAAGTCACTTCACGGGCTTCAACCGGCTTCGACAATCTGAAATACTAAACTAAGATTCACTCTCATGCAACATACACTAATTCTTGCCATTTACATGTGCATAGAGTAGACATTACCCCTATGCTTCATAAAACAATATCAATATTCTCCCTAATATTTCCTATTATAATATCTTTCTATATGTATTAATTTAAAGCATAAAACTCCCTCTGTACATGTGCATAATCGAAATAAACTATTTCAACCTAACAGGACCAAAATCGCCATGACTCGGTAAAGCAAAGTCTTTACTCAAATCAAACCGGCAAAGGTAACGGAATCGGCAGACAAAAACCACAGGCAACATACTGAGAGGAACTGGCATAGACTAAATATACTGGGCAGGCAATGAGGCACGGGTATAAACAACGCGTGGGCTCGCAATCACACAGGCGGAGGAAGACGTCTGGAACGAGAGACGAGGTAAGTGACAGAAAACACGACAGAAACAGACAATGACAATCAAAACTGCCCGTGAGTTCTGGACGGTACACCCTCATTGAGAAGCACATTGTGAGTGCTCTGTATGTTCAAAGAAAGCCGAGACTGTCGGCGCATCCCACATCTTAAATCGGAAATTCCGAATATCCATACAACACGCTGTTTACATGACCCGAATCAAATTCCGACTATTGTCATATTCTGCGTAATCCTGGAATATTAGGGTGCATGTAAACGTTGTCAGTCACGTACTTTATTGACCGTGTTGCTATATGCAGTCACAGTATTCACCTCCGCCACCAAGACTATAAGGAATTGTGCGAATAAAATTATAATGAAAACGTCAAGTTTTTAACAAGCAACAATCTGTGTGAGAAATTTAACCCTCCTGTTAGCTTCAAATGTACTAACATATTTTACCCGTGGGGTCAACTTGACCCCAGCAATTAAAACCTACAGAAAATGATTAGAATTAATATTGTTTCCCAAGTTTAAGTGTCAGGTACTTTATGTTTGTTTGTTGACGACCTAAATAGCCATTTTTAAAAATAAAAATTGATATTTCTTAGATGTTTTACACAGTGAAAAACAGCCTGGGGTCAAATTGACCCCAAAGAACACCGATGCGTACAAGTTGTGTACAGGACACTGACAAATTTAATTTGATGTTTTCACAGTTGTCCCCAATAAATTAGAAAAAGTCATGAAATATGAAGCAAAAAAAAGTATGTCATTCATTTATTTACAGACGTTAAACATTGAATGGGGTCAAATTGACCCCAAAGGTAATAGGAGGTTTAAACAATGATTGTAACAATGGACTATCCATTCAGTATGTCAAAAGAGTACCCAGCTTGTTTGAAGCTGCTGGCTAAGGATAAGCGGAGATACAGTCAGATTGTAATACACGCCGGTGGTAATGACGCCCGAGCCCGTCGGTCGGAAGTCACTAAAATTAATGTGGAATCGGTGTGTGCTTATGCCAAGACGTTGTCGGACACCGTAATTTTCTCTGGCCCTCTCCCAAATTTGCAGACAGACGAATTGTATAGCCGAATGTCGTCTTTCAACCGCTGGCTGTCGAGGTGGTGCCCAGCGAATAATGTGGGCTACGTAGACAACTGGAAGACTTTCTGGGGAAAACCTGATCTGATGAGGAGAGTCGGCATTCATCCCACGTTGGACGGAGCGTCTCATTTCTGCGAATATGACCAAGTTGATCACCGGACTTAATCTATGACAACCCAGGGTTCAGATCAGGAACCGGGAGCAGAGTTGTAGTTTAACACCCTTCTCTGCTCTTCCATTCGAGCAGTTACCCACCCTTGACTTTAGAGTAGAGACTGTGTCTGTCCCACGGCCACTTCAATTAAATAAATCAAAAGTAAGCAGAAGAGGAGTCGTACACAATAACCTTATACAAGTTAACACAATTATTTCAGCAGTGCAACAAAATAGGTCTATTAAATGTGGTCTCCTAAATATTCGATCTCTGTCATCTAAAGCTGTGTTACTGAATGATTTAATATCAGATAATCACATTGATTTATGTTGCCTAACTGAAACCTGGCTGAGCCATGAAGAATATGTCTGCCTGAATGAATCGACTCCTCCAAGTCATATTAATACTCACATTCCTCGAGGCACCGGTCGAGGAGGTGGAGTAGCAGCCATCTTTGAATCGAGCCTATTAATTAATCCTCAACCAAAATTACACTACACCTCATTTGAAAGCCTTGTTCTTAGTCTTTCACATCCAACCTGGAAAACACTACAGCCAATTCGATTTGTGATTCTGTACCGCCACCAGGTCCATATTCAGAGTTTATATCTGAATTCTCAGAATTTATATCAAGTTTGGTTCTTAAAACCGATAAAGTTATTATTGTTGGAGATTTTAATATCCATGTGGATGTTGATAATGATTGCCTTAGTGCTGCATTCATCTCCTTGTTGGACTCGATTGGCTTCTGTCAGAGAGTACAGAAACCCACTCACAGCTTTGGCCACACGCTTGATCTTGTTCTTACTTATGGCGTTGACATTGAGCATTTGAACGACTTCCCACAGAATCCTCTTCTGTCAGACCACAACCTCATAACTTTTGAATTTATACTACCGGAGTGTACTCCGTTAGTCAAAAGTTTCTACACTAGATGTCTAACTGATAGTGCTGTAGCTAAATTTAAAGCGATTCCTTCTGTATTTGATTCGATACCACGTCTCAATATAACAGAGGACTCCTGGTCTAACTTTAGTCCGTCCCAGATTGATCATCTTGTTGACAGTGCCATAGGCTCTCTGAGAATGACACTGGACTCGATAGCCCCTCTGAAGAAGAAGACAGTGAGGAAGAGGAGGTTTGCTCCTGGTATAACCCTCAGACCCGCAAACTGAAGCAACGTCACGAAGCTTGAACGCATATGGCGTTCAACTAATCTCGAAGAATCCCGCTTAGTTTGGCGAGATAGTCTTAAAACATATAAGAAGGCCCTCCGTAATGCCAGAGCAGCCTATTACTCATCAATAATAGAAAATAATAAAAACAACCCCAGGTTTCTCTTCAGCACTGTAGCCAGGCTGACAGAGAGTCACAGCTCTGTGGAGCCGAGCATTCCTATAAACCTTAGTGGTAATGACTTTATGAACTTCTTTAATGAAAAGATTTTAACTATTAGGGACAAGATTAATAATCTCTTGCCCATAACCAGTGCCAATCTGTCCTCAAGTGGAATGGCCTTGGAAACCGCTGTATGCCCTGGTGTATATTTGAGGATTTTCTCCTATCAACCGTGACCAATTATTTTCAACGGTTTCTACTTCAACACGTCTACCTGTCTCTTGGACCCCATCCCGACGAGGCTGCTTAAAGACGTTTTGCCTTTAATTGGCGGCTCTCTATTAGATATTATCAATGTGTCTCTGCTAACAGGCCACGTACCACACTCCTTCAAGGTGGCTGTTATTAAACCTCTCCTGAAGAAGCCCACTCTGGATCCAGAGGTATTGGCTAACTACAGACCGATCTCTAACCTCCCTTCCTCTCCAAGATCCTTGAGAAAGTGGTCGCAAATCAGTTGTGCGACTTTCTACATCATAATAGTTTATTTGAGAAATTTCAATCAGGATTTAGAAAACACCACAGCACCGAGACGGCACTGGTGAAAATTACAAATGACCTCTTAATGGCAGCAGATAAAGGACTCCTCTCTGTCCTGGTCTTGTTAGACCTTAGTGCTGCATTCGACACCATTGACCATGACATCCTGTTACAGAGACTGGAGCAGTCGATTGGCATTTCAGGCACGGCACTAATTTGGTTTAAATCCTATTTATCAGATCGATCTCAGTTTGTATTTGTAAACGATGACCTCGATAACCACCAACGTTAATCACGGAGTACCACAAGGTTCTGTGCTTGGACCAATTTTATTTACCTTATACATGCTTCCTTTGGGCAATATTATCAGGAAACACTCCATAAACTTTCATTGTTATGCAGATGACACTCAACTATATTTATCGATAAAACCAGAGGAGAGCAACCAACTCTGTAAAATTCAAGCATGTCTTAAAGACATAAAAACATGGATGACCTGCAACTTCTTGATGTTAAACTCAGACAAAACCAAGTAATTTTAATCGGCCCTGAGCACCTCACAGATCAATTACCTGGTCTTGTGGATTCTGTAGACGGCATTGCCCTGGCATCCAACACCACTGTAAAGAATCTTGGCGTTATCTTTGATCGGGACTTGTCCTTTAACTCCCACGTAGCAAATCTCAAGGACTGCATTCTTTCATCTACGTAATATTTCAAAATCAGGCACATCTTGTCTCAAAAAGATGCAGAAAATTGGTTCACGTTCGTTACTTGAGACTGGATTACTGCAACTCCTTATTAGCAGGCTGCTCTAATAAATCTCTTAGGTCCCTCCAGTTGATCCAGAATGCTGCAGCTCGTGTTCTCACTAAAACTAAGAAAAGAGATCACATCACTCCTGCACTAGCTGCTCTGCACTGGCTCCCAGTAAAATCAAGAATCACTTTTAAAATTCTTCTCTTAACCTACAAAGCCTTGATTGGTGATGCTCCATCATATCTTAAGGAGCTTGTCGTACCATATTGCCCCACTAGAGAGCTACGCTCACTAAATGCGGGACTACTTGTAGTTCCTAGAGTCTTAAAAGTAGAATGGGAGCCAGAGCCTTTAGTTATCAAGCTCCTCTTTATGGAACCAGCTTCCAATTTCAGTCCGGGAGGCAGACACAGTCACCTCGTTTAAGAGTAGACTTAAGACCTTCCTCTTTGACAGAGCTTATAGTTAGGGCTGAATCAGGTTTGCCCTGGTCCAGCCCCTTGATATGCTGCTGTAGGCTTATAGCTGCCGGGGGACGTTTTAGGTCGCACTGAGTGCCTTTCTCCTCTTTTTCTCTCCTTAAGGATGAATTTTCATCTCTCAATCACACGTTACTAACTCTGCTTTCTCCCCGGAAGTCCTTTTGACTTTACGTCTCATGGGGTCATCGGACCCTATGAGACGGCATAGATCCCATCTGCCTGATGGATCGCCTGGGTCGTGGAATTCCTGCTCATGACTACGCCACTGTCCTGTTGAGACTCCGCCCACTCCTCCTCCCCACCGCCATCTGCCTGATGGATCGTGGAGGTCTCCATCGTGGAATATGCCTACTATGAACTATTCATACACTGTCATATTCATTGAATGTATTTTAACTCTAAATCTGTCCTTCTGTACACATTACATCTATTGCATCTGTCCATCCTAGGAGAGGGATCCTCCTCTGTTGCTCTCCTGCAGGTTTCTTCCCTTTTTTTCCCCCTGAAGGGTTATTTGGGAGTTTTTCCTGGTCCGATGTGAGGTTTTGGGGCAGGGATGTCTATGTGTACAGATTGTAAAGCACTCCGAGACAAATTTGTAATTTGTGAAATTGGGCTATACAAATAAACTGAATTGAATTGAATTGAATTAACCAGAGACTCCACCAAGTAACCATCAGATGGACTGCAGTCCGAGGAAACCAGTAAATAAGGCCATATTAGCAGAATGTATCACTCTGCTAAGACACGTGTCAAACAGGAACACAGACCTCACAGCTACGGCTTCTTGGTCCAAAATATTAATGTACCACCAGGCTTCTATTTTATGAAAGGAAGCCTTTATACCATGTTCCTGCTTGGAGATTACACAACAGATAAATATTTTATGAACAAGATTACAGTGTGGTTAGGAGCTGGAGGGAATTATGGTCGTTACACGGGAGATTCAACATTCTCCGGATAAGTTAGCAGCCTTGACATTTGAGTGGAAGTGTCAGGGTTTATCATATTTATTTTTAAACAACAGTACAAGGCACATTCGCTTCCTCTAAATACCATACAATTGTGCAATACGTGGCTCCGAAGTGCTTTCAGACGATAACAAGTCTGGTAAAAGCTCATGTGATGAACCTCAAGAGGCAAGGCATGGGTCCATTTCCTGTAGCTGGCAAGATGTCTTTCACCAAGTTCGATCACCCGTCGGCGTTAATTTGACAACGTGTGGAAGGTGCATTCATTGTTTTCAAAAGGAAGAGGCAGGAAGTCTAGAATTAACCCACACCAAGAGGTTTTAAACTGCTTCAATCAACACATTATCAATGGTGTAGGGAACGGTACAACCTGAACATGATTGCGAGCATGTCAGATCCAGAGTATGATACTTTACATTTGTCATGCTTCTCTTTTTTCACTTTTCATATATAGTTGATAAAACCCTTGATTCAGTAACTGATGAAGACTTACTTCTTTTGGGTTTAAAAAAATAGCTTTGCTAAAGATGATGCTGACCATTTACCACTTTGATAGTGACAAAGAAATTTAAAAACCACATCGGATTATTTGTGACATTTGTTTGCACAATAAGCTTTTCAGCAGCGATTGATACGATTCATTCACAAGCTTTATAATCTGCAGGCAAGACGCATTTACAACTAGAATGGGCACTCGGTAGAGTGCATACCTTCGCATATCACAAGATTGGGCATTGAATTATGAAAATTTTGGCATTAGTTGCATGCCAATTGGACAAAAATGTATCGTGCTATGGTAAAAAAAAGAGTTTGACCTTTACATGACCATGACCTTGACCTTTGACCCGATTGATCCCAAAATCTAATCAAATGGTCCCCGGATAATAACCAATCATCCCACCAAATTTCATGCAATTCAAGAACATTTTGACCTGTTCATGACCTTTGACCCGATCGATCCCAAAATCTAATCAACTGGTCCCCGGATAATAAACAATCATCCCACCAAATTTCATGCGATTCGGTTCAATACTTTTTGAGTTCTGCGAAAGATTTTGACCTGTTCATGACCTTTGACCTTTGACCCGATCGATCCCAAAATCTAATCATCTGGTCCCCGGATAATAAACAATCATCCCACCGATTCAAGGTTTAATGTCGGTGTTCTTTCGGGAGTCAACAAACAAACATAAAGTACCTCACACTTAAACTTGGAAAACAATATTAATTCTAATAATTCTCTGGAGATTTTAATAGCTGGGGTCATATTGACCTCAAGGGTAAAATATATTAGTAAATATAAAGGTAACAGGAGGGTTAAACATTGAATCGGGTCAAATTGACCCGAAGGCAACACAAGGGTTAAATCGGAAATTCCGAATATCCTTACAACACGCTGTTTACGTGACCCGTATCAAATTCCGACTATTGTCATATTCTGCTTAATCCTGGAATATTAGGGTGCATGTAAACGTTGTCAGTCACGTACTATATTGACCGTGTTGCTATATGCAGTCACAGTATGCACCTCCGCCACCAAGACTATAAGGAATTGTGCGAATAAAATAATAATGAAAACGTCAAGTTTTTAACAAGCAACAATCTGTGTGAGAAATGTAACCCTCCTGTTAGTTTCAAATGTACTAACATATTTTACCCGTGGGGTCAATTTGACCCCAGCAATTAAAACCTCCAGAAAATGATTAGAATTAATATTGTTTCCCAAGTTTACGTGTCAGGTACTTTATGTTTGTTTATTGAGTACCTAAATAGCCATTTTAAAAAATTAAAAAGTTGATATTTCTTAGATGTTTTACACAGTGAAAAACAGCCTGCGGTCAAATTGACCCCAAAGAACACCGATGCGTACAAGTTGTGTACAGGACACTGAAAAATTTAATTTTATGTTTTCACAGTTGTCCCCAATAAATTAGAAAAAGTCATGAAATATGAAGCAAAAAAAATTATGTCATTCATTTATTTACAGACGTTAAACATTGAATGGGGTCAAATTGACCCCAAAGGTAATAGGAGGGTTAAACAATGATTGTAACAATGGACTATCCATTCAGTATGTCAAAAGAGTACCCATTAACCAGAGACTCCACCAAGTAACCATCAGATGGACTGCAGTCCGAGGAAACCAGTAAATAAGGCCATATTAGCAGAATGTATCACTCTGCTAAGACACGTGTCAAACAGGAACACAGACCTCACAGCTACCGCTTCTTGGTCCAAAATCTTAATGTACCACCAGGCTTCTATTTTATGAAAGGAAGCCTTTATACCATGTTCCTGCTTGGAGATTACACAACATATACATATTTTATGAGCAAGATTACAGTGTGGTTAGGAGCTGGAGGGAATTATGGTCGTTACACGGGAGATTCAACATTCTCCGGATAAGTTAGCAGCCTTGACATTTGAGTGGAAGTGTCAGGGTTTATCATATTTATTTTTAAACAACAGTACCAGGCACATTCGCTTCCTCTAATTACCATACAATTGTGCAATACGTGGCTCCGAAGTGCTTTCAGACGATAACAAGTCTGGTAAAAGCTCATGTGATGAACCTCAAGAGGCAAGGCATGGGTCCATTTCTTGTAGCTGGCAAGATGTCTTTCACCAAGTTCGATCACCCGTAGGCGTTAATTTGACAACGTGTGGAAGGTGCATTCATTGTTTTCAAAAGGAAGAGGCAGGAAGTCTAGAATTAACCCACACCAAGAGGTTTTAAACTGCTTCAATCAACACGGTACAACCTGAAAATGATTGCGAGCATGTCAGATCCAGAGTATGATACTTTACATTTGTCATGCTTCTCTTTTTTCACTTTTCATATATAGTTGATAAAACCCTTGATTCAGTAACTGATGAAGACTTACTTCTTTTGGGTTTAAAAAAATAGCTTTGCTAAAGATGATGCTGACCATTTACCACTTTGATGGTGACCAAGAAATTTAAAAACCAAATCAGATTATTTGTGACATTTTGTTTGCACAATAAGCTTTTCAGCAGCGATTGATACGATTCATTCACAAGCTTTATAATCTGCAGGCAAGACGCATTTACAACTAGAATGGGCACTCGGTAGAGCGCATACCTTCGCATATCACAAGATTGGGCATTGAATTATGAACATGTTGGCATTAGTTGCATGCCAATTGGATATAAATTGACCGTGCTATGGTAAAAAGAAGATTTGTACCTATCCATGACCTTGACCTTTGACCCGATTGATCCCAAAATCTAATCAAATGGTCCCTGGATAATAACCAATCATCCCACCAAATTTCATGCGATTCGGTTTTAAACTTTTTTTGTTATGCGAATAACACGCATACAAATAAATACACGGCGATCAAAACATAACCTTCCGCATTTTCAATGCGAAGGTAATAAGCATCTCTGGCTTAGCTTTGTGCAATCAGTTATGCATGCTAGCACAATTGTCTCATCAACTCACAGCGCACCCTCGCATATTAATTCTGGCAAATCAAATCCCAAACACAGATTATGCAATCATTGAATATTGCAAGTCAGTTAAATTAAGTAGAGAAGATTCTGAGGCGGTGACCACGATGAGGGCCGTCAGTTATGGAAATGGGATGTACAGCCGAGCCACTGGCACTCACAGACAAATGTCATAAGTCGTTGCTCGCGGAAACCACCCGGAGATGAAAGGCCCCTGTTGTTGATGCTTAATGGGAGACCTGCTGTTGTTGCCTTCCTGTACCGGCACTGACCTTGAGCACACAAAGCCCTACGGATGGATCCACTTCATTTAGCTAATGTCTGTTGATGCTAATTCACTCTGCCGTGTCACCAGAGAAGTACCCCACGTTGATATGGTTAAGTGAACAGGTCAAGCTCATTAAAATTAGGAACCGGACCATATGGAAACGTAGTGATAGATTCACTGCATTTTAAGAGCATTGTGACAGCCCATCATGGTAAACGCAAGACGTATCAGCCAAACTCCAGCCAACAAATCCAGTCGTTTTAAGTATTGCCAGCGGTTGGTGGGTGTGTGAAGCCTGGTGATCACACCGAATGAACACTGACTTGCGGAAGAGAATGTGAAGGTAGAAATGCAGAGGCATGGAAAGAGGCTTGGGCTTGAGTAGGCTGCGTCCCCATGGGAAAGGCATCAATCGCCAAGGCAACGTTGGAAATACCAACACACTCAAAGGTATAATTAAGGCTGCTGTCGTGGCGAGAGGTGAAACGTGATAACTGTAATGGTACAAAAGGGGATAACGGCAATATGCCGTACAGTCTGACCCTAAAAGGTATTTGTGGTGTTGCATTTGGGCTGTAGACACGGCAAGCTGTGAAGATTCAGAAGGAAAAAAACACTTTTTAATGGAAATATTCGTTAAATTCAATAGAATTGGTACACAAGCCTTTGAATTTGCTTACTTAGTGTATTTAAACCAAATAATTGTGCGTCAAGTTACATTTTTGTGAACTTTGACATGCAGATTTGCGCCATTGGCTGAAAGCAAAGCATTTTGAGAATGCCGACCTGATCTCTGGCAACAGAGAGTTCACAAAGAGGAAGCTGTTGGAGTGGAGATGGTCTTTCCTTTATTGTGTCTAAACCATAAATAAATGGTTTGCAGACGATGATGAGACGGAGATTGATGGTACAGTTTTGAATCAACTGTGTGAGCTAATTGTCCGAGTAATAAGAGACGAAGCTATCACGGAGACCTTTTTGTTCTCCCGCTTCAATAACTTTCCATTGAATGAAAGGCTGTACAAAAGAGGTGTTAAGTTGATGTACGGACAAATGTTAACACTGAATATTCAAAGGGAACCGACTAATCTGAAATACCAGTCACTGACTGTCAAGTTTCCGTTTTTAGACCTTTGCAGTTTGCCCTCTTGATAGGGATTGATCCATCTACCACAGATAACTCCTTTTTGCTTTTCAAGGGAATTATTTATAAAACAATTCTTGAGTTATAAATGTAATTAAAATGTATTAATATGGAAGATGTATGTGGTAGTATATATAAATATATATTTTTTTATTTTATTTTTTTGTCGTTTTATTTTCTTCTTTATTTGATATTAATTTTCTGATTTATTTTGATTTCAATTTAGGATAGGAATTTATAAGCATTGTTTGCTTCTACCTATACCTTTTCAGTCTTTCTCTTTTGTATATTATATAGGATAGTATTGTATTGTATTTGATTTGATTGACTGAATAAAATACACACACAAAAAATAACTGGATTCCACTCCAATGACAAACAACTTGTTCCGTTTTTCTTCTCATTTATAGGTTTAGCCTCCAAGCCATTTAAATCATCCCCTCTAATGAAGTAAATCTCCATTAAGCAGAGAGGTGAAAAGCCTTTCAACAGAAAACCTTCAATACAAAAGCACTCATCTCATTCTGTGATCAAGCACCAGTGCGTTCTGCCGACCTATATTCTATATTTCACCACAGTCAGTTATCCCAGCTGCGCCTCCAACAACATGTGATTAGCAAATAATATAACATTCAGTAAATGTAGATCAATTTCACACATATGACATGAATATATTTACTAGTGCTGTGAAAAATAATGCGTTAACTCAGTTAATTCAATTACAGGTTTAACTAGTTTTTTTTTTTTTACGCATTTAACGCATGCGCAGAATGAGCTTCCAATCCGTCTGTTGTTGGTCGTCGGGACGAAAAAAAAGTCACTTGCAAAATGAGCTTCCAATCCACCACTTCAATCTGAACTCTGTCCGCTCTCATGCAGATGGTCTGTTCATCGGTAATGATCCTTCCGCAGGTTCACCTCCGGAAACCTTGTTACGACTTTTACTTCCTGTAGATCAGGGTCTCAACACGTCGATCGCGACCTGCCAGACGATCGCGCGTAGTGTTGGTAGATCGCATGACATTAAAGAGATTGG
Source organism: Pseudoliparis swirei (assembly GCF_029220125.1). Taxonomy (NCBI): domain Eukaryota; kingdom Metazoa; phylum Chordata; class Actinopteri; order Perciformes; family Liparidae; genus Pseudoliparis; species Pseudoliparis swirei. Next base: position 19,615,724 of record NC_079389.1, read on the forward strand.
CCCGCCCCTGACATGTTCTCTATAGCACGTATTTGTTCTTTTATTAAACTAAACGCCTGTTGTTGATCGTATCTCCACAGCAGCATGTCATTTCTGTCTCTTCGCGTTGCGTTAACACTTATCGATCTCCGCCTCGCGCCACAGAGCTCCGTCGCGCGCATCGGGACCAAGCAAAAAAAGTCACTTGTCAATCTGTCCACCTGTCCGTCTCCGGGCGGGTGAGGTTTCAGCTTTGCAGCGGTGTCCCGGCCGTCCCTTTCATCACGGCCCAGTTCATGAAGAAAACCCACACAGTCAGTTTGCCTCAGCAGCTGCTAGAGGAAGACTAGAGGCCTTTAGATTGTATCATGGTGGAGTTAATGGTTGACAAACAAGAGAACAATGTTCTGTTTAACCCTCCTGTTACCTTTACATTTACTAACATATTTTACCCTCGGTCAATTTGACCCCAGCAATTAAAACCTCCAGAAAATTATTAGAATTAATATTGCTTCCCAAGTTTAAGTGTGAGGTACTTTATGTTTGTTTGTTGACTACCTAAATAGCCCTTTAAATAAATATAAAAGTTGATATTTCTTATATGTTTGACACAGTGTAAAACAGCCTGGGGTCAAATTGACCCCAAAGAACACCGACATTAAACATTGAATGGGGTCAAATTGACCCGAAAGGTAACAGGAGGGTTAAACATTCTGTTTAGGATGAAGACGTATTAATGTTCCATATGGAAGAAAACTGCTAAATAACTGCTGAGTTGCAGCACCATTGTATAGAAGAATGTATAAATGTATATATCCGTCTTTTGTCATAAATCTCTATGTTCTCACAAAATATACCGAGAATATCGGTAATATGTGATTAATCATGATTAATCCACAAAAACCTGTGATTAACCCGATTAAAAATTTAAATCATTTCACAGCCCTAATATTTACTGCTTAGTCGAAGACACACACAGAAACACACACTTGCGTTTGTTGAAATGTAATTTTAAAACTGTATATATATATTATTATTTGACTGGTAATGTTAAGTTAATGGTATGTTGATATTGTGCTCTTTGTTTTTTCAGACACTTTAATGCCTATAAATCTACATTGAATTTAATTAATTGATTCGTGATTCGTACACAGCACAGAGGAAGAAAAACAACACCTGGATACATTCCGCTCTGCCACTTTCTGGTATGACGGGGTCTTGAGTCGGAGGTTAAAACGTGCCGGCTTTTGCACCTCTGCACACCTGGCCTGTCACTGGGAGGCGGTCATGTGAGATTGACGGTTTCTAAAATGGAAGTTTCTAAAACTGTCGGACACAGACTCGGTCGTTGTCCTCGGATCTGATAAACACCTTGTGTGAAGCGTACTGAAGCGTACCCATGAACATTTCCACGTTACGCACCCTTTTTAAATGAGCAAAGAAAATCAATTGCGCAACTTCTCCAGCATAAAGTGTAACTCTTTAGAAAAGGCGTGAAACAAATCTGTCGAAGTCACCTTGTGACGAGTAAACACTGAGAGCACAAACGGAGCCTCCTCAATCACCCCCCCGCTTCTCTCTTTCTCCGTGCTCTTTTATCCATCTGGCGTTGTGGCGTTGCTATCTCGGCTCCATGAGCTGTTTTTCAACTCCGTGCAGCCTTTCATCTCGTCTGGAAGAGGGAGTGCTCCCGTGTTTATCCCTGATCCGAGGAGTTTGACGAGTCAGGGTACGACACAGGGCTAAGAGGGGAGGAGGATGCACAGCGGCAGACAAGGAGCCGGGGAGATCTGAAGGCAGTCTTTAACTGACAAAGGCCCCAGTTTACCGCATATCTGTGACATTAAGGATGAGCGGCTGAGAGACAGTGCTCTGCCTGCTCTTGTTAATATGTCGCCTCCCAACATCATTCCCTCCGTCTCTCTGCCCCAACTTTAATTAGTTTTCCCGTGGATTGGAGCAAAAAGTTGGTGTTTCCTCAGGTGATAAAACGGTCACTGGCACTGAGCTTAGTCAGGGTTAACCGAGTGGAGGTCAAGTGTGGACTCCTGGGAGTTTTGATCAGGCTGCAGAGAAAGGGACTGAGGAGGAAACCAGGGGGCCAAGATAAAAAGGGAATGAGGGCAGACTGCAATTGGTTGTCTTTTATTTGATGTCATTGTGTTGCTATGGGAACTTGACAAAGTAGGCCTTGCTCACACAATCACAGAAGTGTATTTCTTACCACTTTTGCAAAGCTAGGGGGTTTTGCTGGTAAAGTAGAATCTTTGAAGACGTAATGTGCCTGAAACATTCAAGAAAATATGTTTTGCTCATTGTTTTACTTTGAAGGTCCTGCTCAACAAGATGAGTCCTTTTTTTTGATGAAATAGCCATCTGGACATAGCTCCCTATTCATTAATTATGCAAAGGAGCGCTAATCAGAAATAATGGGCCGCTTAATTACAATCCCAACAACAAAACTAGAACAGGTGACTAGAATCGGCTCGGCACCTGGACATTCCACCGCACGCCGTTTGCGTGGACATGCTGCAAATTGACATAATGAGGATGACAAACTGTCAGCGGTTAATGAATGGCATTGAAAATCGAGTTAATTGTCTCTCACAGGTGTCCTCGGGGTGCAGCGTTTCATCTTATCAAGGTGTCACTTCCTCAGTCAAATCTGGCATTATCAAGTGCGTGTCATTTGAATGGAAGCAGTGCTGCGATCACACCATCATTGTTCTGTATTACCTACCAGCAGTGATGTTGTTAAAGGTCCAGTGACAGAATCCTACTGGACTGGAAGTCACCTCGCTCTCCCAGTTCCTCCTTGTGGTTCAAGGATCTGGTGTTCTTCTTAAAATTGGAGAAAATCAAGTTCTCGTTGCGGCGACAGCCGGAGAAATTTCAATCTACTTGGGGTCCGATTATCCAATACTTTAATAAATTGAAGACTCTCTCATTAGACTCATAAACCATTTCTGTTGTCTTTGATGTTTCTTTTTTCTTTAAAAAAAAAATTATTTACAAAAAGGGGGGAGGGGAAGCTATTTAAGTTGTCTTGACGCTGTTGTAGGAACTTATAATTAGCAATAATTTACAATGTCTCAAACTCATGTCTGGTTTCTGTTTGACTGTATTGTACACTATTTTCACTTTTGTGTAATACTTGAACTACTAATACTGTTATGTGCTTTTTGACAATTCAAGCAGTGCGATTTGTTCGATTTGTTCTGTGTTGGGATGGGGGGGAAATGAAAAATGATAAGTTCAATGTATAACTGTGTACTCTGCTTTTGAGAATAAACACAATTTACAACAAAAAAAAGTTTTTAAAAAAAATTAAATCCAGTCACTTGTACTTTTTTCTTACCTTGACAGTGTGTACGGTTTAGAGGCAGCGGTTGTTAAAACACTACTTCCGGTGCAATGTAAGAGAGACCGTGACTGGCGGTTCCCCTGTTTTGCATTCCGCTGCTCAGATTACCAAAGTTTCACAGGCGTGAACTACGGTGGCCTTCAGGTCCAATCAAAATGGGAAAAGCTCTCTTCAGAGCCGGTGTTTGACTTGTCCCTTCTGGGCTTCTGTAGAAATATGGCACTATGGCAGCGGATTCTATAAAGAGGACCTCTCCCAATGCACAAGTCTTAGTTTCAGGCAGGTAATTAAACACCGATAAAGTCAGTCAGCTTTATTGTCAATTTCTCGACATGTACCAAACATACAGAGGATTTGAAAAATCAATGAAAATTAGTAGTGTATATTTTAATGTACTTATTTCTATACATGCACATAGACACAATGCATAGATACTCAGTGCATGCACATATGCAAACTCATACTGTACCAATTCACATCGAGGGAAAAAAAGAATTGTGCTCTATATTGAGCTTTTGTTATCAATGAGATAGGCCACATTTGGGCTATTACAAGCCAGTTTTGTTTTCCCCACACAGGACATGCCACACACACACAGCTAACGGTATCGTACAAAATAAACACCTGAGGAACTGCAATTCATTAAGACTCATTTTAATGTGTGGCCCTCAGCATGGGTGGGGAAAGTGTAAATTGCGTTGATAGTATTAGAGCAACTGTGCCGTGGCCACTCTCACGGTTTCCCTCCGTATCCCGGGGCAGCCAAGTGCTGTCTCACAAAGTGGATGAGGTAATCCTTCAAATACTGGCTGAAGACGTACCTGGGTGGATTTGAAGTCACGGTGGACCTTTTATATGAAGTGTGCGCTAAGCTTAAAAGGGAAGCATTTCGACGAGTAGGGATTTCGACAAGTAGTTGTTACACTCGCAGATTACATTGTCGAAAAGAACCAGACGGGAAAAAAAATAAGCCATTATAGATTTTTCAAATCAATGCATGATGCAAAGTGGCCTCTTCATTAAATCTGTTATACATTTTTCATAGGGACTTCCTGCTTCGGATTCAAACTTCAAGAAACATTTATTACACCAAATCACTTTCACTCATTCCAGTGTCAGACTGAATGACCACCTTTTTGGAAACATTGGAAAAGTTTAGCAAGCTCGAGAGGTCCCAATCATTTTCAATTGTATGTTCTAAATAAAACAGTCACACATGTTGTACAACTAAAACAAAGTCATAGTCAGCATTAAATGTGATATATTGTTGGCCTTCCTACATTTACTTCCTGTGATCATAGTTGATTGCTGTTGATTGGATAGCCCTACAAATGCAATCGATTTACACTTTATTGAAGTCTCCACAAGTTAAAGATGTTTTCATGACAAGTCTGAAACTAGCTTGTCGTCAGTGACCGTGTTTACATGCATTAGAATAACTGGCTTAGTCGGACTGAAATCGAATTATCCGTTTCATGTAAACACCTTTGTTCGACTATCGACTACGATCCGATTAACACCCCTGGATAACTCGATCCGATCCGGTTGATAATTCGACTATCGCGGCATGTAACGGTGAATTGGATTAGGAACTGGACTTTGCGTCTTTGCGCATGCTTGAGATCCCGCCGCCCTCCTCCCTCCCATGTCGTGACCCGGAAGTCGAAAGAGTCGAAAGAGACGATAATGTCACTATTAACATCCTGCAAGAATAGTAGAGGGATGTAGCTTCGCCTTGCTCTCTGTTCGCCATCTTTCTCGAAATGTTGATGTTGTTGTTGGTTGTTGTTGGTAGTGGTGAAGAGGTCAAGCGGAAATGGCTGTATCACCACGAGTTGTAATGAAAACAGCGCCGCCTATCGTATCGGATATGACATGCTTTCGGCCAATAATTTGAATTACTCACTGCCATGTATATTGGGATACCAGCTGATCCCCCAAAAGAAAGCATAGTCCGACTAAAGCAAGATTCAAATTATACCATCATGTAAACGCACTGACTAAGAACCTATGAAGGACTTGACAAATTGGATGATGGACCAATCCAATCTAGGAGTTGAGTGAACAGCCTCATTTCTGATCGTCACTAGTCAGCTAAATAATGTATTGATATGAATTAGTATCAGTGCCAGGTTTTGGCAGTTCTGACTATCTGGGCTGTTTCATCAGCATTGTTCATGAGGACTATTAATGGTATCCAGGTAGACTTGAGACAAGTTGTAAAATGACAATGGATTGATGATCCTTTTAGTCGCTTAACCATCAGCATCTGGTGTTATCCAGTACCCAACCACCGATTTCAAAATGCCTTTTTAACTGTGTGTTTAGGTCATTTCATTGAATCAATACACCCTCCCCCCCTCCCGTCATTTCATTTTGACCTGGATTTTCAACCCTTTGGGTTCAATTTGACGCCAGCAATTAAAACCTCCAGAAAATTATTAGAATTAATATTGTTTTCCAAGTTTAAGTGTGAGGCACTTTATGTTTGTTTGTTGACTACCGAAAGAACACCGACATTAAACATTGAATGGGGTCAAATTAATCCGAAGGCGGGGGGAGGGTGTAATATTGATTCGGGTCAAAATGACCCTAAGGCAACACAAGGGTTAAGTAAAAAGCTGCTGATAACTACTAAGGGAGCATTAGTGCAGTGTGATCGTATAATACTTCCGCTTCTGCATGCAGCACGTGACCAGAATGAAATTATGGATACACTGTCGATGCTGCAGAACAATAACTAAGAGTAGCTCAATTTACCTTTTTCCAAATGCTTTATGTACAAAAAAAACATTTTAAGGTCAATTAAATAAAAGATATGAAAGCATTGACATGTCCTCTCTTTTTGGCAACAAGTATACATTTATGTTATGATTAGAGTGTCTCACCTTTCACATTAAAGTTTATGGGAAATAATCTAGCTCATGAGACTCCAAAGACAGTATCCAGATTTCTGTTTATTTTTCATCCAGGGACAAAGTCAACTCTGTAAAATTCAAGCATGTCTTAAAGACATAAAAACATGGATGACCCTGCACTCTTGATGTTAAACTCAGACAAAACCAAGTAATTTTTTCGGCCCTGAGCACCCTGGTGATGTGGATTCTGACGGCATTGCCCTGGCAAGGACTGCATTCTTTCATACTACGAATATTTCAAAATCAGGGTTATCTTCTCAAAAAAATGCAGAGAAAAATTGGTTCGACTGTGCTACTTTCCTACTGGATTACTGCAACTCCTTATAGCAGGCTGCTCTAATAAACTTTAGGTCCACCCTCAGTTGATCCCAGAATGCTGCAGCTCGTGTTCTCTAAGAAAAGAGAGAAAGAGATCACATCACTAGCTGCTCTGGCTCTGCTCTTGGTAAATCAAAAAAATCAAATCACTTTTTAAAATTTAACGCTTGTCGTACATATTGCCTCCACTAGAGAGCTACACTTCACTAAATGCGACTACTTGTAGTTCCCCCAGAGTCAAAAAAGAATGGGAGCCAGAGCCTTTAGTTATCAAGCTCCTTTAACCAACCAGCTTCCAGTCCCCAGTCCGGGAGACAGCCACCAGTCACCTCGCTAAGAGAATAGACTTTTGACAGAGTTTTTGTTTAGGAGCTTATAGGGAGGGCTGAATCAGGTGCCTCGATGGTCTCGCCCCTTGATATGCCCGCCGGGGACGTTTTAGGATGCACTTTTAGGGATGCTTTTTTACCTCTCTCCTTGATGAATCTTGATGAATTCTCAACATCACTACACACGCTACTAACTCTCCCCCTGACTTTTTTTCCCATTACGTCTGGGGGTCATCGACCCCTATGAGACTCATCTGCCTGATGGATCGCCTGGGTCGTGAATTTGCTGCTCCACGCCACACTGTCTGTCCTGAGACTCCACCTCTCCCCTCCTCCGCCATCTGCCTGATCTAGGAGAGGATCCTCTGTTGCTCTCCTCCAGTTTTCTTTCCTTTTTTTCCCCCTGAAGGGTTATTTTGGTTTTTTTCTCCGATGATGTGAGGTTTGGGGCAGGGATGTCTATGTGTACAGATTGTAAACCGATTTGTTTTTATTTGTTGGTGTGAGGATAGCCTATAAACTGAATTGAATTGAATTGAATCCTATCAATCTGTGTCCCAGTGCACAGCTAATTGAGTGTCACTTTGAATATCACAGCTTGCTATCTGCTTGGAAGAAAACTCGTAGACCAGAAGGGAGTGCAGAATGGGGAGTCATTGTACTACCGCGTCACGCACATCATCAATCTTGATTTTAGAGCTAAAGCCGAGGTGAAGGGAGACGCTGACAATGATTTTCGACTGCTTTTTTCACCTTGGTGTCCTCAGGGATGAGCTCCGTTTTATGGTAAATAATCTTTGTGTTAATCCCTTCCACAATAGGTTTACATGATATCTACCTAGACCAGTAATGAACAAGATTGCAGACAATAAGATCAAAACCATAGAGGTCTGATGTGATTAGGCTAAATTATGTTTGTGGCGTGTCTCTTGAGCATACTTAAAGCCTGTGTAGTTTCACTTGGGCTACATTAGCATACTATTGTCTCTCTCTGTGAAACTATTAGCATTCAGAGACTGTGTTCACGCCACAGCTGATTTCTCATTCAGATAGAGCGTCTCTATATCCTGATGACAAATATCCCCGCACGGATGAATTATCTACCAGAGAATTTTAAATATTACCCATAAGAGAAACATTACCACAAAATGACTGTCATGCCCTGTGATTGGATGAGAATAAACGGGGGCGTTTGTTGCAGGAGCTAAGATATTTATCTTTATTTTTAAGCAGTTGTGAAATTAAATAATAATTGCAATTGTCATGACAAACAAGAGAGAGATGTAGAGATTAAGGTAAAAATGTGGGGAATTTATTGGTGGTATAGCTGTATGATTACACAAGCTACCCAGAAAGTGTTATGAATAAATAAATGTGTTTTTGTAGGCCAGTCAAAATGAATCAAACAGCTATTGTTCCACATATTAAAGGGTAAGGGTGTAGCATTTAAAGGGATGTATTGTGTTAGTGTATAGTCACTTGAAAATAAGATGTGTTGTGGTAATCTTATGTGTTTTCCTACATGCTTGGCACATGGGATAAGTTAGTTTAACTTTATCTCGATGTACCACAATCCTACAAACTGTCCCTTTTTATAGTCATGACGATATTGAAAATGGCTTTTTTTTTACCCTTGTGTATCACATCCCCTCCTATAGTGTGCATGTTTTTTTACAATATATGCATCAAATAAATCAACATTCAATCAAGGATTGTTCTATCAAAATAATCTTTTCTCCCTATCAAAGTAAATATCAAGCGTGCTTAAGTTATTTCGGATAGATTTTTATATTTTGTCTGGAAAGCTTTCATTTGTTACTAACTGCATGTTTCCTTGGGGAAAAAGTGGAGGAACTGCTGGTTGACAGCTTTCGAGCATGTGCTTGCAGTAACACATATTTATCCAACACAGTGTGTTGCCAGATGATGTAGAGTACCCCAACAAATGTTATGCAACACAATCTGTTTTTGGTGGGAGTCCTCTGTGTGGCGCCACCAAACACACAACAGCAGTGGTCTAACTGAAATGAAGGTGTCGCTTGCTTTTTCCTGCGGTGCCACAGTGGGATCTGAACACAGCCTTGGATTAGCTGAGCGATGCTGGGGGACAAAGAGATGGTTGTCTTGATCTGTTGAGCCTGAACAATCCTTTCCGGGGCTTTCCAAAGTCTGACTTTTTCTTTAAAGTTAAGCACACTTGTTCCCACCATGTGTGCTCAAGTCTAACAAGATTCAAGATTCAAGATTCAAGATGGGAATGTGCAAGGGCAACAGCACACTATTTACAAATAAAAAACAACACAATATTTACAGTAAGTGTGTGTGTGTGTGTGTGTGTGTGTGTGTGCCTAAGAGGCAGTTGTGTGGGTCTATGTGGTCCTGGTGAGGTCGTTCACAATCCTGATGGCCTGAGGAAAGAAACTCCCCTCAGTCTCTCTGTTCTTGCAGCGTGACTCACGGGCGCCTGGTAGTTCCAATAGTGCGCAGCCGAACGTGACTACTCTCTGCAGAGCCTTCCTGTCCTGAGGCAGTTAAGCCAAACCAGGCTGTGATGCGCCTGAGGTGGTAGAGGCTGCCTTGCCTTTCTCACCGTGATGTGGACTCCCAGGTATTTATACCCTCACTCTCTCCACAGTAGTCGTTAATATCAGCAACTTCCTCCAGGAAGTTGGTCACTGAAGCTTAGCTAACGGAGATGGTTAGCGTCCGGCGAGGTGACTGGAGAAGGCGGAGAAAGGCAGTCGCCGCGATGTCTGTGCGCTCGGTGTTCACTGCAGTAATTTAACACATTTTAAGATTGTAAAATATGTGAATACTAAAATTGTAGATGGAGATGTGTGCACACTATTGGAATATATTGAGAACAAATGACGCTTTGTTCGTAAAATTCTCTCATTTGAGGTTTTCTTGGATTTCTACCACCGATGATTTTGATTATGATCAGCTGTGAGGAATCATGGAAACTGACCTTCAAATGATGTAAGATCAATTGGTAACCACGGTGACTGAGTGTTGTTGAGGCATAATTTCACATGTTAGACATACAAAGGAATCGATAGGACGTTCCCACCTCCCATGGTGCAACAGACAAGACATTTCCTAATACTAAGTAAACATAAAGATAAAGATTCATCTACAGTTGTTATAAATACTATATATATATAAATACTATAAATACTATATATATATAAATACTATAAATAAGTAAAATAATTTTAGACAAGTGAATACAAGTGATTAAAGTGCAGAGTTTTGAGTGATTTTTTAGGGGGGCGGGGAAATGGGGGTAAAACAGGCAGTGACTAAGCAGCTACTCCTATTGTTTTGATTTTACCTGTCCATCTTTATTAATGTTATCTGAGGTACATTTCCACAAACATCGACTACAGACCAGTAACACTTGGCTTGACAACAGTTGTCTGTGACATTTGTGACAAGCACCTGCGAAATAAAATTGTACTTTGATTCTCCCAATGGGTTCATTAGCAGCACCAAGAGATTTGGTTATTTGGTTATTGCTCAAACCATACGTAGACGGTTTCATTTCAGCGCTTAGCACACCTACACCTTGGACAGTACCTGAGCAGATGCAAAGGTACAGTATGTCTTCCAAAATTCAACAGAACATCTTCGAATGGGAAGCTGTATAATAAAAACTAAAACGCTACTCAACACAGAACATAACGATTGCTTTGGTGTATTATTATAGATTGTATAATACTTTTTAAAGCAATATAACCTCAATCAATTGCAGTCTGCTGGCTAAAAAGCCGACTATGATTGATATTGTTTATTGATATCTGTCCGTCTGAATATGATCTTCTCCATCAGTAGTTCCACCGTGCATGAGTAAAGATGTCCTCTTGCAGTGTGTGTAGAATGCAACGTGTTCATTTGCGGGTAGCTGGCTACTTTTCATAGACATTAGTTTTCCTCCTGAAGCTCTTGAGAAAGACGAGCTAACTGTTAGAGTACTAACAGAAAAAGCTGCAAGAACCATGACCACAACAAAATGATTGATTAACACACTTAGCCTACTGATCAATACATGTTGAAATCAATTTCATGGTGCATTGTTTATTATTACATTGGGCTAAGTATTAATGTGTGGGACAGAACCTGAAACAAGAATATAGTTGTTTTAATTGTGGTAAAAAGAACATGATTATTCAACTGTTGCACACCGCTGCCGTTCATTAAAAAGTTGTTGTAAAAGGGAAAATGAAGCTCTTCCAATTAAGGCCAACCTTGAGACCTTATATATAAACTTTCAAGGAATTCTGTACTCTCAACTATTGTCTCATGACTGTCTTTTTTTGTGGAACAGCTTCTGCTCTGATAGAGGAGATTGAGAACAAGTGAACAGTGCAACACGGCGAATAAGCTATGGCAGCTTCCTCTTGTTTTGATAGTCCACCTCTCGGTCCCTTTAAAGATCAGAAAGGTCAAGTAGGCCAACGGTGAAGTTTCCCACTGCTTGCCAAATGATTACACAGGTCGCTGCATGGTAGCTCAACGTCAATATCGGACAATATTCATTCCACACCTCACTCAAATGTCCACTTCATCGTGACCACGGGCCAATGTGTGTGCAGGTTTAGGACGTATAAACTTTTATGTGAGACTATCCTATATATGCGTGACATTTGACTTCATGCTAAATCAAAGCCTTACTTCTGAAACCATTATTCATACGGATGAATGACCTTCATCAGTCTCTCTCTCACACACACATTTGATAATATCTGATTGGCTTGAGAGTGCCTCCCACTTTGTCTGTAATTAATTAAACAGCACTTGGAAGAGAAAGTAGTCCCGTTAAAGCAGAATCTTCTGCACCATTTAACCGGATAATGGGAGATTTTTATTATGTTTTTATTAAAGGGCGACCTTGGCTTTCAAGGTGTTGGCAGTCTGACCAAGTAACGCATGGTGTCAACTTATTTTTGATGGAGCTGATGACTCCGAAAATCCAGCGTTGCCTCACTTTGTAAAGTCCACTGCACTCAGACATAAACATACACACAACGACGAGCGGCTGTAGCTCAGTGGGGTAAGGGAGTCGTCCTGCAACCCCAAGGTTGTCGGTTCGATCCCGGCTCTCCCCATTAGTTGCAAGTTGAAGTGTCCATGAGCAAGGCACTGAACCCCCAGTTGCTCCCCGGGCGCATCACTGCAGCCCACTGCTCCCTAAGGATGTATTAAATGCAGAGAATACATTCCATTGCCTGTGTACCTGGACTCTGTGCAACGACAATAGATTCAATCCAATCCAACAAACATTCTGTCGTGTTCGAGAATAAAACATGGACCCAAAAGCATCGTTCTCGATCAAGTTCAAGTTGGAGTCAAAAAAGGTTTATTTATCCAGGAAGACACTCAGGCAACGGGAGGGAAACGAAAATGATCTGACAAGGAACACGCAGTAGACACAGACTCAATACTCAGGGGAATGAGACACAGGTGGAAACAATGAGGGCGGGGCTAGCAATCATACAGGAGGAAACAATAATTGAAACTAGAACGGGCACTCGGTAGAGCGCATACCTTCGCATATCACAAGATTGGGCATTGAATTATGAACATGTTGGCATTAGTTGCATGTCAATTGGACAAAAATTTACCGCGCTATGGTAAAAATAAGATTTTGACCTTTCCATGACCTTGACCTTTGACCCGATTGATCCCAAAATCTAATCAAATGGTCCCCGGATAATAACCAATCATCCCACCAAATTTCATATGATAGGTTTCCAACTTTTTTTGTTACGCGAATAACACGCATACAAATAAATAAATAAATACACGGCGATCAAAACATAATTCAATTCAGTTTATTTGTATAGCCCAATTTCACAAATTACAAATTTGTCTCGGAGTGCTTTACAATCTGTACACATAGACATCCCTGCCCCAAAACCTCACATCGGACCAGGAAAAACTCCCAAATAACCCTTCAGGGGGAAAAAAAGGGAAGAAACCTGCAGGAGAGCAACAGAGGAGGATCCCTCTCCTAGGATGGACAGATGCAATAGATGTAATGTGTACAGAAGGACAGATTTAGAGTTAAAATACATTCAATGAATATGACAGAGTGTATGAATAGTTCATAGTAGGCATATTCCACGATGGAGACCTCCACGATCCATCAGGCAGATGGCGGTGGGAGGAGGAGGGCGGAGTCTCAACAGGACAGTGGCGTAGTCATGAGCAGGAATTCCACGACCCAGACGATCCATCAGGCAGATGGGAGGATCTCTATGCTGCATAGGGTCCGATGACCCCATGAGACGAAAGTCAAAAGGACTTCCGGGAGAAAGCAGAGTTAGTAACGTGTGATTGAGAGATGAAAATTCATCCTTAAGGAGAGAAAAAGAGGAGATAGGTACTCAGTGCATCCTAAAACGTCCCCGGCAGCTATAAGCCTATAGCAGCATATCAAGGGGCTGGACCAGGGCAAACCTGATTCAGCCCTAACTATAAGCTCTGTCAAAGAGGAAGGTCTTAAGTCTACTCTTAAACGAGGTGACTGTGTCTGCCTCCCGGACTGAAATGGGAAGCTGGTTCCATAAAAGAGGGGCTTGATAACCAAAGGCTCTGGCTCCCATTCTACTTTTTAAGACTCTAGGAACTACAAGTAGTCCCGCATTTAGTGGCGTTTAGCTCTCTAGTGGGGCAATATGGTGCGACAAGCTCCTTAAGATATGATGGAGCATCACCAATCAAGGCTTTGTAGGTTAAGAAGAATTTTAAAAGTGATTCTTGATTTTACTGGGAGCCAGTGCAGAGCAGCTAGTGCAGGAGTGATGTGATCTCTTTCTTAGTTTTAGTGAGAACACGAGCTGCAGCATTCTGGATCAACTGGAGGGACCTAAGAGATTTATTAGAGCAGCCTGATAATAAGGAGTTGCAGTAATCCAGTCTCGAAGTAACGAACGTGAACCAATTTTTCTGCATCTTTTGAGACAAGATGTGCCTGATTTTGAAATATTACGTAGATGAAAGAATGCAGTCCTTGAGATTTGCTACGTGGAGTTAAAGGACAAGTCCCGATCAAAGATAACGCCAAGATTCTTTACAGTGGTGTTGGATGCCAGGGCAATGCCGTCTACAGAATCCACATCACCAGATAATTGATCTCTGAGGTGCTCAGGGCCGATTAAAATTACTTCGGTTTTGTCTGAGTTTAACATCAAGAACTCCGTGATTAACGTTGGTGGTTATCGAGGCGTCATCGTTTACAAATACAAACTGAGATCGATCTGATAAATAGGATTTAAACCAAATTAGTGCCGTGCCTGAAATGCCAATCGACTGCTCCAGTCTCTGTAACAGGATGTCATGGTCAATGGTGTCGAATGCAGCACTAAGGTCTAACAAGACCAGGACAGAGGAGTCCTTTATCTGCTGCCATTAAGAGGTCATTTGTAATTTTCACCAGTGCCGTCTCGGTGCTGTGGTGTTTTCTAAATCCTGATTGAAATTTCTCAAATAAACTATTATGATGTAGAAAGTCGCACAACTGATTTGCGACCACTTTCTCAAGGATCTTGGAGAGGAAGGAGGTTAGAGATCGGTCTGTAGTTAGCCAATACCTCTGGATCCAGAGTGGGCTTCTTCAGGAGAGGTTTAATAACAGCCACCTTGAAGGAGTGTGGTACGTGGCCTGTTAGCAGAGACACATTGATAATATCTAATAGAGAGCCGCCAATTAAAGGCAAAACGTCTTTAAGCAGCCTCGGGATGGGGTCCAAGAGACAGGTAGACGTGTTCAGTAGAAACCGTTGAAAATAATTGGTCACGGTTGATAGGAGAAAATCCTCCAAATATACACCAGGGCATACAGCGGTTTCCAAGGCCATTCCACTTGAGGACAGATTGGCACTGGTTATGGGCAAGAGATTATTAATCTTGTCCCTAATAGTTAAAATCTTTTCATTAAAGAAGTTCATAAAGTCATTACCACTAAGGTTTATAGGAATGCTCGGCCCACAGAGCTGTGACTCTCTGTCAGCCTGGCTACAGTGCTGAAGAGAAACCTGGGGTTGTGTTTATTTTTTTCTATTATTGATGAGTAATAGGCTGCTCTGGCATTACGGAGGGCCTTCTTATATGTTTTAAGACTATCTCGCCAAACTAAGCGGGATTCTTGAGATTAGTTGAGCGCCATATGCTCAAGCTTTAAGACGTTTGCTTCAGTTTGCGGGTCTGAGGGTTATACCAGGGAGCAAACCTCCTCTTCCTCACTGTCTTCTTCTTCAGTGGTGCTATCGGGTCCAGTATCATTCTCAGCGAGCCTATGGCACTGTCAACAAGATGATCAATCTGGGACGGACTAAAGTTAGACCAGGAGTCCTCTGTTATATTGGGGCGTGGTATCGGATCAAATACAGAAGGAATCGCTTGGATAAATTTAGCTACAGCACTATCAGTTAGACAGGTAGTGTAGAAGCTTTTGACTAACGGAGTACGCTTCGGTAGTATAAATGCAAATCTTATGAGCTTGTGGCCTGACAGAAGAGGAGGCTGTGGGAAGGCGTCCAAATGCTCAATGTCAACGCCATAAGTAAGAACAAGATCAAGCGTGTGGCCAAAGCTGTGAGTGGGTTTCTGTACTCTCTGACAGAAGCCAATCGAGTCCAACAAGGAGATGAATGCAGCACTAAGGCAATCATTATCAACATCCACATGGATATTAAAATCTCCAACAATAATAACTTTATCGGTTTTAAGAACCAAACTTGATATAAATTCTGAGAATTCAGATATAAACTCTGAATATGGACCTGGTGGCGTTACAGAATCACAAATCGAATTGGCTGTAGTGTTTTCCAGGTTGGATGTGAAAGACTAAGAACAAGGCTTTCAAATGAGGTGTAGTGTAATTTTGGTTGAGGATTAATTAATAGGCTCGATTCAAAGATGGCTGCTACTCCACCTCCTCGACCGGTGCCTCGAGGAATGTGAGTATTAATATGACTTGGAGGAGTCGATTCATTCAGGCAGACATATTCTTCATGGCTCAGCCAGGTTTCAGTTAGGCAACATAAATCAATGTGATTATCTGATATTAAATCATTCAGTAACACAGCTTTAGATGACAGAGATCGAATATTTAGGAGACCACATTTAATAGACCTATTTTGTTGCACTGCTGAAATAATTGTGTTAACTTGTATAAGGTTATTGTGTACGACTCCTCTTCTGCTTACTTTTGATTTATTTAATTGAAGTGGCCATGGGACAGACACAGTCTCTACTCTAAAGTCAAGGGTGGGTAACTGCTCGAATGGAAGAGCAGAGAAGGTGTTAAACTACAACTCTGCTCCCGGTTCCTGATCTGAACCCTGGGTTGTCATAGATTAAGTCCGGTGATCAACTTGGTCATATTCAGAAATGAGACGCGCTCCGTCCAACGTGGGATGAATGCCGCCTCCTCATCAGATCAGGTTTTCCCAGAAAGTCTTCCAGTTGTCTCGTAGCCCACATTATTCGCTGGGCACCACCTCGACAGCCAGCGGTTGAAGGCGATTACAATTCGTCTGTCTGCAAATTTGGGAGAGGGCCAGAGAAAATTACGGTGTCCGACAACGTCTTGGCATAAGCACACACCGATTCCACATTAATTTTAGTGACTTCCGACCGACGGGCTCGGGCGTCATTACCACCGGCGTGTATTACAATCTGACTGTATCTCCGCTTACCTTCGCATTTTCAATGCGAAGGTAATTATGCCATTTATGGTCAGCAAATTAGCATTTCAATCACTGGACAATTGGGCATCACCTACTTGGCTTAGACTGCACGAAATGAATGTTGCATAAAACACGATAGAAGAATATATATATATGAATAATGTCCCATTGTAATACTGCATGTTCCAGGGGAAAGGAGATGTAATCCTCATACTGAGACGAGTGAAAAAACATTTTTGCCAAAGGCTCTCAGCTGTACTCACTTCCCCAGAGTGTGTGACCGTGTAAGATCTGATTTTCTCTTTTGAGGATACAAAAAGGCTATGCCCCTGACAATTACAACCTTAATGATGATACCGCACATTACTTCAAAAACTTTGCTCGGCTCCTTTACTGACCTCTCCACATTTTGTCGCTCGAACGACTTCGGAGTAAAGCCAGCATATTTTCCACCTTTCTGTCAAGTGGCCAGCAAGAAATGGCCAAGTCATCCGTGGTGGGAAAAACTAAAGCTGCCTTTTTAAGGCTGCCAAGCAAACATGTGGCTCCCGCTTCCAAGATCCCGGTGACAGTTTCTGGTCCCTGGAGAGTCGGGGTAAGAGCCGGCAGCGTGTCTGTGGGAGAGCTGATGAGGACGAGCCCTCGAGAGACATTCGCTGTCTGTACATAGTGCCAAAAGAGGCCTTGATATTGCGTATTTGTGAACTTTTTTTTTTTGACTCACAAAGCCCTGAAATTCAGGGTTATGGCTCGCAAAGTTCAGTAGTGTTTCCTTTAAACAATCCATGTTCGTGCCAGTTGGGACCCCTTATTCCAACACACGAGCTCTATAGCGTTAAATCCCAGTATATACTCATACGCCCAAACTGCAGTCCTCACTCCAAATTTTAAAGTATGACTCGGCTTGTTAGCAAGCTCTCGTTGACCCGCGGCAATTCATGAGATTGGCTCCCCAACGAGCCCGGCTCGGGGCCTCCTGCGCCCGTCGACCTGCCATCTCACGCATGAGTCTCCCTGCGTGATGCCTCGCTGGATATGCTCCCCTGAGCCGCACTGACGGGTCATCTCTCTCAGGGAGCCACTTGAGTGTCAGCTGGAAATCAATTGCCGGAGCCATCGGGCTGCCTCGTGTCCGGTGACGCGCGCTGAAGAGCGACGCGCCGTGTTCCGAGACCTCGTTTCATCAATGTCCGTCCAGTATGTTGGAGGCCAGTGACTGCATGTAGTCAGGGAACTTTTAGGTGTGTGTGCGGGTGAATGTGCGAGTGTGTGTGTGTGTGTATGTATGTGAGTATGTGTGAGTGTGCATGTGTGTGTGTACGTGAGTCTGTGTGTATGTGTGTGTTTCTGTGTGTGTATGTGTGTGAGTGTGTATGTGTGTGTACGTGCAAGTCTGTATGTGTGTGTGTGTGTATTTGTGTGTGTGAGTGTATGTGTGTGTGGGTGAATGTGAGTGTGCATGTGTGTTCGTGCGTGTGTGAGTCTGTATGTGTGTGTTTCTGTGTGTGTGTGTGTGTGTACGTGAGTCTGTGTGGGTATGTGTGTGTGAGTGTATTTGTGTGTGTGTATGTGTGTGTGGGTGAATGTGAGTGTGCATGTGTGTTCGTGCGTGTGTGAGTCTGTATGTGTGTGTTTCTGTGTGTGTGTGTGTGTGTACGTGAGTCTGTGTGGGTATGTGTGTGTGAGTGTATTTGTGTGAGTGTATGTGTGTGTGGGTGAATGTGAGTGTGCATGTGTGTGTACGTGCGTGTGTGAGTTTGTATGTGTGTGTTTCTGTGTGTGTGTTTGTATGTTTGAGTGTATTTGTGTGTGTGTGTACGTGCATATGTGAGTCTGTGTGTGTATGTGTGTGTGAGTTTATTTGTGTGTGTGTGAGTGTATGTGTGAGTGTATGTGTGTGTGTATGTGTGCGGGTGAATGTGTGTGTACGTGCGTGTGCGAGTCTGTGTGTGTGTGTGTTTCTGTGTGTGTATGTTTGAGTGTATTTGTGTGTGTGTGTACGTGCATATGTGAGTCTGTGTGTGTATGTGTGTGTGAGTGTATTTGTGTGTGTGTGAGTGTATGTGTGAGTGTATGTGTGCGTGTGTGTGTGTGTGCGAGCGCAGGTGTTTTGATTTTAATCTATATGAGAAAATCCATGATATTTTCTCGGAGCTTGTGAAGAGGAGGAGCCATGAAAGGAGAGCTGTGGTGGTAGAGATGCAGTCAGGAAGCTAATTAGACATAAGATGACATTCATGCACAGCAGTAAACACCTGGTTAGTGAAAGAGTTGCATATTCCAAACTTTAGTATATGTCAGAACGGAGACGTTGCTTCGGTATGCAAAGAAACAATTTTAGTCCACCTGCAGCTGGAAGTTTATAAAACACAAAGTGTGTGCTATCTGCCACATCTCAGCACCGCAGAGGAATGTCATGTGCCGGCGGCGGTGCAAACTTTTACCGGCCCTGAACGTTTCTCCAAGGAGCAAAAATCCGTCAATCTCGACTCATTACGTCCTGAGAGACCCGACGACGTCTCCGGTCCTTCCTGCCGGGCCCCTCGGCCAGCACGCACACAGGGGTCATTGTGTCGCACCAGTCACACAGATCAATGTAACCGAGTGAAGTGCCTTGGGTAATTGTCATCACGAGGCACGTCATTCAGAGGGGAATTAATCGCAGATATTTTGTGGACAGCGCTTCGTGCTTCCTGGAAACATCCCCTCTGCTCGGATTGATTTGGTCCTGGGAGCGACGCTTTCAATTGGAAGGCTGAATACAGGTTGCATCTTTTTGCCATGAACATCTGTGCCAGCAATAACAATATATAACACAAATGTTTTCTGAAGGGGACATCCTGGAAGAATCTGCCACCGCTTGGTGTCATTCCAGCCGGCAAAAGAGAGGACTGCTTTTGTATTTCGTCAAGAACCCATAACTTAGAATTTTCAGTCGTAAACCCGCCACTTATCATAGAAAACGACAAACCTGTACTTGCAGAACAGTGAGCTGGACAGGCGTAGCAACAGTAACCAAGGGGGGGGGAAGCTTAGTAAAGGGTATAATAATAATATAATTAATATTATAATAATATATTATATATATATTATAATAATATATATATAATAATAATATTATTTATATTAATATAATAATAAGGGATAATTCTTTACGGTCAATTACAATGTGCATTAGCTTATTCAACCATATATTAAACATGAAATTATTAGGTCGCAGAGTCAATATGACATTTTCCAACGCTGCAGAGGAATGTCAAATTACGGCACTTACGTTCCTTCTCGGGGCATACAATTATAGGAAATATCTTTCGGGGTGCCACTCAACGCCACGGCTTTTGGACTAGAAGGAAAACACGCAAATGAGATGTGAAACAATATTATTTGATGCGGGATTCTTTCAAATCTGCTCATCCCCTCAACAATGTACAACAACAATATGGACTGTGAGCCCGTAGAGCCATTTGTCCGGTTCTGGTAAGTCGCTGCTGTGAAATGAGATCTGTAAAGCGACTGTGTGCCTGAAGCAGTCCCGTTTGTTTAAAGCACACCAGTGCTGCTGTCACAGACGTTTTGAATGTAATTGATGAAATGCACCTCATAGCTTATTTGTAGGAGGCAACTGTGTGTAACTGTTAAGTGTGTGTGTGCTGTGTGTGTGTGTAAGAGACAAAGCGGTCAGCCAGTAGAAGTATTTCTGTGAACGAACTATATATTGACCAAGGATAATGCCCCACGGATTAATCAATTAAATGGAGGATAGCATTGGCACAAGCCCTGAATAGTTTAATTGAAAGAGCTCTTATTAGTTGTGGTTCATGCATTCTCTCGTTAGTATTTTGCACTGTCGATGAAACCAGCTTCAGCATGCGACAGGGTTATTACAGGTGCGTAAAGCTGACTCGACACACTGAAAATGGAACCCTCAAATTTGAGCTCCATTTGCCTCTCAGCCTAATGTCTACAATAAATGTAGTTGTGTAAAGTGCAAGATAATCCACACAAGGCCGGAAGAAGGAGAGATGGATGGGTCCAACACGGGACTTTCATTCAGGAGACCGCCGTTCAGGTCCTGTGTGAAAATAAAAGTTAAGTTGACATTAGTAGTAGTTTGAAACTCAATGCCATGGACTGAGCTCCGCTTTTGTTGAAATATATTTGCTTGAATGCTCATGTGTGCACGGGTTCATATTGTTTTTCATTGAATCTCAGCGTTCATGCAGTTATTCAATGAGGGTGAAATATATTTTAGAACTACTTAAATCTATTACCAAATGCAATTGAGTAGCATGCACATTTAGCATTGTGTGGGCTGTGCACATAGGTGGGAGCACAATAAGGTCATGTGTAGCTTAGCTCCTGTAATATCCATGTGGATGTGATTAACGGGTGTGTGCCGAACATTAGGAGGAGTTAAGCTGCATAAGTGCTCCGTAAATACATCTCCCATCCTTGGCGTTGTGAACATAAATGTGTATGTCTTCTATCAGAGCTCCATTATTCCCCCGCAAAGATTGTGAGCCGTAATCTATTTTACATTACCCTCCTAAGATGTGAAACGCGTTACTTTGGTCAACAACTCTCACTGTAATTGTCTTATGGTGCAAATCAAGTTAATGGAGAAACGGAACACAATGCAATACTATATTATTTTCATATCCAAGTAAGAAAGCAATTTATAGCAAACCCAGACGCCAACATAGCCCGAATGAAGAATACAATTAAATGTCTGCTGCTGCAATTTTACTCTTGTATTCACCGTTTAAAAAAACTCCCACAGTGTACACTTAAGAGATATTATTATGTTCATTTATATAGTGTCTATTTACAAATCTCGACAGTCATTGGTTGCAATTGTTTTTCCACACGCAATGGCAGCAACTTTAAAGTAGATCACGTGTATTTCTGTGACTCAATGCCAAATTATTCTACCACTGCAGCCTTTTGCCGATCAGTTCAAAACCGTTACTTGTTGCTGTTGTGTTTGTTTGCCATTAGTCTGTCAATGTCAAACACATTATCAGTCTCTGCCCAGCAGCCATCAGGTCCAATCAATACTGAGGATCACCGAGTCCAATGTACTCTTTCAGACGACTTGTACATCGCGACCTCGGTGTTCGCGGTACATCCTGAGTCCGCTGAGGAGCAGGTCCTCATTGTGTTGGCTCGGTCTAACGCTCGCCCATTTGTATTCAGCGGGGGGTGCATGCAGGTCGGCAGGTAGCTCAGCATTAGTTTCGACATTTACCGTGATTAAAGGGTGTAATTTGTCCTCACGGTTGGCTGTCTTTTTTTGACCAGGACCCTGTAAACGGCTGCACACATCAATTGCATGCGAGTGGACACGACTTCAAAGAGCTGCCAAACAAACAGGGAAAACCAAGAGTCTGCATTTCTCCAAGGGCAGAGCTGTGATGTCATCAGGAATTGGGCCTGACATCTCCACGTTTGACATGTTGCTGAATAAAGGCTGCGTATCTATCCTGTGTGTTAACGGCGGCAATCTTTGTTGAAACGGCTACTTATATCTTTAAAAGGTCTCCAAAAGAATGATTCCTAAAATGTATCGGTCGGTGCAAAACCCAGGCACGAGTATACACATCCATTCCCAACTAGGGATGGGTAACGTTTGAGTTTTTTCCGATACCGGTGCTAAACCGGTACATTTAAAACGATACCGGTTCCTGAACCGATACTTTAAAAAAGAAGCACAAAACGACAATTGACAATGACTGGTTAGGAAGAGTGCGGTTGATGCTAACTTAACTGACTGACGAGTCACGTAACAAGCAATGTATAGCCAAATTTCACAAATAAAAAATTTGTCTCAGTGTGCTTTACAATCTGTACACATAGACATCCCTGCCCCAAAATCTCGCATCGGATCATGATCAACTCCCAAATAACCCTTCAGGGGGGGGAAAGTGAAGAACCCTTCAGGAGAGAACAGAGGAGGATCCCTCTCCAGGATGGACAGAACAATAGATGTCATGTGTACAGAAGGACAGATTTAGAGTTAAAATACATTCAATGAATATGACAGTGTTTGAATAGTTCATAGTAGGCATATTCCACGATGGAGACCTCCACGATCCATCAGGCAGATGGAGGTAGAGAGGAGGAGTGGGCGGAGTCTCAACAGTGGGCGGAGTCTCAACAGGGCAGTGGCGTGGTCGGTAGCAGGAATTCCACGACCCAGACCTCGATGATCCATCAGCAGATAGGATCTATGCCGTCTCATAGGGTCCGATGACCCCATGAGACGTGAAGTCAAAAGGACTCCGGGGAGAAAGCAGAGTTAGTAACGTGTGATTGAGAGATGAAAATTCATTCTTAAGGAGAGAGAAAAGAGGAGATAGGTGCTCAGTGCAACCTAAAACGTCCCCCGGCAGCTATAAGCCTATAGCAGCATATCAAGGGGCTGGACCAGGTGAACCTGATTCAGCCCTAACTATAAGCTCTGTCAAAGAGGAAGGTCTTCAGTCTCCTCTACATGAGGTGACTGTGTCTGCCTCCCGGACTGAAGGTGGAAGCTGGTTCCATAAAAGAGGAGCTTGATAACTAAAGGCTCTGGCTCCCATTCTACTTTTTAAGACTCTCGGAACTACAAGTAGTCCCGCATTTAGTGAGCGCAGCCCTCTAGTGGGGCAATATGGGCAACCTAAACAATGATATGGCCCCTTTATTCTACCAAGTTTAAAGGGGGAGGACCACCCCTGTCTCCTCACCGCTGGATCCATAGTTGACATTGTTGGGGCTTTGACCGCATTGTTAGGCTATAGAATTATATTCCTTCTATCAAGCTCCACAGAATAGCATTATGACATTTCTTGTAGTTATTATTTCACAGCCGGCTTGAATCCAGTAATGAGCCATAAATGGCTCTGGCCACACTCTTCATAACACATTTTGTAACAAGAAATATACATTCAATAATGAAAGAAATACAAACTTCTGGCACTTGCCTCTGTTGAAGAGCTGCTGCAGCCCTGCATCAGGTCTCGGAGGTCCTTGGAGCAGCATTTGTTGGTTGTTCCTCTGTCAACTGCATTTGTCCTCTAAATATATAAAAGAGAACCATCATACATCCTGGCAAGTTTCAAGCAATGTAGTTGGGAAGTTGGGTGAACAAAGTTGTATTATACTTTATTTTGTTGCCCCAAGTGTGTAGAGCAAGGGAGAAAAGAGTGGATGAATCTGCGGTGACAACTAGCTAGTGAAAAATAGCGCAACCCGAGCACACGCCGAACAGTTTCCTCCCCTTTTTTTCATTTGGTCTGATGGAAGTATACTCTCTGGTCTCGATGCTGCTGTGATGTGTTACCACTCAACAGTCTCAACGCTCAGTGTCACACTGTGGCCTAATTTAAATTTTTCACCCAGTCTGATCAGAAAATATGTGGATGTGGTGGCCGTGGACAAATTACATACAGACTTGTACAATTACTGGTGTCAATAATCACATTTCTAGTGAATCAAATTCCCTTCCTGCATAAAATGTGATGACGAATAGGGTTATTCTATATCTGTAACAGCATGTTTGAATAGCGTTTCAAGAGGCAAGTCATGTCCTCATCCAACACACTCCAAAGTGCTCTTTGACTGCTGCAAGTCTTAAAGTATCAAGCTGGGCTCCACTGATTCTCAGTGATTGTTTGAAGCCTTAAATCTCGTAAGGCTATAAGACTGATCTCCCAACGTCTCGGCGGCTGTGTGAGGCCACACGCGTTGATGAATGTTTTTCGGAGGTGGAAGTCTTTTGTAGTGGAAGTAATGTGAAGAAAACCTTCTGCTTTCGTTTCGCCCTGATTCTTGTTGGTCAGACTCTCGCCATGATAACTGTCCCGCATCTAGAGAGGAGCTGTCTGCTTAGAAACAGAGATGCAGGTTTGTGGTGAGAGGTTGAGGACAGTAGGCAGGGTTGCCAGGTCTGTGTGACAAAACCAGCCCAATGGCCAATAAAACCAGCCCAATATCAGAACTCAAAATATGCCCGTGCCAAACCATATACACTGCTTTTAAAGTGTGTGTATGTGGGCGTGTCCCATGTCCATGTGTGTACGTGCTGATCTGGAGTCAGTTTGGTAGGATTTGGGTATAAATAAATTATTTCATTTAAAATATGGATTTTTATTTAAAGATATTCATGTAATTTGCATGCAAAATAGGTCTACCCGAACCAGCGGACAAAAAATTCAACCCGCGGCAACACTTCAAAAGTCGCCCAATTCCCCGGTAAAACCGCGGACCTGGCAACACTGACAGTAGGTACGTTTGGGGTACCCTGTACATTTGTGCACTTATGTAGGTACTGTGTGTCTAGAAACACTAGGCTATTGGTTGGCGCTGCCTCTGTATTGTTTTGACAATAACTTTGTTAGAGAAGCAGGTGAAGCCATTTTGTTTGTTTCTTTTCATAGAGGTAGGATAGCCAGGCCTAGTTTTGTTCTCTTGATTTCATTTGTTTGGCACAACCAAAACTGTCCCAATCTCTGCCACGTCATTGAACCATTGTCTTTTGTGTTGCATTACATCACATGTCATTTAGCAGACGCTTTTATCCAAAGCGACTTACAATAAGTGCATTTCAACCTAGAGTACAAACTAAGAACAACAAGAATACAGAAAGTAACATTTCCTCAACATTGTCGAACTACAAAAGTACCACAATAAGAGCTATTTAAGTGCCACTGAAGTGCTAATCTGTGTTTTAATCCAGATATAGTCGGAAAAGATGTGTTTTTAGTTTCCGGTGCAGATGTAGAGACTTCCTGCTGTCCTGATGTCAGTGGGGAGCTCGTTCCTCCAATCAGGAGCCAGGAGAGCAAACAGGCTGGATTTCGAGTGATTAGCTGGAAGTGATGGAGTCACAAGTCGATTGGCTGTTGCCGAGCGGAGCGAACATCCCGGGGTGTACGGTGTGACCATATCCCTGTCTTTTGTGTTAACAATACATATTATTTGAACCCGTTCCTCCTACTTTTGATCTTTTTCACTCATCCTTTGACTGTCCTGTGTTCGTTCCCCCCGCGTATCCCCGAGACCACAAAGGGGACGTAACAGCCCATCAGAGCCTGAAGCAACCACGGCGTTGAACAGTTTTTTAAATATCACATACGCAGCATTCCAGGATGCCTTTCTTTGTGTTGCCCACTTGGTTTTCTTACTTTTGACATAATTTATCTTTCTCTGCTTTGTCCCTGGGTCATAATAGTGTGCCCATCCACACCAAGTCATGACATGCTCTGCTTAATGAGGCTCAGTAGTCTCCCCCGAAATATCCCTGTCCAGCAGTCGGCTGTTTTCAGTGTAAAAGCTCTGAAAAATATCGGTGCAAATCCTGCTCAGAAACAAACAGCAGAAATAGAAGGTGCACATTAGTAACTCATTATTATGATCAACCAATAAAACCCTGTCCTGCTAATTAAAGTAAATGCCTTGTGTTAATAAATGAAGGAATTCTGTCCATAGAAAAACGTGCTTTTATTTTCTAAATGGAAACAGTAATTGTTGAGTTAAAAATATATTTACACTTGTTTTCCAACATGTTCTCCAGCCATAGACGCATACACTGTCGGGATGTTGTTGGTTTTGACGTCAATATGCTGTCAAAATACAGGTTTGTGTGTGAGTTGGCGACACTTTGAATCCTCAGAAGATCCACTGCAGCTGAAGCGAGCCGAGTGGCTGCGCTGACCTGTCAGCTGGGTAAGAAAGAAGTACAGTGATAGACCCACTTGGACCCTCATATGTCATGTCCATGTTAACACCAACATTGGTGCATTTCAGTCATATCAGTTAGTTCCTAGTTTAAGATTAAGTGTTTAAGTGTATGTGAAACATCGAGTTGAGTGAGGCTTCTTGTTTTCGTCTCCACCTGTCTTTCTTACAACATGAGGCTGGCAATCTGTGTGTTCTTATTGTCAACACATCCCATAAAAAGAGCCAAATACCACCAATGACTTCGAGGTCCGTTATCACTCAAACCATTGAAAGGACGACTGTGTCACAGAGGAAGAAGCTATATCATGCTAAAGACTATAGAACATCGCAAGGCTCACCTTCAATTTTGTAATTTTGTTATAAACAAATAGAGAAAATGCACACAGTGTCACTGTCACACCGAGGGACCAGTGATTATTTTAGGATGACACCGAGACTCCACACAGCCTCTGAACATTGGTTCAATCTCAAACCCTTTATCCACTGTGATAGAATATTTTAAAAACAGCATAAATAAGTAATCCTTTTAAATGAATGGTCTTTTCTATTTACAATATGGACCGGGGACCTGTCTCACAAAGCCGGATGGCAATGTTTTATCCCCCTCAAATCTGGAAATTATGGACAACCTGTTCTCCCGCTCAGCGCTAAACATGCGTGTGAGTGGCAGACGTAGTATAAACTTAGGCAAGAATCACTTTTTAAATTCTTCTCTTAACCTACAAAGCCTTGATTGGTGATGCACCATCATATCTTAAGGAGACCACGTCCACACCCTCACCTAACCCTGTTTCCACTTTTATATGATCACATGCTTTAGTGTAAAAACTAATCTTTTTTTTTTTCATAGTGTCTATCTGAGTATATCTGTATTCACCATCAGTCTGAAGTGCTCGGTTGTAGCGCGTGTCTCGGTAAGCCCCCCTGCCGAGAAAAGCCCAGTCCGCTCCGATTGGCATGGAAGAAAAATGTGGTGCACCTCTGCAGAGGAAGATCTCAAGGTCCTTCCAAGGGTGATATCAAACCACATAAACATAAAATCAAACTTATTTATTCAAGAAACATTACAGTAGCTTACATTGTCAGGGTCGTGGGTATACACATGCCTCTTGAGGCTTGATGTGTTAGGATATGGACAGTATTCATTTATTTATTTTGCACAATTTAAACATTAAAACAAAATAAAAATCATTTGAAGCCAACACCTATATAATATTTTACAAAATTACAGACATAAAATAAAAAATGCAGAAAATGCAAAAAAAGACGGACAACAAAAGAAAAAAGAATGAAAAATAACTTGATTATATCTTATATATATTTACATGTTGCATATTGTGATGTCATGAGAGGACGTGTCATTAATGGATGATACATCTCTTCCCAGCGGTGGTAGCAGAGACTACAACCCATCATGGCAGCTGGGTAATGAACTCCGAGTCCCGTCGGAGCCAAGGCAGCTGACCGATCAGGGCTGATTACCCTGGGAGAGCTGAGGGAGAACAAAGGAGAGGAGCAGAGGAGATGAAAGAGTGTTTTATGTTATGTTGAAGTCAATGAACCTGAAGAATACTAATGTTTGTTTCGTGTAGCGGAGTTAAGTTGATCTTTTTCTAAACACAGAATTTCGAGTTATAAACCACTGCTTGTCGACCTCAACACATCACAATATACACTACCGTTCAAAAGTTTGGGGTCACTTAGAAATGTCTTTATTTTTCAAAGAAAAGCACTGTTTTTTCAATAAAGATAACATGAATCAAAAATACACACTATACATTGTTAATGTGGTAAATGACTATTCTAGGTGGAAACGTCTGGTTTCTAATGAAATATCTCCAGAGGTGTATAGAGGCCCATTTCCATCAACTATCACTCCAGTGTTCTAATGGTACATTGTGTTTGCTAATCGCCTTAGAAGACTAATATCTGATTAGAAAACCCTTGTGCAATTATGTTAGCACAGCTGAAAACAGTTATGCTGGTGATATAAGCTATACAACTGGCCTTCCTTTGAGCTTGAAGTTTGAAGAACAAAATTAATACTTCAAATATTAATCATTATTTCTAACCTTGTCAATGTCTTGACTATATTTTCTATTCAATTTTCAATTCATTTGAGAAATAAAAGTGAGTTTTCATGGAAGACACGAAATTGTCTGGATGACCCCAAACTTTTGAACGGTAGTGTACAATAGAGTGCTGCACGTTGTAGTCTGTTTGCCTACAATTAGAATATAATATAATTTCGTTCGCATACAAAAACATTTTTGTGTTTTTCTTACCGTTGTGGAAAAATGTTTGTCAACGAATATTTCCCATCATGTTTCTCGGCGAGGCTCGCCTGTTGGCCTTTCGGCTCCAGCCCTGGAGTCGCCCAGTGAGTTTGTTGTGCCGTCTCTAAATCCCTGTCCGTTAACCTCCCTGCCTCTGTGTCAGTTCTCCCTTATGTCAGCAGTATCATCAATCAGGTAGATCATAAACTGCATCCTCACACCTCACCTCGCACGGCAGCTGGATTCTTGCAATGTTACGAGGTCACGTGAGAATCGCCGGATCGGGGACGACGTGAAACCCCATCGTGTCGGCCCTTCAAGCGACGCGCCGGTGTTTGTGGACCGGACCAATCGGCATCCTGCGAGGAGCTCTTAACGACACGGAGAGGCATCTGTTTGTTCATTCAAAACGACAATGGCCGCTCCCTATATGGTTGGCGTGGCCGCTGCATTAGCATCGGATGTATCGGAACTGGAGCGTATGTCTTCATTAAAAAGAGAAGCCAAGAATGGCAGTGAAAGGTTTTCTCAGTTGGAAAAAAGATGTTGTCGCTCTTCTCCCGACTGGTAAGAGATTGCTTAACAGATGGTTCGTCCATTTGCTTGCCAAGTAATTTTTTGAAACAGTTTCCGATGACAGCTTCTCAGATGGTCCCGCGTAAACAAATAATCATCAAAAGTGTCCACTGCACCAGTGCATGCTTTACGGTCTCGCTGTAAGTGCCTTCCATTTATTTTTCAATTCAATTCAATTCAATTCAGTTTATTTGTATAGCCCAATTTCACAAATTACAAATGTGTCTCGGAGTGCTTTACAATCTGTACACATAGACATCCCTGACCTTTGACCTCACATCGGATCAGGAAAAACTCCCAAATAACCCTTCAGGGGGGAAAAAGGGGAAGAACCCTTCAGGAGAGAACAGAGGAGGATCCCTCTCCAGGATGGACAGAACAATAGATGTCATGTGACCAGAAGGACAGATTTAGAGTTAAAATAC
This sequence comes from Pseudoliparis swirei, assembly GCF_029220125.1. Lineage (NCBI taxonomy): Eukaryota > Metazoa > Chordata > Actinopteri > Perciformes > Liparidae > Pseudoliparis > Pseudoliparis swirei. The sequence goes on from NC_079389.1 coordinate 19,645,327, forward strand.
ATTCAATGAATATGACAGAGTGTATGAATAGTTCATAGTAGGCATATTCCACGATAGAGAAATCCACGATCCATCAGGCAGATGGAGGTAGAGAGGAGGAGTGGGCGTAGTCGGTAGCAGGAATTCCACGACCCAGACCTCGATGTTCCATCAGCAGATAGGATCTATGCCGTCTCATAGGGTCCGATGACCCCATGAGACGTGAAGTCAAAAGGACTCCGGGGAGAAAGCAGAGTTGGTAATGTGAGTGCATCATTAGCATTCGCCGTGGATAGGTCATGGCTAAAGGCAAACCTCTGGGGAATGCATGTGTTTCGTGTGGGCATGGATGTGGTTGTTTGTCAAGAAGGGGCTGGAGACCTTTATGAATAAAATATAGGGGCCTTGCTCAAGGGCACATGCATGGCCTGAAGCAACTTCCCGAACCGTACATAATTTCATTCCGCTCCGTATCTTGATCTCATGACATCCGCTGCATTGTTTTAAATAGCTTTACTCATCGACAAAATATCGCCTTGAGCACGTTTAAAGAAGTCTTATTGTGTTTCCCACGAGTCGATTTTATACTCACTTATTTTTAATATCTGTGGATAATGCATATCACCCTGGAGCACATTGTTGACGATCCTCAAAAGATTTACAATTTAACAAACGCTAATTGGATGGAGCGGATCTAATCCTTAACATGTGTAAAATACTTAATTCAGCTCTCCACCATGGAACAGGTTTCAATAAAGATCAATCTGTGTTCTCCCTTTGACCCATGTCTGTTTCCCGCTGTGGATTTGGACTGAAGCTGTGTCTTTATAAACTTTATTTATATATTTAAAGTCAGTGAATAGAAGGCGATACTTTGGGCTTTTTTTTCATCCCGAAATTAAAGTAGACCAATGTATAGATGGTTCCACTGGGAGAGATGAACCACTTGGGAAAGTGGCAAAGCGCTCTTGAGGAATTGAAGAGGCGGCAGTGCTTCGACCATGGGGAACATTTTTTGCCTCACTTTTCTACAGAGATAAAAGAAGACTTTCAATGTGCTGAAGTAAAACCTTTCGAGAAGCTACGAGTCAAAAACTATTTGCATGTCAGTTTTCTCAAATCCAGATGGTCCATTTATGAGACGCCCGACTTTCTTTGACTATACATCACAGTGGAGTGTGTGGCATCCGTTCGTTTGGTAAAGCACACACCAAAGTGTGAGTGGTGAACCATGTCATAGTCACAGTTTCAGGTGCTGTGGAAACTATTACTGCCACCCGGAGTACATATATCTCCATAATGCGGACAAGTTTGCATTCAATGTGTGCGAAAAACATTTACATTTCTTATATTACACTTCTTACTGCAATGCCTGTTTCTGAAGGAACACACAAAGTTGAATAAAGTTCAGGAACAGGTCAAAGAGAAAAACATTGATGTTTTATAGAACTGGAGTTACCTGAAAACATCCGAGACCAGATCAAGATCCAAGCACCCACAGACTCTCACAAACAAAAAGAAACTCTGGTTCTACCGCAACGTCAATAGTGAAAATAAATCAGAATCAGAACCTTTAATTGCCAAAGTATGTTTTCACGTACATGGAATTTGTCATGGCGGTAGTTCATCATTGGACAATAACATTAAACAATCGACACAGTGCGAGAATTTAAACATATTACATTTACAGTAGAATATAAAATAAAGTGCACGGATACAGTACTTTAAACATTGTAATGTAAGTGTGGCAGAAGAAAATGCAGGTAGGAGACGGTGAAATAATCCAGGAACGCACAACGTACGTGGACGAAGAGGATCCGTTTTCAGACTGATAGGAATGCTTTGGAAGAAAGAGTGTAGAGAGTTATAACGCCACGAGGCATCAATTTCACAACGATGAGGCCGAATGAGACGATTCGGGAGCTCCTGGATGGCAGTGAAAGGCAACGATCTAAAACAGGATTCAAGAATATAAACGGAGACCGTGATGCTCCTGGGGAGATGTTATATGGTTCTTTGACAAAGATACTGATGTGGGGGGGGGGATTGCAGTAAATCAGGCGTTGGAGATTGAGCAGTTAAAAATGATCTATGAACAAGCCACTCGGTAAAGCGTAATATCTGCTACACATTAGATTAACGAGACTGTGATATTTAGATCTCGACTCACTAAACTCAATGACTTAATTAATTTCAATCCATTATATGCCAATGGAGTGAGTGTGATTTATTCATGTTGAACATGTCGAGGCTGAGGGGAACTCCTAAATTGGCTATAGTTCTAGGGATCATCCAAACCCCCGTTTAATTTCATGGGAGCAGTAACAGACGTAATTTCTCCGCAGCGTATAACTGTCACTTTTAATATAAGTGAAGACGAAGCAACTCAACATTCCATGTCTTTAAAAATACATCTGAATGTCAGAAAAAGACTGGAGGCTAAATGTGGGAATATCAAATCAGATATAGACATTAACAATGGAGAAGTCGACCCCAATAGATGCCTTGAAGGTGGTCTTTAAGGAAAGATGAGAGCTAACACCACATTATTATAGATATAGATTACATTAAGTGGCTGGAGAAAAAAGTGACGCTTTCTTAAATCAACAGCAATTACCATTAATTGTAACCCTCTCACATGATATACTAACAGCAGACATTGAAAGAGATGAGACCAATTAAGCAATACATGCATTTAAAATGATAAATCCCCGGGGAGGGATGGCCACCCTGGAGACGTTTAAGGAGAAGCTGAGGGTCATTACTCCAGATATCTGTTATTGAAACATAGAAATAGAATAGGACGAGAGCAGGCATTGAACTGTTTTCCCAGGTCATTTGTCTCTAGGACAAAAGGAAATCGGGATTGCTTTTATTTATGGTGAAAACAAATGTCAATGGGGCTGAAAAGAGATGCATGGCTGGCTGGTTAGTTCAGTAGCTTGTCATTCTCCATAAATAGTGTGTACTGAACTCTCAAAGAGAATGGGATACCACCAACTCGGGCAGAAACAATGATTTCAGTAATTCTAAAAACAGAATGAGCAGAGATATGTGAGCTGATGATCAATTTTAATACTAAACGTGGAATCGACCGATATTTGTTTAATATACTCAAAGTAGAAAATAAATAAATGCTATTAAAGGAACTGGGGGAAGGTAGTGCTACTGACAAAAGAACAATGGCTAGTACTAGTTGAAATCTCCTTAATGGCAATACTGACAGAAAAGTGTGGCGGAAATAAACTGCATGTAAATCCTTCGACAGTACTCTATAAATTATGGAAAAAAATGCTAAAGTATTCCAACGAAACGGGTTTGTTTTTTTCTGTAACTTTCATGTCATCTTTTGCCAATAACAACAACAAACCAACATAGACTTTTTCAATATCGAAGCAAAACCTCAATTTTTCCTAAACGTAGCCAACCTTGTAAGCAGAAGAACAAGACTGGAAAAACAAGACTGGAAAACCAAACATTGAAAGCAGGAAAAAAACACAGTGACAACATCTTGTGCTTTGGTGATGGTTGTACACACACACACAACCATCCACCCCGTCTACGATCTACTTCTAAACAGTATAAAACCTAATTCCAGCGAGGAATTACGTTTCCTTCTGAACTCATCTGGCAGAGCATATAAGTAAAAACTTGTTTTTGGCAAGAGGCAGGATTTTTTCTCCCCAGCCTGTACAGCTTTTTGAAGATGATCTCATGCAGCTGCCTCGCTGTGTGTGCTGTCACCTGCCTGTCATCCTTGAGGGAGCCAGCGGCTGGCACTTCCACCCGTGTGGGCATGATGGCTTACGGTTGCTATGACATTGAGACAATATCTGTGTGTGCGCATTTGCATGCGTGTGAGCATTAGCGCATGTGTGAATCCTCCCTCACTCTCTGCTTTGACACTTTTTTGTTTGGGCCTTCACAAAGTATCATTTTTAATTTGGGTAAAATAAAAAAATATGAATTACTCTCATGCCCACATACAACAAACCCACGCTACATGCAGCCTCTTAAACTGTATAGTATGCTTCATTTTATGTATTATTCTAACCCATGTCTGCATGCACACACAGCCATAACACATCTATTACTAGCAGCAATGCAGCACCTGCAGATGGCACTTTTCTTTTCTTTTTTTTAAATATACTTTATTAGAGAATGTGCACAATATAGCGACAGGGATCAGCGAACAAGTATTTTTTATTTTTATTTGTGTTGTTCCGTTTGCAGTAATACTGCATAAAGTGACAGGAAGGTAGAGCAAACAGACAACGTAAAGTGAAAAATGAGAAGAAACACAACTAATAATTTTTTTTTTTTAATTAATTAAATAAGGAAAAATAATAAATCATAATAATAGATGGCACTTTTCAAGCATATTTCCAGGAGAATGGGTGTTGCATGCCAGCGGTACTTTCTCTCCACTGACCTCCTACATTGCAACAGAATCCAAAACCTTCTGGCCACATTAATATGCACAGCAACTGATTGGCAGCAGGCCAAGGCACATTGGAAATGTGTTGATCTTTGCAAATTCCCCGGAGAGAGGCTGCGTAGCAATAACTCTTCTCCATCTCCTCTGTACCATCACTGATTCTTGTCTATTCCTGCTCATAGGCCCTCCACTAGCCTGTCATCGCTCACACAGACAACTTGCCACTGGTATGTGGGTGTTTCAGTTTTGGCAAACTGTGGGTGTGAATTTTAATTGGAAAAACTTTGTTGAAATGGGCCGTCTTTTGTGTTTGTTGCACCGCCCTATACCCAAAATAAACTCTCAAGAAGTTACTTTGTTCATATGTGTCAGGTACATGATGCCATTTCACACTCAATTACCAGAAGTACTCATAAATGTCATAAAAGTAAGAATACCACAGTGTAGAAATACTCTTACAAATAAAAATTCTGGATTAAAATCCTACATGGATAAAAGTACAAATATTAGGATTACAATGTACTTAAAGTACCAAAAGTAAATATATGCACAATGACCCATTTCAGAAATATATTATAATATATATAATAAAAATAATAAAAAATGGAATGGATTATAATTATTGATGCCTCATGTTTGGCCCTTCCCAATTCAATGAATTAAAATGGTTGACAAAAAAAATAGGATACGACAGCTGAAACTGAGAGTTACACGGAACATCCCGCAATGTAATCGTCCACGGTATAATAATGAGAAGCTAGACCACAAACATTGTGCCGTGTAGATTAAATATTTGACCAAATTGAGATAATGACATTAAAAATGTACGCTGGTGTATGTGTGATGTAACGGTACATAAAATAGAAACACTCAAGGAAAGTGCAAAATATGTTACTTTTGCACCGCCATTGAGTGACTGTACTTCCCACCACTGCTTCCACTTACAGGATTGGCTTTACTCTACATGTGTCATGCATCTGCGTTGGTTGGACAGAACGTTTCTGTTTTCTGTTTCTATAGATCCACCACTTTTTAACCCTCCTGTTACCTTTAGGGTCAATTTGACCCCATTCAATGTTTAACCCTCCTGTTACCTTTATATTTACTGACATATTTTACCCTTGGGGTCAATTTGACCCCAGCAATAAAAACCTCCAGAAAATAATTAGAATTAATATTGTTTTCCAAGTTTAAGTGTGAGGTACTTTATGTTTGTTTGTTGACTACCTAAATAGCCCATTAAATATATAAAAAAGTTGATATTTCTTATATGTTTGACAGTGAAAAACAGCCTTGGGTCAAATTGACCCGAAAGAACACCGACATTAAACATTGAATGGGGTCAAATTGACCCTAAAGTAACAGGAGGGTTAAGAGAGCAAACTGTTAAAGTTTATTGCCTCAATAGACTCAATGTGTCTTCTAACCAGGACAGGAAGTTCAACCCCAAACGATAAACTCATCTTCATTGAGGGGGTTTCACTAGAAAACTAATCAAAACCCGAATCTTGTTGAACAGAAGCAATCTGTACTCGTCACTAATCAAAAGCCATGCTAGATATAGCGACATGCCGATATGCTGAGGCACACTGTGACATAAACTATCTCTTCTAATTTCCTCCTTTCACTTCAGGTGATGAGATAATGTGTTTAGCTTCTGTCTTGTTCCTCAGTTTTAGTTTACCTTTAGTGACAAGGCGTCTAAAACCGGTAAAGAAGCGCGACCCCGGGGCTAGGGGGTGCTACATCCACGTCATGAACCAGTTAAACCTCCTTCCGCATGTTTTACTGAAACAAATAAATACAAAGTTAAAGTTCATTACCAGCCATCCTTTTCCCAATCTGATCCCTGACTCCGTGCTTGTTTTGTGGATGTGCTCCATTTAGTGTTTGTGGTTGTGTTTTACCGTCTTGTGGGGACATACGTTTGTTGACACATTATGGGGACTCGCCTTCCTTATGAGGACGAAATAGACGTCAGAAAATCTTCACATCTTAGGGTGAAAACTTAATTAACTGTTACGGTGCGTTCACACCAAAAGCGAAGCGATTTTTCGCGTCGCCCAAAACACGTGAGTTTACTCGCTCGACCGTTCACCGTGTTCTCACCATGAGTGTCGAGACGCTCCGTGAGGGGCGGGGCTTATCTCCGTGTCTCGTCTCCGTAAAGACCGTTATCATCTCCTTCATCCACCAGAATAACTAACCACTAGTTCTGCTTGGTATTTGTTGTGGACATCAAGAGCTGATTGGCCCGAGATGCGAGATGACCGCCTCAAAGTTTAAATATTTCAACTCGGGGCGAAACTTGCGCCGCTGTAAACGCGTCGCCCACATCGCGTCGCCCCAAACGTGCCGCCCGGAAAAATATTGCGTCTATCGCAGCCACAAGCGTCTGTACGTTGACTTTTCATGGGATTCGGTCACCCGAAAAAATTGTTTCGCTTTTGGTGTGAACGCACCTTTAGAGTATTGTTAGTTGCGGTGAGTCCAGAATAGGCTGGGAGCTGTTATGAATGCAAGTCAGTGTGATGTCCCCAGAAATTATGCAAACCCGACTGTATGTGAATATGTGTGTGGGTGTGTGTGTGTGTATTTTAGATATTATCGGTTTCATTGAATATGCTATGTGCCATGTCTGCTTTTAGTAATTAAAAAAACAAGAGCTTCCTTATAAAGTCATAAAATCAACTATTTTCTTCGCGCCCTAACATATGGCGCATAAGCTCCCCCTTGGCACCGGTCATGGGTTACGGGGCTCAGAGATGGCCACTCTGACCCGTCTGGACATTTTCAGAGCACGGCCTCAAGGAACAGCGAGGTGCACGAAGCCGTTTTGATGAGGGCCAGCAGGACTCTGCTGGGGCTTTCATGAATTACTTGAGATGGGATTTATTTTCAGTGGGCAGAGATGACAAGAGTTTACCAGCAAGTGTAGTGGATTGTAGGTCATGAGCAGAACTACGACTGTGAAAGTAGTGGTTGTCTACCGTGCCTCTGTGGGGGCTTTCTAAAGTCGTCATCCGCCCCACCCCCGAGTTGTCATCATACACATTTAGAGAGAAGTTTGAATTTTTTCTTTTTTTTACCAATCAGGTTATAGCATACATCTTCTTCCAACTAAATAATGCTTCTGGTTGCATTGTGGGGAATGTGGGATTCAGGACTTATTGAGCTTGCCTCATGCTGCTAACATTTTTTTTGTTATATGTAAATATGTCTCTTGTGTGTCCTTGAACTTTTCGGAAATGCAAAATCCAATTGCTTCTACTTTAACAAATTAAGTTCCTTGGTTGTGAGCACCAGGCAGCACTAGTTATTGTTAAGTATGCAGACTCTTTTACAAATCTACACACAGTAAATGAATTAAACATATATATATATATGTGTTTAATTTATTATATATATATATGTTTAATTTATTATATATATATATATATATATAATTGGTTTTAATCTATTCTGTTGGGATTGATGGATGAACATATTCTAAGTGTTCTAGTTATAAGTCCTGACATACAGTACACAAATGCACGTGAATCTTATTTCAGTTTTTAAATTCACTTGTATTATTGGAGTTATGTCACCTCTTCTGCTTATTTGCACTCTGGAAAACACTACCAAGGCCCTCCAGGGTTGGGTAGCTAATCAACTTTCTAACTTTAGCCTTAATGGTAGGTATCATAAATATGTATGAAGCGATGCTTCACATTCATAATCAAATCAGTGCACAGCAGAAAGCATTGCATGTGGTGGTGCATAATGTATTTGCACTTTTAGACAAAGGCTTTTCGTAAATCAAATATTAATTGGAAGTATAAGTAGTCTTAAAACTGAAATAGAGTGCCCTTTGGTAAACACATAGAATAAAGATTACGTTTTGAATTATTTAAAACTTGTATTCTTTCAACTTCTGACTTCCAAGTGACATGTGAATCTTTATTGTATTACTTTCAAATCCCTTCTACTGAAACCGATTCCGACTGGATCAGGATGGGACGCCCAAGTCATTTGCAACAGTGCAATGTGTTCATGTCAAAGGAAAGGCTTTCCATCTGGAAATTGGCGTGTGTAAAATTGCCTTCATGTAATGTCTTTCAAAAGGGTGAATGACGTAATGATGACTTTTATAAGAGCCTCGATAGCTCTGCTTTGAATAGAAATCAATCAATCAAGCAGCTGCTAATGGATTAAAATAGGTGAGAATGAACAGGTAAATATAAAAGGCACACTTGCATCTCCTGACAAAAGTCAATGCACATGCACTCTGGCATTTGCACACCCACAAACACACACATACACACTCACTGCCATCCCTCAGTCACCCTCACACTTTGGCAGAAACAGCTGCTCCCCCTGAGACATGTGGATGTGAAGCGACTGATACTGGATCATTCGCCCGGGAAGCGTCAGGTGTTTACGTCCTCCCGGTAAACAGATGCTGTTTGCTCAGTGTTACCTGGTGTTGTGTCAACGTATTTTCCAAAAGGTCACGTCTCACTTTCAAGATGTGGAGTCTTAACCATCCGTGTGTTACAAAGAGCAAAAAGGTCATATTTTTAGAATTTTTATTTTCCCCATAGAACCAAAATATATTACAGGCTAAATAATGACCAGCTTTACGGGGTCTTTAAGGCCTCAGCTGGAACCATTTGCTGTTTGTCAAGTGGGTACCGTGTAAAAACATACGACTCATGTACCTATACCAGTACACTACCGACGCACTAAGAGTTCTTGATTCTATACCCATGATGTGTGTGTGTGTGTGTGTGTGTGTGTGTGTGTGTGTGTGTGTGTGTGTGTGTGTGTGTGTGTGTGTGTGTGTGTGTGTGTGTGTGTGTGTGTGTGTGTGTGTGTGTGTGTGTGTGTGTGTGTGTGTGTGTGTGTGTGTCCCACTGGCTGGTTAATCACAGCCACTCTGCCCTGCGCTCAAACAGCTGTTACCACTGATAACGAAGTTGGAGGTGCCCAAAAACCTCCAGAAAGTTGGAGCCGAAGCAGATGCCCAAATGACAAAATGTGTATTAGATGATCAAAAACCAGAAGTAAGATTTACATATACAATATTTTATGTATACAATATTTTTCATAGAATTATTGGTATTCATAAAATAAACCGGGGTTACAAAGGAATGTCACAAATATTGTTTGACACAGGAACCTTTACATGATCAGATCTGTGAAGTGGAAGTTCAGAATTCACTTAGATTGTGAAAAATGTTTTACGTGTGTTCAAATTGCTGATATCTGTGTGTAGAAATGATGCACAAAGCACATTTATGAATCTTACTTCTGTTTTGTTCATGTAATACATATTTGCCACCATTTTGAAACTAATTTCACTTGGCAGCATGAGTTTTTTTTTAAAGAGGCAAATCATAGCGCATAGCAATTGCAATTATTATTAATTTTGAATAATGAAACAAATTTATAGCAAATGGACAGCTAATAATTAAAATACTGGAGTGAATGAAGTGGAAAAATATGCATGAAGTAAAAAAACATTATAATGATTTGGACATGTTTGGATATTTCGCAGTGATAAACAATATATTATGTGGAGGTGAAACCTAAACTTCATAAGGCATGGCCTCCTCAATCTTTGGAAAAGAAAAATTCAGTACATGAAATATTCTAGCTTTCATCTTTTTCAACATTTTCTGTTCTGAAAAAGAAAATCGCCAAATCAAAATACTTTCCCCCTAAATGTATCCAAACACGTATATTGTATTTTGATACCACCTTTTAACTGATGCATCCAGGACCTCAGCGTCTTTCTTTTTGTTTTACCATGATTAGGGCGAGGTGAGAAGTCAATCTTACTTTGAGCAGAGTTTTTGTTCATATGTGGCAGATCAGCAGTGTATTCACAAAATTGTCAACTTTTTTTCATCCCACGAGACTCTGCAGGCCTGGTGAGTGAACTATTTATATGCCAATACTAGAGCCATGAGGGAACCTACAACCCAAATCATACAGAATGCCTTATTTGAACGTGATACCGTCAGTCCAAGAAAAAATGTACAGCGAGTACAATTTAACCTGCAGGATCCTGATTCAATTGTTTTCCGTCAGTTATCACCACACTTTGAATTTTAGAAGACGAAGAAGAAGAAAAAAGCAGCCCATGTCCTTGTCGCAACATGCCAACTATGGAGAACTTAAAATGACTTAAGTATAAATAAATAAATAAATGAATGCATGAATAAATACAAGAATAAATAAATAAATGCTTAAATAAATGAATAAATAAATGCTTAAATAAATGTATAAATAAATAAATAAATGTATAAATAAATAAATAAATGCTTAAATAAATAAATACAGGAAAATCAACAAGACATCATTAAATAAATATATTTCCAGACCACCACATCAACTGTTCCGCATGAATTTACTCAAATTATTCACTGTAAAATAATTTACAGTGGAGTAGAAATATGAAGTTATGAATCTTAACCTCAGTCAAATTGACATAACGTTATCTTTTAATCTCATGTTAAAAGTCCTGCCGAGATCACAGATTTGATACTTAAACAACTAACTTCAACAGTAGTATTTAGAATGCAACAATGAAAGAAATACATTTATTTAATGATGTCCTGTTGAGTTATAACTTATTATACATTTATTCTTGTATTTATTTATTTATTTATACATTTATTTAAGTTTATTCTTGTATTTATTCATGCATTTATTTATTTATTTATACTTAAGTCATTTTGAGTCCTCCATAGCCAACAGGTCTCTCGCTCTCATCAGCAGACTCCGACACAAGCAAAGCCCCGGGTAGTTGGGTTTCTGCCAAGCATGCAACATGACTGTCATTTCTACAATGCGCCTTGACATCGCAGTCCCACCGCAACACTGCAATTTGTGTGATAAAGGCGGCCCACGCCGCTCTGAAAGGGAAAAGGGCACGTGAACAAAAAAAGACCCCGCTCTGCTCGTTCAACTCGGCTCGAAAAGTTTGTTAAAATGTAGTTTAAACACTCTGGGGAGGTGGCAGGTGGCTTTCCATCCCCCGTAATGAAGTTGAGAGAACAATCTCGGCCGGAACGTGGGGACAATTTTGGTCGGGCTCCTTTTTCTTGCCTGCTTCCTGTTGAGACACAGGAACAAGCCTTCTGGGTACAATCGCACAACCGCGGCTGTATTGGACTCGTGTGTAAAGAAGATGAAAGAGATGGGGATGGTCAAGGAGAAACATGAGGGGCAAATATCCAGCTCCACCCCTTCACAATAAAATATGACATATAGTTATGATCAACGCTTTCCACAATATCTCCCATGACAGCTACAGTGAAGGTTAGGGACAGATTATGGTAATGCGAGGTTGGTTTGTTGAACACTCTTCAACAACCAGAGAAACACAAGGTTATATAATAATATAACAATAATAAGAGACATATCGACCATTTCACAGTTCTTAACGTAAACATTAAAAATGGTACCCAGTGTATTTTCTGGTGCAGTGGAATGAACCTATTAACCTTGGCATCATACTTGAAGCGTAGGTAGATTACATAAACCCAAAGTGTTGCCTAGCAATGCAGTTCACAAAACGGTCTATAAATTAAATTTGATTAAATAAACGAGAGCAATACAATTTTAGAAACGGTTTAATAAAGGTTAGAGCCTTGCTATGCTAAGTGCAAGATATGAGTGAGTGAATGATACAAAATGCATTTAATTAAAAAACACATGTAAAGATTTAAATAAAATGACGTAGCTGAGCTCCAGATTGGTGGAAATTAAAACCTTATAATTATGGGGGGGGTGGGTAGTCGTAGTGTATAGCATGCCGCACAAACAACAATGAACGAGTGGAGGTGGCAAGGTGCTCCGTGTTGCCAGATTGGAGATGGTGAAGTATCGTACCAAAGGCTCAAAATGGTTGTATTTGGAGGATAATTATCGTGTATCTGGCAACCCTGAGATCGGTCGACCAATGACTGTTCTCTATTCTGTCAGCTCACGCAAGAAGGTTTAACGTAAGGGAGATACCATTTCTAAAACTTGTAAGGGGTAAATACTAGTTTGTGAAAGACCCAGAGAAACACAAATATCCGACGAAGCAAAATCCCGGACTTTATTGGAATCCCTGCCGGACGCATTTTTTAGGTCTCAAAAAGAGGACATGTCCGGGGAAAAGAGGACGTCTGGTCAGCCTAATTTAGCGATTAATGCAAAGATCCTAACAAGTTTAGCACTATGCCAGAAAGTCCCACCAAGTGTTCCCGTCTTTATAGCGGTTTGTTGAGGCTAACCACGTCTGTATTTCTGGAGACGTATTTCACAACCTTAATGAGAGTATAGTCTCAGAGCTGTGGTGTGGTTGGAAACGTTGTAGGTCTGTGACAGGATGCAAACTCTGGAAAAGCATGACCCAAGATACCGATCCACCCGAAGTCCACCATCACTACTTCCTGTTTGGTGTTACGCCATAAAAAATAAAAGATTTGTGAGGGAAAAAAAGGCTGCGGTTACGATTTTTCATTCAACATTACCTTCCAGCTTATCTTAGTGCTGGGAGTCCTTTTTGAAAAAGAGAAGAGTCCAGATCGATGTTAACAATGAGGTTGATTGGGTCAGACCTACTCTTGTCCATGAAAGTGCTTCTGCCATGATCCAGAGTGTTTGTGTCTTATTTTGAAGTCCCTGTCTCTCGTGTCCTCTGTTTCCCTGCACTTCCTGTCCCTGTGATCGTCTGCCCTGTTCCTGATTGTTTCCACCTGTGTGATTGCTAGCCCCGCCCTCATTGTGTGCACCTGTGTCTCGTTCCCCGGTGTCCAATCACCTTCCCTGTGTATTTAAACCCTGTTTGGTGTTGGGTTTGTTCTGTTTGACCTGGTTTGAGCAAAGAGATGAAATCTTCTGTGAACCTTTGCTGGTGTTTGGGTCCTCTCTCTCTGGCTACAGCCAACATGACAGCTTCACACCTTATAAGTCAGACACAATGCAAAACCACTTTATGTTTCTTTAACTTTCTTCCCAACTGGCTTTTTATTCAGTGCCTTTTAAATAATTATCCAAACTGACAAATATGAATAAAATAATTTGAGTCGATAGAAAGAAAAACTATATTTAGAGTAGCCTTCATGTCCAAATTCCACCTTTTAGCCGTTGGGCGAGAACACTTTGTATCGACTTCAGAACAGATGAGCAGCTTCTACTTTAAACTATATTTCCTTATTAGTATTCTCTGCATGGTGTTTGTTGCCTCTCCCGTCAATATGTGGTGTGGGTAACATTCGTGGCACAGATCCAATTCTGTATAGCAGCAAATCTGGCCGAGAAATGGGAATATTGACTCTATAATTTACATCAGGGAGTTTCGTGCCAACCACGATTGCATGCTAAACACCGATAAATAAATAAAGATGTCAGCAAACAAATACAATCCATGACCAGCTAGACCAGGGGTCGGGAACATATGGCTCGCGAGCCATATATGGCTCTTCCGGTGACGGCATATGGCTCTCAGACAATTTTGAGTTGGAAACAAAAATATCTCCGCCCGCCCCCCTGTAATTTTCTCTATCGTGCCAGATTACAGCAGAAGTAGTGTCAGGTCCTTTTCTTGTTCTTTTATTAAACTAAACGTATGTTATTGATCGTATCTACACAACAGCATGTCATTTCTGTCTCTACGTGTCACGGTAACACTTCTCGGCTCGCCGTCTCGCGCGCCGCAGAGATCCGATGCCTGCGTGTGCGCGCATCGGAGCGGAGCAAAGAAAAAGTCACTTGCACCCCCGTAGCATCATGCAGCACCAGAATCACATTAAAAGCAAGACATATTTAATTTATTATCCGTTAAAAATACGATATGGCTCTCAATAAAATATATTTAGAAATATTTGGCTTTTATGGCTCTCCCAGTCAAAAAGGTTCCTGACCCCTGAGCTAGACTGACAGCAAAGGCAAGGCACGTGTCTATGGGGATATAACTGAAACACATGCTGCCTGTTGTGTGTCTGGTCATAACCGGCTACTGGCAGCTATATCCCAACAATCAGCTGACCTGATTTAATTTCATTTGATGCATTTTGCGCACTCGAAAAAGCCAAATGAAAGTCCCTGTGTTTTTTCTTTTTTTCTTTCTGGGAGCTTTGCAGAAATGCAATTTAATCTCCAATGGCATAATAGGATGAGAATCAACAGATCTCCACTGCAAGATGCCGGCGGTGTAATTGGAATGAGTGGACTGCTCTCGCAGAAGAGAGCTGGATTGACGTACCAGGGATTGCGTCTCGGCAAGTCGGCGAACGACGCTCCCCGCCACATCCTGTGATTTCACATTCATATTGTGCACTCGCTGCCATTCGTGTTCACCGTATATGACATTGTGCCCAGTTTTTAATCATAATAATACATTACATTTCTATAGAGCTTTTCAAAATACTCAAAGACGCTTTAACACAGTTAAAATATCCTAAAAGCTATGCAATAAAAATAACTAAAATTACAATAAAAACAAACGATAAAATCAAATAAGAGTGTAGAGAGCACACAATCACACATTAAAAGCAGTTGTGAACAGGTGGGTTTTGATTTGTGATTTGAACAATGAAAGTTCGGTGCAGTCTCGGATGATTTTGGGGAGAGAGTTCCGGAGGGAGGGGGCAGAAATGGAGAAGGCTCTGTCACCCATGTCTATTTTACTTTAAATGTTGAACATTGGAAGGAAAGGTTCATATATGTTGCGCTCATGTGGCTTGAATTGAGTCTGTTGTGTCTGTTTCAATCATAGTAGCCGTCCCCTTTTTTCTTTTTCTTATTAGCTGTCATCACACCTGCTATGTTATGGTCACAGTTTACATTCATCCATCCGAGTTTTAAAGAGTCTGCAAAAACCAGCATATAAAATGTATTGCAGGGAGTATAAAGGAGGGGTCAGGGCGCTGCAGTCAGTGCGTTTACATGATGGTATAATTCGAATCTTGCTTTAGTCGGACTATGCTATCTTTTGGGGGATCTGCTATTATCCCAATATACATGGCAGTGAGTAATTCGAATCATTGGCCGAAAGCATGTCATATCCGATATGATAGGTGGCGCTGTTTTCATTACAACTCGTGGTGATACAGCCATTTCCGCTTGACCTCTTCACCACCACCAACAACAACCAACAACAACAACATCAACATTTCGAGAAAGATGGCGAACAGAGAGCAAGGCGAAGCTACATCTCTCTACTATTCTTGCATGATGTTAATAGGAGTACAGCGAATGTAAATGGCGCTATTGGCGTTGTTTGTTTGTCTTCTGCCAGCCAGGCTCCCGGCAGTGACAACTTATCGTCTCTTTCGACTTCCGGGTCACGACATGGGAGGGAGGGCGGGAGGAGGGCGGCGGGATCTCGAGCATGCGCAAAGACGCAAAGTCCAGTTCCTAATCCAATTCACCGTTACAAGCCGCGATAGTCGAATTATCAACCGGATCGGATCGAGTTATCCAGGGGTGTTAATCGGATCGTAGTCGGACCGCACATAGTCGAACAAAGGTGTTGACATGAAACGGATAATTCGATTTCAGTCCGACTAAGCCAGTTATTCGAATGCATGTAAACACGGTCAGTGTCTGCTCATTGTCCATGAACATCCATGTGAATGAATGTTAAGGCTTGCATCTGCGTATCTGTGCCTGCAAAGGGACCTCTTTGTGTTAACTACAAAAGCTCAGGGATCACTAAAGTTGTTCCAGTTAATTATGTGAGAAACATGTATATATCAGTACAAAATGTCAAACCATCAAAAAGTTGTGGAGACATTCAACTTAAAAACCATGAAAGTAAACTTTATGCACAGTCAGGGGATCCACATCGTCAAGTCCGGACCAAAGTGGTGGACTGACCAACCAAATGACATTGCCATCCCTTTAGTCTCGCCTCAAGCGGGGCTAAAAATAAATGTAATAAATCTAACGCCAGGCAGACACAGACCACATTTAACCTGATTAATTGCCCGAACAGTCATCAACAATGGAGTGGGCATGACAGAACATTATAGTCAGCTGTCCTGCAGTTTGAGCAGTTCGTTGATCCAATTTCCCACATGACTTCTGTCAAATGATCCAAAATGAAATGTAGTCATCTAGTTAATTATCGGAGTAGTCTCTGACATGTTGTGTCTCGTACAGTCTTGACTGAGAAAACAGACCAGATTGTCCACGTGATTCCAGCCATCCTATAGAATTGCCAAGGTCCTTTTTTCTTTTTCTTCCAGACTTTTTTTGTGAACGGGGCCATTTTTGTTAGAATAAACCCTCACTGTGAAGGACCATGTCCAGACCGGTTGATAAAACCAGTCATTGTGAGCTCAGAAGTAGCACAAAGGCCAATTGACAAGCGAAGATGACAAAGCTGTAAAGTGTCTGTGTTTATAGCATATAATCTTGAAAATGACCAGTTAACACATCATCTCTCTGATCAGCTTCACAAAGGTTGGTTTTATAGGAAGACTATTTCAAGGTATTCCTTCAACTGTGTAAAAAACCTGGATATATCTTGTAAATCAGACTCGAATTGTCACTTTAACCGTGGTCAGCTAAATGTATAAAGGCACTTAATTCACACTGTACAGCAGCTGAGCCAAACTCCTCGTCTCAAACAAGGGAGGATAGATTTCCCTGTCGAAAAGCTCCTCTTCGCCAGGGAAGTGTGGCATTAAAGGTTCATATTCCAACCTTCGCGGTCTTTCCCTCCAGCATCAAAATCACACACTTGTAGCCACTGGATTTTTCATAAAGGACACTGCCATTGCGACTTCCCTATCCTCGACCCATTTAGCGTGTTCATGAGTTATTTACTGACAATGTCAAGCCTTGTGAAGCTGACTCTCCTCAGGCATGCACACTTGAGTGCAAATACACACACACAGAATACCCTGGTGCACATTTGCCTTCTTTTTATAGCTACAAAAAAAGAATCTGTATTTACTTTTTTTTAAATAAAAGCTTACATTTAAGTCAGATTTATTTAAGTTATACTTAATATATATGTATATATATACATATATATATGTATATATATATACACGTATAAATACACATATATATATACGTATATATATATATATAAACATATATATATATATATATTTACACTTATAAATATAAACATGTATATATATATGTGTGTATATATACATATTTATATATATTTACATGTATATAAATATACATATATGTGTGTATATACACACATATTTATATATATTTACATGTATATACATATATTTATATATATTTACATGTATATAAATATACATATATATTTATAAGTTATAGATTGACAATATGTTTTTCGGACATGGATTCTATCCCCGTACACATGGTCTCAGATGACTAATGTGGTGTGCAGGGTGTCTACTGCTTGTCTTTTGGCCCTTGCGAGGTTCAGCCACGGCTCTGCTCAGTTATGTACTAACAGTGTTGGCTGGGCCCCCTTCAGCAGTCTAGATTGTAAAGAAGTAGGTTGGCCACAGCGGCTAATCTTGAGTTGGACAGGATCGCGGTGAGTTAGAAAACACGCTCTGCCCTCATCATCACTTATACAATCTGCTCAAGTGTGAAATAAAATCCACATGTCGGCTCTATGCTCGTCACTGGGTGCCCCACGTGTAGCTCGGAGCAATTGTGTGTGCTTATTCAAATCCTTGTCAGGGATCCCAGTGGCATCCTTAAAGTGTCCCTGGCTCTTTGCATCAACATCAGAAGGGACCACAGGCACCCCGGGAAGAGCAGCAGCATGTTTATGTCAGTGCCTTAAAGTAATCCATGACGCTCAGTTCGCGTGACGGCTGCCTCACTGAGTTGAAATGCCTGCAGACGCCAAGTCAATATGAATGTGTCACTGATAATAACTTTCTTTTTTCTTTCATGATATTTTTTATCCTACTTTTAATATGTACTCTATCAGAACCCACTCACAAAAATGGATTATGTCAGATTATATCTTGTTAAATAGACACCGTGCTAATATTTCGATGCTACATTGAAACTCTTAAAAAATATATCTAAATATACTTTATTGATGATAATGCACAATATGAAATACAGGGATCAAAGAACAAGTGTTTAAATGTGTTGTGTACGTGTTAATCAGTTTATAAATGTGAAGAAGAAAACAGGAAAGAATAACAGAAAAAAACAAAAGTAAAGAGAAATACAAGATACAAATAATAACAAAGGAAAAAGAAAATAACAAATCATTATAATAATAATGAAAAATAAAACAACAACTAAATTCCAGATATAAGTTGGTTCCAAACAAGCTTCATTTCATTGGTTGAAATAACGTAAGTGTCGCGGCCATTTGTCGTACGAAATCAAACAAAACTATAAATCAAACCGCCACTGACGCCCCGTGGGTTTCAGTGTTGACTCATGCAAAAGAAAATAATGTCCATTTCCGCCTGTTATTATTCTGATCATTTATTTCTTAAACCAACAAAAAAGAACAAACAAAATGTTGACACTTCCTCTCTGTGCTGTGGTAAAAAACCATTGGCCACCCTGGTGCATGCTGGTCCGGTGCCTACCCACCTCTACATATAACCACAGGCGCCCAGTGTTACCCAATCAGTGAACCTAAAACTAAATATATTAAACTAAACTACAACTATCATATCAAAAATATAACCTAAATAAGCAACAAATAATCAATATTACTTTACAATAAAACCTAAATACAAATGTCAAATTAAATAGCTCCATGTGTTGCTCTAAACATGTGGAACCGTCGTGGAAAAGAAACGATGATACGACTTTTCATTTTTCACAAAGTCCTGTTGTTGTTGCATGGTAATGTTCTGTACAGTTGATTATACACTGATGAAAACAGAGATGTACGTTACACTCCATTTCTGACAATGTAATGCTTCTTTTGGCTCACGTTAAAACGACGGCCACCCTCTTTGTGTCTGAAATCACATTACAGTCTATAATCTTTGATATAACCACCTTGCAGAAAAGAAAATTGCCTCAGTCTTGCTGCCAGACTCAATCCTGGAAGGATTTTATCCAATCGTATTTTCTAAACACGAGTCTATTTCGGGTATCGTGACCCCTCATGGCCAATTTAAAAGAAGCACTTCTATTGGGAGAGTGGTGGGCAAAAGGTCCACGCTAATTTCAGCTCTGAGTGAGAGCGCATGCTGATGACACACTGTATTTATTCCAAACCCCTCTGCCCTATTGGCCTCCTTATCAAAATGCAAATGAACGGTGGAGGATTGCGGATGTTGACGTGGTGCACGGTTAATATTTTAAATCCAGAAGCACGAGGAAATAATCACGGCTGAATTATGACGGGTGTATGGATATGCAAGGGTGGTAACTGCGTCTGCGAGGCCAATTCCCATATACCTGTCGCACGTACCTCTTTGTAATGCTCGAGAAAATCAATATGCATTCTGCAGCCCACTCGCATTGTGCTGAATTTGGAGTTAAGTGCAGCTTCGACAAAGTCAGGTAATTAGGTGTTTTCCTTGTCGGTTCATTCTGTACATATTTTGACTGACGGAACAGGCCGACGTGTTGCACTGCAAGCAGATTAGCATTTCAATACCGTTTGACAGCTTTGAATTCAGACCAGGGAGACTGGCTCAGACATGTGACCAGTAAATATGCCGTCTTTAGCTTCTAAAACACTCTCTCCCTCACTGTCTGTGTCTCTCCAAAGCCAAGTGGGATGTTCTTCCAGGAGACATCAGAACGAGAAAAACTGTTTCACCACGAACATTGGTGTAATTGAAATGAATATTGTGCGTTGAGCAAATTGTACAGAGATACATCAATACATCCTCAGTCACAGCTTGTAGATACAATTATGGCACAGCAGACGGCTCCTCAATACATTCCTTCGGCGAAATAGCAAAGCCCGCTAATTGGGCTGAATAAACTCAAAACAGCCAATTCCCAAAGGGCAATCACTTTATGCAACACTAATTACAGTCCCACCATATATGCTGGCAATGTGGCAACATACTGTACAATGACAAGTTTTCGGGCATTTCTATTGTGTAATAATATAACATCCACTGGTTCCTGACCTGTAAGGTGGATCACAGAGTGCCATGGGAGCTAAATGAGGAAATAATTTCCAATTATTTATGGTGCAAGGTGACTTGACGGGGGATTAAAATGTACAATGTCGGGAAATAGAATAATTCTGTTAATCCAACAACCGATGTTATATTAAGAACCAGTCCAGTACAGTATGAGTTCAATTGAAGTGAATAAATTGGCGTCCAAAGGACAGACAGAAATAAACTATTCTGTCTCTAACGAATTTGCCAACCTTCCTGGTGCTCAATGTAATGGTGACAAATGGCACTAATTTTGGACTTAAAGAAGCTAGTACAACGGATGATACGCATGTTCAGATGGTTTAGCCACAGGCCTGTCAGATATTGTACTTCTTTCAAAAAAATTTAACTTAAACTTTAAAAAACAACAACATTGAAATCATCATTACCTTCGCATTGAAAATGCGGAAGGTAATGTTTTGATCGCCGTGTATTTATTTATTTATTTGTATGCGTGTTATTCGCCTAACTCAAAAAGTATGAAACCGAATCGCATGAAATTTGGTGGGATGATTGGTTATTATCCGGGGACCATTTGATTAGATTTTGGGATCGATCGGGTCAAAGGTCAAAGGTCAAGGTCATGAAAAGGTCAAAATCTTCTTGAATCGCATGAAATTTGGTGGGATGTTTGGTTATTATCCGGGGACCATTTGATTAGATTTTGGGATCAATCGGGTCAAAGGTCAAAATCTTCTTTTTACCATAGCACGGTCAATTTATATCCAATTGGCATGCAACTAATGCCAAAATGTTCATAATTCAATGCCCAATCTTGTGATATGCGAAGGTATGCGCTCTACCGAGTGCCCTTTCTAGTTATGTCATGTTTCAATTTGCCTCGGTATTTGTTTCTTCCTTTTATGCTCCAAAGGTGTGTGTGTGTGTGTGTGCGTAAAACGTGATACAATATTAAAGATTTACTCGACAGTGCTACACTGTAAAAAAAAAATATAAATATACGGTAAACTATGGCAGTGGCTGCCAGAACCAATCCCGTAAAAATAAAGAAGAACGTAAAAGACATATACGGTATGCATAAGTAAAATGAAAAAATGAAAATAGAAGTTGAGAATTTTGTTTGTTTATTTTAATTATTAAAAAAAAAAAAAAAAAAAAAAAAAAAAAAAATATAAAAATATCGGGTTGCCACTGGTTTTCAAGATAAAAACAAAATAAAGTAAGAACGAGCGTATAAGACATTCGGAACATTATTGCATTCACAAATGAAATGCTGTTTGTTTTGAACTTATTACCTTCAAAAAACGGGATATATATTAAAAAACGATATAAATTTAATTTTGTTAAACAAAAAAGTTATGAACAGCTATATTATAGTATAAAAGTTAGTGTAAAAATACTGTGAAGCTGTAATACTAATCTCAGTGAAAAACAAGTGAAACTGTTACAACAATTATATAATATTCAATTGACTTGTTTATTGAATAGCGGCAGCTATGGTTATTAATAGTTGCCAGAAATAAACCGTAAAAAGTAAAATACAATACGTTATACATTACAAAAACGGGTTTGTTTGTAAGTTATACTGTAAACTTTCTTAATACAAACCTCAGTACAACTACGGTATGAGTATACATGTTACCAAGTTCAAAGTAAATGGCCAAAAGTAAAAAAAAATTGCCATAATTGCCAAAATTCGAAGCAAAAATTGTGGTTAATTTACATTACATTCAACATTTTTTTAAAATAGTCAACATTCATGTAATTACCAATGGAAATATCAAATAACGCCTAATGCATATCAACCTTAAGAATCTAACATTCTGTGAGAAAAAACTAACATTCTGTGATAACTGTAACTGTGAGTCCAATAAGGCATTGTCGAGATCTTTGAAGAAACATTCATGAACATGAAGGTATACATGAAAATAAACATGAAAAGATTAGCCATGATCATATCGAGTGATCATATCGGGTCTCACACGACACAGTTCACACGGACAGCTGTTCAGTTCTTGAAGCTTTGAGGACTCGGGACTTGATGTTGACCATCTTCAATTGGGAGGATGGAGGATCCTCCTGCAACAAAAAAAAAAAAGCAAAACAAAAAAAAAGCAGTCCTCGATCGAGCAGAGAAACACTGCCTTCTGGTGTTAACTGTTAAAAGAGCTTCAATGACCTAGAAGAAACCAGCACTCTGAACACTTTTTTAAATAAATCAAATTATTAAAGAGTCAAGGACACAATTAAAACAAAACATCAACATGTGTTTAATTTCAATGTGTTTTGTTTCGTTTCTGCCATCTTACGGCCAACACCGTGATGATAGTCTTGATTGCCATGATCCGGATCCTTATCTTTTCCGATAATTTTTTTTTTTTCCATACTATATCTACCTCCGATATACACCGCCATACAGATATTTTTTTAATAAATGCTCCAGTTATCATTACCATTAATAAGACATTTTTATTAATGAGCATAGACACGTTACGTAACTTTTATGCACAAGTGTCGTACTTTGGGGATGCAAGATTGATTTGGGAAAAGATAGATGTCTGATCGATTAGGGATTGTCGGATGGCGCCATCCCCATCGGGCGATATTCGCCCATTATTTCATTCGTGGTTTGATCAAACCGTGATCAGATGACGACGATCTGGAGAGAACGGCCAGACGCTTTAATCGGAGAGTCAAGAGAGATCGAAACCACGATGCGGTATCGCACCCGGCGAGCCACGGTCCACACGGCCATCCGGCACGTCACAGGCCTCCCTCCCCAGAGTCTGAGCTCCCACATCTCTTCAGCCGACTTCAGACCTGGTCTGAGCTGTAGCGAGTTCGAAACTGATCGAAAGGACCGCCGTGATGAGTGAAAGTGTGAAGGATGTTAAAGGACAGATTTAAGTGCAAAAGTTGATGGAAAAATTTTAATGAAAACAATATCGTGAAACAACATAGAAATCACAACAAATATATATAACAGTATATAGTATACAATATTTAAGTTTACACTGAAATTATTTTCGAGATTTAGAGAAATTACTGATTAAAACATTTTACTGTACCATAAAACATTTTTACTAATTTAATAAAATAAGTTGTTAAAAAAAAAAATTGTAAGATAAATTAAATGAAGTAAAGTCCGACATAAATAATAAGGGTCCATCCATATATCTGAAATCTTTGTCATGACAAACAACTCATTTTAATAAATAAGAAATCAATTTGTTGTATCAATTAGGACATTTTCAAAGTAAGTTAATAACGTTAAAGAAAAAGTTAATTTTATATATATATGTCTTCAAGTGTATAAGCTCAGTCCTAAAATATATACAATGTTTGACACCGTGATCGCGGAATTAGTGACCGGGATTATTGATCGAGATCGGGTGATTCGCTATCGGCATTGATCGTTGATCGGATCGGGGCACTCGGGGATTGCATCGGCACCAAATCAGTGATCGTGGTCGCACCAAAACTCCGATTTCGATAATGGTGTGGACCTCCAAAGTGTATAGGTTTCTATCATTTGAGCACCAGTGCACAAGCACGTGTACACAGAGGAAACAGCAGAATATGCACGACAGAGACCATCGTAAACAAAGAGCAAGCTAAGCAGCAGCAGCTATATATCTTAGTTTCAATAATAGCTATATTTGTAACTAAATATAAGTTTTTTTCCCTCAAATATAACTTTATTCATATTGTTTTAGAATTTTTGTTTTTTTTCTCTGATGGAGCAATTGATTTTGATTGATTCTTTCTTTATTCTAGTCTTTATTTAAAGCACAGATGATGTCACAAATGATGTGAAGATTGAAAAGAGATGTATGAATTTTACAAAGATTAAGTGGTTGTGTCGTGAGAAAGAGACACAAATCATGAGACAAAAAGAAGGAGAGATAAAGAACGAGGGAGATACAAAAAAAAAACAAAAATCAAACAAAAAAATAACTCGATTTATATAATTTATAAAATAAAAAAAACACTCAAAAAAACAAACAATGCCTTATGATCGTTACTCTGTATATCGTTACAACAGTTTGATCTCTCGTGCTCTTGTCCAATAGAATCTCAATTGTTTCTCTCTTCGTGGTTCTCTCTCTCTCTCTCTTCTGTTGTCCAACAAAAATAAAAAAAAAAAAAAAAAAAAAAAAAGTAAAAATAAAAAGATAAACCTGCTTGCTTTTACATTATAATGAAAAATAGAATCAGTTTTTTCATGCAATGGTAAATGAATGAAAGGCAGCAAATCAACATTTAAATGAAGGTGGCAAGTGGTAAAAAGTATTAATTAAATGTTACAAGATATACATTTTTCCACTACCTGTTTTACATGTATAGTACTTTTACTATTTACATATTAACAAAGTTTGATCTTTACTTTATTTAAAGCTTCTTCTTTATGATGCCACCAACAACTTAAACAAAGATTACAAACAAAGGCTTGAATTTTCCTTATCACAGCTTTATTAAATCAAATGCATGGCTAGTCAGTTTCTTCTGCAAACCCTTGCTTGCTTAAGAAGCTAGGCAAGATTTAGGAAGTTTGTTCAAGATATAACAAGTTTGTTTTTCTTTTTTTCAACTTTTGTGGAAGTCTCTGATTGATCAGGAAGAAAACACTATATAACACAATTCTGAAAGAACAAACACCATACAGTCAATAGCTATAATAAAAATAATTAAAAAATATATATATATATAACTTTACCTCTGAGGAAACTGAAACTTCTGCTTTTTGCTTCTTTGTTTTTTCTTGGTTTCAACTACTGATAAGCTCTGAATTGACATATTCAATATAATCACAATAATGAAATAACAATAACAAAACACAGTATACATATATAAATGATAAAATGAATAGGAAACTATTACTATAAGTTCTGGTTGTTACTCTTTTTTCAACTTTGTGCTTTTCTTTTCTTGGTTTCAACTTTCTGCCCTCAGATTTTGTTCCCAAGGAATTAACACCTTTGTGAACAATATAAAAAACACAATAAACACAATCATAACACTGAAGTGTGAAGCTCAAAATGAGAATATAAAAATTACTTATATATCTGAAGGAACTCAAGTTCAAAAAAAGCACAATCTTCTGAAGACTCACTTTTTGACACCTTTCTTCTTTGTTGCCTCTCTGATGAACACTTGTGTGAACATAACAATATACACCATAACACTATATAATATGATTAGCTCTAAATGAGGAAATAAATTAAAATATATATATATATTACTTTCTATTAGAATAGGAACCTATGAATGGACCCAGAAAATGACAGGATAGTATTGTGGATAGATTAGCTTGAAAATAGGAACTTCAACAAAACATGGTTTCAATGGTCACAAACAGATTTGGTCATTACACAACTAGCCGGGTGCCTGACACATAGTTCCTAAGGCCAGCAAGGAAAGTGTAAAAAAGAAAAAGGTATAAAAGTTCTTCCATTCCAAATCCAAACAAATCCTCCATAAAGTGGTTCTTCTCCAAAGTTTGGGAGTGTTCTGATGTAATCTTGACTTCTGGGTCCTGCATCAAAAATTGAAAAGGTGGATCTTGATAAGGACTAATCACCATTTAATTTGGTAAATGGACTTGAAATTGATAATAAAATTTCTATGCTGGTAAATGTGTATTCTTTAAATTTTTTCAGCTCGAGATTTGGCTTCCATTTCATTTATTTTGACAGGTCTTTAGCTTCAGGAAAAACAAGCTGGAAGAGTAAACAAAACTTAATCAGTCTAAGACACTAGATGACAAGACACAATATGGACTGAAATAAAGATTTTCAATATACAAGAGAAAGACTATCATACAATGGGCCTTTTATAAACATCTTCACTTAAATCGTTGATCATATTATCAGTACTGACATACAAGGATGCTCAATGACAACTGATCATTGACTGACACTTGTCTGCCATGCATGATTCTAGGATGGAAGGGGATTCCCTCATCATCATCACTGAAGGATCTCTGACTGTTTCACAAAATTTTCAAAGAAGTGAGCCATCTGTGTTCAAATCTCTAAAGCGTCTCAGCAGCGTGACAGCCGTTTCAGTCAAATGAAGTTTTCAAACAACTTTGTTCAAGAGCACAAAGCACCAACCAGCTTCATTTCTTAAAGTGTTTCTGCCCACCTGTAACCCTAACGTGTTTTAAACATATTCACACAGAACAATTTTATATTTTCACATTACACCAATTAAAAATTTTGCAGAAGCTAACTAATGTTCAATGCAGAAACCCATAAAATATTACACACACACGATTGATCCAACCACTTTTACATGTAGAAAAACAAAGCTGGTTAACTAAATATAGTTGAGCTAATTATGTAGGTTAGTAACTTACTTCAGATTAATGCAAAAAAGCAATTTTAAATGCCGTATGCTTTCCCAGCTTCAAGAGAAATGTAGCATACGTCAAGTTCAATTCCAAAGTTAACAGAGCGCGTTCAAATTTCTACTCTCGTGTTTCTCTCTCTCTCTCTCCTTCTCCCTCTCCTTCTCTCTGTCTCTCTCTTTCTCTCTTCTTTCTCTCTTCTCCTTTTCTCCCTCTCTCCTCCTCTTTCTCTCTGTGTTTCTCTCCTGCTCTCTAAGTATCTGTCTGATGGTGGTGGGAAACAACATGCAAGCAGAACAAACAAGGAAACTGGGTGCTGATGCAAAAGGTTACAATTGGCTACTTTCTTCAGGCAGACTTGAATAGGACTAGAACTGGCAATTTAATCTGTATGTTGTTGAACTACTTGTTTAGGGATAAGTGATTTGTTGAATGATACAAGTGTTTCTTAAGTTTTTCAAAAAATCAACGTTTATGTTTCTGTGTTATAAAGTGATAAACATCAAGTTAAAGTCTGTGTCAAGTTTAATATATCAAACTTAGTCCAGAATCATCTCAAACAAGCTTCAGATTCATCACATCCCCAGTACTATCATGCTAACCAGCTCAGATTCAACACAAAACATACGCCATCACCTACATACAAGCATCCAAACAACGATGGCACCATTCAACAATATGGACACAAATCAAAATGGTGGAACAAACACAAGAAAGGGCAAACACAATCAAAATAACTTACAAACATTAATTTCCTTTGAAAGCTTTATTAGCGACTGCACATTAACTTCATTTTTGAAAGGTAAACATGGTCATGCTCCTTCCACCTTAAATAATGTGCCATGAACACAGAACACCCCTAATTTCTATGTGCAGGCTCAGAGAAGAACAAGAGTCAATTTCTAGTAGTGGAGGGAGAGGACATAGGAACTCTTGCCAGAATTGAATGCAGTTTTTCACAGTTACAAATTCATAGACCTCATTATAATTCTATAAAGCAAAGAGCCCCACGATTACATACACAATTTTTTGCACAGTATACAGTCATATCAATTCTAATAATTTCAATGACAACCATATCAAATTCATCAGTATAAAAATACAAATGAGTTTTTCATATCAAATTTCATTCATTGCAATAGAATTGTTCCATTTTCCCATAACATTCACACAGATTGTATTGAATTATGATTTCCTCTTCCCATAGAATTCTATAGTTGAGTTTCCACTTTAAAACTTCATAGTGTGTATAGATTTTTCCTATGCATTGCATCGCTTTTTTCTTTTAACTATGAGCAAGTTCGTTTAAAATTATCTGAAAATAGCATTGTGTGTATGATCTAGAAAAGCATTGTTTTAATTCGCTTAGTGAAAATTCGTACTTTGTTTAAGTGCCTGAATTTTTTTTAAGCCTAACTTGGGTGGACTTCGCTGAAAAGGTTTTCTCTCCAGAGGGATGCTTGAGCCTAAGGTTCTGCCCCACTACATACCAAGTAAGTATGCTTTAACTATATGTCAAGTAACAGAAGTTTTTTTTGGACAAGAATGTAGTTTTTTCACTTTGAAGCTGGTTGATTTTCAGTTTTGTCATGTTTCAAAAAAGTTTTAATCAGCTTTGTGGTCAAGTGCGGTTATCAGCTTGTAAAAAATATTTTTTGGAAAGTATGCCTTCCATAATTTGGGATAATATTTATAAAAAGGAATATCCTTGTAGTTTTATTTATGGTTGGATTGTCTACTTATGTTTGAATTGTATATATTTTTCAAGTGGACGTATAATTATATTATAATTCATGTATATATGTTGTAATTAATAAACATGTTACGAGGACTTGGGAGAGTGAGCAAGGCAATTCTGGGGCCTTGCAAGCATTCGCTGTACTGTTAGTCAGGGAGAGCTGTACGGAGCTTTAGTGAGGAGAGGGAATGACTTTCTAGAGAGAAGTAGGGAGACACTTTCTGCACCAGTTGAAAAGTATTGTACCATGTATTATTATCTTGTTATAGCCGCTAGTTATAGTACTTGTGTGTCAATCTTTATTTTCTTGCATGCTATGTTTATGTGGCCTAATCGTCTTGCCGATCTATAACTTTCTGTACTAACCCGTGTGCTCACTAACGTTATTGAACGTCTTTCTAATGTATTAACGCTGTGACCAATGCTGTCATTGTAAAAACGTTACACAAGTGTATGTAACGGTAACAATGAACACTACATTTTTTACGAAACAGAAAAAGAAAATAAAAATAAGAAAAATAAAAGGCCAGAAAGCCAAGACAGCCCAACAGCTGTCCAGTAAATACAAAATTGGCATGCAAAGCTTCCAAACCCTAACAACACACCTCTGCCAGGGAAGCGGCCTCATGGGTGACCGAAGTCCTTCTCTGCCCTCAGGCCATAGCTGTAGACCTTCCACAGCTGTAGCTGTCTTTGCCTCCTGGTTAACCCACGAGCTGTGTTTTCCTTTACCTGCCTGTGCTTCCAGGCTGACCGTTTCCAGCTGTCAGAAAGCCACTTGCCGTTCTCAGGCAGAGTGGCACTTGGAGGCGGCTGGGTTCGGTTCAAAGCCCCCACCTAACCAGGCAGGTGCCGAAGTTTTCAGCCAGCTCCCCAAAGAGGGGTCAACAAAAAGAGACCAGGTTCTAAGTCTACTTCCACTGAGGCTGTCCCCATCCTCCTGCTGGAACAAAGACCTTCGAACAGGGGTGAGAGAGTTGAGACGAAGACCTGATCTCGAGATCATGTCGACTACATTCCCGCCTGAGATCAGATGATACATGTCTACATCGATCACTGATCTCTCTATATCGCCAAAGTCGATCAGAAGTGACAATTATAAGGTGTTCTAAGATGTTCCATTGGATCGCGAGATAAGGTATTCACGGTGTTCGAATCTGGTCAATATTATAGCACAGAAGTTCAATACACAGGTATGGTTATGATGAGAGATACTCTGGTTATGAACTTATCAAATAAGATATTCGGGTACGAATTACAACAGAGCTATATTTTAAAATATTTACATGTGTTTCAATCAATTGCATATTATTTGTGATAAATATGTTAACAACAATGGATTTTGGATCAAATTACTATTTTTTGTAACATCAGCATTAAATAAATGACGATTAACATTAGCTTGTCAGATTGTGTCAATATTACGGTATTGATTGTATTCATTACAATGAATACATTGATTGATGATAAATTGTATTATTACCATATAATACAATCAACTTCTAATAAATCAAATGTGAAAATTAAGCATATTTATTATTTAAATAAAAACTCCAAACAATACTGGTGCAACACAATAATTCCTTTAATGTAAATATATTACAAAAACTACGTAACAATACATATTTCAATTTAAATATTAGTTATGTTTTGTAGAGTGATGTTAAAATAAACCTACTGGTTAAATTACAAACAAAAAAATTATAATTCGTAATTGTGGCTGTTACTTTGTGCAGTCCAAGTTATAAACTGTATTTTGTACAAACAGCAAAGTAAAAAATTACATTGTTTTTCAAGTTATTGTTAATTAAAAGTATTATGATTATGTAGTACTTATAAAACATTATTTAACAGTTTAAATAAAAGTAGCACTAAATAATAAATGTGTATCTTTATTCATTACGTGTTGCAAACAATACAGGTAAAAATAAAAATTGATAGTACGTTACTTTTCCATTTATAAATAAAAAGTATATTTTTGTTTAGTAAGCAAGCATCAATTGACTATATATTTATTGTTGCAAAACTAAAAATTAATAAAAAATCATATTAGTTTGTTTAAGTTAAAACAGTTCCGTTAGTTAAAATAAATTAGTAAACTTTTAGTTAATACAGTATTTTTTTTGTATTACATAAATATGATAAAAAACTCAATATTTTTACAGCAACTAAAAGTTATAGCCACATCAATATAATTAAGTTGTATAAAATTAAATACTTTAATTGTATTTTGTTAAGTCCATATATTGAATATTAATCATAATTAATGTATTTTTGTTATTATTGTTTTAGTGTTAGTTTTTCATTATAAATGTACAATTATTAAGACATACATCAATAATTGATGTTTATAATATTATACAAAATTCGGTATTGATTACTTGACATAACATATATAACTGTTTTTGAATTAATATATGTTTTGGATTGAATTTAATCTGTTTAGATTTTTTATTTTCCTGTTTTGATCAATTATTTGTTTTATTGAAAATTGTTTATTCTTCAATTACAAAACACAGGCCTCAAGTACAAACTATTAGAAATAAGTGGTTTCAGGAAAAGTTTCAGCACGTAGATGTTCTGATTTGTCTGTGTGTAGATTAAGTAGTTATTATGCGTAGATAATAATATTGAGAGTGATTATACTGATTGCCGAAGAACTTTTGCACTGAGAAGTCTTCAAAGGATGAACCCTAATGCTTTTGGTGTTGTGTGAAATGTCTTGCCGAGGACTTTGATGGAGACATTCATGCTCAAACTACATTAATTGGGAACACTTTGGTGCTCCCATTATTGTTCATCTCCTGCACAGCTAAGGGCATTCCCTTCAGCCTCAGCTCCACTTTGGGGTTGACACTAATTACCAAATGTGTGCATGCTAATACGAAAAATGAATATGGTGAATCTGATCAACTTCGTACGTGCTCAACGTCAGCATTAGGAGCAGTGAGAGCGTGTTGATGACTGGATTAAGCTCTGTGGTGTCTGAGTATATCTTCACTGAGCTGACAGCTTTGCAGTACACCCTTAAACTGGTTTTATCTATGATATATAGGTAATTATTCTATAATGTTCTTTATTTAAAAGCACAGTGCACGATAATCAACATCAATCTGTAAATGTGCCAGTGTTAAGCTCAACAAATGAAGATAAAAAATACACACACAGAACAATGAGACGCCATGTTGACCTGCTGTCATATTACTGTAAACATTTCTGCAAAACACTCCCTGCAACATTTGTGAAAAAACAGATGTGTTTGTATTAACTCTAGGAAATCAAGATAACAAAGCTAGACCTGGCTCTTTTTTTTCCAGATTCAGCTCGTGACATGATCAAGGTATTCACAGTCGGGAAATAATTAGACAGCTAAAAGCACGTAAAGACTTTTATTATGAAAATGTTGTGACCATGTCAATTGAAGTGTCCAAAAATAATGAAATGCTTAAAGCACCGCGAGACTCAGCAGGGTCCCTGACCTCTGCGCCCTTACTTTTCTCTCCGCTGTTGGAGTTAGATGTTGCCAGTGAACCGAAGTCCCTTTTTTAAAATAAAAAAAAATTTGCTGCATATATGAATGCAATTTGTGGGAGAACGGCTATGCGTGTCAAAGCAGGGAGAGCCCTTGAAAGTAGAGGGTTAGTGAGCTGGAACAACCTTCTCCAATCTGATGCAAAGCCCCGTTCTGTTCCCCGAGGGCAGCCTTTAACCGCCATGTTAGTATAGTGAGCTGAAACTGGGAAAGTGCTTCAGTTCGGGCGACAAATCCAAACGACAATATGACTTGAATAACTATATAATAGCACGACTAGCATACAGAGTCTTATGTAACTGCCTTTAAACAAAAGTTAAAAAAACAAGGCAGGCTTGAGACGCCATGCTTTGCAATAGACGCGTACATAAATAACAATCAATCTTCTTTCTCTCCAGCCCTAGTCCCTCCAGGCCCTTCATCACATGTCCGTCTGTGTATCCAGACACTCGTGCACAATCTGTCCACGGCACAGAGCTCAACCACTCCGGCACACAGAGGTCACCGGTGCATTCACTCGTGAGAAGATACCTGGACCCGATGCGCGTCGTCTGTATTAAGAGAAATTAAGTGTTTCTAGTCACGTACCGTGAACACGAGCTGTCAATTGTGTGTCGTTCAATGGATGACTCCACTTGGAACTAATGGTCATGACACGCTCAACACACCTGCCTGAGTCCAGAGTCATTGTTAAAGTGGGTAATCAGAGCAGTGTCATCTCTCTCTCTCTCTCTCTGAGGGTCTGCAGGAGAACAGCAGGCGGGGAAGCTGAAAAAGTACCGAGGAGAGAGGGGGGGGGGGGGGTATCCGCGATGAATAGTTCCATGAGAAAGAGACCCTCAATCATCTGTGAGAATGCGAGGTTTATGTGTCGCGTCGCAGGCAGGCGAGAGCGGCATCAGTCATAATTATCGTTCGTAACGAAAAACGCGAGCCTCCCTCGGGTCTGTCGGCCTCGATCACGTTGCTCTGAATCCGCCCGCTCGATCCATTCAGTCTGAATCAGGTCATCAACCAGCCAGGATGAGTCCCCCCCCCCCTTCAGACACACTCACACACACACACACACACACACACACACTCGTCTCGCCGTGTGACAAGACAGTGGACAGGTGGGTGTGCGGGTGTGTCCATTGAACCGAAATGACAGGTGGCCTCTGAGCCTGTTGCCTGGAGACAGTGGCTTGGCAGGCTGGGTAGGGAGGGCCAGCTGCACCTCCGTCAGACAAGGCACAGGCCAAACCCGGCGCCCGGGAGGTGTGACTGAGGCGATGTCGGCGCTCGAAATGTCTCGTGAAATGATTTGTTCCCTGAGAGGAAGGATTCCTGCGGTGCCTCGCATTCATCATGTGTGCCCGTACTTGTCAATAATCGGCGGACATGAGGAAAGCAGAGAAAGAGAGAAAGGGTAGACATTAAATAAAAGGTCTCACAGCAGGCACAAGGTAGAGTGTGTGTCTGAAAACAAGTGATCCAGGAGAAAACACAGTTTTCTCGATCAAAATCCACATCCAGAAGACCTCCGCTCTGCCAAGGCAAAATGAAAAGGACCATTAAACACAGTTTCAGGGAAGTAGGCTGCATTTTTTGTTTTTACTCCATTGCTTTTATGAGTTTTTCCTCAGTGTCGGTATCACACGAAGGGCACCACCACCAGAGCAAAACATACAATTAACTGTATGACGCAAAGTGATATTGTAACGGTTGGCTTTTTATTTACCTTTTCAGTTCATTCTCCCAGTAAACCAGCCCCAAACCCACCCCGGTGCTCGACTCACAGTTTGGTTGAACAGATTGCAGCGTCTACGCCTATATGGGTGCGGGCGCATGTATGATCACGCTCGTACAATCACACGCACTCATAGACCCGCCTTGCATCTGCTCTGCTTTTCTGAATGGCCGAAGTCCAGACGTGGGTCAGGCTTGCCAGCTGCGAGCACCTTTAAGTGGCCCAAGGAGCACCATCTGTAGCCGTTAATGGGGATGGGATGGGAGGTAATGTAGTGCTAAATAATGGTGCTGGGCCACTTGGCACCATCCTTGCCTCTACCCCACCCCCCCCCCGCCACCCCCACATCACAGTACAATCACTTTCTCAAAGCAAGCTAATGATGTGGCCTCATCACCTCACGGGTCCCGCTGTGTTTACCATGCTGTGACACGAGTCGGAGCGCATCCCGGTTTTTCTCAGCATCGGGGTATTTGTCTCCACTAATGGATGCCTTCTCTTAATCCTGACATGACGGTTCTACCAATGCGTTGTGTTGTGTGTATTACTAATGCAAGCCTGGTTTTCAGGCCCCTGGTACTGTGAGCGGGATAAGCAGTGTTTGAATTCGAGGCAATTCAAAACAAGAAAAATTGAATTACGTTTCCAATCATTTCATGATCGAGCCAAGTGTCACTCGATTGCAGTATCGCTATGGTAAGACTTCCACATGATCCAATTGTTCCCCCAAAGGATTTGCCTCGTCGGGAGGCAAAGCCTAAAAACCATAACCTGTAAATGTCCTCATGCAGTCGATGTGCACTGCAAGTGGTCAATATTCTCCTGCAGAGAAGCATTATTCAGAAGATGCATCTCAGGGTTGAGATTTGTCAAGTAACCGGTAAGTAGCAGAGGCCTCAGGGTCATCTCCCTGGAAAAAATCACTTTCCTGCATAATGGTGAATTTGTGTGCACCAGTTTATGGTAGAAATGTCTTTATTTGTGTCAAGGATGAAAGTAGAGGAAATAAAAATATGTTACGTTATGAATTATTACATAATGTCTGTCAATAAATCCCCAAAGACAATAAAATGGAAACACTTTTGTACGGCACTTTGTAAGGGGACGATTTACCGGCGTATTTCGTTGTCGCCTTTAGTCTAAAAGGATGTATATTGTTTTTTCGTAGGGAGACTTGATCCAGAGAGTAATCTGGTAACGGCCCCTGTGGGTTTCTTTGTGCTCGTGGACAGGCATTCACAATTTGACCACTGTATCAACAAAACAGCCCATAGCAAACACTTCAGCAAAGGTTACCGCTGTACAGCAGAAAGGTCGTCAATACACAGCCGCCGCCTGTGGTGTATTTTTGTATCATGCCATAGAAAACTGATCCATGATATATTATGGAGTGTTTAGGGAAAGCAACCCCTGATCCCTCACATGGACAGTGTGGTGTAGTCAGCTTCACACGTAGACAACAACAAATATAGGTTCCTCATTGAAGCAAGACTCGGTTTCTGGTCTTTTGTTTAATTAATTGAATGAAAACAAGCACTAGTATGACATAATGTAAAAGGACACCTGCTGTATGGTATAAAAGTGGCTGATGTACGTGAATAATGTTGCTCTAAAACTCAGCTGAGTGTCTAATTTGACAGAAAGAAAAAAACATTTAGCCTACTGCTGTATATAATGTGATGCACTGTCAGCTCATGTGTCATTTCAACTGTCAACAAAATACAGATAAAAGAGTTTAAATGACTTATAAGGTGTATTGCACACAAAACATACGAAGCGTATAATCGAATGAAGTGCATATAGCGGAGTAATAATATACACTTATGTACAAACTAGAAATTTAAATTGAAGATGTTATGTAAAATGACCAGGTGTGTGTTTATTTCAGCGATGGTGAGTGTGTGTGTGTGTTGAGTGGATACATCATGGGGGTCAAAGCTGTGGTATACCTCCTGCCAGATGGCAGTTCACGCACACCGGGAATGCAGTTCTGAAGAGTCCTCTGCGATGCTGGAGGCCCTTTGAAAACACGTCTCTCGATAGACGTCCTGGATGCGGGAGGGACACTCCCGTGACCCCCTCGGCTGTCCCCGCTTCCAATCCAGGTCCAGCTGGTCTGATCCCCAGAGTCCAGCTGCACTGGGAGGATACGAGACCGAGCACGGAGACATTCACCGTCGGCTTCTGTGGGATGATTGTGTTGAAGCTTTACCTGACGTCAATGGACATAATTCTGGCAGACGTACTCCTATTGTCCAGGTGTTATAGAATATTATGGAGGCCAAATAATGTGGTGTCATGGGTGGATCATGAGACAATGGGGCCCTGGGCAAACAAAAGCGACACCATCTGTGTTGGAGCATGACACACCGACTTTATAGTTGTTCAGTTGTGATTTTCTTTCTTCTTTGTGTGGTAATTGTGTGTCTCTTTGTAAATGCATTGTGTGTCTTTCATGGTATTTTTTAGTCGGTTTGTCTTTGTGTGACTTTCTGGTCATTTTAAGTCTCATTGTGGCTGTTTTGCGTGTCTTCCTGGATGATTTGTGCGTCTTTGTTAATAATGTGTGTCTTTGTGGTGGTTTTTATGTCTCTTTGTGGTCATTCATTCATTTTGTAACACCGTCCTCTGTGTCTCCTGTGTCTTGATTGTTTGATTCCCTTCACCTGTCCTCAGCCACTCCTCTGTCTCCTTGATTGGTTAATTCCCTTCACCTGTCCTCAGCCACTCATCTGTCTCCTTGATTGGTTAATTCCCTTCACCTGTCCTCAGCCACTCCTCTGTCTCCTTGATTGGTTAATTCCCTTCACCTGCCCTCAGCCACTCCTCTGTCTCCCTGATTGTCTCATGCCGTACACCTGTGTTTCCCCCCTATATTTTGTGCTGGTCTTTCCCTTGTCTCCTGTCAGTTTGTTGTCTTTATTTCTGTGTCTCTGTTTCGTTGATCAATTCTCAGTCTTTGTTCGCGTTGTTGATTCCTAGTGTTTTATTGTAGTTGCTTTCGAGAGTTTTTATGTTGTTCCTTTTCCTGAAGTAAAGTGTTTTTGTTTCGATTTAAACCTGGAGTATTGCCTGTTTCTCTGCACCTGAGCCTCACCCCGTGACACATTGTGTCTCTTTGTGGTTGTTTTGTGTCTCTTTGCAGCTGCTTTATGTTTCTTTGTGATTCTTTTGCATCACTTCCTGTGAGTGACATTTTGCAGGTGAAGGCCAGGGGGTTCCCTAACACCTAGAGCGATGTGGACTGTGGGAGGGGTCCAACAAGGTGGAGAAGCTGCCTTTGACGTGGCCCATGATTTGAAGACTGCAAATAAAAGTTATTCTGTACTTGGAGAAATAAACAGTGCAACAGGAAATGAACACCCTTGTGCGTAGTACATCAGTTACATCAGTCAGCAAGTGTCTATTTGGAGCACAGCATGTACATTGCAAACTAAATACAACAAACCCAAAGAGCTTCAGATTCATGTGAGACTTTCTCCCTCTTTGTGATCGAATGTGCCTCGTTTGATGGCGACGGCGTTGAAGCCAGCCTGGCTTCAGGGGTGTGTTGAAGAAATCTGTGAAGACACACAAAGTGTTGAGACATTTAAAAAAATCTATGGAGCCTTTCAAATGGTCAAATGTCATAACAAT
Organism: Pseudoliparis swirei; assembly: GCF_029220125.1. Classification (NCBI taxonomy): domain Eukaryota; kingdom Metazoa; phylum Chordata; class Actinopteri; order Perciformes; family Liparidae; genus Pseudoliparis; species Pseudoliparis swirei. The sequence continues at coordinate 19,682,786 of NC_079389.1, forward strand.
ATAGCTGCCATAGTTTGACGATATTGCACTCCAACCTGTTTTACAAACAACTTTATTTCGTGAATTAGTGGCCAACAAAAAAAGAAAACTTCTAATCTGAATCGTAAATGTAGAGATGCATCTATCAGACCAAGATTATTTCATAGAACGTTAAATTTAGAAAGCAACAAACGTCATTGGGCACACATAACTTCCACAGCATGTTGTCCATCTGCTTGTGAGCCATGCAGAGTTTCATTCTCAGCCCCTCCACGCGCATTCATCTCCATTAAAGTCAGCCAGGGGTCTGCCAAGCCCTGCACACCTCTGTCAGTGTGGATGACATTGAGCCCAGCAGCAGTCAAAGAGCTACAGGGGAGGTGAGTGTTGCACAGTGTGAGCCCTCACTACGACTTCTCATTTTACTACTGTTATAACTTCAACTGCAGCTACTGTAACTACTACTGCTGCTGCTGTGACAACTTTGACTACACTATTATTGCTATGACAACAGTTGCTGATCCTACTTCTACTAATATTATCACCGCATCTGTTACAACTTCTACTGCTGCTGCTATAACTGCTACTGCTGAGACCAATACTCAAGATTGTTCTTAGTCATCTTGGATGCAACTTCATTTACACTCATAGAAAACAAAGGAACATTCCAATAGATGAAATTCACCGACCAAAGACCACTACTAGTACGACTGAAATGACAATGTCTCCTACTGCAGTAACAAAAATCACTATTACTGAATGTTGCACCACTAATACCGCTATAACTATCCTGCGACTGTGAATAATGCTACAACAGTGCCGTACCAGCACAGTAGTATTATGATTAATGTTAATGCTAGAAATTCCACTTCCGTATACTACTATGACGATGAATGTGCTGCTGCTGTTTATGTTGCTACTACTTGTTGCTGCTAATACTGTTACTGCTAATAGTGCTACGATACTAATATTAGCGCTTCCTTGACTATTACAGGTACAGCTACAGCTGGTTCTACATCTGATGCAGCTTATAGTGATAATGATATTACCATGGAAACATGCTACATTTGCTGCTAATACTCCTGCTGCTGCTAAAAATCACAATTGTAGTGCCTCTGGCTCAAAATGCCTTTCGTGAAAGCAATGAGCTTTATTCTAAGACGGAAACACATTGTCTGCTAACTAATATTTTTGTAATGATGAGGCGATTTTGGCCAGTTGACTAGGAGGTTGCTCTCTGGCTAGTTGTAGTTGAGCAACCCGCCTCCACCTGCCTTAGCCCATCAGACACAAAGTCATATGTGGGTGGAGAGGGAGAGGTTTTATTGGCACTTACCACCCACAGCAGACCCACAGCGATCAACCAGGGGTTGGACACCCATACACGGCATGGCAAGGCGGGCCAGTGGACCATAGCGGCCTCATTAACACCGGTACATTAACTGTAAATCCAGGCAAAGATTCTCCCCAGGCCCCCATTCAGGACATCAGGTGAGAGGCCTCCAGCGACAGCTTGTGAGGGTCAATCTGTAATAAAAAGCACCCGTTTTCATGGCCTGCGGCAGTGCGATTGGAGACCTCCCACTCCTCTCCGATCCATTAACTTCACCCTTTCATGGCAGGCAGAGGGACCATTCGCTGAGCTCCCATAATCCCTCACATTACCTTCACCTGACCTTCATACGCCCAGAAAAAGGAGCGAGGATGTATGATAAGATGAGACTGCATGCTGTTGAAAGATCATTCGTTTAAAACAAAAAAAAGTGTGATCTCAAGTTGAGTTCGCATTTCTCATTTTAAAAAGACAATATTTTCTGGAGGTCATGGCTTAATGTGGACAGAATACCCTTAGTCTCCACGGGAATTATGTTCATGTTGGACTATTTTGCAGCACATAATGTTACATCTGATATGAATTATTATTATGATATAATTATTGATATGCGCCATCAATGTATAAACATTTATTCAACTATTCGTTGACGTTTTTTTATCAAGTGTTTTAGATGTTTTTAGACTAATCGTATCTTAATCATAATCAATATTTGCCATGTACGGTTATCGTTGTAGTCAAGGTCATTTTAATTGATTATAATTTAGGGATTTGCTAAATCATCCAAATCTACATTGTGTCTGGAACAAATTCCAAACTGAGGGATGTTTCTAGATTGCAATTACCCGGTGCTTCATATGTTAGAATTACAACAATATACAACATAAAATGCAGCAGGAATAATTGTGTAGGTCCACCAGGAAGTCAGCATCACACTGGTTCCCTTGACGACTTATTTTCAAATGTTGGATTAATGCCAAAAATAAACTGGCAAAACAATTTAATTTGTATTTTTTCCATAAAAATGAACCGGTTCGTTACTGGTTTAATGGTATCGGCCTATGAGAAGCAATAATAACCGAAATTGACTTGTTTAATTTTAATCTCTGACTCATTCAGTGGAAAGATCAATTATGTAAAGGCGGCATGGGCTCCACAAGAGCCCCCCTAGGTACACCAGTAACACAACTGAGACCTGAAACATTAGGGAGCGAGTTGAACATTGAGAGCTTTGGCAGAACACAATGATCCAGTTTCAAAGGCCGTTTCTTTAGATCTTAGAATATGGCACAATTACCCCCTTATCTTATTTGGATTTCATTGCTGCAACACCTGCTTCACTATCACTGCAGTGCTGCCTGCACTGGCACAAAACACTGAAGGCACTTCAAGATACTAAACCAGAACGGTGCCATACGACAATATTGCACGTTGCCCTTTGTGTGGTCTTGACCCAGAGACACAGCAACACGGCCACAAAGCACTTTGTTTGTTTTTCGAACCCCCCCAAGGATTAAAATATTGGAAAAAAGGCATGGTAATAGAATGAAAGAGTAATTCACTTGGGGCCCATAAAGGGAAATATGACTGTCCTGCAGGGTTAATACACAGAGAGCAACAAACCACTCTGAGTTCCAGTTGCACCGCTCACCTTGCTTTTACAAAGACAAATGGATATGCATTAGTTAAAAGGTGTGTGTGTGTGTGTGTGTGTGTGTGTTTCTGTCTGTATGTGTGTGTTTGGGGGAGATGTGAATCCCTGGCTTGACACTTTACACCATGCATGTTGGTTTCCTTCTGTGAAAATGGGAAAACATCCGTTTGTTTGTTTTTTCTTTGTATTTATATCAAACTGTTCTTTTTTTAATGGAAAAAACCTCAAGAACCGGAAACGTTTTATTAAATAACACCATTACCCGACATGTCCTTTTTTAAAGATTTATTTCATGTTATTCACCCCATGAAAGAGTCATGGCCCCTTCAATAACTAAAGGTCTCAGAGGATGCTCTCGGTTCAGTATGTTCTTCGATGGTTCAGCCTCATGTAGGCTACTATCAATTCCTAAAAATCCTCTTGGATTAAACATCATCTTCTGGTCCCACATATCATGTAGTCCTTGTTCACACAGGTCCAGAAGTCTAGCAGCTCGCAGCTCGTTCAATCTGCGATTGAGCACTTTCCGACGAGTTGAGATGTGAGCTGTCCTCTACGGTGACCTTGGATTGTGTTACATTATGCTGTATTGATGGGACTATAAAACACACCCAATCATTCTCCTTTGTTACATTCACAATATATTCGTGAACCGTTGAATAGACAATCAAACCTCTCTGATGAGCCAGGGAATAATATCAAATTGCTACCACAATGTCTCTGCCTTTTGTGAACAGCACATAGAATAGAAGCCCTGATGAAAATCCACACCTGAATTTATCCTCGTCTATCCTTCATTTGTACTGTTGGGGCCGCAGCAGCTAGACATCGTAATACTGCAAAAATAATAAAAAGCTTATGTCTCACTATTTCAAATCCCCTCTTGGTTGGTTAGGGTTAAGGTGAGATGTGAAGTACTTGGCCAATTGTTCCAAAGAAGTACTACTGGGTCCATAGAATCCTGATTCACATTTATTTAAAAAGCCAACTACTAACTCACAGCAAGGTAAGAAAACGCAAAATCCAACCGAACTGCTGAAACTCCGAGAGACGGTCAAAAGAAGCGCTGCTGTCTTCTCATCATCGCATGCGGCGTCGGCCTATAATTTACGTAAGCCATCTGTGTGTTTACTGGGCCACCAACCGGGGGGCTCTACAGATTAAGTCCAAAGTGTTAGAAATGAGAAAAACGGCATGAACCTTCTCGTCGGCCCCGCTGGCAGGAGTGCTGCCGGCATCTCCGGGAGGCGGACACCCAGTCATCGGTTTCATCGGCTGCTTGAAGGAACGGGACTAACCCGTGGTACCGGACCAGCAGAAAGTTTACTGATCGGGGCAGTCCCCCCGGGATCAGACCCCCGGCGCTGGTGTTTGCACAGTCTGAATCCAAGCTGGCTGCTAAGTGGGGTTAGGTCTCCTTGAACCGCAGCACGCTCTCTACTCCCAGACAGCCTGCTGGCGGCGGCTGAAGTGACTCACTTTCGCCTTTTGAGGAACAAGCTGTATTTCCAGCCCGGACGGGTTGGGGCGGACAAGCAGGGCTTAATTTGACGAATTATTTATTTCTAATTATTTCTAATGTAGTCATTTTAATTTCCCAAACATTTTACTCTCTGGAAAGAGACATGGGTGCAGAGCTACGGTGCGTATAGTGCAGTGAGATATGGACCCATGCAATGAATGAAGTAGTTTATGTTAATACGTCCAGCATAAGTGTTTATATACAACTTGTAAATAGCACTAATTCAAAACATCATGAGTTTAATCCGTCCATTCATCGATTCCAGCAGGTTGACCCGGACTTCCCTCTCGCCCGCAACATTTTCCAGCTCATTCTGGGGGATCCCGAGGCGTTCCCAGGCTAGCCGGGAAATGTAATCCCTCCAGCGTGTCCTGGGTCTTCCCCGGGGTCTCCTCCCAGTTGGACGTGCCTGGAAAACCTCTAATGGGATGCGTCCAGGAGGCGTCCGAATCAGATGCCCGAACCACCTCAGCTGACTCCTTTCGAGGTGAGGGAGTAGCGGCTCGACTCCGAGCTCCCTCCTGATGTCCGAGCTCCTTACTCTATCTCTAAGGCTGAGATAATAATATGCCCATTGTTAGGTGATGAATGTTGCATGCTTTGTGGACACAAAAGAAACTAGAGTGTGTCATTTGAGAATTAAAAATCACTGAAACATCTAACACTTTTATGTAATAAGGATGCACATCGCATCCTTTGAGTCCGAGTGCATGGTACACCGTCTGAGCAGCTGATGGAGGCAGTGACATCCACATGAGCAGAGCTACAGCACCCTCCACAGGAGAGGAGTGGAAGGAAGACCCAATTCCACTCCTCTGCTGTCATCTTCTATACAACGTCGAGAGAAACATGATTTAAAACGTGAAATTATATTACGAATAACTCTACCTCTGACAACAGGAAGTGTGGCATCAGTTGGTCGGTGCTTTGCTCTTTACAGCTGCTATGTATAGTATATACATATATATAGTATATCATTCATACACGTCACATGGGGTATTCATTTTTTGTTATTCATTCTGCATGTGTGCGCACACTATTGCTTTCTCAGCGTGACCTTTTTTGAAATTTATATTGCATTTTCAAACACGGCAGAGGACGCATGAATTAATTATGACAAATGCCGCAATGACATTGATATATTATTTCGGCGGCTCGCACACGCCCCTTCACATTTAGGCCGTCTGCAGTGGTGAACTTCGTGCTGATATGGCACACTGTCGCCGGGCAGCTGTCTCAAACCGGATCATTCACAGCAACTACACCTGTTACTGTATGAGGCCGTCATCTATGCAACATCAGATAAGACGCGCTAACTGGAGAGCTATGAAGACTGATGGATGGATCCCATGTGCAAGAACACACTTGATATTCCTCTACGGTGTTTGTGTGTGTATGTGTGTGTGGGGGGGCGGGGGGGGGGGGTAGTTACATCCATAGATTGCAAATGGATGTCTAAAGACCTGCAGGCTATGTACTGACAGACACACAAATCCCTTTGATTGCACTTGTTGCGTATCCAGGATGAGTGACATTGATGATGTCTTCGTGGTTTCTTTGTATCCTGCCATCGAAAAATCTGACGCAGATGCACAGACGGACAAACAGAGAAAATGTCTGCCTGTCTGCCTGTATGTCTTTCTGTCTGTCTGCATGTTTGTCTGCCTGCCTGTCTGTCTGTCTGCATGTATGTCTGTCTGTCTGCCTGCCTGCCTGCCTGCCTGTCTGTATGTCTGCATGTCTGTCTGTCTGCCTGTCTGTCTGCCTGCCTGCCTGCCTGCCTGTCTGTATGTCTGCATGTCTGCATGTCTGTCTGTCTGCATGTATGTCTGCCTGTCTGTCTGCCTGCCTGCCTGTCTGTCTGTCTGTCTGCATGTCTATCTGCCTGTCTGTCCGTCTGTCTGCCTGTCTGTCCTTTGTACGTGACAGATGTTCACTTGTCTTTAAGTTTCATTAGAGTGAGGAGTTAATCGTATATAAATGTATAACATGAAACTTTTCATTATATTTTAAGGACACTTGTCAGTATCAAAAATGACACAGGTGAAATTGCTATATGCTTAAAAAAAATTCTCCATTGAACCCAAATAAACTTATATCTGGTCAATATTTAGCCAGGACCAAATGCCCTGTATCTGAATCACCAGTGAAAATGAAGCTATTTCTCTGCCCTTTAAAAAAAAAAGGAATTCCTTAATACAAAAAAGAAACAGGACCGTGCTGCTGAATACCTTGGAAGCAGACAATGTGGGTGATGACGTTGGAACCAAACAGACAAAATGACTTTTGGTGGGTGAAAATCCAACTGCCATTGCCCAACACCACATTCCACAACCCATAGTTTACCCAAAGAGATATTGTTTATTATAATGCATTACATCACTGCTCTTAATCACAGTATACCATCATTTAGGAGGAGCAGCTGACACCCTAAATGTGCCCCATTGTTTCATCATGCAAATGCATGATGCAGTCTGTCCTCACAAGATGAAGATGGATTGTTAAACAAGGCGATAAACATGCCAGCATGCAACGCCGCTTATTGACCTCTCTTTCACCACACAGCTGTGACGATCTATGCCAAAGAACTCCATCTAATGGACCTGCTTAGCAACCAGGTCAGTTACACAAAGCATCTCCGAAGAACGGGGGATTCTCTTTGTATTTTCGCTTTTGTTGCGTTTTATTTATAGAGATGCTTTCCATTTATTAAACGAGACACTGATGTAAGCCGTATCGTTTTATGGTACAAATATGTACAGATTGACAAGAAATATTGTAAAAAAACAAACAGCATTGAATCATTAAAGATCACACATCTCAAAAACAATAAAAGAAACGTGCATCACAGTGTGTTTGAGCATGAATGGGACAGACCACCTGTTGAGGCATGAGTTCATAGTGCTAGGACAGGAACGCCATTCACACACGTTTTGTAAAATCTCAGAATGGAGCCGTAGAGGTTTGCATCATTTCCTCCAACTTTATGTCCCGCGTCACATCTTTGATCCATTAATGTGTGATGGCTGCGCTACATCCTTCCATTTGAATAAAAGTTAGCATCTAACCAATAGAGAGAAAAGTGCATTAGCCTTCTGTAAGTGAGCCGGGAGATTTGAATTGCCTGGAACTGAGAATATATACCGAATAAAGGTATTGTTGGAGAAGACGTGCCTTGAAAATGTTATCAAAGGATGAGCAGAAAGGGATAATTGTTATGCGAGACCACAGCATATGGTCGATCTTCATTGGGGGTCTGTTTGCGCTTGTTAAATATAGAGCTTAGGTTTCAAAATATTCTCCTAAATTTAGCTTTATCGCATTTTTTGCTTTTTCGGCATCAAGGCCTGTCTTCAGCGTATATAAGAGGAATGAATGAACCGTAGAAAGAGCCGTGTAACAGGGGATGTTATCGAACCAGTTCCACTAGAGACTGACTCCAAATTAAATGTTGGATTTTTAAAATAATTAACCAAAAGTTATGTATAAATAAGGGCGTGGCCACTTTGAGTGACAATTGGGTGTTGTTAGCTGCACGCTGCTAGCTATCTCCTCTGTTGTAGCGACGGGGCCGGCCTCAGCTCCACTGACGAGACCTCATGGAGCTTCACAACAGCTCTTCAGTAATCTAGGAGTAATGCCATGGAGACCACATCCATATTGTATGCAGGGGAAAGCACAAACAAAAACGTGTCCTTGTCCCTGTTGTTCTTCCCGAATAAAGAAGGTGTAGATCCCAAATAGAATTTAAGGGGTTTGTATCAAACGTATCAAGTTTGGTTTTACTGATTATCCTGTGGCATTTTGGGATATAAATACACAATGCTCTTGACCCTATTAGCCATAACTGGGCCATGACTATCAGAAGTAAAACATGTCCCCAGGCTTGAAATAAGTTTAATATTTGAATCAGAAACGCTTCAAACAACAGCCTGAATATATCTGAGCAGTGGTCGATATGCACCCTTTTTTCAATAGAAGAAATAGTGATAGAGGACCGGGGAACTCATGCTAGATGCTATGTCAGGGAAGCATCCATCCACAGCGCAGCCGTCCTGAGAAGCAACTGTTCCGTTAGCCGAGGAAAGCAGCCAGACTTGAATCACACTTTGAAGACTGTTTGAAAACAGTTTTCAAGTGGGGTTCTCATTTATTTTTTTCCCGCCCACCAAAGATCTAAATGGCTATCGTAAAACCAGAAAACTCCTTGTGAAACCGGAGGCCTTAACATTTTAACAGCTGGAGAATTGTGTGATTTTAACAGTTGTCTACAGAGATAACACCACAACACTTATGCTAGAAAACGACAAATGAACTCCGAGTATAAAAGAAAGCAGGTGATCAAGTAGTAATACTCATCACCGCTTGGAACCCGTGAGGATCGTTTCATTGGATAACAGAAGTGTGTCTGTTCCATGAGACGAACCAGTAAAAACACCACCAGTATGGATTTCCCCATGCATGCAGTTTATGACGCTCCTGACATCAGCTACATGTAGGCTACGAATACTTGTGTTTCCTGGAAGCCCAATATTCCCTCTCCTTTTCTTTGTAAAAAAATATATATATATTTTTAGTGTTCAGAATCTCACATCCACATATTTATATTTTTAAGATTCTATGTATAGAGAGAAGTAAAAAAACAAAAAAACAAACACATATACAAACTAGAACGGGCACTCGGTAGAGCGCATACCTTCGCATATCACAAGATTGGGCATTGAATTATGAACATTTTGGCATGAGTTGCATGCCCATTGGATAAAAATTGACCGTGCTATGGTAAAAAGAAGATTTTGACCTTTTCATGACCTTGACCTTTGACCCGATCGATCCCAAAATCTAATCAAATGGTCCCCGGATAATAACCAATCATCCCTCCAAATTTCATGCGATTCGGTTTAATACTTTTTGAGTTATGCGAGTAACACGCATACAAATAAATAAATACACGGCGATCAAAACATAACCTTCCGCATTTTCAATGCGAAGGTAATAAAGAAACAAAAACAATACCATAGTAACAAAACTATAAATAAAGCAGGGAGAAATCATTTTCCAAAGAGTAAAGAAATACAGTCAGGCCATTTATCTGTGACACAGTTGCACCACTTTTGCCAGTGCTTAAGAAATGTTTCCGTTCTTTGGTGAACATGAGCTGTGATCTGCTCCATTCTGTAGATTTCTGTTACTCCCTCTCCTTTTCAAACGCTCTGATTTTGTAGCATACCAATTTCGAAGGGAAATAGCTGACTCGTTACATTTTTGCTCCTCTATGTTTACCAGCTAGTCTCCTAACTGTTTCCGCGTGCCGGTTACATTACATTACATGTCATTTAGCAGACGCTTTTATCCAAAGCGACTTACAATAAGTGCATTTCAACCTAGAGTACAAACTAAGAACAACAAGAATACAGGAAGTAACATTTCCTCAACATAGTCGAACTACAAAAGTACCATAAGTAAGTGCTATCTAAGTGCCACTGAAGTGCTAATCTGTGTTTTAATCCAGATATAGTCGGAAAAGGTGTGTTTTCAGTCTCCGACGGAAGATGTAGAGACTTTCTGCTGTCCTGATGTCAGTGGGGAGCTCGTTCCACCACTGAGGAGCCAGGACAGCAAACAGTCTGGATTTCAAGTGATTAGCTCGAGGTGCAGTAGTCACAAGTCGATTGGCTGTTGCCGAGCGGAGTGAACGTGCCGGGGTGTACGGTGTGACCATATCCCGGATGTAGACGGGGCCCGATCCGTCTAGAGCACGGTACGCCAGGACCAGTGTTTTGAAGCGGATGCGAGCAGCCACCGTAACCAGTGGAGAGGCGGAGGAGCGGAGTGGTCTGGGAGCATTTCGGGAGGGTGATGACCAGACGAGCTGCTGCATTCTGGATGAGCTGCAGGGGTCGGATGGCCTTAGCAGGTAGACCAGCCAGGAGGGAGTTGCAGTAGTCGAGGCGTGAAATGACCAGAGCCTGGATCAGAACCTGCGCCGCCTTCTGAGTAAGAAGAGGACGTATTCTCCTGATGTTGTGCAGCATGTACCTACAGGAACGCGTCGTCGCAGCGATGTTGGCCGTCAGGGAGAGTTGACTGTCGAGTGTCACCCGAGGTTCCTGGCAGTCAGGGTAGGGGCCAACACAGAGCTGTTGAAGGTGATAGTCAGGTCGTGGGTGGGGGAGCCTTTACCTGGAAGGAATAGTAGCTCAGTCTTGTCAGGGTTGATCTTCAGGTGGTGAGCAGACATCCACTGAGAGATGTCAGTCAGACAGGCAGAGATTCGTGCCGCCACCTGTGTTTCGGACGGTGGAAACGAGAAGATCAGTTGGGTGTCATCAGCATAGCTATGGTAGGAGAAGCCATGCGAACGAATGACAGAGCCGAGAGAATTTGTGTACAGAGAGAAGAGGAGGGACCCAGGACGGAGCCTTGAGGAACCCCAGTAGTGAGAGGACAAGGATCAGACACAGATCCTCTCCAAGTTACCCGGTAGGTGCGGTCTTTAAGGTAGGAAGAGAAAGAGCGAGTGCAGTGCCTGAGATCCCCAGGTCCTGAAGAGAAGAGATCAGGATCTGGTGGTTCACGGTGTCAAATGCTGCAGAAAGGTCGAGAAGGATAAGGACAGAGGAGAGAGGCTGCTCTAGCAGTGTGAAGCTGCTCAGAGACAGCAAGGAGGGCCGTCTCTGTCGAGTGGCCGGCCTTGAATCCAGACTGGTGAGGGTCAAGAAGGTTGTTACTGTGGAGATAGGAGGACACTTGGCTCAAGATAGCTCGCTCCAGAGTTTTGGAGAGAAAAGGAAGAAGAGAGACCGGTCTGTAGTTGCTGACTTCAGACGGTCGAGCGTGGGTTTCTTCAGGAGAGGGTTGACTCTCGCCTCCTTCAGAGAGTTAGGGAAACAGCCAGTTGAGAGGGAGCTGTTAATAAGATGGGTGAGGAAGGTCAGAAGGTCAGGAGCAATAGCCTGGAGAATGGGAGACGGGACGGGTCAAGGGCGCAGGTGGTCGGTCGGGCGGAGGTCACCAAGCTAAGAACTTGATTGGGAGACAAGGGGTGAAAGAGGAAAGAGGGAGATGAAGAAGTTAGTGTTGGTGAGGTGATAGAAGATGGATTTGTAAAGGAGGAGCGTATGTCGTCTATCTTGTTTGTAAAGTAGTCGACAAAGTGGCTCGGCAAAAGGGTGGAAGGAGGAGGGGGGCAGGGGGGATCAAGGAGGTTGGAAAAGATAGAGAAGAGTTTTTTGGGGTTAGAGAAGGAAGACTGAATTTTGGTCAGGTAGAACGAGCTTTTGGCTGCAGAGATAGAGGAAGAGAAGGAGGAGAGGAGAGATTGATAGAAGAGCAAGTCTTCCGCTTGATTCGATTTGCGCCATTTTCTTTCCGCCGCTCGCAGGGTGGCTCTCTCGGCGCGCACCGAGTCCGACAACCACGGAGCCGGAGAGGATTTCCGAACCGGTCGTGTCTTAAAAGGACAAAGAGAATCAAGAGATGAAGACAGGGAAGAGAGGAGAGTGTCTGCGGCAGAGTTAGGATGCATGAGTGAGAAGCAGTCAGTTGAGGGGAGAGCAGATAGGACAGAGGAGGCCAGAGAGGAGGGGCAGAGGGTGCGAATGTTGCGGCGTACAGGTGCAGGGTCTGTAGATATGGGTGGGTTGTCAGTACCAGAGAGCGAGAGAGAGTAAGAGATGAAGAAGTGGTCAGAGACATGGAGAGGAGTCACAGTGAGGTTAGAGGTAGAGCAGTTTCTTGTGAAAATGTAGTCAAGGTGGTTGCCGGCTTTGTGAGTAGGAGGGGAGGGACTGAGTGAGAGGTTAAAGGAAGACAGTAAGAGTAAGAGATCACATGACTTCTCTGTCTGGATGTTAAAGTCACCCAGAAGGATGAGCGGGGGGCCGTGTTCCATGAGTTCGATAGGAGGACGTCTAGCTCGTCAAGAAATCTCCCAAAGAACCAGGGGACGGTAGAGAACAACAATGTGAAGTTGAACCGGATGAGTAACGGTCACCGCATGAAACTCAAAAGTCAGTGGGATAAAGAGTGGAAGCGGGTAGGGACAGAAACACCATGTGGGTGAGATGAGTAAACCTGTACCTCCACCCCGACCAGAGGGTCTGGGTGTGTGGCTGAAGGAGAAGGCAGAGGAGAGAGCAGCCGGGGTAGACGTGTTGTCTGCTGTGATCCAGGTCTCAGTGAGAGCCAGGAAGTCAACGACTGCTCCAAGGCAAAGCCAGAGATGAAGTCGGCCTTGCGGTTGGCTGACTGACAGTTCCAGAGGCCTCCTGTGACCAGGTGCTGGGTGTGAGTAGAACGGGTAGGAAGGATAACAGAGGAGGGTTCCGGTACATGAATGAGCGAGTCCTATAGTAACTACGAGTAGAGATACGCACAGGTATGGAAAAGACACATATTCAAAAATGGGAAATACTCAGCCACCCGAAGACTCCAACGGAAGACTCCATGGTGGCAAGGCGATGGTTAACAAAATATATGTCCTGTGACACATCTCTCTCTTCAGAGGAGAGGATTCCTAAAAGGAAAAGGAGAAAGCTGTGTGGTGTGTGTAAAATAAATTGTATTCTTTTTTTTTTTTTTACTTTATAAAAAAAAAGTCATTGTCATTCATGTGTATAGTATGACAAATAATACATTTTTTTTCCTCCATTTCTTTCCAGCCATTTCTTTGGGGGACGGAGACACAGCGACTGACTGAAAAAAAACCCAAAAAAAAAAAAGTCAAACCACTTCCAGGACAGTTGCCCTCCTCCTCCTCTTGCCCTCCTCTCCTCCACCCCTCCTCTCCCTCTCCTCTCCACCCTGTGCCCTCCACCTCCTCCACCTCTGCTCCTCCCTCCTCCACCTCTTGCCCCTCCTCCACCACGGACTTCATCACCAGCAGGACCTCCAAGCCATGCAGGTACCTACACCTGGCGCTGCCCGAAGGCCACGGTGGTCACGCACCTGCTGCGCTGCGGTGTGGTTCAAGCACCATTGCCTGCTGCAATGAGCAAACACTTTCAATTTCACATTTTTTTAAAATGAAATTTTAATTAATTTGATACGAGACATCACTACAACCACACATTGAATCCAAGTAAATATGATTTTATTGATTGGATGTGAGGAATCTTTTAATCATTTCACCACATTGGATTAATGAGTTAACTATTTGATGTAAAATCTCTCCTTTTTTAATGCTATTCTAATTTTTTTTATTATAGCTCAAGTTCAAATGATATGGCCATGCTGGCTACAGCAGGTCCATCCAAATCAACACAAGGTCCAAATCAATTAAACCAAAAATTTTGTTTTGTTTTGTTGCTTGCGTGACATGTCTGGTCAATCAGTGGAGTGGAGAGACCCAGCTTCCGTTGAACAATGGGAGAATGGACAGGTTGTGGACAAACAACAGCAAAGCTCAATCCAGCTAAAATGAAGAAAGTGTGTGGAGTTTTTTTTGTTTTTTGTTTTTAATAAATAAAATTAAAATCTATTATATATGTCATTAACACTAGATAATACCCTGTTTGTTTTATTGTTTTTTTTTTAAATAAAAATATATAAATATTCTACTTTTTTAGATTTTTTCCTTTTAGATTTCCTCCTGGGAACATGTGTGATGTACAGAAAAACGTGGAACATAACATCCTCGCATTCATGATGTGATGTTACAAAGTCCATAAATTAAAATTGGAAATGAAAAAAAAATCTATGTCAATAATTGTTCCTAACTTTGCTCAAAGTAAAATATATATAATAAATAAAACAATTTTGATTCACTTTTCAATTTTGTGTTCAAACAACCGAAAAACCATGTTTCTAAAAATGTTTTTTTAAAAATTTATTCTCTATTTAGGTGAATTCTCTATAATACAGATATAATAATAGTTATATATATATTAGTATGCTCTATGGGTGGAGATGGTCCAGCTTGTTCCTCGTCAGTCAACATCAACATCGACCTCACCTCAACTCACCAAGCGCCTCTTCTTCCTGAGCAGAGAAGCCAGAAGCCTCTTCTTCCAGGAAGGAGAAGAAGTTTGGCATGCATGGATCATCCTCACAATTTCTATCAGTACAGATGCACAATGATGGGGCACATCCTGTGGTGCATCAGGCCCTGGGCCTGCAGCACAGTCAGGACTGGCAGGGTCTCGCAGTGTGGTCAGGACTGCGGGTATCATGGGGAGGGAGGACATCTCAGGATAACCGCTGCGATGCCTCTGAGACTGGCAGCATCCTCTAAGGACTGCCATCATCAGCCTTCAGCCTGTTCACCCCGCTGCCTTCTGGAAGGCGGTATATCATCGCTCTATTTTCCAGAGACCTGTACAGTTTCTCTGTTTTCTTTGACTTTGACAATACTTGACTTGACTTGACTTGACTATATTTAGCATAGCAGCACCACAGCCACTAGTGTTTAGACTGCATGTCTGAGATATGTTGCACTGTTTTATGTTGCATTGTTTTCATGTCATTGTGATTATTGCAGATGATGTCAGAAAGACACTACAAACATGCACTCAACACCCACTCCACCATTTCCACCTGGCCTCGCCGTTCTTCCGCATTTCAGGGGTTGTACAGAGTAGAGGAGCCCCGTAGGCGTGGGGTAACACTGAACAGACTTAAAATATATCTTTTTTTGTTAGCTTGATCTGGGCCAAATGAGTCGCTTTGGAAGGTCATATTTTATGAATATCTGCGTATTGGCGGATGATACGGGCGGATCCGCCGCCGTATCCGCCCGTATCCGCCAATATTACGGCGATCTGTTCCGGGATCCGCTGTAGTATTTAGCCGCATCCCCGCCCGGACCCGGAGCCCTTCCCGCCGTCTAGGGGGATTTGGGGGGGCGGATCTGGAGAGAGTCAGTTGCTATGTCTTTGTCCTCCGAGTCTTGACTCAACGGAAGACTCCTATGTCTTTGTCCTCCGAGTCTTGACTCCAACGGAAGACTCCTATGTCTTTGTCCTCCAAGTCTTCGTCCGATGAGTCACGCTGACGCCAAAAACCCCACCGGTATGAGCCCAAGTTAGTGCAATTACCTCCAGCCGTTGACACCGCCCCTTGGCTTTTGGTATTCAAATGACACTCAATAGAAACCAGGTGACGATCGCTCGTCCAATCAGTGAAGATTCAGGTGTCGGAACACAGGACACACCTCTCTACCAAAACAACTCCTTAAAACAGGACAGACTAACAATCTAGCAGCTTTAAACAACAAATACAACAGTAACTTTAGCAGATAAAACTAGTTTAAAGAAGATACTTAGCAGGATCCAAGTAGTCAGTAGTCTCGCCTCACAGGTAGAAAATGCACACTGTTGCTACTGAGCAGTGTACAGTGGCTTTTCGGAGCGGTTCGGCTGAGAACAAACAATGCTATGAGAACATTAAGCGTGAACGGCATTGTAGGCCCGACAGTAATGAGCTGAAACTCATTATGGAGCTCTGCAAAGCCGAGAGGAGCTGCAGATCCAGCTGATTATTCCCTGCCGCGGGTTAATCATTACGAGCGTGTTATAACATTACAACGTTACTGCCTTTTATAAGTAACTTACCACAGGGAGTTGCAACTGCCGGGCACCGTGTGATGTCTCCAACAACACTGTGTTTTCACCATGTGTGGCTGGGTCATCTCCTGGGAACCCCAATCACCACGGATGGGCTCTTCTAGAAGATGTAAAGGCTTTAAACGCCTGGATGAGGGGGGAAAAAAATCACGTTTTTTGCCACCATCTGCAGCTCCCTCCCCCTCGGGGGGAAAGCTGAGCATAACAACGACCGTGAGATGACGGGAAGCAATGTCGGGATAGAACGCCCATGATTCAGGCCGCCTTCCCTTCTCTGGCCACCCTAGCACCGCCTTCCTCTTAGCTGGAAGTGAAGGCAGTCACAGGTTATTTCATTTTCCTCGGTGTCACCGGCCTTTATGATGGAGTCGCTCTCCTCCTCGATGCGCCTCGCCACCCTCCAGCGTTGTAGAGCTGTGCTCATGCAGGTGCTTCACAGCTGACAAACGCTTACCCCCCCCCCCCCCCCAGGCTCAATTAGCATTTCACTGTGATGTTCTTGTAGAGCAGGGGTCGGGAACCTATGGCTCTTCCGGTGACGGCATATGGCTCCCAGACAATTTTGAGTTGAAAAAAAAATCCAAATCTCCACCCGCCCCCCTGTAATTTTCTCTATCGCGCCAGATTACAGCAGAAGTAATTTAAGGTCCCTTTTTCTTAAAGACGTCTTTGTTCTTTTATTAAACTAAACGTCTGTTATTGATCGTCTCTAACCAGCAGCATGTCATTTCTGTCTCTACGTGTCACGTTAGCACTTCTCGGCTCTCCATCTCGCGCGCATCATGCAGCACCAGAAGTCGCATTAAAATTATACGTTAAAAATAATATTTGTCTCTCAATGAAATATATTTAGAAATATTTGGCTTTTATGGCTCTCCCAGTCAAAAAGGTTCCTGACCCCTGTTGTAGAGGATAGCTCTTTTTAAAAAAAGGTTGCCTGTGACTACAATTACAAGCTAGCTCAACAACTCTGCTATCTCCAGAGCTGTCGGGCTAAAAGCAATCCATATTTCTTTCTTGAGGGAATTCAAAGAAGTCCCCCACCTGTGCATACTCCACCTCATTCAAAGTGCTATGCACCGACCCGCGAGGTTAGCAGGACCACCTTTGTGTTATCTGCAGGTGCACTCACCGCAGCACTCTTTTTAACCACCCACTGAAACCACAAATAGGCACCTCGCCAGACATGGAGGCACGTCAGCGGGTTCCTTTTGTTATTTCTCAGCTCAGGAGACCTTGGCATCAAAGTTGGTCTCCCTGCAAAGTTCACATTTGCATTTTCCTTCCACCATCTCCGCCGCTACTGTGCGGGAGGAGGGGAGGCAGAGGAATGTTTGTGCACAACAACTGGAGCTGTCTGGTAAGCACATTGTCTTCGGAGTAAAAATAGCAAAAACTTCTTTTCATTTCGAAATTTAAATGAATTTAATTAAATTAAAAGTGTATTTCAAGATTGGTAGTATCTAACAACAGACAAACAACTTCTAAATTCAAGATGATTTATTATTCTGGTGACAGGCAAAGGATCGGCGATGCAATTGCAAGAGCAGGTGAAAAGTCTGTTCAACTCGCAGGTTGAAGTGGAACTCTGACTTCAAAACACAAGGAAACCATAACGTTCACTTTCATAACGTCATCTGACTCCATTCAGAATCTGCAATCTAATTAGATCTAGCTGGCATGAGGGAGGACACCCGCATCCTCAATGTTTCTGTCTGATCTCAAAGAATATCACATTGAACAAGTGTGTGTTGTTTTCTGGGCATGTATCTGGTATGCAGGTCCCTCTTGTTGTTATAAACTTATCTCTGCCTCCCCGAGATAAGTCAGCCGTCTGACCTTAAGTTATTATGGGAAATTGAACTCAGGTCCTTTTGTTACAATCAGGAGTCTACTGCAGGCCAAAATGTATGAGAGCTATAGCAATTGAAAGTATAAAATATATACTTATATACAGTATATATATATGTATAGAGAGAGAGATATAATCTCTTTCAGTTTGAACATAGTCATCTGCAACAATATTGGGCTACATGTACAATTTTGCGACTGTAAAACTGTTCTTTTGTCTGTACTAAGGTTGGCGTTTGTGGTTGAGGGTGAAATATCGTGCCTATTGGATGGATATGAGGACTAATTTGAACTACTTTGATGAACCTCTAGTTTTTTTCCAGCACCATTGTCATGTTAACATGTCTTTATGTCCAATACTTTGATTAACATCAATTTGGTGAATAGTGTAACCAGTTATATACAGTGTCAAGCCTCTTCACCAGTCAATGATATATTTCATATTTGTAATAATCAATATAAGCATGTCTGTATACATAGGTGGCTGAGCAATAGAACAAAGCAGAGCTGCTGCACACCCACTGTTAGACACTTTTTGTTCATACAAGTTTGCTGTGGTTAAAGATTTAACCAGTTTCATATGTAGTCAGTGTGTAAGCTATATGAACCACGCTGCTTCATGGCACTGTGGAATCGCTGCACCCTTGTATTTACCATGCTTTGTGGTTGTGACGTTTTCGCCGTGTCATTACCATTCATAACTATACGAATAATGTCTTTATAATTAAATTCTGAGCACAACGTTTGCTCCGAATGTGCACCAGGTTTAAGGTCTTAGTCATATTTATGAGATAGTAAGTGACTTACTATCTCATAAATATGACTTGCTATATCTCATGATGATATGCTAAGTCATAATGAGATAGGTCACATTTATGAGATAATATCTCATAATTCTGACTTACAGGATCCTAATTTTTTTCTCACAATGGTGAAAATGGGCTTTCATACCAGGTTGATGCATTTTAAATTGTATCTTAAACCAAAATATTACTCATACAAATTTTAAAAACCTTGTATTGGTTGTTTTTTAAGTCAAATGTGTCTAGTCTCACAATGATGACTCTCATAGGTGTTGTATGGGCACACACTTACTTGGTCATTAAAACTTAGTCTATACTTGTACAACTAACATTCCCTTCATGGCTGTAGACTCTTAGTCTGTAAACTCACCGTGCGTATCAACTGTGTTGCTGCGAGCTCGTAAAACCCCGGTACCGACTCACATCTAACAGCAGAAGATGACGGAGCTCGCTTGCGGAGTCGTTTTTACCTCATTGGTGTTGCTCTGCAGTAAAAATGTCATTAAGCAACAGTAATATGAACACGTGGTGAACAGAACTGGCCTGAAATCCTGAAAACATTTCTCATTAGCAGAGTTTTGAGAGAGTAAAGGCAGGTTTCACGTCACTATGGAAACTCCACCAAGCAGTCGGATATGATAATGAAATATGACTGAAAAACATAACAGATTTCAGCCTCAGTGCAAAACTGAGAAAGTCTGGTGATTAAAAACAATTGACTGCAGACAATTTGCAAAAAAAGAAGAAAGAAGCACGTGAGTCAAGAATCTGCCTCTCCTTTGTGTTCTTTCATACCACATCGGGCACTTTATCCCCGGCGCTCCGGCAGATGAAATACTGAGTGAAACATTCCATGGCTGCAGTGCGACAGGTGGCTCATTATTCACATCATCAACAAAGAGGAAGAGAGGGGAAAGGACCACCAATGTTTTTTTGACGTGACGCAACACTTCATCCTCCTCAGAGGGTTCTAGTACGGGAGGTAATTAGCAGCGAGGGCAGTGTAAGGGATTCTCAACGACGCGCCTGTCTTTTCGTCTCTTGGCATTTTCCCCCCCTTCTCGGAGAAGACCCCGACTTTAAAACTTTCCCGAGCAGAAAGGTTGGAAAGGTCGAAATAATTCCTCCTCGGAGCTTTGCAGACGCTGGAAGATAAAGTCGCTAAAATGTCACCATCCAGAGCGCTTCCTGCTGGTGAACACACGGGAACAAATGAGGATGGATTGCTTAAGAGACGTGAAACTGTTGGAATATTTTTGTTTCATTATGATTAATGAGCGTTGATGTCTATGTAAATTAAGGGGTACGTTAAAGGCAACGGAGGGGGGTTTCATATCTGCGATTTGAGTTAACCTAGATTCAGCCTGGTGCTTGATGAGCACAGGAGTTAGGAGCTGCCAACAGGGAGCGTTTGATCTTGAGGAAACTATATAGAGGGTTTACGGTGAGGGGGGCAAAGTCTCATGGGGGGCTGTGACCTGAGGTTAATCACCTAGACCTGTTCTCACACCATCACATCTAAAGATTGTGCTCAGCAAAACTCAAGACATGTCAAACTGCAGGATTGTGTGAAAGATATTTGAATCACATTGCAGTCTAATAATAAATAACCACGTCATTTCAGAGTTTACACGAGGCATGAATTCATCGTGGCGTAAATGATCAGAACCCCGAATGTCTAGGTCTGCGGGTGAAATTGTAATGTAAATGCCCGCTGTGCGGAATGAGGTTGAAGTCGTCCTGTTGGGAATAATTCGACAATTAGCGTGTTGCACGTATTTGCACCCTGCTCAAAGTTAGATGAGAAGCATTGATACCACTCACAGTGATAATCTGTCAGGGACCAGAGGGACTCAGCATGTCCCTAAAGATAGGGATGTGCTGATATTATATTTCCGTGAATTATACATGGAATTTAAATAAAAACCCAACGCACTTAGCAAGGAACGGTTTGTTGGCCTTTGCAGAATAATTTGTCAAAAGCCCCAAGTGTAAAAACAAGATGGCGGCTACATTCTGAAGAGTTTGTCAGGGCAGGTTTTGCTTCTCCTGAGGAAATGTGGTTCATTCACAAAGTTACAAATTAGGTCGATCCAAAATGTCCCGATCAGCACAGACTTGTTGATGATGATAATGATGATGACTACCATGTTGAAAGTGTAGCAGTATTACTTAACCCAACAGTGCCATGCACTAGTTTGTCTACCTGTTGAATGTACACTACCGTTCAAAAGTTTGGGGTCACTTAGAAATGTCTTTATTTTTCAAAGAAAAGCACTGTTTTTTCAATAAAGATAACATTAATCAAAAATACACACTATACATTGTTAATGTGGTAAATGACTATTCAAGGTGGAAACGTCTGGTTTCTAATGATATATCTCCATAGGTGTATAGAGGCCCATTTCCATCAACTATCACTCCAGTGTTCTGATGGTACATTGTGTTTGCTAATCGCCTTAGAAGACTAATGTCTGATTAGAAAACCCTTGTGCAATTATGTTAGCACAGCTGAAAACAGTTATGCTGGTGATATAAGCTATACAACTGGCCTTCCTTTGAGCTTGAAGTTTGAAGAACAAAATTAATACTTCAAATATTAATAATTATTTCTAACCTTGTCAATGTCTTGATTATATTTTCTATTCAATTTTCAATTCATTTGATAAATAAAAGTGAGTTTTCATGGAAGACACGAAATTGTCTGGATGACCCCAAACTTTTGAACGGTAGTGTATGAGTATTACCTTTGACATTTTAGCTAAAACAGCTTATAATGAGTGACCAATTACTAGTTCACAGAGGAAGTTATTGATAAACACAGTGTTGGTAAAGGAAAGTATACGTTGTGTGACATTATTGTTGAGTATCGAGGTAGATTAGCATGTCGACAGTAATGTAAAAGTTGAGGACCAAACCCTTGTCTGTCTATTTACAGACGAGGGTCTTTGAATGACTTGCTGCCCGTCCTTATCGCTGTTATTGTTCGAGTCATTTCAAATCGTACGTGTGAAGGAAACCATCATGTTTTCACAGTTTCGATTGGGCATCATCGGCGCACACATCCAGGTGAGAAAGACATTCGAGACCAAGCTGCTCAGTGAATCCACCAGAGAACTCTCATGTGGGACAATAACACTTGTTTGTGCAACCGGCTGTAAATAATAGCATTCTGGAAACAACGTGCCTGTTTGG
Source organism: Pseudoliparis swirei (assembly GCF_029220125.1). Lineage (NCBI taxonomy): Eukaryota > Metazoa > Chordata > Actinopteri > Perciformes > Liparidae > Pseudoliparis > Pseudoliparis swirei. The sequence continues at coordinate 19,704,687 of NC_079389.1, forward strand.
ATCGTGGTTAAATAGATATTCCGACTCCAGCAATGTTAACCATACGTCTGGACTTCAGCGCATACTTATTTTTTAACACGGGGAACATGACGTGTTCCTTCGCCTGTGTCGTTATTGACATGATGTGTACAGCGCGGAGGTAAGGGCTGATTGAGACGTCGCTCTCGCTTCGCTGTGAAATTTCTCATTACGCAGCGAGCCAGACATCTCGAGCAGCGCTGATGCTGGATGAGTTGAGCTCGGGGACACCGCCGGCCAATTTCCCTCATTACCCTAAATCCTCTAGTGCTCTCAGAGAGACGATGTCTATTTTTAATAACAAGTTGTGAGACACTTTTGAAGAGGCAGTAAAAACAACATATTTATAATGAAGGACAGAGGTGGGGATCAATGCAGTCCGATTTTCTGAGGAATGCTGCTACTGTGAACAACTCGGGGAAATCAAAGCATTATTAGGTTCGCAATTTACGTAGAAAATGAGGTACAAGATGCAAAAAGAGAAACAGGAATTCAGGTACATAGATGAAATAAATACTCGTATGACCATACTGATGAAAGGAATTTAGTGAGTTTTTTTAATAGAATGGCATGCCATCCTTAACGTCAGATTAGTGCAAAATTCATGACTCTCTGAATCATAATTGTCGATTGCAAAAGAGGAAATCCATGCAGGACAAGGCTGCAATAACAGGAAGACACCAGTTTCTTCGCTGCAGATGATGAAACGCAGTGGTGGGCCGTCAGGGCCAGCAAGGCCTTCTCTGCTGGCCTAAACATCATCAGAATATAATTTTTTTTTTTTATAAATGTTCCCACAAATATGTATTCAATTATTCCCCAGAATAAGAGTTATACTCTTCATTTCATAGCTTTCCTCTTGGTTGCACTGCTTCCAGCCCCAGGTTGAGATTTGGAGGGCTGGTCTTTATGTTAGATCTTTTATCCAATCATATTCAGCCATCGTGTGTTGCCAGGGGGCTAAAATCTGCCCTTAGGCCTTCAGAATCAACATTGCGGGCGCTGGTAGCTTAAAGTGAATGGGAATGACAATGTTGTGTCAACCAATCAGCTTTAGAGTTGTGTAGGCCAGCTAGCTGGCGTAGTGCGTGCACGTCTTTTGATTGGATTACCAATATTGAGAGGCGGGGCCTATGGGCAGATATATGCAGAACCTCAGAACTAGGAAACTGAATTTGATAAACGAATTAATTTGCATACTACTAAGCTATTTTTTCAACCCACAATGGCGGAAGGAGGAGAAGATATGGATTTGGTCGAGGATATAATTATAACGCCATTCTCAAGACGAACTTTAAGACCGACGCCGACGCTACAAAGCCCGTCACAGGCGGGGAAGGGGTTCGTTCACCACATTCAAAGTTCCAACTCCGAGCGCTATCAATGGCTCAGGCTCCGAGAAGCTCTGCACACCGGACTGCTGGGAATGCCTATTATTTGCAAGTGATCGATTTGGTGTTTGGAGCCACACTGGCTTTGCAAACTTGAGTTGTCTAACCGAGGCAGCAACGAGACACCAAAGTACGGCTCGGCACTTACAAGCATCGGTGCTTTGAAAACTTTTGGGGACACCCGAGCGGATCTACAGATCAACGAACAAGCGCGCAGGGCAGCAGAGCTGCACAATGAAAAGGTGAAGAAAAATAGGGAAATATTGAAAAGACTCAATTGTGTCATGTGTTTGGGTAAACAGGAACTTTCATCTTCATCATCACGGTGAAACTGCTCTGGGTGACAATGCGCTGTTTAGTGAACACACTGTAAAAAAAAGTTGGACTTAAAGCTCAAAGTTTGTGGACCAGAAATGGATAGAAGAAGAATATTAATATAACTCTGTTGCACTCCACTATGTTCTTGCCTATTAGTTGAACTGTACTGTACTGTACTCTTCCCCTGCAATTCTCTGAATATAAATGTCAATTTCAAGGTGACGCAACGCCTGGTTATACTGCGTTTCTGTCTAACTGTATAGTGTCAAGAGCCATGGCATCATAATGATAGTAATAAGAGGTGGATTAATTCGGGTGGGACTGTGTAGGACCTCACTGAAGGCCCCAGGCCCACGGCACGCCACTGATGAAACGATGGCAAGGAGTGGCCCACAGTGCCTCACTGACGTCACACAACAATCCCTTGCCGTCTCATTATTTCCTTTAGATGCAGCTCCCGTTTCGCCAATCTCATTAAACGATGCCCTGTTGTGCTGCGCGTCCGTCGCCATCGACTGTGAAACTTTGTCAACTCGAAAACTGCCCTCGGTGGACCGCGGCTCTCCTGCAGTGTTCGTCTGCAACGACCACGGCCGGAATGTTTCATAGAGTGATGAGCGACCACGATAGCCCCCCCCCCCCCCCCCCCGCTTAGTTTATTAACTGGATCCCCGTTAGCTGACGCCTTAGCGGCCGCTTATCTTCCTGGTGTCCACAGAAAGGACAACATGTAATACATACATACAAACATGATGGGAAACAAATAGTACAAACAGAATAATAAAGAATAATGCGCAGTCGAGGACTAGGATGTATATTGTGCGGTACATCTGTAATTCATACAAAGAATGATCAGATGGCTTCAAAAGGGATGGAACAAGTCAAGGAGTTAATGTCAAGTGGTTGATGCCCCCGGGGGTAACTTTATTGGAAACCAGTCTGGACTGCAAGTGAATCCGACACGTCTTTTAGATGCACTCTCATCTCCAGCTATGCAGCTGTCTGCGTCCGCTCTGATGTCCTCCGAACAGAAACGTGCGGTCCAGCTGGTTTCCAATAGCTGGTTAGCTCGGTTAGCCGTATTAGCTAACGGTTAACACCCTTGCACAAGCGAACACGTAATCTCCTGGCAGAGATATTAATGCCCGTACAGTTTCCATTGTCCCTTCAGCAACTGCGTGCTGTAATTATAAAGCTTTGTGGGAAGACTTAAACCAATCCCGGATTTCAGATTGAAACTCTTTATTGTCAAAACCAACAAAAGGACGATGCACAGAATGCACCGTCTGCACAGCAACATCCATAAGGATAATAATGAAAGCTTCTCATTATGCAATGCCTTCTCTTTTGGATCCACATACAAAGACGAGTGTTTGTTAAACGTAAAGACATGCAATTAATAAAGGCCTTATTAGCCACTAGAAAAGGCTCTAAGAGTACAATCTGGATTTTAAGTTCCAGCAGCATTATTAAATATGACACTTTTTCCTGACCGATTGTTTTTTCTTCGGTAATTAAAGTTACTGTTGTTACATTTCCAGTTTCAGAGGAGTGAGTTGATTTGAGGTTCACTGCCAACTCCAGTTATTTCTATGTTCTCTCCCACAGTTGCCGCTAACGAAGAGGCACCTGGCACAGCTTTATAGCTCATAAAAGAACGAAATTTTCGAATATCAGTCAGTCGCGCGCAATTCCAGGATGCTTTATTTTCATTGGTTGCTGGATTAAATCTTACCCAGATACAACAGATACGGGTTTTTTTCTGATTGGCTATTGTGCAGCCCATTTCTTTTTTTGATTGGCTGATAAGTGGCTCCTCACAGCAGAACTCCAGGGGAGCGCTTGATTCCTCCACGGTGAGGGCAGCGCGGCCAGCTCATGTTTGCGCGCTGCGGCACATTAAAACATTAAATAGCCGAGAGTTTTTTTCAGCATGAGAAATACGATGTGTGGCGGGAGTGCGTGACTTAAGACCGAAATGCGTGAGTCTCACGCTCAATGCGTGACACTTGAGAGCCCTGTTCATGGTATTTTTGGTTTGTGAATTTTTGCATGAACACACAAGAAATATCATCATATTCAGCTACAGTACATTTTCTTTACGGCTGAAAAAAAAAGCATGAATCCGTCTTCAATCGAATCCAGAGGAAGCAACTGTCTCTTTGCACATTAAGTGAAATATTCCTGCGTTGCCGAGCAGCGTGCTCTCATCTGACGGAAGGAGATGCATTCGAAATCAGCTGACTGCTCTCTTCTCCCTCTTCTGTCACAGAAATAACAGCTATATTTAATACCGCTGCGTCATAACATTTGTTTTCCTGACATCCCAGTCATTACAGCGAGCTGGGGACCACTCTTTGCCGGGCCGGTAACGACGGGGATGCATCAGGAAATGACATTACGGTCATATTGATGCCAGCCATTACCCGCTAATCCAGGCCTACTCGTGTGCACTCGTTGTGGCCCCCGAAGAGCCAAGAGCAGAGGGGAGGCAATAAAGACCACTCGCAAAGATCTATGCCCACAATTTCAATAATTCTATATTCAGCCATTTTAGGGCGCTCAAGGCTAAAGCTTCATATTTTTCTCTAAAGACTGTAAACAAATTTCCCTTGAGCCCCAAATTAGTCTCGGGGCATGTTTTGACAGTAAGTGCTGGCGTTATTGATCGTGCTTGTCTGGAGTGAAATATACAGGCTGGCATATCTGACATGTTTGTCCTCTTATCCGAATGAAAAGGAATAGAGGTGCATGGCGACGACCAGACTCCCACAGCGTGAGGTGTGTTCTCGACGAGATTTTCATATTGTGCGTGCCGAAGTTATTAGTCACAAATGCTATGAACGTTCTCAAAGTGAAATATAGAGTGGGACAAAATTGGGGCCGCTATTAATCGTTATTTCACTAATTAATTAATAAATTATTGGGTCTGTAAAACATGATGATGATGTATTGTAAAATAAGGAAAATGACATGTTCAAGCACAAGGTAAGGTGACATCTTTACATTGGTTTGGGGGGGGGGGGGTTGTCAGATATTCCAAACAAAGATTTTCAGTGTAATATGATGCAAGACATTGAACCATCACATCATTTTTCTCTTCAAAACTGACTTGAATGATTAATCGTTCGTCAAAAATGTTGCCCATTTATTATCTGTCAATCAAGTAATTTATGAGTCAATGTGACACGTTTTCGTCCGGTAATCCAAAGCAGCTGGCTGAATACCAACCAGCCAGCAGCCGAGGCCAAATTGGAGACTCCGCCCCCACAGCTGCCACGGTCGACTACTTGTTTCAACTTTAGATAAATAATTGCAGTTCTGTTCAAGAGTGAAGTGAGTAAGGTTAGGATCTTTCCCTCTGAGAGAGTGTTTTGTAAATGTTAAGCCTTCCCACCAGCATCTATCTTAATGTCAACTGTTTATTTGAAGGTCCTTCAAATATGTAATTATGTTCTTGCAAAATTCACATATTTTAATGCTTACCCTTTCCTCATATCTTCATGCCTCTAAAGTCTAAACAGATAAAAGTGTACTTTTATTTCATTTATTTATCGTTCAATGAATCTATTGTTTATTTAATGTTGGCCCTTTTTGCTGATTGCCATACGCGTTGATGCCGAAGTGGTCTAATTCCCCACGGGGATCCAATTCAGTTCTTATCGTTTCACAGCTCATCTCATTTGTTACGTGTCACCTGCAGCTGCCGCCCTGAGGGACGTGCGACATGTAACCCGAACACTACCGAACTGTTGGGCGTCTCTGAATCTGACTCTGGTAATAAACCGGATGCGTTGATTTGATTTAATGCTTTCATTGTGGCTTCGCACAGGTTTTACATCTGCGAGTGTGACTCACACCAAGGACAAAGAATGTAACGTGTCGCCATCTTGCAGCCCTTCTAAGATCTATTGTTTACGACAAAGCGGTTTGACTTGGTCAGGGTTTGTGATTAATCACCGTGGCAACACGATCAACGGTCACATTTCTGCCTCAGTCAGCTGGGAGGCATCATCGGCGAAGCTCCGAGAGGATGGGAAAGGTTTGGGGGATTGAGGTTAAAGAAAATAAAGTCTCCAGACAGTGGTCTGCAATGCATTATGGGAGTCCCGGTCACCACGTACTGCGAGGCAAAGCATTAATCAAACAGATGCCGGAGACCGAGAGAGCTCTCTCTCTCTGTTGCTATACAAACTCCCACCTTCCCCGCCAGTGATTGATTGGTATTCATTAACCATCGATTTGAGCTTTTTTCTCCTGAAATCTCTCGTCTCCAGTCATATCACGGCCTCGAAGGAGGTCGATCCTGTGAGCCGGGGACACGAAGCACGAGTGTAACAACTTTGGCTTGAGAGGGCTGAGTGGGACAGCATTAGCTCAGAAAGCTCATTTAAGATCTCGTTAATCCTTTACTCGTACACTTCTGACCTTGCGTAATGATACAGTGGCATTGGTTTTCCCCTCTGAGGAATGATCAACATGCGTCTACGTTAGCGTATTGTTCGTGAAGAACACGATCGGCGTTTCTCAATCAGCGTACTTGTGCGTACTTTCCTCTCCTTGTGTTCTCGTGGACTCGTGAAACGTCATCAGTCGCAGCCCGAGTACATGTTCACATTCAAAGTTCGCTTCTCGCAAAGCACGGTCAAAACGCCCGGATGTGACTTGATCCTCCCACTTTCCGGAGGATGCATCAGAGGAGACTTGTGCGTACTCTGGCCAGCCGATATCCCAGAATGCATTTCACCAGCAACCGGAAACAGTAGCGGAGGAGAAAATAAACTACTGACAGTTGACTTTTTATAAATACTACTGTTGTTGAGTCACGGAATGTAATTTTCGGATGTTTTGTTTATTTGACTGTAAAAAATAATTTACAGTGAATAATTAGAGTAAACCCAGGAGCAAGAACAACTGATGTGGTGACGTCATCAAGTCAGTTGCTGTTCCAATCACAGAAAGACCGTCCTCCCGTCCTCCGGAGTCTGGACTCCCAAGACTAGACTCCAAAAGAACACAAGTCTGTACTCGTGTACTTTGAATTGAGAAACGCCGGATGTCTCGTACTCCACAAAGATCTGGCTGGACCTCGTCCACCACCAGGCTGACCTCATTTCATTATGGTACCTTCGTGCATATATATTCAACTATATATGAGCCCCATACTTTTCTTGCAGGTCACATGATGCACAACGGCCCAGAAACACCTCCGTACACAGTCATGAGCAAATAAACAGCTGCAAAGCATTGGATTAATTAGAGCGCCATCGTTATCCGATTCTCTTAATACGCCTTTGGCCAACTGATTTTGCAAAATGTGGCACTGTCATCACTTTATTGTCACAGAGAGGATTAAGTTACTCCATTATCAAAAATATGTCATGTTGAGACGTGATCACAACTGATGATGATGTATGAGCATTGAAATGCATTGATACATAATGCATTTGTGAAGTCATTGGAAGTTAATTTAAAATAGTGACTGTCCTGAAAAACATTCATACCCTGTCACCCCCCGTCTCCCAAATGCATGAATTGATTTATTTGTATACACCGATATCAATAGTGGGTAAACTGGAAATAAAATTAATTAATATTTCTAGTTGTTATTCCTTAGTTTCTGTAGTAGAAAAGAGGAATGCTATGTCTTTGACCACTGAAGGACAGGATGTTATCCCGACAGTGACCTTGAAAGCAATATGTTGCACCCTTCACATTAACTCTTCAATAACACTTCGTTCTTCTGTTATACAACTTCCCGGTTAAAGCAACCAAACTGTGTTTTCTTCAGCCGGCTTCCCGCACCTGCCCTTGACACACCCCTCTCTTAAAGAGACAGCGCTCTCTTCCCTTCACAGTTAGAATTTGCACAACACATGAATTACCTAAAACACGAATTATAAGAAATCGACACCGTTGAATTACATCAGTAAGAGATATGAAATATCATTTCAGGGTGCTACATGCTCTTCTGTATTTATTGTGTTGAGCATTTCCTCACTTGTTCTTTTCTTCGTCATCACGTGTCTATCCATCTTGTCCTTCAAGGTCTTTATTATTTTTGTCCGAACACATTTTGCTGACCCCAATGTGGGTCGCCTTCCCAACACCGGTTTTGGTCTCTGTTTACATCCACATCATCTTTTAATTTAGTCCACAGCTGGGCTTGGAAATCTCAAAATCTCTAAACACATGTAATTAAATTACCCGTCAAATACAGATTAATCTAATTTAGGTGGAACATCACCCAAAAGGTAAAAAGGAGGTTGTGTGTGACCGAAGCCTGCTCTATGTATGCACAGGAGTTCCTGCTGCACTCCTGTGTAATCATGATGCTCGGGCACTTGGGGAAAATCTCAATATTATTTCCACATCTGTCACCGTTTTGGTTCCAGTTCCTGAAATAGGCTGGTGAAGATCATTTCCTCTGTATGCTTCATCATGAGAAATACACACTGAACATTTTAGCACAGCACAGTGGTGAAAAACAGAGTGCTGTTCCTTTCTTTCTTGTGGCTGCCTCTTATGAATGAATTGAAAGAAAAGTATACCCCCAAAAAAGTAGGAATACATCCTTGCCGGTCAATTGTCACGCCAGCATTCAATTCAATTCAGTTTATTTGTATAGCCCAATTTCACAAATTAGTCTCGGAGTGCTTTACAATCTGTACACATAGACATCCCTGACCTTTGACCTCACATCGGACCAGGAAAAACTCCCAAATAACCCTTCAGGGGGAAAAAAGGGAAGAAACCTTCAGAAGAGCAACAGAGGAGGATCCCTCTCCAGGATGGACAGAACAATAGATGTCATGTGACCAGAAGGACAGATTTAGAGTTAAAATACATGCAATGAATATGACAGTGTATGAATCAATTTAAAATCAAACCTGTGTGTGGCAAATCACATTTCATCTGAAAAGGAGCCGACAATACGACGTGGCGTTTTGAAGTCGACATTTCTTCAGTTTTTTTTGTTGTTGAAAAATTGTCCCTTTCGCCAGATTGAAACAGTATTTTTTTTTCTCTGCGTGGCCCAAGTCTCAGACTTCACACGCAAACACTGAGAGAGTTTGAGAAATGAGAAATGACATTGCTGCAGAAACACAACAAACATTGACGAGAAATTCATGAAGTGCCATTTGTGACCACGGCGAATGTTCCACTTGTCCTCCTGAGCCGGCAGTTATTCGCCGCAGTGACACACAGTGTGACACCATCTAATAGATGTGACGAATAGATGGGAATGGCTTTTTGATGAGAAAGAAACACTGCCGGCGTTGCCTCGAGCGGCTTTTGTTTACAGCAGGAGCGCGGCCGGGCTTGATTCAAGAGGGAACTAACACGTATTTAGTTTGTTCTCAATCCCTGAATCCATAGCACCCTTTCATTTAAGATAAGATCGCTTCAAGAAACCTCCAATCCCGATGCTGCGCTCGGCACTCGTCTCACCCCGCCAGCGCTACAGATATTCGCTTGACGCGGACCTCTGTCTTTCATTTGATTATCATTTTTTATCGCCACAGATCCCCCTCGCACCCACCCCACCCCCCCACCCGTGGCGTGATTCACCTGGAATGGAATCAGTCCAACGCTCGAGAGGCACGGAAATCCGTGAGGCGGCGCCCGCTACCGCGTGAATTCCGCTACTCGGTTGAAACGGCTGCATCGCAGGCGGGCTCGTGTCAATATTTCAAAGAGTTCATAATAATTGATAATTGTTTCTCGCGGGCTGCTCTAAGCGGACGTCTCGTCAGCGTTTTATTCAAAGCATTTGAGCATTTTTCGTTTTTCTGCTACTTAAAACATTTCTGAGGAAATATAGTACTTTTTTTACCAACGTTATGTAAAATGCGAGGCCTCGTTGTAGGTGACACAACCCAACGGCGTATATAACATCGTTGAGAGATCGGCTCCGCTTTGAACGAGCTGCAACAGTTAAGATGCTGCTTTCACATTAAAAAGGGAGAGTTTGGATTATTTCAGGCGGAGTTGTATGAGGTACTTCTCCATAGTCAGTGTTTTACCTCCAGTATGGCGGTCAGCAGATTTCTGTTATCTTGCCTTTTCCGACGGGGAAGTTAAGCGTACGTATTCTCTCTCTATAAAAACACATCGAACTCTGTCTACTGCCTTTTATCCACTGACTATGGATGAGTATCTTATACAACCCCACTAAAAAAATAGAATGGGCACTCGGTAGAGCGCATACCTTCGCATATCACAAGATTGGGCATTGAATTATGAACATGTTGGCATTAGTTGCATGCCAATTGGACAAATGTATCGTGCTATGGTAAAAAAAAAGATTTTGACCTTTCCATGACCTTGACCTTTGACCCGATTGATCCCAAAATCTAATCAAATGGTCCCCGGATAATAACCAATCATCCCACCAAATTCCATGTGATTCAAGAAGATTTGACCTGTTCATGACCTTTGACCTTGACCTTTGACCCGATCGATCCCAAAATCTAATCAACTGGTTCCCGGATAATAAACAATCATCCCACCAAATTTCATGCGATTCGGTTCAATACTTTTTGAGTTTTGCGAATAACACGCATACAAATAAATAAATAAATAAATACACGGCGATCAAAACATAACCTTCCGGCATTTTCAATGCGAAGGTAATAAATACACGCCGATCAAAACATAACCTTCCGCATTTTCAATGCGAAGGTAAAGACCCAAACTGTTCTGTCGAGTGACAAAGACCCAATAATTTAACCTATGAGAGGATGAAAAGGCCTTTTGTTGTGGTACCCATTGTATGCTTCCTGCTCAGCATCAAATGGCAGACAAACAAAGTGAGCCACCGGCTGGTCGACATCGAGGAGATGTGAGCAACCAGAGAGACAGATACTCCCCTCGGGAGTTCTCGGAGACACACGGAGCTAAAAGGACAGAGAGAATTGCACTTTGTCAAGAAGACAGGAAGAAAAGTAGAATTAAAATGTATGCTAATGTTGCCCCGTATCTGCCGGATGTGCATATAGATAACTGCTAACTCGTTATGCAATTGGCCCGGTCGGATTCTGGTGCAGCGTAACTGTCATTGTCTGTTTCAGACATGCATCATTTAGACCAGTGGTTTTTCACCTGGGTTCGATCGAACCTCGGGGGTTCGGCGAGTCTCACTCAGGCAGGGCTCTCAAGTGTCACGCATTGAGCGTGAGACTCACGCATTTCGGTCTTAAGTCACGCACTCCCGCCACACATCGTATTTCTCACGCTGAAAAAAACTCTCGGCTATTTAATGTTTTAATGTGCCGCAAGCGCGCAAACATGAGCCGCGCTGCCCTCACCGTGGAGGAATCAAGCGCTCCCCTGGAGTTCTGCTGTGAGGAGCCACTTATCAGCCAATCAAAAAAAAGAAATGGGCTACTCAATAGCCAATCAGAAAAAAACCCGTATCTGTTGTATCTGGGTAAGATTTAATCCAGCAACCAATGAAAATAAAGCATCCTGGAATTGCGCGCGACTGACAGATATCCGAAAATGTCGTTCTACGGGGGGGGGGGGGGGGGGCTGATGGAAATGTCACTCTTGCCTGTCTTCAAAACTTGAGAGGGGTCAAGACACTCACCGTGTAGCCCGGTTCAAACTAGTAACGTCGGTTTACACAACAAGTATAAAGCAGAACTAGTGGTTAGTTCTTCCGTGGTGGATGGCGGAAATGAGAACTGTTTTCCACGGAGTGAAGCCATAGAGATAAGCCCCGCCCCCTCTAAGGCGCGAATGACACGAATAAACCACAAATAATCATGCGCGTGATTTGCAGTAAATATTCATTAAGTTGTGTTTTTGTGTGAAAAATGTACGTTTTGTTCTTTGACACAGTGATTTTGTGTAGAACTGATGCATGGTTCATTTTGTTCACATAAAATATATATCCCATGTTTTGAAGAAATCATATTTTATTTTTACAATTGCAGGGTTCAGTGCCTCCAATAGGGTTAAGAACCAATGATTTAGAAGCTCAGCGCAGACATTGTGAAAGAAACTAATGTACCTGCACCCATCTGAGTGAAATGAAGCACAGTCAGGCACACTGTGACGCTGTGTTCAAACTCTGTATTTCTGCAGAGTTGCAGATAAAGATCAGGCTTCACTATTCTTTTTTTGCATGACACTATTTGCTGAATTCGAAGGTTCATACTGTAGACTATAATCATGTTGTGTTTTCAGCTTTGTTAACTGCCAGATCCATTACTGAAGCTTAACTTTGTAATGTTGCATCATATGTGTTGATTGTTGTCCACTCTGAAGCTATAAATAGTCAAGAATAGCCCATATTAATGTCAAAAACTTTTTCTTCCAGCATTTTCTACAATGACCAGGAGAGTTCTGGTTTAACGAGGGTACCGAGTTGTTTTTGCAAAAGAGGGAAGAGCAAGAGAAAGTTCCTATGCTGAATAACTTTTGACCAAAAACCAGACCAGGCTGGAAGAAAATGAGCCTTTTTCTATTCCACCCCCTAATTATAATTTTTTCTCTCTCTCTCTCTCCCAGGCATTCGACACATAACAGTGCTGGCACCCCGCTCATAAGGTGCTAAATCATCGGCACAGATCCCGTTGTTGCCATGAATTGTTGCACTGAACTGTAATCTGCAAAAAAGAAGGAAAAAAAGCATTCCACGTTGTTCGCCCGAGCAAATCCATTTTCCTGTAATTTAATACTTTCATAGATGGCAAACGATGAAACATAGCTAAAACCGGACACGTAAAGTGTGTTACACGGGCCCTGGATGGTGGTTCGTTGCCTAATGGAGCCATTAACCTCACACTACCAAATTTGATACCGGCAAAAGTAATGGCGTCATTAGATGGAAGAATCGCAGCCCTGTAAGGAAGCATTTCCAGGAGCACGTGTCGGCGGTGGACGTTATCTCACCACCCGAGAGAGCCGAGCCCACTGTGACTCACGCACATCTTAGTTTCCGCTAATGACGGGAAATGAATGAACACTTTGCCGTCCGCGATGTTGAAGAGCAGCTGCTTCGGATAACGATCCGTGTTTTATTGAGTACTCCCGTCGTTCAGAATGAATCGTCCTTTTTTTTTGTTGTGTGCCAAAACTCAGAAGTACTATAACGTTTATCACAAGTTCATCTGCAGAAACATAAATGGTGTCAGGTTGTGGGGTCACGACGCTCATTACCTTCGCATTGAAAATGCGGAAGGTTATGTTTTGATCGCCGTGTATTTATTTATTCATTTATTTGTATGCGTGTTATTCGCATAATCAAAAAAGTTTTAAACCGAATGGCATGAAATTTGGTGGGATGATTGGTTATTATCCGGGGACCATTTGATTAGATTTTGGGATCGATCGGGTCAAAGGTCAAGGTCATGAAAAGGTAAAAATCTTCTTGAATCGCATGAAATTTGGTGGGATGATGGGTTATTATCCGGGGGCCATTTGATTAGATTTTGGGATCAATCGGGTCAAAGGTCATGGTCATGGAAAGGCCAAAATCTTCTTTTTACCATAGCGCGGTCAATTTCTATCCAATTGGCATGCAACTAATGCCAACATGTTCATAATTCAATGCCCAATCTTGTGATATGTGAAGGTATGCGCTCTACCGAGTGCCCGTTCTAGTTATAGATAGAGTCGTATTACTGCTGTGCGCCGTGGTTGGAGGAGCGATAACTGATAACATCGACCGTTCTCCGAGCGGCTCCTCTCTTCCTGCTGACATGCACGGCTGATCAGTCAACTCATTATAATTAAGAGGTGTTAATTAGACCGAGCCACCCTTCGCATTCCAATGACAACTCGCCGCGGAAAGGACAAATAAAATAAAAGGCGTTAACGCTCGAGTCCCGAGCTCGGCTCAGCCAGGTGGTGGGTGACGGTGCGCCGCCTCCCAGCATCCCTTCCCCCATAGGTCACGAGTTCCCCAAGTAAATTACAAAGGGTGATTTTTGTTTGCATATCCCGGCTCTCGTTCTCTCCACCTCGGTCCGGTACACAATTCTTCAAATTATTGAAAGCCATTAGTGTCAAGATCGAAGGGAACTTGCAAATTCTTCGTGGCGTCTCGCTTAGCATATAAAGCGCCGCGTGCCGGCTCCTGTGCCCAACTAAATATCGATGACAGCCCTTGTTAAGGCTGATGGATGAGCTTCATAATTAGATGGTGCCACTGCTTTCGACTTTTAATAAGGGTTGTGAATCAAGTCCTTCCCCCCTCTCGCGCTGCCCATTTTTCTCATATTTGCCCAAACAGAGGATGGGGGGGGGAAGCCACACGACGGAGGTATGAATAAACATCATGGTGGTCTCTGCGGACGAAAGTCACTGTTTCACTTTTCCTGCACTTTGTCCGATCTTTAATAAATAACCTCTAATGATGCCAATGGGGAATTAGTGATTTGGAGGCTAAGAAATTGTAAGAAAATTCCGCTGATGCGAGCAGCTGACATGAGGCCGAAATACAGTACCAGGTTTATAGAGAGCCAGAAAAACCTCATTTAAAAATCCCATTAATATTTGTGCTTTGACGAAAGATCCATCGTACTCGGCTGAAATGATATTGTTGTTTATTTCATATTTTTGCTTTTAGCTGTAATTATTGAAGAACATTTCCCATAAGCCCGCAGATCAGTGGAAATAGCGGCCTGTGGGCTTGAATCAAAAAATGTGCGACCCTACAATGAAAGCTCAAGATTTAAATTGAATAGAAATCAAAACTTATAAATGCCAAATGAGAGATTGTATAGAGTTGCGGAAGCTACTGTAGAGTAGTGGAAGAGAGGCTAGACGGAAAGTGATGTCATAACTTCAGCTGCACAGTCAGTTATTGGCATGTCTCGTCGGTTGTGTTAAGTTTTAGGTTTAAGTCCTGTTTTCCATGTCCGCTTTTATTTTGTAGTAACTGTCCTCTCTTGTTTCAGAAACTTTATTTCCTGCCCCGGTGTTTCCTCGTTAGTGTGATTGTCTGCTCCACCCCTGATTGTGTCCACCTGTTCCCCATTTCCTCATGTATTTTAAGCCTGTGTCTACCTGTGTCTTGTGTCAGATCGTCTTGTCTCTTGTCTCGTCCTAATCCTTCATGTTAGTGTAGTCTTTTGTCCTGGTTTACTTTTCCTGCATAGTTGTGATTTTGTTTTGTACTTTGTTCAAGTCTTTTTCCAGCATAGCTGTGATTTTCTGTTTTTTTATAAATCCTTTTGATTGCCCTGAACATTGCAGTCGTGCTTTTGGGTCCTGTTTTTTGAGTCGTGACAGTTATTTTTAAAGAAACGGGCACAGTTTTTATACCAGTTCAATTTACATTACCTGTGTGTTCTCTGTCTCTTACGTAAGAATTGTCCTCGTGAGTTCCCTCTCAGTCTCACATCCGATGCAACGAAACTGACATCATTCGCCACGTTTGATTTCAGTCCCGAACGAAGCGCTCGGCCCTCTGAATGCTGACGGTCCTCTTTCCCCCGTGTCCGTCATCCCTTTCTCGGCTGCCGGCGAGTCGACGTGGACACGTGGAGCTCGTCCTCTGCTCCGCACGTGAAACGCGTCTCGGTTCCTTCGTCGGGATCTGACGACAAACTGCAAGAGCGCTCATCTGTTCTTGTTCTCCATCAGTTTTAAGTCTCTTTGAAGCGCCAACCATTTGTTGTTCCCACAGCACCGATTCAGGTTTCACTCTGCTCAGCATCTTCTCTCAGGTCTGTTGTCATCTCTCCACGTCCCCTTCCTCGTCTTCCTCCCCAAAAGTATTGCTCAAATGCGCTCCAGTGCGCTCCAGCTCTGAGGTCCTGTTTTAAAGTCCTTGCATTGGTTGCGGGTCAGTCTTGATTTTTTTAATCTTTCACTTGTTTCAGCACCTGGTCTTGCATATATACATCTCTCACAGTGTATTATGAACCAGTATCTTCAGGTCCCCTGGCACAAGTATGTTAGTTAGACTAAAAACGCTAGCCAGTCAGCTTTTGTACTTATTACCGTCGCATTGAAAATGCGGAAGGTTATGTTTTGATCGCCATTTATTTATTTATTTGTATGCGTGTTATTCGCATAAGACAAAAAGTATTAAACCGAATCGCATGAAATTTGGTGGGATGATTGGTTATTATCCGGGGACCATTTGATTAGATTTTGGGATCGATCGGGTCAAAGGTCAAGGTCATGAAAAGGTCCAAATCTTCTTTTTACCATAGCACGGTCAATTTTAATCCAATTGGCATGCAACTAATGCCAAAATGTTCATAATTCAATGCCCAATCTTGTGATATGCGAAGGTATGCGCTCTACCGAGTGCCCATTCTAGTTTTATTATATTTAACTTGTAAAAAAGTATTCTGTTATATTTTCGTTTCATTATTTCTCATGTATCTTTTATTTTATTGTAGAACATAACAATTATGATTTAATTCCTATTCATTAATCTTGTATTCATTTTCATAGCTTGTCATTAGTTTTTATTACATTTTTTAAATTCCTTTTACGGTCTCACGTGCCTCGCTCTCAAATTGTCAAATTGCTCAGTTGGTGAATTGTTTTTATCGTCTCTTCTGTTTTCCCGGTACACACTTGCTCAGACTTATTTTGGGCTCGTCCTTTGTGAGCCCTTTGAACTGCACTCACCTGCATGAGAGGTGCTTTACAGATAGAGTGTGATTGATTGACTCACAGCGTGAACAATGCAGGTCTAAACATGTCAGTCGTCCAATCTACAACCCATCTGTCAACCTTCATTATCGCCGCAGGTTTTGCCAGTAACATGATTTGATGTGCCTCAGCAAGAAACTGACGTGAAAAGTTCCACAGGCTGTAATGACCATTTCACGAGGAAGTGGCAGTCTTTCATTTCCTATTTCCAAGACCTGTCAGTGTTGCCCAATGATTGAGGCGCGTTAGGTTCAGTCCATCTGTCTGATTTATTGCAACTAAATCCATTTATTACAAAAATCTGTGAACAAATGTAAAGGCCGTGGATGTGGGTGGGTTTGTGGGCGGGTGTATTATAATTCATTATTTTTCCTTATTTTCAAATTTTTTATTTTTTTATTTTTTTTATTAGTTGTG
This sequence comes from Pseudoliparis swirei, assembly GCF_029220125.1. Taxonomy (NCBI): domain Eukaryota; kingdom Metazoa; phylum Chordata; class Actinopteri; order Perciformes; family Liparidae; genus Pseudoliparis; species Pseudoliparis swirei. The sequence goes on from NC_079389.1 coordinate 19,721,456, forward strand.
TTTCTTCTCATGTTTCACTTTACGTTGTCTGTTTGCTCTACCTTCCTGTCACTTTATGCAGTACTACTGCAAACAGAACAACACACACACACAAAATAAATACTTATTCGCTGATCTCTGTCGCTATATTGTGTACATTCTCGAATAAAGTATATATTTTTTTTAAAGAAAAGTTCCACACACTTTCTGTCACACACGTTGATAGTCACGGCCCACCCGGCAGCTCACGCACTTGAATGGGTTTCAGTGAAAACGCAACGCAGAGGGAGGTTAGTGAGTCGTCTCTGTGACAGATCTGATGCTATATTATTTTTTAATGTCACTACATGGACCATCCAGTTGAAGCATCTGATCCCATTCACATCAAGGAAACACTCCTCCTTTTGTTGGTTTGTCTCTATACAGATAAGCAAAGGATGAACGACAGACTGGGAAGCTGTTAGTGAACCCGGTTGGTGGAGATCATCGATATAACAGGTCTGATGTTTATGGAGCGAATAAGAACCGTGGATGGATCGGCATGCTTCTTAAAGAAATGCATTTATTGAACCTCTGCTGGTGAAACACTTCCCCAAGCAGCCTCCAAGGCAATAGGATGAAAAGATTCAGCTAATAGATATCACCATAAGTCCCTTTTTGTATTACATGTTTTCTGAACATATATGTTGATATATGTAATATATGCCAAGAAAATGTAATTCTCTACATGTTTTGGGGAATTAAATGGTCTATAAATCCGGCTATTAATGACATATCAACAAACACTTCTGTAAAAAGCTTCAGAATACAGTTTGGTAATGTAAAGTTTGGTACATCAAAGTGCTAATAAAATGAAGATTCCTGTCTCAGGGTATGAGAAAACACTTATTTGCACTTATCTTCAGAATTGATGTCATTTTACAATAAGTAAGACACAAAAAACAACTAAAGAATATCATCATGAAACTTCATGGTTGATTATTTACACAAATATTCAGGCACAAATAGAAAAGGTAGTAGAATAGACACATACATATGTATTATGGATGTTTTCCTCCCACGAGTCTGAAAGACAAAATGTAATGGAAGCAAAATACAATGTTTTTGCCTGTAGCGTCTCGCCTGAAAAAGCTTGATTTGCCTCATATTCCATGTGAGCTTTTTAGTGTTTGCTGCATTAACAATCGTTCCTCCTGGACTCAAACCCCACAGTGCCAAAGTGGGAAGATTTCATTTTAATTTCATTTCAGAATTGCCACTTTAGTCTGTTGTTGTGGTCCACATTTTAGGTCACAGCACAGAGCTGGAGGGATAAAATATTTAGCCAGCGCGTTCTTACTTTACTCCGGGTTGCATTAATTATTCATGCTGGCCCAAAATGGTTCAATGACTTACAATCTGCACTGAAGACAGTTACCCCCCGAAGGGCAGGAACACATTGTGGGTTAGAGAAGCTTTCTCTTTCTCACTTGCTCCACTCACCAGAGACATGGAGCTTTTCTCTGCCAAACAGTGTTGATACATAATGCATGGGGTGTATCAGAAATTAAAATGTATCAAGCCGCTTGTTTCATGTTGTGCCATCCGCAGTAAAGAACTGTGAGCTCTATTTTACACTATACATATGTTTGTTTAGGAGTCTTTGAAAAGGTACTGACATTTCTTCCACTAAAGAGGAGAAGTGCTTTTCACTCGTAATTTCTCACACGATGCATGTAACCAGCGGAAACTGCCACACCTGGAGCACCTGGAGCCTCAGAGCTTGACGCTTAGGGCCACTGACCGAGCTTGATTTTCTTTGGAGAGATGTCCCTGTCGCGGTGAATTGTATCAACTTTTCACCCAGCGCCATCACATGGTCAAAAGTATAATTTGTCTTTAATACTTTGGTCATTAGTTGGTTGGAAGGTTATGTTTTGATCGCCATTTATTTATTTATTTATTTGTATGCGTGTTATTCGCATAACAAAAAAAGTTTTAAACCTTATCGCATGAAATTTGGTGGGATGATTGGTTATTATCCGGGGACCATTTGATTAGATTTTGGGTTCAATTGGGTCAAAGGTCAAGGTCATGGATAGGTCAAAATAATTTTTTTACCATAGCACTGTCAATTTCTATCCAATTGCCATGCAACTAATGCCAAAATGTTCATAATTCAATGCCCAATCTTGTGGTATGCGAAGGTATGCGCTCTACCGAGTGCCCATTCTAGTTTAACCTGTCCTTGTGCGGCCTGGAGGACGGCCTGCACTTGCCTGCGAGCATCAACGAGAGGGTGTGCCAGCAACATTGTTGGCTGAGGACAGTTCAAAACACTCCGTTAAATATCTTTATCCACAACCCCTGACACTATATAGAGAACTGTTCCCTATGAAACAATGACGCGTTCATTTAGGACCACTGGGTGTCTCAACTGTACTGGAAGGTGTCACAGTTTCCAATGTAACACAGTCCCGTGGTGCGAGATGCCAAGGTCGTCTGTGCTCTGGTGCCAGAGAGTTCTTGGCGGATGGCGGATGATGAGAGAGAGAGAGGGAGAGAATATATTTTCGACAAGATAAAAGCGAAGGATTGCAAATTAAAAAGGTGTCCCTACAAGCAGGTCACAGATCATGAATTAGGAGTTTACTTGTGAGAGCTTGATGACTAAAATAACTCTGCTTTCCTTCACGTGTAGCTCCTTCTTTCTCTCGCAAAAAACACAACCCGAATAATCACAGGTCAAATAGCGCATGTAGACGTGTCTGCGGAAGATCAAGCCGAGTGAGGAAACCAGCGAGAGGCTGTTAGTATGTCACTAAAGGTGCGTTCACACCAAAAGCGAAACAATTTTTCGCGTCGCCCAAAACGCGTGAGTTTACTCGCTCGACCGTTCGCCGTGTTCACGCCATAAGTGTCGAGACGCTCCGCGAGGGGCGGGGCTTATCTCAGTGTCTCGTCTCCGAAAAGACCGTTATCATCTCCTTCATCCACCACGGAATAACGAACCACTAGTTCTGCTTTATATTTGTTGTGGACGTCCCACACACTAACGCCCTCGTGTTTGGGTTGATGACATCACCCGTAGACTCACTCAGCTCGGTCACTTTCACCGATGAAGTTACTGTTACGTCTGAAAGACTTCCGCTTCCAGCGCTACGAGAGCGGAACTCAAGAGCCGATTGGCCCGAGTTGCGAGATGACCGCCTCAAAGTTGAAATATTTCAACTCCGGGCGAAAATCGCGCCGCTGTAAACGCGTCGCCCACATCGCGTCGCCCCAAAAGCGCCGCCCGGGAAAATATCACATCTATCGTAGCCACACGCGTCTGTACGTTGACTTTTCATGGGATTCAGGCGCGCAAAAAAATAGTTTCGCTTTTGGTGTGAACGCACCTTTATTATTGAACTTTCAAATGGCAAGTTGTATCGATGTGATACAAATGGGCAGTAATAGTGTGGCTACCTCTATCCTCGCGACTCCAGCACTTACAATCTGGATCACGCTCTCGCTCACGTGGCAAAGGGTAAAGCAGGACACGCCGACATCGATGGCTTGTTAACTCTCGATGCACAAGAACATGTTAATAAGACTGCGGTGCAGCTAGCTCCGTGAGGCTGTACGTGGACACAGCGGTGCTTTTGAGCTACATGCTAACAGCAGCACGCTAACATACCCGCGATGACTCGTTGACGTGCTTTTGGTTAGCAGTCATAATGTTCTATATTTTCAAAGAAAAAGAAAAGCTTCACCGAAGTAAGAGTGGTTCGTTCTCAACGGACCATAAATGTCTGTAATGTAATTCATCCAATAGTTTTCTTAGATTTCTCTCAGTGCTGGCCTGGTTGTCACCCCGAGAGCCACGCTGCTAAAGTGGCTAAAAATCAATTTGACTGAATACATTTTCCGTGCACTCTGTGTGTGTATACAGTGTTTATGAGCACAGTATATGTTAAATATGGCAGCTACAGATGCTTACGAGGTACAGTGCATGCACTTAGTGGGCAAGAGACAGGATTCCCACATTGTACTTGTACTCTGTGAAGCACGCTTTTGCAAACATTAGCAATTATTTCAAGAAACAGAATGAAGTTGAAGCTACTGTATCACAAATATGCACCAGAAGGCCTTCTATACAAGGCCGTTTAAAAAAAATGTTGGAGATGTGGGTGCATGGTAAGTTTTAGTTTGAAATCTGCAGCCGCTCATGAACGCCTGAGAGGCCTTTCAACCACCTAGTAAATAACAAAAATGTCAAAGTGGTTTACCGTGCGTGGGGAGCAAGTAGCTCTTTTCTATCGCTTCTTATCTTTGATAAATTCCGGCACATTGTACATGTGGCAAGTCACTCAGTAATTGCACGAGAGCCACTTGACCTTTAGAAGGAATAAGTTATGTGCCTTCACTGTGCGTTGCAGACTTTTATTAATGATCTCAAACAGGGAGCCCTTTGCCTCCTATCTAAATGTCATCGGACATCATGGAACACTGGTGGAACTGCAAACCGTGCTCGAGGACTTTTGAAACAAGTTTTTGTTTTCTTTTTTCTCCCCTCAACTGTGATGAAGCCGTCTGTTCTTTAGAGAAAGCTCTGCCTCCCTGAGACATACGCCAATAATCTGATGCTCGAGGCCTGCGTGCAAATTACAATGTTACATATTTTGCCAATATTTTGCCAATTTCCAGGACGGGGAACACCAGATTGTCTTTCTCAGACGTGGTTATAAGGATAGTTCTGAGTTAACCGTAGTCCTGAATCAGCTGTGCTGATTAGCCTAACTACGTGACCAAACAAAGACTTCATTTCAATTCAAATTAAAAGGTTGCAAGGTTTAGATTACCAATCGGTCATTGGGGACAAACAGACTATTTGGTCTCTAAAAACCAGTGAGCCTTGATCTCCAGACAAGTGTTTGATGACATGAGCAACCTGCTCGATAATTTGATTAAATCCTTTTCCAAGATGTTGCAAGAAAATGCAGGTGGTATAATTCACTTGCTGGAGCCCAGACTAGCATACTGTTAGCCTGCCAGACTAGCATACTGTTAGCATTCCAGACTAGCATACTGTTAGCCTGCCAGACTAGCATACTGTTAGCATGCCAGACTAGCATACTGTTAGCCTGCCAGACTAGCATACTGTTAGCCTGCCAGACTAGCATACTGTTAGCCTGCCAGACTAGCATACTGTTAGCATTCCAGACTAGCATACTGTTAGCCTGCCAGACTAGCATACTGTTAGCCTGCCAGACTAGCATACTGTTAGCCTGCCAGACTAGCATACTGTTCTTTAAATTTTGAAATATATGGATTTACAGTATTAGGAAAAATGAAATTCATACAATTATTGGGATATTCCAATTAGAAAGTGTTTTTATGTCCTGTATTATTTCATTAATGTATTTCCGAGGGTGATAATAATTTTCCTCCCCCTCAGAAACATTCCCATTTCATCTCTTCTCATATGCCCTTCTCTCATGTGCTAAGAAAATAATAAACAAGACATGAGTTTCGTAAGGTTGACCTTTGACTCTTAGTTAGTCACCGTTGTTCAGAATGAGAGGAATGTCGCACTCCCCTCGTACTTTTCTCGCCGGTTCCACGCCAGAGCCAGAATGAAACATGTCCCGCTTATTAAATAACCCCATCGACGCTTGTGGCTAAGTATGCTTGTGATCTCTCAAATTAAACTGATGGATCGTGACAGCGTGTGGCAAAAAACGGATTTGTGATGTCAGGGTAGAGGCTCGCCACGGCCATCAGAAGAACCGTTTTCATAACAAATGTGACGGGAAATTCGTAAAATTATGATAATGATTTGGTAGTGTAATAAAATCCGTATATATCAAATCACCTTTTGTATCGCTGAGCTGCGGGCTGTCGTCGACTACACAGGACTGTGGAAGTGATTATGCATTCGCGGCTCTGTATGAAAAGGAGTTTATTTTTTTTCCGGAGAAGAAAGAAATGATCAAGATGAAGAATTCCCATGCGAGTGAAATAAAACTGTCATCATTTATTTGTGTCATGGTGTGTGAGCTGCGATTCCAACTCGTGATGTCTGCCATACATACCTGGAAGATATGAGAGAGGTAAAGAAAGGTTTCTAACATGATTTTGGCAGCAATGATGCTAAACTACAGCGCTTGATCACATGTGACGCGAGGAAAAAAAACATGCTCGCATTGCACGCAATGGTTTTGTGGGCATGTTGCAGTGGGGGAAAGAGAGAGAAGCGGGAGCAAAAACAACAACAGAAAGTAGAGGATACTAAATTAATGGAGTGAGGGGGGTGAGGGGGTTCGGGGAGAATGACACCCAGATGTAGGCTATAACTGAGCAACCGGTCGCACCCATTGTTCTGTGTGATCTCCAGAGATATTTATTTATATGTTGGTTTCAAATAATAAACAAGTGCAGAGATGGAAAGAAAGAGCTGGTGGGGGAGGTAGAGTGTAGAAACACCGACATAATAACCAACTACGCCATGGCCCTGCTGAGACTCCGCCCACTGCTGAGACTCCGCCCACTCCTCCTCTCTACCTCCATCTGCCTGATGGATCGTGGAGGTCTCCATCGTGGAATATGCCGACTATGAACTATTCATCGAATGTATTTAAACTCTAAATCTGTCCTTCTGGTCACATGACATCTATTGTTCTGTCCATCCTGGAGAGGGATCCTCCTCTGTTCTCTCCTGAAGGTTTCTTCCCTTTTTTCCCCCTGAAGGGTTGTTTGGGAGTTTTTCCTGATCCGATGTGAGGTCAAAGGTCAGGGATGTCTATGTGTACAGATTGTAAAGCACTCCGAGACAAATTTGTAATTTGTGAAAATAGGCTATACAAATAAACTGAATTTAATTGAATAATTAATGTTTTAAATGTGCTGAATTCAATACTCAGAGCGTTCATGTGGCAGCAAACTACTAGAAACGACATAGTAACGTCTCCCTTTGCGTTCTTTTCCTGAACAACAAGTTGGTTTGCTGCTTTTGAATGTTTACTCCCACCGTAGCGGGTACCCGGTGACGGTAAGGGGTCCTCACCGAGCGTCATGTGACGGGTTGGGTAGTGAGGATGGGTGAGGTCATCACTGTCCGCCGTGTCTGCACTGTCGCGTCACACTTTATGTCCCCACACAGTGACCGTGTTTACATGCCGTCATTTACTGTTTGATTCTGAGGAGGACGGTGGGCCCCATCGGGGGCGGCTGAAATGGAAACCCAAACCCCGAGACATTCGTTTCTCTCCGACGACTGCGTCATTGGCGGATTAGGAGACAGTTGGGTAAAGAAACCTTGTTTCATCTGCAATGCCACCAATGCACAGTTGACTGACGACTCATATGGAATGAATGGAGTTGTTGTTGTTACCTTCGCATTGAAAATGCGGAAGGTAATGTTTTGATCGCCGTGTATTTATTTATTTATTTGTATGCGTGTTACTCGCATAACACAAAAAGTATTAAACCGAATCGCATGAAATTTGGTGGGATGATTGGTTATTATCCGGGGACCATTTGATTAGTTTTTGGGATCGATCGGGTCAAAGGTCAATGTCAAGGTCATGAAAAAGGTCAAAATCTTCTTTTTACCATAGCACGGTCAATTTTTATCCAATTGGCATGCAACTAATGCCAAAATGTTCATAATTCAATGCCCAATCTTGTGATATGCGAAGGTATGCGCTCTATCAAGTGCCCATTCTAGTTGTCATATTGTGTTGGGAGCGTCCACGGCGGCTGCATGGGCGCCGTCCGGTGCTGAAGTCGGTCCCCTTTGCCCGTTCAAGACGTCGTGGCCTCGTATTCACTTCTAAAAGGTTATTTTATTATTTATTCTATTCTTTAATTCAATTAAACAAATTAATAACTATTGATAATATGAAATGTTTCAGCACTCCCACATATTGGTCAAACATCTTCCAGAAAATCATGGCCGAAATCATGCTCCACCTACCCCACCCATAGAGATGGTTACATTTCAGCTGATCTGCTGTGCAGCAGACTTATACAAATGTATCATTGCAGGGTTCTTACACATTTTGACAAATGGATTTCCAGGACTTTTCCAGGACTTTAAACCAAATTTCCATGACCAAACTGAAATCTCGGTATAAACATGAAAAATGTAGAAAATTTAGCGTATTGAGAGCGTACGCCGGCTTATATTTTGAGCGTCTTTCTTTAAAAAAACATTAATTATTTCAAACTCCATGACCTCAAACTCAAATGAACAGGTGATTATAACAAATTTCCATGACTTTTCCAAAACTTTTATGATTTAAGTTTTTTCCATGACTTTTCCAGGCCTGGAAATTACCATTTTAAAATTCCATGACTTTTCCAGGTTTTCCATGACCGTACGAACCCTGTCATTGACGTATGAACATCATTCTACAACAAGTACAAAAGGCCAGGACAGAGTACGTTCTGTTCTTTCGGGGCAGAATAAAGAAAGAGCAATGTCGCCCTATCAGTCCTTTCATCTCGGTCACTTCGATTGGAGCAAATTGAATACATTGCACTTTGATCGACCCTCGCGTGTAGACGTGAGATTTTGAGCACCTTTGAAATGATGTTTCTCCGCAGGGAGTCTTTGAACATGCCCGATTCCTTACCTGTAAGATCTCACAGTGGGAGAAATAGCAACACAGTGGCTATTGACAGGAGTATAGCTGCGGCTGGATTTCAGAAAATGTCACGGCTGTAAGGAATCAGACGCACTCCTCTGTGTGTGGAGAAAGACAGGATTTGGCTTGAAAGATGAATGTTCTTTTATTTTTAGCAGAAATCAGCCCGTAATTGTGCGTGTCATCTCAGGAAGTATACCTTCAGTACCTGTTCATGTAGTTTAAAAAGACAAGGTGCCACATATTTTCTTTTTCTTTGAAAAAAAAAAGTCTTTAGAGTTCCCGCAGTGCGATTTAGGGCTTAAGCTCAGATTCAGATCTGCATCAACGCAATTAAAAACACAATGGACCTCTCTTGGCTGTACTGGGGCTTTGTTAGCAAGCTGCCCACAACAGTTTTATAAGGTCATTATATGTCATAATGCCCCAAGTGGCCAAACAAAACCTGTCAATCTGTCAATCTTCAGAGCTTAATTACACACCTGATATACCAGCTGCGCACAGCAATGGAGTTGCAGAGTCTCAGTGTGTCTCTAGACATCAGGAGTGAAACAAAGGGAACTTTAAAGGGCACTCGGAGAGGATGCATGCGCCTACACCACGAAGCATCAAACAGTAATTATTTAACATAATAAGGTGAGTGGGGTTTCGCCACGACGCTTAATGGTGGAAAAAGAAAAGATGACATCAGATCATCGTCATCCTTTCTGCGCATGTTATTAATACCGTAAAGTCGTCCCGTCTCCCTCATCGTGGATAGCGATACGCACCGACAGCAAGCCTAATGGAGACGGGCGGGCGCTCTCCCTCTGCTCCCATCGATCCACGACGTGTGAGTTGGAGAGGGTGGCTGTTGCTTGGCCATCGGAGTAGTGCGTGTGTGTGTGTTATAGCTTTGGCGAAGTACAACAAACCTGAGGGGAAACAAGCAAGTGCACTCGCCTTTCCCCAACCTCCACCCAATTAAAGGGAATGAAAAAATCCATGAAGGCTCATTAGATGGGTTTACAGGTAGCCAATGAGCTGATATTTAAAAGGTGCCACTTGCAGTCCCCCCACACACACACACCTGCTTTTCTCTATTTTCTCTGTCTTTGACTGCCCTCCAGTACAGAGCACCAGGGAGTCCCAATATTACTGTGCAGCCAACACACACACACACACACACACACAGAATATCCCCAAATGCCTATTTCCATCATGTTGAAGGACCCATTCAATATGGACGCGACCTTTGTGATTCAATATTGACTCCGGTAATATAATAGGGTATATGACTCGGAATGTATATTTCCCTCGTGTCGGTAATTATGCACACGGTGGCCGTTCAAGCCCGCGCGGCCTCGCCTCGGGCGGGTGCGTAAAGTTGTACTTGTTGTCCTCATCACTTCACCCTTTTCACCGCTGCACGATAATAAATTTAAAAAAAAGGCAATTTCAGCGGGAGCGGACGCGTCTCTCACGCCGGGCGTCATTTTGTGGGCAGGAGCTGCGTCAGGTCGATCGCCTGCGGACCGTAACCACTCTTCTGGTTGCACTGCAGGAAATATTACCTCAGTAACCGGCAGCAGGAGGCACTTCAACGGGAAACGGATCCCCGTGCCGGGATGTATTTATAGGGCCGAGTCGAGCTCATAATTCAATGCACGGTCGTTGGCACTTTTCTTCCTCCTCCTCCTCCTCCTCCTCCTCCGCCTGCCGGGGCCGGGTCCTGGCTAAATGACAGTGGAAAGCCACAATGGCACTTCCACGGTTGCTTTACGACCGGCGGGGACCCCGGGGCCCCGCGACTGGAGCGCTAAGTGGGGACGCGGCTGCCAATCACTTGATATTAATCACTCTGTGATCGGGAGGGACGGCCTGGAGTCGGGAGGAGATGAGACGTGGACCCAGCTGGTGGGAGGACGACAGGCATTAGCGGCGTGTCTCGGCTCAGAGCGTCCGAGAGCTTTGCGCGCACCTGCACGCACACACACACACACACACACACACACACACACACGCCTCAGTGGCTTCAGAGAATCTTCGAAAACTAGAACGGACACTCGGTAGAGCGCATACCTTCGCATATCACAAGATTGGGCATTGAATTATGAACATTTTGGCATTAGTTGCATGCCAATTGGATACAAATTGACCGCGCTATATGGTAAAAAGAAGATTTTTTTACCAGCGGTAAAAGAGTTCAAAATAAAACCACTCTGGAGATTATGTATTTAATCTCAGGGATTTTTTCACCTATATTGCTTGGATTTAGCTTGAATTTGCACGAATAGTGCAATGTAAATATCCAAATATATATTTAGTATAAAACTAGAGCCTCGGCTTCTAAAAGAGTGGATACATTTCACACAGACACCAGCAGCGTTTATATGTGATATGTTGGCACAATCCAGGCCATCACTTTCATTTATAAACTTTGTACTAAAACAAATGGCATTAGTTTCAAGTTGAACCAGCGGTTGCGTCAGACTCTGACAATTTTGTCTTAATATGTTTGGTTCATAATGCACTTTTATTTTGTTCTCATTTCAACAAACTTAAGAACTTTGTTACTTTTTTAAAAGTGCTGTATAATGAATACAGTTTAGTCGTATACACTATTATAGTTATTGTTAATATTTGACATATGCAGCTTTGTGACGAAGGATAAATTACACAAAAACAAGTTCAAGACATTATTGTCTACTTTCATAAACCTGTGGTACACTTTATACTGCATTACACCCTTTAACAAAACAATCAAGTAAAGTCAGAGCAAATATTATGAACTGGGCTTCCTGTTGTGAGGACGTGCAATAACTGCACCAACACAGAGAACTAAACCACAGGGCGCATTTGTGTGATGACGCAGATGTGACTGAGGATCCCTGTTGCCGGACCGGCCAGAGCCGCTGAGCGTCGCTTCCTGCGCCAGTCGGATGACAGCACAGACTAGATCTGGCGGAAAGAACCGTCATCAAGTTTTTTCGATTCTCCTGCGTAAACAGCGCAGACTGCCGCTCCGCCGCCGCCGGCACCCTACGTAAAGTGCGTAAGCCGCGTTGGTGAATACCGGGCCTTCCTTACGTCGACGTAAAACAGGCTGGGGGTTTTCTCTTTTTTTTTTGGTACCGAGCGGAGAGGAGCTGCACACGGCACTCGAGTGAGGTAGCTATATAAAAACCCATTTGTTGTCATCCGCTCCCACAACATGGATCCGGGCGGCGTTCGCCGCGGCGCGTGTACGTTACTAACCGCCGTTGTGAGCGCGTGTCGCGGGAGACCGGCACACGCTGCCGCTGCTCTCGGGCGGCAGAAGGACGAATTCCACGCGAGCTAACGTTAGCAGGCGGAATAGTTGCTTTTCTCTCCGGGGTGGCGTTAGCATTAGCGTTAGCATTAGCCGCTCCGCGAGGAGCAACTCTTGAACGCACTTTCGGGGGAGGAGGGGAGGAGGAGGAGGGGGACGGCTTTGAGCTCGCGCCCCATGGCAGCCCTCCGGGACACAATGGCGACGAGTCGTGTGCCGCCGGTGCCCGTATTTGATCCGGTTTTTGAACCCCGCCGTGTTGTCGGGCACGTTTCACCGGAGAGGGGATGCGCGGCGCCGCCTCAT